>NC_074668.1:75850117-76581238 GCF_029448725.1 Salvelinus fontinalis
TGAAATATTTATTAAAGTAAAGTAATGTGAACAAATGATGGTTAATAAGTGATAAGCAGTAATTCACTACCATCATGAGACTTTTATTAATTGTTTTGTTCTGTGTTGTTACAGCATTCAACCCACATAATGTATAGCGCATTTAGTAATCGAACCAAAACTGAACCGACTTCAAAAAGCACTAATCGCTCAGCACTATTACAAATACATGTATCATATGTGTTTACAAGGTCCTTCAGTTGCAAAATCCCACCTGCAGTCCTTGGTTAGAAGGTTATTTCCCTACAACAGAAATGGAATTTGTCATCTTTTTTATTTTAATTTTATTTTTCCTTTATTTAACTAGGCAAGTCAGATAAGAAAAAATTATTGTTTACAATGACGGCCTACCAGAAGGCAAAAAGCCTCCTGCTGGGACGGGGATTGGGATTAAAAATTAAAAATTAAATAAAAATATAGGACAAAACACACATCCCGACAAGAGAGACACCATAACACTACATAAAGAGAGACCTAAGACAACAACATAGCATGGCAGCAACACATGAAAACACAGCATGGAGGCAACAAAGCATGACAACAACATGGTAGCAACACAACATGGCAGCAGCACAACATGGTAGCAGCACAAAACATAGTACAAACATTATTGTGCACAGACAACAGCACAAAGGGCAAGAAGGTAGAGACAACAATACATCACACGAAGCAGCCACAACTGTCAGTAAGAGAGTCCATGACTGAGTCTTTGAAGAGAGCAGTGTTGCAGTAAAATCTTCTCAAGCTAATTTGGTGATACACAAAGCAACTCAAACAAAATTGAAATTGCATCAATGATGTCACTTCTTTTTTATATACATCTCCAGTTTGGCATGTCTCTTGTGATGCAGCATTGACGGATGTGTTGACATGACAACTGCGTCAGAGTTTTGAACGACCTTTCCCCCTTTTTGTTCGATGCTGGCTGAAGATCTAGCTAGCCAGTTACTAACACCAGACACAGATGAAAGGGGAAACATATAAGTATCTTTGCCATAGATGAATAAGGTAACGTTTTAATTATATTTGCTGACACCCTACAGTAAAATCTGGCCACCAGAAGAGTAGCTACAGTATCTAGCTATATAAACCACGCCCTTCTGCAAACACGCCTTCTCCGATGTTGGTTACAAGACGGTACTTATTTAAATTAGATAAGAGAATATCATGTTACCATTGGTGTATTAAAACGAGAGAGTTATGTCACCCTATCCCCTTAATAACCCCACATCCTGCATTTGGCACAGGGGAGGGGACTAGTAACTTTATGATCAACTTTTATCAATATAGAAGCCATTTTTAGTACCTCAATCATCATACTTTGATCTGGCTTCATCCAAATATCATCCAAATTCATGAAAAACATGATTTTGACTATTCATGACCTTTAAACTACCAGTTTACTGAAATTAGATTGTATTGCTCAAAATACAACCTGATACAATACTATAACGAGGGAAGCAATATGTTGCGCTTTGAATACTGCATGGTATGCACAGAATCTCTTCAATAATGAACCCTTCTGTCAGGGTTGTGTGCGGAGAATATTCGGAGTCAAACGCAGGACACAGGTGTTGAGCGAAACCACAGTGTTTTACTCAAAATTAAGGCAAAATTCCACAAATGGAAATAAACATATACATACACGTATCAACCACAACCACTAACGCACAAACAATCACAGACAAAAAAGAAATGAAAGCCAGAGGGTTAAATAGGGTACATGATGGGGGAATTGAAACCAGGTGTGTATAATACAGACAAAACAAAACGAAACTGAAAAATGGATCGATGGTGACTAGAAAGCCGGTGACGTCGACCGCCGAACACCACCCGAACAAGGAGATGGGCCGACTTCGGCGGAAGTCGTGACACCTTCAGCCCTGGGTGTGTTTAAAGGGGCAAGGGCGAGTTTGGTTCTGAGAGTAGCACCGTCCAGAGTGCTGGAGCCAGGAAAGGCAGTCGTGATGAGATGTTATGCTGAGTGCAGACCCATGCTTAATTTTTTATTATTAAGGAATTAGATAGTAGCATCCGTTTATTTACATGTCCTGTGTAATAAGGAAACTGTTCTGAGAAGGCTGAGGCCTTCTGAGAACGCTGAGGTATACTGGGAGCTAGTGAAATCAAAAACGCAACACAATACTCTCACATTCACATACCTCACATTTGATCAGGCTGTTTTGGAATATAGATAGTGTCACGTTCGTCGTATGGTTGAAGAGAGGAGGACCAAGGCGCAGCATGAAGTGAATACATTTTCTATTTATTTAAGCGACGTAATGAAGAACACTTAAACAAAACTACAAAACAACAAACGAACGACCGTGAAGCTATATAAACAATGTGCAAACATGCAACATAGACATAGACAATCACCCACGAACTACCTAATGAATATGGCTGCCTAAATATGGTTCCCAATCAGAGACAACGATAGACAGCTGTCTCTAATTGAGAACCAATCTAGGCAACCATAGACATACATACACCTAGACTAGACACTGCCCCATAAACATACAAAAAACCTTAGACAATACAAAACACATACATCCCCCATGTCACACCCTGACCTAACTAAAATAATAAAGAAAACAAAGATAACTAAGGCCAGGGCGTGACAGTATCCCCCCCCCCCCCCCCCCACCCCCCAAAGGTGCGGACCTGACACAGAAGGGGAGGGTCCGGGTGGGCCTTCTTACGGCGGCGGCTCGGGTAGGGGACGTGGACCCCCCTCCACCATAGTCATTCCCCGCTTTTGTGGCCTCCTAGGAACAACGACCCTCCTAAATGACCCCACTGGACTGAGGGGCGCCTCTGGACTGAGGGGCAGCTCCGGACTGAGGGGCAGCTCTGGACTGAGGGGCAGCTCCGGACTGAGGGGCAGCTCATGACTGAGAGGCAGCTCATGACTGAGAGGCAGCTCATGACTGAGAGGAAGCTCATGACTGAGGGGTTGCTCATGACTGAGGGGTAGCTCATGACTGAGGGGTAGCTCATGACTGAAGGGCAGCTCATGACTGAAGGGCAGCTCATGACTGAGAGGTATATCATGACTGATGGGCGGCTCATGACTGATGGGCGGCTCATGACTGAAGGGCGGCTCATGACTGATGGGCGGCTCATGACTGAAGGGCGGCTCATGACTGAAAGGCGGCTCATGACTGAAGGGCGGCTCATGACTGAAGGGCGGCTCATGACTGAAGGGCGGCTCATGACTGAAGGGCGGCTTATGACTGGCGGGCGGCTCATGACTGAAGGGCGGCTTATGACTGGCGGGCGGCTCATGACTGGCGGGCGGCTCTAGCAGCCCCTGACTGGCGGGCGGCTCTGGCGGCTCCTGACTGGCGGGCGGCTCTGGCGGCTCCTGACTGGCGGGCGGCTCTGGCGGCTCCTGACTGGCGGACGGCTCTGGCGGCTCCTGACTGGCGGATGGCTCTGGCGGCTCCTGACTGGCGGACGGCTCTGGCGGCTCCTGACTGGCGGACGGCTCTGGCGGCTCCTGACTGGCGGACGGCTCTGGCGGCTCCTGACTGACGGGCGGCTCTAGCGGCTCAGGACAGACGGGCGGCTCAGACGGCTCAGGACAGACGGGCAGCTCAGGCGGCGCTGGACAGACGGGCGGCTTAGGCGGCGCTGGACAGACGGGCAGCTCAGGCAGCGCTGGACAGACGGGCAGCTCAGGCGGCGCTGGATAGACGGGCAGCTCAGGCGGCGCTGGACAGACGGGCAGCTCAGGCGGCGCTGTACAGACGGGCAGCTCAGATGACGCTGGGCAGACGGGCAGCTCAGGCTTGCCGAGGCGCACTGTAGACCTGGTGCGTGGTGCCGGAACTGGTGGTACCGGGCTGGGAACACGCACCTCAGGGCTAGTGCGGAGAGGAGGAACAGGGCATACTGGACCCTGGAGGCGCACAGTAGGCCTGGTGCGTGGTGCCGGAACTGGTGGTACCAGGCTGGGGACACGCATCTCAAGGCTAGTGCGAGGAGCAGGAACAGGGAATACTGGACCCTGGAGGCGCACAAGAAGCCTGGTGCGTGGTGCCGGAACTGGTGGTACCGGGCTGGGAACACGCACCTCAGGGCTAGTGCGGGGAGGATAAACAGGGCGTACAGGGCTCTGGAGACGCACAGGAAGCCTGGTGCATGGTGTTGGCACTGGTTGTACTGGGCTGGGAACACGCACCTCAAGGGGAGTGCGGGGTGCTGGAACTGGAGGCCTGGTTCATGGCGCCGGCACCGGAGGACTGGTACGAGGGGCTGCCACAGAAGAGCTAGTACGTGGGGCTGCCACAGGAGAGCTGGTGCACTGAGCTGGCACAGGACGTGCAGGGCTAGGGAGGCGCACAGGAGGCCTGGTGCGAGGGGCTGGCACAGTCTTCACCAGATGGCTAGCACACACCTCAGGACGAGTATGGAGAGCTGACTCAGGTGACATCAAATCCCCGACACGCTCCGTCGGGCGGATGTCGTGCCTCATGCACCAAACCAGCAAATCCCTAATTTTTCTCTCCTCCAATTTCCCCATTAAATCCTTCATAGTCTCTGCTTCACTCCACTTGCTCACCTCCAACTCCACCCTGACTGGCTCCGGTTCCATCCTCGGCTCCTCACAGTAAGCACGGGAAGTTAGCGCAGGTCTCCTACCTAAACTCGCCACATCCCCAGTGTGCCCTCCCCCCCCAATACATTTTTGGGGTTTCCTCTCGGGCTTCCTACCGCGCCGTTGTGCTCGTTTCTCCAACTCCATTATCCTGTAACCTTCCTCGCACTGCTCCAGCGAATCCCAGGCGGGCTCCGGCACTTTCTCTGGATCGATTGCCCACCTGTCTATCTCTTCCCACGTTGTAACACAGTCCAGATCACGCTGCCGAGCTAGCTCCTCATAACGCCGCCTCTCTGCTTTCGCTGCCTCCTGCTCTGCCTTGGGGCGGCGATATTCCCCTGGCTCTGCCCAGGGTCCCTTGCCGTCCAACTCGTCCTCCCATGTCCATTCTTCCACAAAGCGCTGTTCCCTCCTTTCACGCTGCTTGGTCCGATTTTGGTGGGTGATTCTGTCACGTTTGTCGTATGGTTGAAGAGAGGAGGACCAAGGCGCAGCGTGAAGTGAATACATTTTCTATTTATTTAAGCGACGTAATGAAGAACACAAAACAACAAACGAACGACCGTGAAGCTATATAAACAATGTGCAAACATGCAACATAGACATAGACAATCACCCACGAACTACCTAATGAATATGGCTGCCTAAATATGGTTCCTAATCAGAGACAACGATAGACAGCTGTCTCTAATTGAGAACCAATCTAGGCAACCATAGACATACATACACCTAGACTAGACACTGCCCCATAAACATACAAAAAACCCTAGACAATACAAAACACATACATCCCCCATGTCACACCCTGACCTAACTAAAATAATAAAGAAAACAAAGACAACTAAGGCCAGGGCGTGACAGTTAGGCAAAGCATTAAACAGGTCCCATCATAATACTTGCTGGTTATTGCCGTGACCATGTTCTGTCTTTACAAAACATAAACAAAAAACATTAAATCCCTGAGAGAGGGGGGGGTGTCAGAGAGGGGGAGAGGGCAGGAGAAAGGGGATTTATAAAATGAATAGCCTTAATCTAACCTGCTAACACTCTACATGAAAGCTGCAATAACAACATGACTGAATGACAAACGTAAATGCTTAAAAACATACATAGAGGTCTGTAATTCTTTCCCCAAATTAATGTACAGTTAAAGGACACATTCTGCACATATGGGCCAATTTGAGATGGATATAATGCTTGAGGAGGCGTGAATTACTCTGGGCATCGATCACAGGAGCACAGGGCTTTTTGTGCTCATGGTGATAGTCTGAGTAAACCAGCCCTTCCAACCAATCACAAAGCAGCATGCTTGTCAATGGGATGAGGTGCAGGGGGTCTTTATCTAGACAGGCTGATGATCAGACCTCTGAAAGGAGTCATATTCCACGGAGCTATTACACTAAATGGAAATATGTGCTTTGTCCTGTTGTCTAGCTGATGTGTTCTGTAAAATTGTATTTGTTGAAGTTTGTGAGGATCTTTGGCACCAGTGCAAACATATTTAGGGATGTGCCTTTCACACACTCTTGACAAAAGCCGATGTCCTACTCTTCTCTCTCTACTGTGTTAGTCCCAGTGACCGGCTATAGAGCATGGCCTAATCATCAAGTCACTGCACACAGCAGCCCTGCTCACTGAAACACACTCACAGGGGGAATCACGGGCGCTGTACACAGTGTACAGGACACGTAACTTTTTGCCTAAACTTCTGTGACATCCCTGCAGCAATATCCTCAAAGTTATTTTAGAACAGAGGCTTGACAGACTAATCTGGCCCCTCCCAGACACTTACCAAAGGGATTCTTTCTCCTAAGACCTCAGATCCCAGCATCTCCTCACCTCTCTGATATCTGTCCTCTCATAACGACCCCAACCAACCAACAGCACAAACACACCACAACATATTACTGCAGCCGGCGTCAGCAAGTGTTTTTAAGATCAAAAGCAAAAGGTTAGATTAAAAGCAGCTAGCTACACACCCCCTGACTAAGAGGGTATGTTGGCTGTCGTCGGGCTATTTCAATAATTTCAATAATATTCAAATATTTCAATAATCCCCAACATCTATGTTTAATGGCGAGGGCCCAACAGGAAATGATTGGCAAATGAAATGAAGCAGTGGGTTATTACGCACCTCTCTGGTGTCAGCCCAGGCCTTCCCACCATTCCTTTTATTGTAAGTCATTTCTTCGGCCAGAGTGGAGCATAATTTAATGTTTCCATTCCCCCAGTCCTGTTCTGCATGATAAATTGTTTTAATAAACATATACCGGGTAATAATATAGTAATAATAAGGCTACCAGTCACCTTATATCACTGCAGTTAAATTTTCCCATCCGCCAACATTGGTTACAATGACAATTACATGGGAGCCAATCCTTAGCAAGGCAAACACAATAGACAGATTTAATATAGTTTGTAAATATGATTAGTGTGCTGTTGTATTATTGGAGTGTAGTATTTACATTTCTCTCCGGGTTATTCACAATACAGATCAACATTAAATAAAGCTCTGTTTTTCCCTTCCTGTTCCCTTTGTTCTTTCAGTATGCCTCGCTTCACAACTTAATGAAAAACACTGCTGACCGTTAATATTCCACGGATCAATCACCATTTTTAATTTTGAGGATAAATGTGCAGTTGTGAAACCCTCAAAGGTCTCTCCCCCATTGTGTGTGTGTGTGTGTGTGTGTGTGTGTGTGTGTGTGTGTGTGTGTGTGTGTGTGTGTGTGTGTGTGTGTGTGTGTGTGTGTGTGTGTGTGTGTGTGTGTGTGTGTGTGTGTGTGTGTGTGTGTGTGTGTGTGTGTGTGTGTGCATATGTAAGCTCACACCTGTGTTATTGTGTGTGTGTGTGTGTGTGTGTGTGTGTGTGTGTGTGTGTGTGTGTGTGTGTGTGTGTGTGTGTGTGTGTGTGTGTGTGTGTGTGTGTGTGTGTGTGTGTGTGTGTGTGTGTGTGTGTGTGTGTGTGTGTGTGTGTGTGTGCATATGTAAGCTCACACCTGTGTTATTGTGTGTGTGTGTGTGTGTGTGTGTGTGTGTGTGTGTGTGTGTGTGTGTGTGTGTGTGTGTGTGTGTGTGTGTGTGTGTGTGTGTGTGTGTGTGTGTGTGTGTGTGTGTGTGTGTGTGTGTGTGTGTGTGTGTGTGTGTGTGTCTGCATATGTAAGCTCACACCTGTGTTAATGTGTGTGGGTGTAGGTCTCTGTTACTGGAAGAGGGAGAGAATGTGTTCATGTAATGGCTGCTGGTTATTTGCATGGGGTAATTTCATGCTACATTTCAATTATTGCCTAGATTTGTTTTTAGTTCCTCAAGTCATTTGGTTCTACCTACAATTGAAGAAAAAATATAACATTTACGATCAGTGTAGTGTGCACTTTTGGCTCAGTGGAGGAAGTTGTTTAGGACTTACATCGTCCCACTCCAGCCTCTCACTTAATGAAAAACAGTGTGGAGATTGGTGAAGTCAATTAATGCTGCAGCAATACATTTAACACATTCAGCTGTGAGAGCCAACAGAGGGACCAATTTAACAGCCCTTTGATACACCAACACTCCCTGACTTCTACCAAATGAATAAAATAAACTTGGCCGCAAGATACTGTAGCAAAAACATCAGCTTCGTTCAATATGTTTGGGAGAATTCACTGAGCCAAGTTCTGATTATTTGTAGCTTTCGAAAGCAGCTTTGAAAACGTTTATGAGTGTTATCAATAAAAGATATACCGTTATACTGGAGAAAAAACATCTGCCCTTGGAAAACATCAGTCCAATCAAGATGGGTTGACCCCACAAATGGGTTGAAGGCTAGGTGTAATATGAATTTCAGCAGCCTAACAGTCTACCTAAAGCGTGATAAAAAAGAGTGCTGATGTAACATTGGTAATACTAATATTAGTCTCCTTGCTTCTGTCGGGTAGATTCCAGTAGATTAGAAATAGCTTGTTCTGTTGGCATTAAAAAAGCACTAAAAAAAGGCCCGTTGTATACGTGTACACAGGTAATTAGTACATGGAACTGTTGAATCTCATCTGGTTCTACTGTTCAAGCAGTGACTCCATCTTTCCCCCCTTGTAACCCCTGGAAGCTTTGATTGAGTGTCGATGTTGTGGAGAATGAATAGGATTATGTTTGTGGGTGTCGTATCGCCTTTTTCATATCACAGCCAGTCTGCGTGTGATTCTCACTACCCCTTTCTGTCACAATTAAAAGCAGTGGTCCTAATCTTCCCTCTAATCATAAAAGTTGGTAAGCGAATGGGTATCGTTAGAAATAAAGACACCAGTGCAATATATTTATTGTATGTAAAAGTACATCCTAGCCATAATTGAAAGACACTGGCATTGCAAGAGTTAGGAACGTTATGCCCGAGCCTCCCAGATTGCCCAAGACATGTATGATGACATTACTGTGTCTGCTACTATTATTGCCCTGAATACAATATGAGGACTTGACTGTTTTATAGCAGCGGACGTTACCTTTGAACATCAGTCCTGTCTGGAGGAGCAGCGATGGCCCTGTGATGGGCCTGATCACTGGGAGACAGGAGGAGTGTGATGGCTAGTGCCTGCCCTGTCACCTCTCAAACCCACACCACTAATTGTTGTCAAGCATCGCCACGATCCTGCCGGGCACACTCAACCAGCCTAATAGAAAAAGGGCACAGATTTTAGCCTCTCATTCGGACGGGGGTCTTTTTAACCTTGCTACCGCCTGTCTTCAGTGGCACTTCCAAACCCCCCACCCACCCACCTACCTACCCACCCAAACACCACAGTGACATGAAAGGGCCACATGCACCGCCTGCCTGTGTGCCATTGACAGTTTAATGAAATATTTATTTAAGATATAAAAAAATATGTATTCCTCCTCGGCACTGGTTACCGAGAACATTGGCTTCTGAAGCACCTCTCTGCTGCCACCGGAGCCTGGCCCTCCAGTGAGTCAATTAGGAGGGCTTATAAATGTCTGCTGCGGCTCCTCTGCTGCCTTTCTTTAAGGCTCTGCCCGGGCCCCGGCCCTCATTCTTCATCTCCCGCTCTCTTCATCCGCATGCTGGATGGTGAAAACATGAAAAACAGAGAAGGCCACAACTCTTTAACCTGGACATGAAAACAAAGTCGAGGTTCACATTTGGAGGTTTTCAGCCATGGATTCTGCAGAAAAGACATAGCCAGATCTCCAGCAGGACTCCCATGTTCTGTAAGCTAGATAGGTGCCTTGATTATCTAGCCTCTCATAAAAAAATTGCTTGCATTATTTGTCCCACAGGACTGAACACATTTTTACTGACTGTGATAATATTTGAGTTGGCATTAGGGTTTATATGCTTCCAATTATTTTGGCTTGCATCAACAAAGCCGTCTAAAGGATGCATGAGCTTTTCAAATAATTTCATATTTCCATAATTGTATTTTATGCTTGTTGCCCAGTATTGGCTTGGTGACCATTGTATTGCCTATTTTTTTCCCTCTCCAATTTCCAAAACAAATCTGGAAAGTATGATTAATATCTCTGAAGTTATTTTTCATTTAGTTTTTCTTCTGTTCTACATGGAAACATGTTGCGGTTAACCACATTATCTAGCAGAATGCCGACTGGAGGCCCTATGTCAGTGTAACTTGATGTGTTGTTCAAATGGGAGAGTATTGGATTTCCAAAGAAGCCTACTACAGGGCTCTGCACATCTGCCAAAAAAGTGACGTTTTTTCTTTCTTGCTAATTTTTCAGCAGCTGCTTTCTTGGAAACCCATCCTTGGCCCACTGTCTAACAATGAGAGTGGCATCTTCTACCCGCTGACTTGCCTAAGACCAGAACATACTGTAGCTGAACACACAGAATGTTCTACTAAAGACTGTAGGGGCCTATAGTCAGAGTCACCAGAGGATTTATTGGTTGACTTTGCTGCCATCTAACAGTGGGTTGGCTGAGGACATTGCAGGTGACAGAGACTGGGTATGATGGATCCACAGTTAGCCTCATTAGATCAGAACTGATATTGGTCATGGAAAGTTGGATATGGGCTCTACGGAGCACCACTGTAGTAATTGCACCAGCACACTGCCAGAGGGTTTTTGTAACAGCTCCCCTCATATGGAAAGCCCTCTCAGTAAGATAATATCAGCTAAGGCAATACATAACTGAGGTGTGGAGAGAGTTGGACAGTGGAAGAGGCTGAGTGCTGTGTGCCAAACATGACCAGCAGCGTGACATCATCAAGATCCACAGTGTAATTACCCAATTCTTTCATTAGACGGAAGATACACTGAACGCCTCTAGTTTAATCTGCTGGACTTTACTCTCAACATCTTGACATTCATGAAAAGAGCAGGGGGATAAAGGCTTTAGAGGCCTCCCTGAAGGGCTGGCGTCGGGATGGAGAACCAGGGAGACGAGGGGGACATGGGGGTGGAGGAGGTGGGGTAGTAGCTCCTTGAGGTGGTGGAGAACACCTCAGCTCCCTCAGCCAGTCGCCTCTCCGTGATATCCTCCTCACAGAGGAGTGTGGAGGACCAGTGCGTCTCTGTGACACTTCATCTCTCTGCCTCCAGAACCCAGGGCAGCCCCTGTAGTGCTGCTGTGACGAGGGCCCTCTCTGTCGAGCCAGAGCACAACAAGCTGTGCCCCTTGTGCTCTCTCCAACATGGTTGGAATGTTTTCCTGTTAGTTTAAGTCTCGTCTCAACTAATTAATATTTTTGCTTATAGCGGTTGCAGCTCCCATGGGACCCCCCTTAATTAATCATTTATAAATCTACACAGCCTCATAGTTTATTAGTCTCTGCCTTTGGCACTGGCTGGCTGCATTGGGAAACCGCAAATGATTAGTTACAGGAATGAAAGCTTTTTTTTCCTCCTCTCCCTCCCTTGTTTCCAACTGATTAGGGCCTCACACAAAGAGGCATTTCCATGGCCCTGTGCTGCACTTTAATTCATTTTAAGCGCCTGACACATTGTTCAATCTCTCCCCTCTGCTGCTACACTGCCCACTCTCTGTGCCCATGTTTTGACTCAGCCGTGGTGGTCAGCGCGGGACACCATGGTAAGAACAAAGGGCCTGGCAACAGGCACGTGAGAGGGAAATCATAACCACTGAATGAGAGCACTTGACCCTCCCTGGCACCCGGGTCGGGGCTACCGAGGAGAAGGTGGTTTCTGTCTGTCCAGCCGAGGCCATGTTGGAGCTACGGGGGTGAAATCCATCCACGATTAATTCCGCCGGCCTGAGGACTGCAAGCCGTGACACACAGTGCTAAAGCGGTCTGGCTTTTATTGGAAAAGAGGCAGTATTTCCATCAGTTTAGCAAAAAAAATAATTAATTGAATCAACTAGAAGCAACGCGGGAGGTTTTCATAATGTCTTAGCGCTCTCAGAGAAGGACGCTTTGTGCAACAGGGTTCCTCCATCCAATTATAACACCACTGGCTCCCACACACCGGCCTCACACTGTTCTTCATTCCATCTTATCACTGCGTTTTCCCCTCTGTTATCATCAAAGAGGCTGCACTTCACTATGGAGCAGTAAATTAAAGCCAGCAATAAGTCTGTCTTCCTAAAGAGATAGACTAATGAAGTTATGAGGGACACACTGTGCAGCTTTGGATTGTGTGCCAAATGGTGCCATACTTAATTTTAAACACCGTAGCCCAATCACATTTCCACTGCAGCCAGGTAACTTTGATGTGCTGAGAGAGTGGGTGCTGCTGGGAGTCATGTGATCAAAGTTGACAGAGGACGGCAGGAGCATCTTCAGGCACTCTATAGCTGTAGACCTGAGAGAACATTAACCAGAGAGAACATTAACCAGAGAGAACATTAACCAGAGAGAACATTAACCAGAGAGAGAGAGAGAGAACATTAACCAGAGAGAGAGAGAGAGAACATTAACCAGAGAGAGAGAGAGAGAGAACATTAACCAGAGAGAGAGAGAGAGAGAAAACATTAACCAGAGAGAGAGAGAGAGAAAACATTAACCAGAGAGAGAGAAAACATTAACCAGAGAGAGAGAGAGAAAACATTAACCAGAGAGAGAGAACATTAACCAGAGAGAGAGAACATTAACCAGAGAGAGAGAGAGAGAGAGAGAGAGAGAGAGAGAGAGAGAGAGAGAGAGAGAGAGAGAGAGAGAGAGAGAGAGAGAGAGAGAGAGAGAGAGAGAGAGAGAGAGAGAGAGAGAGAGAGACGTCTTCACAGGCAAGATAGTTAGACTGCATTCATCTGAGCCTGGGACGAGAGTGTTGTGCAAACATGACCGTAGCTCGTATTGTCTACACAACAAGAACCAATCGCTTTCATTGAAATTAATCTCAATTTCCCCTTTTTCTATTACCGAGGGGTCGATTACAGATTCACAAGAGACACAATGAATCAGGGGAGAGGAAGAGGAGGAGGAGGAGGAGGGACAGGGACAGGTTTTAGCTGCCTTGGGTTCTGTCTTCATTACCTTGCACACCTTCTTTTTCTTTTTCTTCTTCGAATTCTTCTTCTTCCTCATACCGCTCCATTGGTTACTGTGGAAACAACATACAGATGGGTCTGGTCCTCACATAACCATCACCCTATTCCCTATATAGTCCTACATACAGTTTAAGTTGGAAGTTTACATACACTTAGGTTAGAGTCATTAAAACTCGTTTTTCAACCACTCCACAAATTTCTAGTTAACAAACTATAGTTTTGGCAAGTCGGTTAGGACATCTACTTTGTGCATGACACAAGTCATTTTTCCAACAATTGTTTACAGACAGATTATTTCACTTATAATTCACTGTATCACAATTCCAGTGGGTCAGAAGTTTACATACACTAAGTTGACTGTGCCTTTAAACAGCTTGGAAAATTCCAGAAAATGATGGCATGGCTTTAGAAGCTTCTGATAGGCTATTTGACATAATTTTAGTCAACTGGAAGTGTACCTGTGGATGTATTTCAAGGTCTACGTTCAAACTCAGTGCCTCTTTGCTTGACATCATGGGAAAATCAAAATAAATCAGCCAAGACCTGATTGTAGACCTCCACAGAAATTGTACTCTGGTTCATCCATGGGAGCAATTTCCAAACGCCTGAAGGTACCACGTTCATCTGTACAAACAATAGTACGCAAGTATAAACACCATGGGACCACGCAGCCGTCATACCACTCAGGAAGGCGACACGTTCTGTCTCCTAGAGATGAACATACTTTGGTGCGAAAAGTTCAAATCAATCCCAGAACAACAGCAAAGGACCTTGTGAAGATGCTGGAGGAAACAGGTCCAAAAGTATCTATATCCACAGTAAAACGAGTCCTATATCAACATAACCTGAAAGACCGCTCAGCAAGGAAGAAGCCACTGCTCCAAAACCGCCATAAAAAAGACAGACGACGGTTTGCAACTGCACATGGGGACAAAGATCGTACTTTTTGGAGAAATGTCTATGGTCTGATGAAACAAAAATAGAACTGTTTGGCCATAATGACCATCGTTATGTTTGGAGGAAAAAGGGGGAGGCTTGGAAGCCGAAGAACACCATCCCAACCGTGAAGCACGGGGGTGGCAGCATCATGTTGTGGGGGTGCTTTGCTGCAGGGGGGACTGGTGCACTTCACAAAATAGATGGCATCATGAGGAAGGAGAATTATGTGGATATACTGAAGCAACATCTCAAGACATCAGTCGGGAAGTTAAAGCTTGGTCGCAAATAGGTCTTCCAAATCGACAATGACCCCAAGCATACTTCTAAAGTTGTGGCAAAATGGCTTAAGGACAACAAAGTCGAGGTATTGGAGTGGCCATCTGTCACGCCCTGACCTTAGAGATTCTTATTTTTCTCTATGTTTGGTTCGGTCAGGGTGTGACTTGGGTGGGAAATTCTATGTTTTCTGTTTCTTTGTTTTTGGCCGAGTGTGGTTCCCAATCAGAGGTAGCTGTCTATCGTTGTATCTGATTGGGGATCATACTTAGGCAGCCTGTTTTCCATCTGAGTTTGTGGGATCTTGTTTTCTGTTTAGTTACTGTTGCCTGACAGAACTGTGCGTTTTCGTTTTCTATTTTGTTATTTTGTTTGAGTGTTTTTTTTTGGTATTAAAATCATGAACATTTTCCACGCTGGTCTACGCTGGTCTACTTGGTCTACTCTTTCTACCACCAATGAGAGCCGTTACACCATCACAAAGCCCTGACCTCAATCCTGTAGAAAATTTGTGGGCAGAACTAAAAAAGCGTGTGCGAGCAAGGAGGCCTACAAACCTGACTCAGTTACACCAGCTCTGTCAGGAGGAATGGGACAAAATTCACCCAACGTATTGTGGGAAGTTTGTGGTAGGCTACCCGAAACGTTTGACACAAGTTTAATTTGTTTAAGGCAATGCTACCAAATACTAATTGAGTGTATGTACACTTCTGACCCACTGGGAATGTGATGAAAGAAATAAAAGCTGAAATAAATCATTCTCTCAACTATTATTCTGACATTTGACATTCTTAAAATAAAGTGTTGATCCTAACTGACCTAAGACAGGGAATTTTTACTAGGATTAAATGTCAGGAATTGTGAAAAACTGAGATTAAATGTATTTGGCTAAGGTGTATGTAAACTTCCGACTTCAAGTGTATATGTAGTCCTATGGGCCCTGGTCGAAGGTAGCGCAACTACAGTATATAGAGAATAAGGTACCATTTGGGGTGCTGCCCTAGTTACTTCAATGCCTCTTTGTCATGACACAGGACATGTACAGGAAATAGAACATGTTTGAAAAGGGTCAAAATGGAGGAAACGCACAACATTATAGAGTTTTGATTTTGGACTTTTCTTTGCAGAATACTCTGTGTGCTAACGTGTTGTGTGTGGGGGGACATGGCCTCATAGCTAGCAGTACCACATAGTTAGTGTTGGCTGGTGATTTGGGTGTTATGTGTGTATTCACACCCAGGGTTTGTCAGATAGTTGAGACGACCAGAGCAGTAACCTGATCCTCTCTGGTGAGTTTCCAAACACCAACATCTCCCTCCTCACACTGTTTTCCCTGGCAGCCCACAGACAATATAATACCCACCACCACTCCATAAATCTCAGGTCATAAAGACTGGTGAGAGCTCGGATTAGATTTGAATTTTACTCTGGCCATTGTTGTGGGTTAAAAAAATAAAAGTAACTTTGAATATTGTGTTGCTTCCAGCTGGAATGTATAAGACCCATGCCTGGGAGATTTAAAAATCTAATTTTTTAATTAGATTGTATTTCTCATAATTGAACTACACAGACATCAGACCTCAGCACACAGCTAAAGTAAGTAAAAAATGAACATCCACTGAAGTTCTCTTCCGTTTCCCTTTCTCTGTATTTCTCACTCTCTACACTCTACACCTTACTCTGTACACCTTTATTTCTCTCTCCCTCGTTCTCTCTTTTTTCTCTCCATCGTTCGCTCTCTCTCTCTCTCTCTCTCTCTCCCTCCCTCCTCTCTCTTTCTCTCTTTCCATCTCTCTGTCTCTTTGTTGAACACCTAAATTAAAACAGGTGAAATATCTATTTTATGAACAGCCCTGGAAAGTACAGGGAGGCTTGTTGCACTTCATTTGGTTGTGTAATAATGAAACCGCTATCACTCAGTGAGCTATTTGGTTGTGTAATAATGAAATCTCTATCACTCAGTGAGCTATTTGGTTGTGTAATAATGAAACCTCTATCACTCAGTGAGCTATTTGGTTGTGTAATAATGAAACCTCTATCACTCAGTGAGCTATTTGGTTGTGTAATAATGAAACCTCTATCACTCAGTGAGCTATTTGGTTGTGTAATAATGAAACCGCTATCACTCAGTGAGCTATTTGGTTGTGTAATAATGAAACCTCTATCACTCAGTGAGCTATTTGGTTGTGTAATAATGAAACCTCTATCACTCAGTGAGCTATTTGGTTGTGTAATAATGAAACCGCTATCACTCAGTGAGCTATTTGGTTGTGTAATAATGAAACCTCTATCACTCAGTGAGCTATTTGGTTGTGTAATAATGAAACCTCTATCACTCAGTGAGCTATTTGGTTGTGTAATAATGAAACCGCTATCACTCAGTGAGCTATTTGGTTGTGTAATAATGAAACCTCTATCACTCAGTGAGCTATTTGGTTGTGTAATAATGAAACCTCTATCACTCAGTGAGCTATTTGGTTGTGTAATAATGAAACCGCTATCACTCAGTGAGCTATTTGGTTGTGTAATAATGAAACCTCTATCACTCAGTGAGCTATTTGGTTGTGTAATAATGAAACCTCTATCACTCAGTGAGCTATTTGGTTGGGAAATTGCTGCACAGCAAACCTGCCGCATTAGAGGCCATAATGTGTTTTGGGGAGATATCTGTATGTCTGTGTTGTCACACAGAGATTACATGTTAGAACACAGATAGCTTGAGCATTGCACAGAAAATAAAACAAAGAAAATAGCTGTAAACAAAATTACAATTTGTTATTCGTGTGATGGTTGTTCTGTAACAATGTCAGATTGCTGAAACCCATGTTATAGGTACAGTGTATCATCTCTTATATCAGGCATATTGTGCGTCTCTGATATGTAATTAAAGTGTTAGCCGGTCATTTCAAACCCTGTTGAAGACTGGACTTCCTGTGTTGTCTCATTATTTGTCTCATATACCCACCATGTCTCCTCATATTCTCTGAGCGGTAGTTTACATGCCCTGTCATCTCTCTCATTGAACAGGGAGGAAACAAAAAAGTGTTTTTATGAATGTGGAATTGATGGATTCATCTTCTGTGGGCGAGCTGATTTTAAAGGTGGTTTAAGTTTATTACAGGGATGCATTGTGATGGAGGCTAGTGGGGAGGTCTGGAAGGGCTAGGGAGGTGAACAGAGACAGTGGCTAGTGGGGAGGGCTGGAAGGGCTAGGGAGGTGAACAGAGACCGTGGCTAGTGGAGAGGGCTGGGGAGGTGAACAGAGACAGTGGCTAGTGGGGAGGGCTGGAAGGGCTAGGGAGGTGAACAGAGACCGTGGCTAGTGGGGAGGGCTGGAAGGGCTAGGGAGGTGAACAGAGACAGTGGCTAGTGGGGAGGGCTGGGGAGGTGAACAGAGACAGTGGCTAGTGGGGAGGGCTGGGGAGGTGAACAGAAACAGTGGCTATGGAGAAGGGCTGGGGAGGTCACCAGAGACAGTGGCTAGTACGGAGGGCTGGGGAGGTGAACAGAGACAGTGGCTATGGTGAGGGCTGGGTAGATGAACAGAGACAGTGGCTATGGAAGGGCTAGGGAGGTGAACAGAGACAGTGGCTAGAGGGGAGGGCTGGGGAGGTGAACAGAAACAGTGGCTATAGAGAAGGGCTGGGGAGGTCACCAGAGACAGTGGCTAGTTCGGAGGGCTGGGGAGGTGAACAGAGACAGTGGCTATGGTGAGGGCTGGGTAGATGAACAGAGACAGTGGCTATGGAAGGGCTAGGGAGGTGAACAGAGACAGTGGCTAGTGGGGAGGGCTGGGGAGGTGAACAGAAACAGTGGCTATAGAGAAGGGCTGGGGAGGTCACCAGAGACAGTGGCTAGTTCGGAGGGCTGGGGAGGTGAACAGAGACAGTGGCTAGTGGAGAGGGCTGGGAGGTGAACAGAGGCAGGGGCTAGGGGAGGGCTAGGGAGGTGAACAGAGAGGGTGGCTAGAGGGGAGGGCTGGGAGGTCAAAAGAGACTATTCTGAGGGAAAAGGGGGGGAATGCAGCTCAATATTGGGAAGGTGTTCCTAACGTTTGATATACTCAGTGTATAGCCTCTGTAGGCAGGCCGTAGGACACCTACAGTGACACATGTAGGTAGCAATAGATAGCTTTCATGTAACAGAGTATACCACATACAAGTATGTGAACCCCCAAAACGCCATTTTCTCTATTCCTGAAAGAGGAGGTGACTATAAGGGATAGGTGCTGCTGTGTGGTGTGGTGATTGTGACAGAGTGGAGAGAAACTTTTAAAGGCTGGATTTGTGACAGGAGGTCCGGCGCTCCAGTCCTAATCCGCTCTAATAGAATCCTGATTGTTCCACTCAGAGACGAGTGTCAGGCTGATGAAGTGATCAGGATTCAGGCCTCTTCAGGTACACCGGCCACTTCCTCTAGCTCTGCTCATAAGGGAGACATAGCCCTGTGTTTTCCTTTTTTTGTCTCTGCCAAGGAAAGGACCTGGGCGTCTCAGAGTAGGAATGCTGATCTAGGGACAGTTTTGCCTTTTAGATTATAATGAATAAGATTATATGGACAGGGGGGACCTGATCCCAGATCGGCACTCCTGCTATTAAATGCTTTATGAATACAGGCCATGTACTGCATTTGTTGTGTGTGTATGGAATGATTGATGGAGCTCAGATCTTCATTGACTGAGTACAGTGATAGGAGTTTCAGCCTGGCTACAGTAGGAGTATGACTTTAAGAATAAACTTGAATCATCTCCCCGCTCATATTGAAATTCTTGCAAGGCATATTTTCCCGTAGCGCAATATATATTTTTTTATATCATTGTTAATGTTTTTGTCTGGCATTCCTACTAAAATGTGGTGTTTACATATCTAATGTACTGCCTTTTGGCACATATCTTATACAGTCTATTGTAGCGAGCACAACAGATCCTCATACAGCATCAACAACAGCCTTTGATGTTGTATAACATTGGCTGTGGGATATTGGATGTGGACTGGACATTGGCTTGCTCTGAAGAGAAAAAGTAATCTCCCTTGGTTATTGGAATTATTCTCACAAATGAATATTTCCCGACTCCACCTCCATCTCACTATAATTCAAACTTTATATCATGATGAAAGATGAATCAATACTTGAGATACTAAATTATGCATTTATAAGGATATTGGACCATTTAGAACTGAGAGCCACTGCATGTAAAACAGGCTCCTTCTATACATGATTCAACAGTGTTGTGGAACTATCACGGGCTGTTACTGGAAAACCAGGCCATTTGGAAAATGGGTTCTATTAGTGACCTTGGTTGAAAGAATCACACATTATCTCCATCTGAACCAATGTATATTCCCCTCACAAGGACAAAGAGAAATGTGTTGGTCATATTCCCTTACAAAGCCATCCTCCCAGACACGGCTTGCATGCAGACACATAGTATGATGTCACCGAATATGAGTAAGAGCAGCAAATCCCCCGTGACGCTAGAGAGAGTCTGGTCACCTTGTAAAAGACAATCGCCCGAGCCTCATATTAAATAAAATGGCTAATAAAATTACTTGGCAGATCGTCCACTTAGTAAGAACCAGGCAAGCCCCAACTTTAAAGCTGTTTACCCACCTGACTATGTAACGTGGCGATTTGGCCACTATGTCCAGATTGAACTGGAAAATGACTTGCTAATCTGTTTAGTTATTTGAGGTAATTGGGTCTGGTGCCAGTGAGGTGGATTTCCTTGACTGTTGAAAGTGTCTGCTAGTAGTCCATTCCAAGCTCCTTGGTATAATTACTCTGACAGAGCTGTGGCCACAGGGCCTACGAGCAGGGCTGCTTTTTAAACTGTAAATTATGAAGGATTAGCATTTATGAATTTTAAATCAGGACTGTGGTAGGAGACACTAAAGCTGCTTAGTGATTGCAAACGGCAGCGTCTGAGCAGGCGGCTTTGCTGTATACCCTTTACCTTCCAGTCAGTGTGTGTGTGTGTGTGTGTATGTGTGTCTGTTAGATGTTTATTAATACGCTCTACCTCATAGACACAAAGTGTTCACTGGACTCCCAGCATCAGCGTTAAACGAATAAGGAGCTGACATGTTAATATCAGGCCCATCAGAGATACTGTATATGCTAGGGGATGTGTGTGACGGGATGTGTGTGAGAGGACGTGACATGTGTTAGCCAGCTACTGGGTGACTCTCCCTCCCTCTGAGGCTGGGGCTCTGCCTGCCTCTCACTGGAGTGTCATACCATACAGAATATCAAATGAGTGATTATGTTAATGTTGGAGTTGATCCATGCTAAATTATGCATAATGGATTGATGTGACACAAAGTCATCAATTAGACGGATATCAACATTAAAAAGTGTGACGCAGTGCAATATTCTATTTTTCTATGAAGAATGAGTAAAAGTATTTCAACATTGAATGTCAAATTTTGTCACCCCTGGGATGTGGTCTGTATGATGCTGCCTGCCTTCACCTGGTTTAGCCACCCTGTGTCAGAGACAACCTTTCTTTGTCTTAATGTACAGTGCTCACACTGTTCAGCGGAGGTGCGAGCCCATGACTGACATGCTGCGTTATCAGAGGTTGTGTGTGGGATGGGTACCGGACACGGACAGAGGCCTGCCAGTCTCATATCACACCTCCAGAGCTGTCTGTAGTGGGATCAGTGGGGCAAGACCCCCAGCCTGCCATCGTGTTAACTGGCTGGGTCTGGAGTCAGGCAGACAGGGGGATTTACTGTGTCAATGTGGTGTTGTGTGTTAGTTAGTTCCCCCTACTGTATGCAGCAGCTATGCAAGCCCTGTGACTCATGAGCTGACTGGATGATTCCAGCCAAAGTCACATGAATTGATTCCATCTGTTTTTTTAAATGAGGGCCGTAGCACTGAACAGCAGAGTCCTTCCCTAGAAAACAGGAGACAGACAGCAGAACGGCAGACAGAAGAAAGTGAGCCCAGTATTTCAGGATGACCTCTGTCTTGATAGATACAGATTGTTAATCAAAGCATTATGCTGTCCTCCACACGATTTCTGTTTTCTAGAGCCTCACGTTGATCATGACCATGAGGATAATTCTATATCTCAAAAGAATCATGATAAAGGAGACAAACTGAATTGGAATCCCCCCCGACGCTCTCACACACAGATCCAGCAAAAGTAGAGTGGGACGTTTATGAAAATAGTCTTATTAAACCTCTAGTGTTGGTTTGGCAGGCCTGGCCCTCCTAAGGCTCCTTTCCTACACTCTGAAGCATAAATGGACACATCTTATTGATTTTCTTTCAAGCCTGATTGCATTGATTTTTGTGAATATGGCAGACAAATCCAGCTGGCTGAGTCTCCACTGGGACGGTGTGGTGCTGGAGAGGGGAGCTCAGACTCAGCCTCACACAGCAGGGAGGCAGGCCTCATTACACCAAACAGGGAACTAACTGCCTGCTGTCCACCCCCCCCCCCCCCCCCCCCCTCACCATCCTAGTCCTTATCCCCAAATTAAACAGAGAGCTTTTTAATTATTTATCAATACCAGCCACTGGTAGCCGGATCAATCACTGTGAATGGTTTTTATAGATAATGAGGCCCAGGCTGATGGACTTGTGAAAATTGATCGCCATCTTAACCATTTTGATGCAGGCTTTAAGCAAAGATGATTACTTTCCCTCAGCGGGGCAGTAGTGACAGTGGCCGGTATAATTTGGGATGGGGGCAGGAAGAGGGGTGCGTGGTGCGCCCCAGGTGGGTTCTTTAGCCAACTGAAGTGTGCCTCACTAAGAATAAACTACCGTCTCAGTGCTGAGAGGTCTTATCCTCCTTTGCCATTAATCAACCCCTTAAACAGGACACCTCCTCACACCCGTTCAGCACACAGCACAGAGCAGAGTACCCTGAGACCAGCAACACCACTCACTACTACTACAGAGGACACTTCCTAGGACAGGCCCATACCTCTCTCTCTGTGCTTCCTCTATCCTGTCCCAAGGTTTAGCTAAACTAGATTCATTGTGCTCCTGTAGCTGCTGAATGGTACCCAAGCAACCCAAATGTTCTCTCTCCTTGCTTCCATATTTCTATCAGAGGGCGTCATGTCAAGCTGCGTGAGGAGCTATTCCATCTGGAATTATTAGCCGGAGACACACAACGCAATCTAATTCCATACCACAATATTCAATCACCATGAATCCAATGTTGCAGGTGCAGTAAAGAAGACATGGGATGGAGGTTTTCCAAATGAATTAATGCTCTGAGATGCATTTCTGTACCTGATTTAATACATTAATGAAATATTATATGTGCTCCACTTACATATTCATCCATCCAAGAGCTGTGAGTAAACAATCCAGGGTTGAATTCAGAAGATTGTTTATGTGTGGGAGACATGCCAACATAAAGGGACAATATAATGAGATTTTACTTCATCTTTTTTCCTGGGTAGGGGTGGGATTGGATTATAGGGGGACTTATTTGTATGAGGTATTGAGCACCTCAAAATAAATTCTCACCTATTCAATTTGAAATCAGACCTAGGTGCTGTAGATAATCCTTTTTAACACAGTATGAACTGAAGGTCCAAGCCCACACATTTGAAATAAATATACTATTCCCCCACAAAACAATTGATATATACTCTGCCAGGAGCATTCCAGTGCATATTGTTTGTGAAGATATTTACCTCGGAACGTGCTTAATTATTTTCCAAGAGCGTAAACAGTTCCATCCATATTCATTAGGAATTTGAAGCCGGCTCACAATCATCATGTCACACAAAGTCTTAGCCAAAGCGTCTTTCCCAACAGCACATTTTTTAGCTGGATCAGGATTCCTGATTTTGTTTTGAATTCCTCTCCCTTTCAGATGTCAGTCCCTATCAAAGTAGAGTCTCCTGATGGTTGTGGTTACATGGTGGCTCCACATTCAGGGATCATTTGAAGGTTTATTTCTGATGGAAACATTGAGACTTAAGCCTGGCAGAAGGACATGGTTTAGTGGGAAGATGAGAGGTGGGTGGTGGTGTCGATGGCAGTGAAGGGGATGGCTGTGGTGGTTGTGGTGGCGGTGTTGGTGGTGGTGGTGGTGATGGCTGTGGTGTATGTGGTGGTGTTGGTGGTGGTGGTGTTGTTGGTGGGGGTGGTGGTGGTGTTGTTGTTGTTGTTGTTGGTGGTGGTGGTGGTGTTGGTGGTAGGGGTGTTGGTGGTGATGATGGCTGTGGTGGTGGTGGTGTTGTTGTTGATGGTGGTGGTGGTGATGATGGCTGTGGTGGTGGTGGTGGTGTTGTTGTTGGTGGTGGTGGTGGTGGTGGTGATGGCTGTGGTGGTGGTGTTGTTGGTGTTGGTGGTGGTGGTGATGGCTGTGGTGTTGGTGGTGGTGGTGATGGCTGTGGTGTTGGTGGTGGCGGTGTTGGTGGTGGTGGTGGTGATGGCTGTGGTGTATGTGGTGGTGTTGGTGGTGGTGGTGTTGTTGGTGGGGGTGGTGGTGGTGTTGTTGTTGGTGGTGGTGGTGGTGTTGGTGGTAGTGGTGTTGGTGGTGATGATGGCTGTGGTGGTGGTGGTGTTGTTGGTGGTGTTGTTGGTGTTGGTGGTGGTGGTGATGGCTGTGGTGTTGGTGGTGGTGGTGATGGCTGTGGTGTTGGTGGTGGTGATGGCTGTGGTGTTGGTGGTGTTGTTGGTGGTGGTGGTGGTGGTGGTGTTGGTGGTGGTGGTGGTGTTGGTGGTAGTGGTGTTGGTGGTGATGGTGGTAGTGGTGTTGGTGGTGATGATGGCTGTGGTGGTGGTGGTGTTGTTGTTGTTGGTGGTGGTGGTGGTGGTGTTGTTGTTGTTGGTGGTGGTGGTGATGGCTGTGGTGGTGGTGTTGTTGGTGTTGGTGGTGGTGGTGATGGCTGTGGTGTTGGTGGTGGTGGTGATGGCTGTGGTGTTGGTGGTGGTGGTGATGGCTGTGGTGTTGGTGGTGGTGGTGTTGTTGGTGGTGGTGGTGTTGTTGGTGGTGGTGGTGTTGGTGTTGGTGTTGGCGGTGGTGTTGTTGGTGTTGGTAGTGGTGGTGGTGGCAGATGGCGAGAGGTACTAATGTGAGAAGTGATGAGGAGGAGGAAGAGGAGGAAGGGTGATGTAACCCCCACATGAACCCATGTTATATGTAAGATAGTTGAAATCCTCTCCCCCTTTCATGAAACTGTGTGCATTTACAGCCAAATCTTTCCTGACTGGACTGCATCAGGGTGGGCCTGGATTGGGTCCGGTCCAGGGTTCCATAAGCTTGCTCTGCCATGAGTGTCAGTCAGTTTGTGCTATGCAAAATCAATCTCACACAGGACCTAATGACAACAGCTCAACCTGTATGTTATAACCCCTTAGTCTATAGAATCCACTGCTTAACTTTGTACTAACTTTTACCAAAGCAGTGTACACACATGTTTGGGTCCAACTCTTCTTCTTTTACCTTCCTATACCTTGAGCTTCCGTGCCAGACCTTTGTACATTATGCAGTGTGTTGAATTTTTTAAAAGAAACAACACAACTCCTATTATTTGTCCAGAAAGAAAAGACCTGTAAACACAGGAGGGAGGATGTTGTCCAGGGGTTTAAACATCACAGCACCTTACCTCATTAATTCTTCATCCACAACATGCAGGCCTAAAGGTAATTACAGGTCCTCCCCAAACAATGCTTCCTGCCTCTCTCGCTCTCTTTTTCTCCCTCTCTCTCTCTCTCTCTCTCGTTCTCTCTCTCTTGTTCTTTATCTCTCCCTAATGTGTCTCTATACCTTCTCCCTCTGTTGCGCCTGCCATGTAGCTCAGAGTAATTTCAGCACACGTCTGTTGATTAATCACTGGACATGTTGGGTCACGTGATTTTTTTGTATTTTTTTGTATTCTTTGACTGGCCAGTAACTGTAGGATCAAAGCTAGCTCATAGTCCCTTGTCAATAAACCTGGTCTATCTACACAGTGCTGGGCTAGTAGAAATATGGTCTATGTACACAGTGCTGATGCTAGTAGAAACCTGGTCTATGTACACAGTGTTGAGGCTAGTAGTAAACCTGGACTATGTACACAATGCTGAGGCTAGTAGAAACCTGGTCTGTGTACACAGAGCTGATGCTAGTAGAAACCTGGACTGTGTACACAGTGCTGAGGCTAGTAGAAACCTGGTCTGTGTACACAGTGCTGATACTAGTAGAAACCTGGTCTGTGTACGTAGTGCTGATGCTAGTAGAAACCTTGACTGTGTACACAGTGCTGAGGCTAGTATAAACCTGGTCTGTGTACACATTGCTGAGGCTAGTAGAAACCTTGTCTATGTACACAGTGCTGAGGCTAGTAGTAAACCTTGTCTATGTACACAGTGCTGATACTAGTAGAAACCTTGTCTGTGTACACAGTGCTGAGGCTAGTAGAAACCTGGTCTGTGTACGTAGTGCTGATGCTAGTAGAAACCTTGACTGTGTACACAGTGCTGAGGCTAGTATAAACCTGGTCTGTGTACACATTGCTGAGGCTAGTAGAAACCTTGTCTATGTACACAGTGCTGAGGCTAGTAGTAAACCTTGTCTATGTACACAGTGCTGATACTAGTAGAAACCTTGTCTATGTACACAGTGCTGGGGCTAGTAGAAACCTGGTCTGTGTACACAGTGCCGAGGCTAGTATAAACCTGGTCTGTGTACACAGTGCTGAGGCTAGTATAAACCTGGTCTGTGTACACAGTGCTGATACTAGTAGAAACCTGGTCTGTGTACACAGTGCTGAGGCTAGTATAAACCTGGTCTGTGTACACAGTGCTGATGCTAGTAGAAACCTGGTCTGTGTACACAGTGCTGAGGCTAGTAGGGGGAATATGTCCACTTTACCAGCAAACACAATGGCAGAGAGGGACAGACAGGAAAACACGGAGAGACAGGGAGAGATGGAGAGAGATGTAGGGAGAGAGAAGGAGGAAGAGAGGAAGGTCAGCGAGTCAGATAGGACACTACAGCTGCTATCGTCTAGGGCCTTCTTCTGACACCTTGTTCCATCTCACAGTGTGAAGTGGCCAACAAGAGAAAAAAGTTACTGGGGTTGTAATAGGTGACCTTTCCGTGAAGCGGAACACGTGCATTTTATACCAGAGCGTAAACAGCTGAGCTACATAACAATTAATGTAACCTTTCTGTTTCAATAAGAGGCAATTTCTCAGAGAACTGAAATTACATGAATGATAAATTATTTTTGTTCTACAGTGGAGGATGGAGAGAAATGGAATAGGGAAGAAGAAGGGGAGGGAGAGAAGGAAAGGCTGGTCTCACTTGTAAATCCCAGTTATAATGCCTCGTTAAAAATATTTGGGAACGCGAAACAGAAGCAGACAAGCTCTCTCTTTTCTTAAAGGTAGACAGGTCTCAGTGGAATTCATTAATGTGAGTCCCGGTGGTGGTCTTATTCCTACAGTACAATCGCCTGGGTTAGCACCGATCCTGAAATTACATCTAATTGGACAATTACTCAAACTCAGAAACCTCCTGAAATAAGGCAACGAGGCCGCTAATAAACACCTTGTCATCTCAATAAAAACAAGGAAGTCATTTACCTGACCCAAGAGGCACAATTTTTAAATGTATTTTCAAAATAATTGCAAGTGCTGTGAATGAGAATATTAAAAAGGTAGCTACAGTAGCTTTGCAGGGAAGAGTAATGCAGGCCTAGCTACCCCGGGCCTCACACTGCAGCCTCCTCTCTCTCTGGGGGGAGAGCTCATTTGTTCCACAGATAAGAGCATTGCACACGCAGTACTGTAATATTATTGCTGTCGTGTCATAATGAAATAATTTTGTCTCCCTTTCAACCCCCCCACCCACTATTCCCTCTGCCCCCGCCTACCCCACACATTGGACAGAACCTATTTCCTCCTCATGTATGAAGCATTAATTAAACATTGCCGGTGGAAAGTATATACTTTGTTCATTTTCACCCACAGCGGCTGCAGCAGCAACATTGTGTCCATTACATTGGATAACAATTGTGTAATATAGAGTTTGTTTCGTGGCTCTCTAGCTGATTATCACCTCTCAATAACTGTCAGACTTTAGAGGTAAATAGATCATCTTCTACATACAACGAAGTCTCCTCCACATCAGGGGGGGGTCCTTGACACAGACAGGAAAGAGGGCCAGAGCGCTATGACCCTCTGTCACTGTTCCAGTCATGAACCCTTCACCCACCCTCCACCCACCCTCCACCCAGCCTCCACCCACCCTTCACCCAGCCTCCACCCACCCTTCACTCAGCCTCCACCCACCCTTCACCCAGCCTCCACCCACCCTTCACCCAGCCTCCACCCACCCTCCACTCAGCCTCCACCCACCCTTCACCCAGCCTCCACCCACCCTTCACCCAGCCTCCACCCACCTTTCACCCAGCCTCCACCCACCCTTCACCCAGCCTCCTCCAACCTCCACCCACCCTTCACCCAGCCTCCACCCACCCTCCACTCAGCCTCCACCCACCCTTCACCCAGCCTCCTCCAACCTCCACCCACCCTTCACCCAGTCTCCACTCAGCCTCCACCCAGCCACTACCCAGCATCCTCCAACCATGCTCCATCCAGCCTTCACACACCCTCCACCCTTCACCCACCTTCCACCCAGTCTCCACCCAGCCTCCTTCACCTACCCTCCACCCAGCCTCCACACACCCTCCACCCACCCAGTCTCCACCCACCCAGCCTCCTCCACCCACCCTCCACCCAGTCTCCACCCAGCCTTCACACACCCTCGAACCCCCCTTCATCCAGTCTCCACCCAGCCTCCACCTAGCCTCCTCCAGCCTCTACCCACTCTCCACCCAGCCTCCACCCACCATTCAACCAGTCTCCACCCACCCTTCACCCAGCCTCCACCCACCCTTCACCCAGCCTCCACCCACCCTCCACTCAGCCTCCACCCACCCTTCACCCAGCCTCCTCCAACCTCCACCCACCCTTCACCCAGTCTCCACTCAGCCTCCACCCAGCCACTACCCAGCATCCTCCAACCATGCTCCATCCAGCCTTCACACACCCTCCACCCTTCACCCACCTTCCACCCAGTCTCCACCCAGCCTCCTTCACCTACCCTCCACCCAGCCTCCACACACCCTCCACCCACCCAGTCTCCACCCACCCAGCCTCCTCCACCCACCCTCCACCCAGTCTCCACCCAGCCTTCACACACCCTCGAACCCCCCTTCATCCAGTCTCCACCCAGCCTCCACCTAGCCTCCTCCAGCCTCTACCCACTCTCCACCCAGCCTCCACCCACCATTCAACCAGTCTCCACCCATAAGGGGTGGCAGGTAGCCTAGTGGTTAGAGCGTTGGGCCAGTAACTGAAAGGTTGCCGGATCAAATCCCCGAGCTGACAAGGTAAGAATCTGTCGTTCTGCCCCTGAGCAAGGCAGTTAACACACGGTTCCCCGGGCACTGAAGATGTGGATGTCGATTAAGGCAGCCCCCCACACCTCTCTGATTCAGAGGGGTTGGGTTAAATGCGGAAGACACATTTCAATTGAATACATTCAGTTGGACAACTGACTAGGTATCCCCCTTTCCTCCAGTCTCCACTCACCATTCACCCAGCTTTCAGCATCCTCCAGCCACTAGCTCTTTAAGTCATGCTCTCTTCAGGACGCTGAACTGTCATCTCCCCTCTCTGTGCCCTCCACCTCTGCCTCTCTGCCGAGCCACATACCAGGGTTTTCACATCTCTCCCCCATGGCGGACCAACAGAAGGATGAATAAATAATCATGGTTGACCTCGCACGTCCAGGGACAGCAGTCTAACACCTTCACTGACAAGAGTTCACCCAAATGCCACTCCCCTGCCATAGACCAGAGATCAGAGAGAGAAAAAAAACCTAGAGCGATGAGAAAAGTGTAGCCCGGGAGAGCTGGACGGTGACAAATGGTGTGGAAAAAAACAGAGGCAGCCGTCTGAAGGGAAGACATGAGTAAAACTCACAAATAATTAACTGGGTAAATATTGGAGAGCCCACTGACTAATTACCTCACACGTCTCACTGCGCTCTCATTATTGTTCCTGTCGGAGTTAACCCGTTCCCTCCTGCCGGTGCTCGCCACCCACAGCCCCCTGAGCCAGCTTCTTACACCCCCACTCCTACATACATGCTTGTGAGTAGAGACAGGTACTTTAGGTATGATTACCGTATGGGCAACGGATTTCCTCTTCATCTGAAGAGGAGTAGCAAGGATCGGACCAATGTGCAGCGTGGTAAGTGTCCATAATGAGAAATTTAATAAATCAACAGAACACTTAACAAAAGTACAAACAACCGAAACAGTATGGTGCAGGTACAGACACAGGAAACAACCACCCACAAAACACAAAGGAAAACAGGCAACCTAAATATGGCTCCCAATCAGAGACAACGACTAACACCTGCCTCTGATTGAGAACCATACTAGGCCAAACACATAGAAATATACCAACAGAACAAAACATAGAAAAACAACATAGAATGCCCACCCCAACTCACGCTCTGACCAAACTAAAATAAAGACATACAAAAGGAACTAAGGTCAGAACGTGACAGTATGGGTATCATGGATTATCATACAGTTACACCGACAATGGAAGAGGCTTAAATTTATCAGGCAAGGCATATGTTTAAAAAAAAATCAGTCTAGTTGAACTAGTAAATTATTTGTTTTTCAGATGGACAGTTGTCAGTCAAGCTTTTGTCAGCATGTTGAACCAAGCTATACACCCAGGCACTCCTCTGCTCGTCTCCCCTATCTGAAGACTGTTCCATCTGGCTAGGGGAGGTGTTGCTGGGCTGGCTATCACTGGCCGCTCTGCTTCTCTCCTCAGGTAGAGTGGAGGATCTGCTCACACAAGGATGTTTCTCCAGTAATCTCCAGGACGATGGCTAATGACAGCAGCTGTGAGGCAGGCATGCACCACTTCCAAGCTGATTTAAGTTTAACGAGCCACTCCAGAGTGCTATTGATTCAAATCTATATTTGACAGGATATTCTCTGAGCATGTATTAAATGGATAAGAACTCCTCTTGTACCTTCTGAGAGCATCACCAAATGGAGGGGAGAGGGCATTAGGCGAGAAAAGGGTGTTTCATTTGTTGAGTGATTTGAGTTATGCTTCAGTCAATGGGGAATGTGTGTATCCGTAGGAGACGCTATGTTTTCACTCCACACCCTCTCCTTCTACATGCACACTGATGAGGAGAAAACACACAAGCAAAACAAACATGCTTTATCATTATTTCCCTGCTGTAAACAGGCTGGCAGTATGCACTGAGTGGATTCACAGCTGCTTTTTCTTTTAATTATCCCGCGCTATCAAAGTGAATGATGAGATTTATAATGAACTCTACATTTCCAATTTGCATGTTCCCCTGTAATTGCTTGGTACAGGCAGGTCTGGGGAAAAAATAACATCTTCCAACACCCACAATTGGCGTATTGCCACCCCATTTCCCATATTTTCACAAAAGCAACAATGTTATTTCATTATCAGACGAGCTTGTAAACATTATGTTTTGGGGAGAAAGCTGAGAAAAGACAGAAAGAGAGGGAGAAAGACAGCTGTTAATATAGAACTCCAACCACCATAACACGAAGAACAGGATCTGTTGTGGTGTAGTACGATTTCTCCAAATATCCCGTGCTTTCGGAGTACAGGGCCTTACTGTGAGCTGTGTTTCTATTCTACTATAGTATACTATTTCAGGCTGTAAAGGAACCACGGATGAAGGCTGCTCAGGGAGTAACAGGCTTCTCTTTTCTATTGAGTCAACATCAAGGTAAAATGTGCACTAATGTGAAAACACTGGTTCTATCTGGCCTCTTGCTTGAGCTGTGGGTTTTTCTCACTTTGCAGTATGCTTCTCAGGACAAAATAGTCTTGTCACTGTTAGAGCCACAATGTGTTTCTCATACCAGCTGATAGTGTGGCCCGGTTTTATTATACATGTTGGTAAAATGTTGGTGCAGTGTGAACAGTGTGTGAATTATACCCAGAGTACACAAGAGCAACTCTTTCATCATACCCTCACCCTGCATCTTTATGTATGATGTTATATAGGACCTAAACTAAACCTCTCAAACCAGGAGAGAGAGAGAAATACAGAGACAGCGAATGCATACACACCCCTTTCTTTAATCATCTTTAAAACCTTTATTGCTTAATGGTAGGGCTGTGGGAAGCAAAATGAAACATTCCTTCTTGATTATATATGTTTTTAAAGTGAATGTAACAAATGTTTTCATAATCCTCGATGTGTTCAAGTCTGTTTTCCCCACCAACCAGCTGACAGCCTCCTAACGCTGCCACATTAAAGGGCTTTTCCAGTGCATGTGATGCAGCTTTAACTAGGTCCTGGGGGCATTGTTAGTTATCATTGCCTACTGCTGGAGTGAGCCGCGGCCCCGGTGAAAGCAATTTTAGCTTTCCTCCCAATCAGCGGCGCAACATGAGAGACGGCCAAGGAGAACAAACGGTCTGGCTCACCACTTCCCACCACCGATCTTATCTGCGCCTCCTCCCGTCCCGAAAGGGCCAGTTGACGCAACAACCTCCCCCTCCCCCAAAAGACATGGAATGCTTGGCCCCAGGAGCCCCAAAACACGCAGATATCTGCAAATTAGACTCACAGAGACAGAAAACACCCTCTGAAGGCATCAGACATGAACATATATTCTGCAGAACGTGTGTGGGGATTTACATGTGTACGTGTGTATGTATGTGAGACAGACCAAGGCCATGACTGTTCTAAACCCATGTCAAAACAAGTCATTTCTGTGCTCCTCTGAAGTGAATCGACATGTGGAGGAATCAATTATTCTTCAAAAGTGAGTGTGAGGATAGGCCCTTGTGCATTTTAGCCACCTCATAGAGCAGACAGGCAGGCTTCTGGTGGCCTTGAAAATAGTTGATCCTGTCTCAGATATACATGATAAGGACTCTATTCTGTTCTATTTACTCACTTGCCGTATATATGAGGAATCTATTTACCATTAATGAAGTTATTGTAGGTATTTTTAAATGTTTTACCTTTATATAACTAGGCAAGTCAGTTAAGAAAAAAATCTTATTTACAATGACGGCCTACACCGGCCAAACTTGGATGACGCTGGGCCAATTGTGTCCCTATGGGACTCCCAATCACGGCCAGTTGTGATACAGTCTGGATTTGAACCAGGTTGTCTGTAGTGACGCCTCAAGCACTGAGATGCAATGTCATAGACCACTGCAGTATGATTAATAGTATGATTAATGCTTGGCATACTGTATATTGTTAACTTTACTATTACATTTAACCAGTGCATACACTGAGTATACTAAACATTAGGAACACCTTCCTAATATTGAGCTGCGCCCCCCCTCCCCCCCCCACAGCCTCAATTTGTTTTGGCATGGACTCTACAATGTGTTGAAAGCGTTCCACAGGGATGCTGGCCCATGTTGGCTGGATGTCCTTTGGGTGGTGGACCATTCTTGATACACACGGGAAACTGTTGTGTTGAGCTTGAAGCCCACTCACCCTCTGAATGGCACACATACACAATCCATGTCTCAATTGTCTCAAGGCTTAAACATCATTCTTTAGCCATCTCCTCCCCTTCATCTACACTGATTGAAGTGGATTTAACAAGTGATCATAGCTTTCACCTGGATTCACCTGGTCAGTCTATGTCATGGAAAGAGCAGATGTTCTTAATGTTTTGTATACTCAGTGTAGAGTAGTTAGGGTATCAGAAATGTTTTGATCATGGTATATATCAAGCACTGTAACAAAGGCAGTGCGGTTATAAGGAGGAAACTTCTAAAATGTCCATTCCTCCTTCTGACTTCCTCCCGAGGCCCTTCCTCTCTCCCTTTATATCTCTCATACTTCCCCTCTCTCTCGCTCTGTCTCTCTGTGTTGTTTCTAGAAGCCCTGTGATTTATCTGGTGTCAGATGTCAGATAGTCCAGGTACAAGGAGATACAAAGTGCTGTCAGAGCTGGCTGAGTCATGGAGCTGTGGGGGTATTATTATGAGGGGGTGCAGCCTAAAGCCTGCTTACTCATTAGGGGGCACACTTAGCATCTCTCATAAATGAACTCAACTTCTTCTACGCTGGGGAAAATGTGCAGACTGTATCAAGCTTGGATGTGCACCAGGCTTCGTTTCTTTCTCCCAGGGGGTGTTGAGGGTGAGAGGATCATGGTGTCGGTTTTATTACAGTGGGATCTCACCAAAATACTTATGCCATGTGGCATTTTTTTTACAGTGTTTATTAACTTCTCAAATGGTTTTGAAGGCTTTCCTGTTGCCATTATCTGTGTCACAGAGAGAGGCCCTGTGCCCAGTGTACGAGTAGAGACACACATTTTACTGGCTCACCTCACTGTAAACTTTTATCTTGGGGAACCAATTAAAGGTAATGTAATAATTGGTGACTTCAGTGTGATTGGGTGTTTATGTTGCTAATTTTATGCATCTGAAAAGAATCTTGCCTTGTCACTGCGGGTCACGGCTGAGTTGGTTGGTGGCTGATGATTAAGATTAAACACATTGTGGTGTATTGAGGTGAGTGACCTGCCGCTCTGTGCAGATAAGACTCCAATTAATCCGAACTGAATTGCAGTAATGTTAAATTAAGATAATTACTAAATCACTAGCTTTGATACATGTTTTGTTACTCAGTGTTATTACTGAGAGGAATAAGACTTTAAATGGATTATATCACAGCCTTTTCATATGGATTACAACTTCTTTTAAATAACTGCAAGTCAATTTCATCAGCCCTGCAATTTGAGAAGCCACTGACAGGCTCTGCATGATTCAAATTGAATACACATGCACACATGCACACAGACACACACACACACACACACACAGTCACACACACACACACACACACACACACACACACACACACACACACACACACACACACACACACACACACACACACACACACACACACACACACACACACACACACACACACACACACACAGGCATGTACACAAACATAAACAACAGGCACACCTACATACTGTTTTGATGAGGATAAGGCCTTTTAATTTATTTCAAGAAATAGCCAGACAATCAAATACTTGATGATGATCCAGCACCATTATACATGTGTACTCCTCCCCTTCTCTCATAGAGGCTTAGGGCTTGCAGAGGGAGACAAGGGAACATTGCAGCAACTTTTTGACAGACGTCTTCAATAAACAGGGCCTTTCGAGGAAAGAGAGGGGGGGTCTTAGGAATCATGTTTTATTTACTGCGTTTGAGGTTGAGGGTTTAAAAACATTAAATTGTGGACAGGCAATCAGAGGCATGTGATGAGAGATTTCACGGCCGGTTATCTCCTGGTCCTCACCGCTGGTTCTGTGTGTGCCGGGAGATTGGGGAGAAGTGTCCATGCCAAGTGCCCAGGGCCTCAGGCAGCAGCAGCAGACAGAGCTAGCTCCTTTAAAGCTATGCTGGCACAGGGCCCCCTATCGGAGCCAGAGCACTGCTCTGTATGCATTCATTATGGCATCCATTAGAGTAAACATCTCAACCTCCCCCTACACCAGCCCCCTTGCTTTTAAGTGCCATACGACAAGACAGCATCCAAGCCACAAAATGAGAACCGTGCCCACACTTCGTCTTATTTATTTATTCATTTATGTATTTAGACATTTTCATCCAGAGAGTTTCCTCCTGTTTTTACGTAAAGAGCTTTTGCATGTTTCCAGACACGCTTCTCTCTGTCGCTCTCCTGATGGCTGCCTGATGCTGGAGTCACAACAAAGAGTGGATGGATGGAGGCCTAATTGCTGATCTTTACTCCTCTTAATTCTGTGCAGGGCCGAGGTTATATAGGCCATCTTTATAGCCCAGGTTCAAGATAATTGAGAATGTATAAAATATTATTTGATTCCCCCAAAGAAAAGTCGAGCTCTGTAGCTCAATTAACTTCCTTTCATTTCTAGTTCAGGGAAATAATAGGTCACAAGGGATATTTGTCTTTCTGATACACTGCCTGAAGTAGCCCGGATATGAATGGAAATCAAAGGTAGTGGAATTATCGCTGTTTTGATCTGGAGTGAAGGGTCCTCGTGGTAACGACATAGCGCCTACTTGTATCTGTGTCTGGCTTCAAGGGAGTCCCGACGTTGTCTTGGTCTTACTCAGGAAAATGAATGGTGTATCTGAATAAGGCTTCAGAGATAAAGGCCAGGAAGAATGTATTTAGAAAAGCTATAGCCACAGATGGAGAGCCAATGTAGATAATCATTTCATCAGATCTGTTTGATTCTATCCATGGCCTCAATCAAATGTGGAAACCTCGCTAGAGTCAGCTTGTATTCAAATGAATAGTTTAGGTGTCATCATTTCAATTCCAAAAAGCGACGGAGAAAGAGAGCATCTTTGATCTAATGGAGGCTTTGCTTCAGTACTGCGAGTCGTTTACTTAATTACCAAATTACACTTATTTATAGAGGGGTTAAGGCTCATGTGATGGCTCTGCATTAGCATCAAGGCAGAAATGAGCCCCCCAGGCCCTTGCTGCTGCTGCTACTACTGCTCAGCTATTAGTGAAGGATCTCAGCTTTAAATCCCTCAAATGTAAATATCTAAGTGACCTAATACGCGACTCAGATACTGGCCTGAGGGAAAGGAAGATAGTCTCTCTCTCTCTCTCTCTCTCTCTCTCTCTCTCTCTCTCTCCTCTCTCTCTTTCACGTTGTGATAGTCACTCTTTAACCCTCACTCCTCTCTCTCTCTCATTCACCCTCTGTGTCTCTCTGTCTCATGTTGGGCCTACCCTGTCTGTCTGTACTGCCTGTAGAGTTGTTGACTGCTGGTCTGCCTTCATGTCTGTGAGTGTGATCTGGCTCTATACGCCCGTCCCTATGTCTGTCAGCCAGACGGCGACCATCACAGGAACACGTGGCATTAACGAGCGTACAGCCAGGCATGTATACATGGGACTGGAGTCTGGACGCAGGCAGCCCGGCCCTAGGCAGCGTGCCACAAGACACTGAAGGGGGAACAAGGGAACACGACAGGATCATGACACTTGCTTTTGTGTATCATATCATTTTACCAATCATCTGCATTTCATTTATCTGGGCTGTGCTGCGTGTACTCAAAGTGGCAGGCCTGCTGGCCTAGTTAGGGTGGGAGAGGAGATGGAGAGGGGGTAGCTGGGTAAAAATAGGGCTGATGAAATCCTCCTGTTCACAGCCCACTGACAGCGCTGGCACTCCAAATGAAACGCGTCACACATGAAACACAATAAGGCAATGTTATTACATTCCATCCAACAAAGGGGAAAATAAATGCAAGTTGATTTCTGACAATGTCCTTTGTTGCTGTTCCTGTTGTTGTTTTGTTAGGTTTTTAGTTGTTTTTTTTCTTTCAAAAATCCAGACATTGTTGTTGGAAGCTGAGCTCCAGCAGGGAAGGGAGACTCTCTGTTCCAGGGTTACTTCTCTGATGTTGATGTTTCTGTGTTTGAATTTCAAACGTAAAATAAAACCATCCTAAATTCATCTCTCCTTAATAATCTGGTAAACAAGTGTGATATGCCTCTGAAAGGGAACTCAGAGTTGTGCGACAGACCTGGCCTGGCAGTGAAAACTTCTATTGGTGTTCAGTCTGTTGTAATCGTTTATCTGCTGTATAGAAGTTAATGCAACTCATACTCCTGCTGTTTAGAGTGAGGGCTCGTGCAGTATTTAAACTGAATGTAATAATGGATATTGAATGGAATATATCCTACAACCTTGAATTATTGATGCATTCACTGAGTCCCACAGCCCTATTGACATGTTAAATGCACTTCGTTGTAAATGCGATACTTTTGTTGTCAGAATATTTACCATCAACTTGTCTGTATTGATTCGTTTTATTCCCTTTTTGAATAAATTATTGGACATGCTTTGAAAAAAAAAAGATGTATACTTAAATCATCCCATGGAGCTGAAAACACTAAAGGGGAGAGGGTATAGAGAAAGACACAGAGTGACTGTTTGTTGGAAATTAAGGGACATTTGGTAATTTAATGCTTGGATGCAGAAGAGCTATGTTCTTCCTCTGCAAATGTACAAGTAAAGTACCTAATAATGCCAGGCAATTAGAAGTGACTGCTGCTAGAAAACAGGGGCTGGAGTGATTGCATATTGTGGATTAGGCTGCATTAGCCAACCGGCGGAGAGGAGAGAGGTCGACACTGAAAGGTGGTGTTATACGAGTACCAAGGACAATGCCTTAAATGCCACACTTCAGCAGCGAGAAGGGATTTGCTTCTAATTAATTTCCAAAGATTTTCATCCCCCCCATTCGGAAGCCCAGCCTGGTAGGAACAGAACGGAGGAGCTGCTCTCCTGCAGCGACAGCCCTGAGCAAATGTTCGACATCATTAAAAACATCAAGTGCCTTTCACTCCCCTCACTGCTGCTATCTGGATCTGCTGTTCATGTCGCTGATAAAACACTGTGAACGTGATGCACCATCAGAGATGCAGGCTCCAAACAGTCCTGTGCCTCCACTAGGGTACCTGTAGACCCAGCTGCATTTAATGTGCCAGACAGACATGAAGAAAGAAACAGTTACATTTTAAAAATGTTTTTCAAGGGTTGTTAATCAATTTAATCTCTCAGGGTTGATTACATTTAGCCATCAATTGATTAATCTACCAATTCATCTACTGGTTTGTCTATAGACTTCTAATGGAGGTTTTCAAGGCCAAGAACTTCAGGCAATTTCTTCATTTTGAAAGGATATCTTAAATGTATTTTATTGCCTCTCTCTTCTGAGTTTCACGGGCATGCACACACACACACACACACACACATACACACACACGTGCATGCACGCACACACACGCATCCCTAGCTCAGGGCAGTTTATCTGAGTGGTGCCATCTGATGGGAGGATTTAGAGTTGAGAAGGGCTGTGGTTCTGGATGACAGATTTTAATTACAGAAACATGGACTAGTGACACAAGAATTGCCAGGTTGAGTGGAGCGGCAGCCAATGACGAGCCTGATAACCAGATGACGAGCGCAGGGCAGATAATTAGCTATAAAAGGGCAGTTCTTGCTGATGTGCCACGTCAGCTGGAGGAATGCCATGGTGCACGGCCATCACTGACTTAGAACAGGCCTGAGAGCTACGTCCTCACCTTTGACTGTAGGTCCTCACTATGAGGCATATCACGCCATGCTGCACGAAGCTGAGAAAAGTAGAACCAAAGTCAATGTTTGTGCTGTGTATTCACCTCACCACTGCACACACCTCATTGGCTAGTATGGAATCCCTGCTGTAATTATTAGTGGATGTGGTTTTAAGGCCATGACCCTTCCTTCCTGTTTATTTACCACTATAAAACTAATTACAAGCTGTTTTTCTGATCTAAATGTGCACATTATTCTTGGTCTGTGTGCAGTCAATGTTTTCTTGCAAGCTACCTGTATACTAGAGCTCTGCAGTGTTCAATTTAAAGTGTTCTACAACTTTGAATTTCATTTCCACTGCTCTATAGGCTTCTTTGCTCCATTGCTCTGTTGGAATAGAAGTACGCAGCACTGCTTCTATCGTTAGCGTCGATCATATAGTGCATTCGAAAATTATTCAGACCCCTTGACTTTTTCCACATTTTGTTACGTTACAGCCTTATTCTAATATATATATTTTTTTTATCCTCATCAATCTACACACAATACCCCATAATGACGAAGCAAAAACAGGTTTGTAGAAATTAAAAAATATTACATTGACGTAAGTATTCAGTCTCTTTACTCAGTTCTTTGTTGAAGCACCTTTAGCAGCGATTACAGCCTTGAGTCTTCTTGGGTATGACACTACAAGCTTGGCACACCTGTATTTGGGGAGATTCTCCCATTCCTCTCTGTAGAGCCTCTCAAGCTCTGTCAGGTTGGATGGGGAGCGTTGCTGCACAGCTATTTTCAGGTCTCTCCAGAGATGTTCGATCAGGTTCAAGTCCTGGCTCTGGCTGGGCGACTCAAGGACATTCAGAGACTTGTCCCAAAGCCACTCCTGCGTTGTCTTTTTGTATTTGTATTTATTATGGATCCTCATTAGCTACTCTTCCTGGGGTCCAGCTAAATTAAGGCAGTTTATAAAATTTTTAAAACACATTCACAGATTTCACAACACACTGTGTGCCCTCAGGCCCCTACTCCACCACTACCACATATATACAGTACAAATCTATGTGTAAATGTGTGTGTAGTGCGTATGTTATCGTGTGTGTGTGTGTGTATGCATGTGTCTGTGCCTACGTTTGTGTTGCTTCACAATCCCCGCTGTTCCATAAGGTGTTCTTTAATCTGTTTTTTAAATCTAATTTTACTGCTTGCATGAGTTACTTGATGTGGAATAGAGTTCCATGTAGTCATGGCTCTATGTAGTACTGTGCGCCTTCCATAGTCTGTTCTGGACTCGGGGACTGTGAAGAGACCTCTTGTGGCATGTCTTGTGGGGTATGACATGTATAGTGTTGAGTCATTACATACATAGACACTATGGCTTTCCTCAAAGTAAGTCTTGGCTGTGTGCTTTGGGTTGTTGTCCTGTTGGAAGGTGAACTTTCGCCCCAGTCTGAGGTCCTGAGCGGGTGAACCAGGTTTTCATCAAGGATCTCTCTGTACTTTGCTCCGATCTTCTTTCCTTCGATCCTGACTAGTCTCCCAGTAACTGCAGCTGGGAAAAATCCCACAGCATGGTGCTGCCACCACCATACTTCACCGTAGGGATGGTGCCAGGTTTCCTCCAGACGTGACGGTTGGCATTCAGGCATCTTGGTTTCATCAAACCACAGAATCTTGTTTCTCATTGTCTGAGATTATCTTGGTGCCTTTTGGCAAACTCCAAGTGGGCTGTCATGTGCCTTTTACTGAGGAGTGACTTCCATCTGGCCACTATCATAAAGGCCTGATTGGTGGAGTGCTGCAGAGATGGTTGTCCTTCTGGAAGGTTCTCCCATCTCCACAGAGGAACTCTGGAGCTCTTTCAGAGTGACCATCGGGTTTTTATTTATTTATTTATTTATTTTACCGTTATTTTACCAGGTAAGTTGACTGAGAACACGTTCTCATTTGCAGCAACGACCTGGGGAGTAGTTACAGGGGAGAGGAGGGGGATGAATGAGCCAATTGTAAACTGGGGATTATTAGGTGACCATGATGGTTTGAGGGCCAGATTGGGAATTTAGCCAGGACACCGGGGTTAACACCCCTACTCTTACGATAAGTGGCATGGGATCTTTAATGACCTCAGAGAGTCAGGACACCCGTTTAACGTCCCATCCGAAAGACGGCACCCTACACAGGGCAGTGTCCCCAATCACTGCCCTGGGGCATTGGGATATTTTTTAGACCAGAGGAAAGAGTGCCTCCTACTGGCCCTCCAACACCACTTCCAGCAGCATCTGGTCTCCCATCCAGGGACCGACCAGGACCAACCCTGCTTAGCTTCAGAAGCAAGCCAGCAGTGGTATGCAGGGTGGTATGCTGCTGGGTTCTTGGTCACCTCCCTGACCAAGGCCCTTCTCCCCCGATTGCTCAGTTTGGCCGGGCGGTCAGCTCTAGGAAGAGTCTTGGTGGTTACAAACTTCATTTAAGAATGATGGAGGCCACTGTGTTCTTGGGGACCGTCAATGCTGCAGACATTTTTTGGTACCCTTCCCCAGATCTGTGCCTCAACACAATCCTGTCTCGGAGCTCTACGGACAATTCCTTTGACCTCATGGCTTGGATTTTGCTCTGACATGCACTGTCAACTGTGGGATCTTATATAAACAGGTGTGTGCCTTTCCAAATCATGTCAAATCAATTGAATTTACCACAGGTGGACTCCAATCAAGTTGTAGAAACATCTCAAGGATGATCAATGGAAACAGGATGCACCTGAGCTCAATTTTGAGGTTAATAGTAAAGGGTCTGAGTACTTATGTAAATAAGGTATTTCTGGGGGGGGGTTCAAAAATGTCTAAAAACCTGTTATTGTTTAGTCATTACGGGGTATTGTGTGTAGATTGCTGAGTTTTTATTTTTATTTGATATATTTTAGAATAAGGCTATAACGTAACAAAATGTGGAAAAAGTCAAGGGGTCTGAGTACTTTCCGAAGGCACTGCATATACTTGAGATCAGTGAGTCCTAACACGCAAGCCTTGGGATTGTTCAGTCCTGGACAGAAGCTGCAGTAAGCAGCAGCACACGGGAGCCAGTGGGAGAGAGAGGCCCTCCTGTCTGCTACAGAGCATGGAGTGGATCCCTGAGCCGGCTCTTTCTCCTTATTCTCCAGTTGCAGCCTGCTGGTCTGTAGATACATTGGCGTCTAGACGACTGGCTGGGAGTAGTGCAGTGTGAACGGTAACACCCAGGACAAATTACACGGCAGGAGAAGAGGGGCCTCTCCACCACTGAGCCATGGTGGCATCACAGGGGCGGAAAATGACAATTCCCTGAAAAGGTCATACAAGACGCCTGCGCTGCGATACGAGCTTACAGCCAATCTGACAATCTTAATTCAAATCATGACATTCCCCAAAAAGTACAAGGTTTTCATCTCCCCATGTCAGAACAGTGAACTGACCTTTAGCATTTCAGAACTTCACGGAGTTTTAACAAATGTTAATCAGGCCCCTTCATTAACAGGTCTCCTTCCCGTCGCCTCTCACACCCACACAATATATGCCTTTCACACAGAGATCCAAAGAGTAATAGGATTTTCTATTCTATTCTATTAATATGCATACATTTTCTATGAATTGGATTGCCTGGTATGGTTTTCAGTGATGGTTTTCAGTGATATATTGAACACTGGTCTTAATAAAATGTAAATGTTCTATGCATTCTTTAAAGTTCTCTAAATTATTTTACATCCAATATGTCCAGTAGGTCTCTTTTTAATGGATCATGAATGTTGGAGTACAATAATAGTATTTTTATACAAAAGCAGTAGTTGTATTGTGACAGAGGAGGTAATACACCTTGATGCTTCTAGTTAATCTTTAAAACCTTACGATATCACTGTATTGTATAGTATATCATCATAGTAGCAGTATGAATAGGAGATCAGCTAGTGATGGATTAATTAAGACTGTGCTGCAGGAGATAATATTCTCTCTCTCACTCTTTCTCCCGTTCTCTCTCTCTCTTTCTATCTCTTGCTACCTCTCTCTCTCTCTAGTTTCAGAATGGTGACTGAGACTATGCAGCCACTATGGGGAGCTGCTCTGTGCTAATGCTCAGGTAACAGGCTGTGTGGCAATGTGCAGTACTTTCACATACCAGTGTACGTGCGTGTGTAGTGCACACGTGTCCGTGTTTTTGTTGTCGTTGTGTTTTTGTGTGAACCTTTATGTCTCTGCCTGTCTTTGTAGGAGGTGTGGCAGTTAGCTCCGAAGAGTAGCAACTCAAAAACACTAACTCTCTGGCCATGTATCTGGTGTGATCGCCTTCTCCCGAAACGACCCAGAGCTCCCACTGAAATCCAAACATGGCGAGTGATACCACCCCTGTTTGCGTCCCTTGTGGACCTGGGGAAAGCCTGGAGAGATAGGCCAGCCTCCCGCTCACCTGCACAGCACAGCTGGGTGCCCAGATTAATAGGCAAGATAGGCCTATGTACTTAGTCATCACTCTGATTGTGTGTGGCCAGGCAGACCCAGGCTGTGTGCCCAGGCTGTGTGCAGGTGGGGAAGCCAGATGATGAGCTATGGTGACATGGTAAATGAAGATATGCTGAGAAGCCTTGGAACTGCATAATGACTTCTGTTTGTCTCCATAAAATCCACAGCTCGTGTCTCATACACCTCACCGCTGGGGCTCTCTGGCGCCCCCTCTGTTCTGAAGTAGGCTCCAGTACAACAGTGTCTAACATCACTCTACACGCTGTGGCCTTTTCCTCATCCCCCTACTCAAAGTATTGCCATTACACCATAGGACAACATGATGCTTTGTAGCAAGAGATCCTGTATGGCTACTTAAAAGGAGAGTGGCGGGCTCTACATAGAGCAGTATTATAATCTGTGCCCTGGTGTCATGCACGCCTTCTGTGTAGTTGGTTGTAAATGCTCCTGTTACCCTTACCCTGTCCTGTTAGAGTCAGTCAGACAAGGTTACCCTCCTTTCTCTACACAGGCCTTCACCCCCACCCCCCAAAGCTGAAAACACAATTTTTTCCCCCCAAGTGGTGGAAGGTCACCTGTGCTCTCAAGACTGTTTAGCAAGGTCAGCCAGTAATGAGCTGCAACTACTTTATTTGCGAGTCGGAGCCTCGGAGGGATTAATTGTCCCCACTCTGTCTCATCCATGATCTGAGGGCCCTTTGTCAAAATGATCCATGGCTTTCGTCCCGCGGGCCGACGCTTTCATTATTGAGGTGCTGGCTAATCGATAGATGCATTTTTAGCGTTGTGCCCTGTAACTTTTATCAATCCTTATTATCTAATGAGTAATACAGGCCTGTTAGAGGGCCCTATCTGCACATCCGAGGCCTCATGCATTTTTAATTGGACCTGATAGTATTAACGGCTGAATATGCAGCCAGCCCATTCACAGACCTGCCCCAGCCTGAAGTAAAGTGCCTTAAATTAAAAGCCCTATAGAAATCAATAGTGCTGGCGTCTATGAGAGAGGAGAGAGCACATATCCTGGACAGCCAGGCCACTGACACGCCTCTCACCATATGCTGCTGGCTGTGCTGAGCCTCTCTAGCCTCTCTAGTCTGTTTAGTGTGTCCTAGTGAGCACCAGGAATCACCCCTCCAAAATAGAGGCCAATATTGGAGGGCCTGTTTGATGGGGCTTAAAAGTTTGCATTAATGCTGCATTAATGGCTTGTCTAGCTGGATGACTTTTTTTAGAGTGAAGCATAACATGTTGAGCGGCACTGTCAAAAAATATTACATGGGCAAATGGCATGCAAAGCATTAAATTAAAGCTGAGATCCCACTCTGTGTGACGCAACAAAGAGAGACTGACAAACAGCTTGCAAGTGGGCAATTACTACTGACAGAGTGCACTTTGACTCTGCATTAGGCAAATTCATTTGACAGTTGCTCAATACAATTCTATAACATGCCAGGCTTATATTGTACATGTTAGCCGGATGTTGAAAGTGCTTGAAAGTATTTTTAATAATGCATCTTTAAATCACATCAAATGAAATTCATCTCCAGAGAACCATACAGTGTGATCGGTGGACTCAGAATCTAAGCTCTCAGACACAGAGACAGGGAGAGAGATGCAGCTTCTGAGCAGTGTGTTTGCTGCAGGTCATTGTCAGTAAAGGACTCATATGATTTGATATAAATTTCATACTGGCTGGAGATTGTCTATTTTTTCCCCTCAAAAGGTTTGGATCATTTCTGGGTATGTATTCCTCATCTTCCGTAAATTGGAAGGTTTATCCTACACATATACTCTGACACATAGATTTGTAAGGCAGAGTAAAAATAGGCAACCTCCAGCGAGCGGGGGCCATGGAGAGACTGTGTGAACAGAACTCATTAAAACTCCAGCTCACACACAGAGACTCTTCTGCTCGTGCTGCAAGCGCAGGGTTGAGGTAATTTGTGAGTGAGTCCAAGGCTGTTGTCCAACAACACATTTCTAATTGTCACTCGCTCCACCCCTACACCCAACACCTCCACCCTCCCACCACCTCCACCCTCCCCTCCTCTCTCACCACCCCAGCTCTCCTCCTGCAGGAGCTGTGAGTCGCAGCTGAAAAATAGATGAGATCTTTGTCACTCAAATCGCTGTACGTTCTTTAAGTGCTGTCAGAGTGGGGATGAGGCCAACATGTATTATGGAACACAGTAGGGCCTGCTAAGGACCTCTCCTCTGCTCTCCATCCTGCAACCCGCCTGGACTATGCTACAGAACTGTCTGAGCATGGGCGGATTGGCCATCTGGCAATTCTGGCAAATGCCAGATGGGCTGAACCATCTTTTTGTTGGGTGGGCTGGTCCCAAATAAATGTATCATGGACACAGTCAGTGGCCCATGGTTCTGTTAAGTTTTTTTATATTTTTATATTTTTGTGCAATTTCCCTGTTGTGGTCATAATATATTTGAGCATTTGCTTGATCGGTGGGCAATGGCCGCCCCCCCCCCCCCCCCCTACCAAGATGGGCCGGCCCGGTTTTCTTATTGGCTGAGTCTGTGCTGAGAAATGACTATGCTTAGCAGCGACAGATCAGCTGCTGCTGCAGAAGACAATTCAGTTGAGGCAGGGAGAAAACAGAGAAAGATAAACACACTGACACTGATGTATTCTGCTGCTTCCTGTTCATATTTTGGCTGTATATCGTATGAAATAGTAGGCTGATTAACACTTAGGCCTAATTAATGAAGGAGGTATTCGGGGGAACGCATATGACAGGTAGTAACTTGCAATAGCCAAAAAGTCTCTTGATTGGCTTTCATAAGACATAAGCCAACAGCCATCTATAAGACATTAAATACAGTGCTACTGCTTTTTATTTCATACAAGTCATGTATAACAATGGAACCCTGAATTAATGCATAATAATAGCTAAATGATCCTCTGTTAAAGGTCAGTGTATGGTCGTCTGGTCGTCTGGTCCCAGTGATGCTAGGCTTAGTAGCACAGACAGCTCAGCTGCTGCTGCAGTAGTTAAGTGCAGTGGAGGTAGGAAGAAGAAAGAGAGAGACACACTGACACATGTACTGCCAGGTTTAATATTTTGGCTCTATAATATGGGGGGGGGGGGGGGTGTATGAAAGCCAGGCACTTACAGTATATTTGCAATATAAGTAGTTTTGCTTTGATGAGCCAATGGTTATCTATTAGGCATTTATTCAGTCATCTTTCTTCTTTATCTAATACATGTGTTTATTCATTCAGGCAGTGTGGTCCCCTGGTATTCTGGTAACAGTGCTGTGGGAAAGGATGCTAGGCTTAGCAGAGACAGCTCAGAGATGAGTGCAGTGGGTAGGAAGAAAACAGAGAGACACGGATGTATTGCCAGTTCCTTAATATGTTGGCTCTATATGTAATAGCAATTAACACTTAGGAGTGAAAGACAAACAGACAGTGTGACAACAGAGGAGCACAAGGAGAAGCACAGAGTGGCGCCCAGTGATGTTGGCTGGTGTGGCTAAAATGCCAGGGCTGAATTTTCATCCCAATCTGCCCCTGTATCTGAGGAAGGGAGTTGGACACATGGCTATGCCTGTTGTAATATAGAATTCTATAATAATATCTCAAGTTTAAAGCTAATTAATCTCAGAGGTATCTCCGGGTTTAAGGCCTTTCTGCTCTGTCTGAGGCAGCTAATTCCCCCCATCTGGAGTGTTGAGTAGCGTTTACCAGAGTTGACCAGATTAGGCCCAGACACAGGCTCTGTTAAAGGGAGCTGCTGTTCTCTTCAGATTGGAGATCTGCCCTCATTGTGTTACTGTGTGGGCCCTGTGTAGGGGATAGATGAATAAAGGGCTATTGTCTGTGCCTGTGACAGGTTTGACTGGAAGGCTAGAAACGGAACCCTTACCACAAAAGAAAAGAAAAACCTTTTACTGGTGTGTGAAGCATGTTGGACATTATCATTTTAATCCATGTACGCTTCGGCATTTCCAATGTTATCCTGCATTCTGTTTGGTGTTTCAGCTTATTGGCCCTGGATGATAGATATTCCTTGATGAATGTTCTTTTTCAGGGCGAGCTTAAATTGCATGAACGAGATACACATCTCCACAGATTAACAAAAAGCTTCAGTTTCCCCCAAATGTTGGAATTAGACCTGTCTAAAACATCTTTATTGTGTTCAGTGGATGTGCTCATAGCCAGTAAATTGGAATAGTTTATCTAAAGTTCAAACTCACTCACTTTAAACTTTTTCTCTGTAGTGATTGTTTCATGTCTGTTTTTGAGGGCACGGACCTGTTCTGGTAGAACCAAGGTCACACATTATGAAGGGCTGGATGAATAGGGCTGAATAGGGAATGAGTCGGGCCTTCCATGGGAATTGGGCCTCTGCAGGAAGCTTACAGATGTGATCTAACACCATGCCCAGACCGGACACGCGCGTGCGTGCGCCATCGTGTGCAAATTGATTTTGTCCCCCACACCAAACGCGATCACGACACGCAGGTTGAAATATCAAAACAAATTCTGAACCAATTATATTAATTTGGGGACAAGTTGAAAAGCATTAAACATTTATGCCAATTTACCTAAATGGCTTGCAGTTGCTAGCTAATTTGTCCTATTTAGCTAGCTTGCTATTGCTAGCTAATTTGTCCTAGGATATAAACGTTGAGTTGTTATTTTTCCTGAAATGCACAAGATCCTCTACTCCGACAATTCATCCACACATAAATGGTCAACTGAATCGTTTCTAGTCATCTCTCCTCCTTCCAGGCTTTTTCTTCTTTGGACTTTATATGGCGATTGGCATCTAACTTTCATAATAAGGTGTATTACCACAACTGACCGACCGACCTCAGTTCATCTTTCAATCACCCATGTGGGTATAACCAATGAGGAGATGGCACGTGGGTATGTGCTTCTATAAACCAATGAGGAGATAGGAGAGGCAGGACTTGCACCTCGTTCAGCGTCACAAATAGAACTGACTTCTATTTTAGCACTTGTCAACGCAGATACTCGTTGGCGCGCATGAGCAGTGTGTAACGGCAGTCTAAGTCTTCTTCCTCCTCGGACGAGGAGAGGCGAGAAGGATCGGAGGACCAATGTACAGCGTGGTAAGTTTCCATGATTTAATAACATGAAAACAAATTACAATCCACGTCCTGACCAACACTAAAACAAGCACAACACATAAGAACTCTGGTCAGGACGTTACACAGTGTGGGTGCGATGATTAAATAACATGTATGTGTACATTTATTTTGCAATGCTCGCACACGCGACGTGACCGGTGTGGTCAGCATGTAACTCCCCTACAGGCAAACAGGTGAGTCAGCCCAGTGCCTTACAGCCCTGCCACACCCTGCACCATGTCTCTGTGAGGGAGACACCGAATGAGAGAAAGAGAGAGAGAGAGACCGAGAGAGAGATACATAGATAGAGACAGAGAGATACAGAGAAACAGACAGAGCATGGATAAGAAGGGTAACAGCGACAGTCGGATAGTGCAAATGAGAGGAAAGTTGTTGAAAATATATGTGAAAGGTGTTATGTATTTGTCATAATGTTTCCAAATGTAGAGAGAGGGAGGAAGAGTGAGAAAGGATGAGAAACAAAAAGAGGCACAAGATCAAAGGTTCATCTGAAACCCTCACAATGATGTCAAACCCCTGTGCTTAGACTACACTTGACCACCTCTGTTCACAGTTGGCCACCTCTATTCTATATTTCCGGACTGGATCCTGAATACGGCTGACTCACATTAGTTAAATGAATTTCTCCATGTGCCATTTAGGATGGGCATTGTGAGACACCAGGCTTCCCCAATCATGTCACTCACATCCGACGGTGACGCATCACTGAGGTGGTTTTGACACAAGATGTCGGACAGAGTCACACTCCACCTCTACCTTCTCCCCATCCATTAGGCTCTGCACGCCATAGTTGAGAGGGAGCGCCTATCGCCTAGCATCAGCTCAGAGAGCGCTGTAGCGGCAGCTCAGGGTTCTCCTCCCCCGCAGATGCACCTTTGGCCGACGGAGGCCTCCTCCTTCCCTTTGTTCTGTGCATCTGTTCAGCGTCAGGTTACAGGGCTTATCAACCTCACTATGGGTCTTAATAAGACAGCCAGGCAGAGTAGAGCAGAGCGCTCACAGTCTCTACCCAGTCTATCTCTGCAGAGACCAGGCCTCCCAGCTCTAACTCCTGTAGATCATAGTGCGTGGGCTGAGAACCAGCCCTATTCTCCATCTCTATCTCTTAGCAAAGAGTTGTTTATGTTGCATTGTGAGCAAGTGTACTTGAGGGTGGCTTTGGTGTTTGAATTCAAGAGGCGTTTCATGTTTTGGATGCTTTGTTTGCTGCTCCATTTGTTTCATGGCGGTAAAGTGTTCAGAATATTCAAATCCTACTCATTCAAATACCCTCAGGGAAGGAAAGTTTAGAGGTGTCTGTTTTCCACAGGGACTCCTGACTAGAGTCTGAGAATGACCTTTGATCTTTGACCTAAGCTGTGGCAGTGCTGTTGTTACCAGTATTGCTATGCTGCAGAGCCCTTCTCCCTTCTCAATACTCATTAATGTATGCCACTGATAACACTGAAGTAATACTAACATGGAATCAAGTCTTTATAGACATTATTAAGTCTTTACATGTTTCAAAAACAGTTGTAATTTCACATGGCCTCATACAGTATTACATGCTAAAGGAAAATCTATTCTACTATTACTATTGCTTGTTATTTTTACTCCAATGATCATCCATCTGGACATTTGTTGAATTGCACCAGGTTGTAACGTAAACTGTAAAGCAAAAAAATTATGTTCAGTTTTCCCAGTCAGTGTGGTGATGAGTGGGAGTGGAGCATCAGGTCTCTGTGATGCTCTGTATACCTGCAGGGTGATCTGAACCTCTTCCACTCTGCAACGCCATCTCTTCCACCGCCTCCTGGTGGACGGCATCTAACTCTGTGATGTGTGTGTCCCAGCCCACCTGTTCAGGCCTCATTACTGTCAGGCCAGTGTTAATAAATATCCAGGTGCAGTGGGCTCCTCAGCGCCTGCCGTTCATCACCATAGATCTCAGTCTGCAGGGTCCTGTGTACTGCAGCGCTGCAGCCGCCCTGACGGGAACCATGATTACACTGTAAGCACTGTAGTTATTCACCCTCCGCCCAAACTCTGGCACAGTGCTCCATCTTAGACACACACATACACATACAAGCGTATGCACGCCCACACACACACATAGGCACACACGCACAAAACACACATAAACTCACGCTGACAAACCAACAGTTGCAGATATTCGCTCTCTGTCATTCACACTCTGTTTTGTGCACACATACAACACAAGCACCCTGACTGTGACTGTGAGTTAGCAGTGGACTTGGAAGTTCCCATTTGCCCTGCACTCAAAACCATTACTGTAAAAACAGCCTTTACAGCACTCTCCTGCTATGGCTGCCTGGAGGCATATTATGATTTGAATAAAGAGTACACTCACAAGTAACACATTTTGGGGAAATGGTCAATGGGTAGCACTCTGAATGTGTCAATAAACTGTTACTGTAATATTTGTTTATGGAACATTTCAAATAAATGACTAACAAGCATGTATGTTGTTCTCCAAACTGTTTGATAAGGGGATGGGTGGGCTTACTTTGATGTTTGTCACAAAAACAATGATGAAAACAGATGTCACAGTGGATGTCCACTCCATTTAAGTCTGGCTGTGTGTTGTTGGGTCAGTGTGAATGGGCGGGGGGGGGGGGGGGGGGGGGGGTTTGCGTCCAAAATTGTAACCTATTACCTATACAGTGCACACTACCTTTGACCAGGGCCATAGGGCTTTGGTCAAAAGTAGTGTACTATGTAGGAAATAGGGTGCCATTTGGGATGCAGTATGGGTCAGCTGGACATTAGTGGATCTCCTCAGCAGTAGCAGCAGCAATGGTGGTGTGGCGGCCAGGGGAATGACAAGGAGGACACAGCCACTTGACTCTGGAGAAGCAATCAGACTCTAAGGGGTTTAATGCACTGCCTTGGGTCTGAGCCACAGCAATTGGGTTTGATAGCCGTGTCATTATGAGAGGAGGGAGTCTGGAGGTCTTCGGCAGCCAGGGATTAGAGGGAGAGGGGACAGAGAGGGGAACAGAGGGGGTCTCTGTGTCTCACAGTACTGGACCCTGCCCTAACTTACCTCCTCACCCCTTTCCTTACCTCCTCACCCATACTCATCACACCCACACAATCTCACTGATTTCACTTCACACAAGTGCTATGGTCTGGAGTGGAATCCTGGATAAGACAATAGGTCTCTTCTCTCTGGCTGTGTGTGTGGACAGCTCAGTGTTTCTGAGCTTGTTAACCACTCAACATTTTTAATTTGCGGCAGTGGAGGAAATTATTGTTTATCTCCTCCAGATTGGGTAATTAAGAGGATGTCAGTGATAAGATTCTCCCTCATCTCTCTCTCTCTCTCTCTCTCTCTTACTGTGTTACAGGAGAAAAACAACAGAATCAGTAGAAACCAAACTAATGTTTATCTCTATAGTAGATTGAGTGCATTATATTGTCATTTTATTTTCATATCCAAAGTATTATCATGTTTACTCTCCTATGGCCGCGTAACATATGCGATCGTTAACTCTCTTGCATAGAATTATCAGACTGGGCTTTGCAATAAACAATGACAGCAATGACAAACATATGACAAAATACAACATGTGTAAGTACCTGATAATAGATAGGAGACACATTAGTTGAGCAAGGCTTGATGTTGTTGATGGCTGTAGATTAATAAATCCGTAACAACAAATGTGTATTAGCAGGGAGCTAACGCGACCATTACATTTAGAGCATGCTAGCTAACTCACTCCTACAGCAATTATCTAACAGGTACCGTACACATACACTACCAGTCAAAAGTTTGGACACCCACTCATTCCAGGGTTTTTCTTTATGTTTACTATTTTCTACATTGTAGAATAATAGTTAAGACATCAAAACTATGAAATAACAAATATGGAGTCATGTTGTAACCAAAAAAGTGTTAAACAAATCCAAATATATTTTATATTTGTGATTCTTCAAAGTAACCACTCTTTGCCTTGATGACAGCTTTGCACACTCTTGGCATCCTCTCAACCAGCTTCACCTGGAATGCTTTTCCAACAGTCTCGAAGGAGTTCCCACATATGCCGAGCACTTGTTGGCTGCTTTTCCTTCACCTTGTGGTCCAATTCATCCCAAACCATCTCAATTAGGTTGAGGTAGGGTGATTGTGGAGGCCAGGTAATCTGATGCAGCACTCCATCACTCTCCTTCTTGGTCAAATAGCCATTACACAGTCTGGAGGTGTGTTGGGTCATCGTCCTGTTGAAAAACAAATGATAGTCCCACTAGGCACAAACCAGATGAGATGGCGTATTGCTGCAGAATTCTGTGATAGCCATGCTGGTTAAGTGTGCCTTGAATTAAAAACAAATCACTGACAACGTCACCAGCAAAGCACCAGCAAAGCACCATCACACCACCTTCTCCATGCTTCACGGTGGGAACCACACATACGGAGATCATTCGTTCACCTACTCTGCATCTCACAAAGACATGGCGGTTGGAACCAAAAATCATACATCAGACCATTTGGTCATCAGACCAAAGGACAGATTTCCACCAGTCTGATGTTCATTGCTCGTGTTTCTTGGCCCAAGAAAGTTTCTTTGCAGCAATTCGACCATGAAGGTCTGATTCACGCAGTCTCCTCTGAACAGTTGATGTTGAGATGTGTCTGTTACTTGAACTATGTGAAGCATTTATTTGGGCTGCAATCTGAGGTGCAGATAACTCTAATGAACTTATCCTCTGCAGCAGAAGTAACTATGGGTCTTCCTTTCCTGTGGCGGTCCTCATGAGAGCCAGCTTCATCATAGCACTTAATGGTTTATGCGACTGCACTTGAAGAAAGTCTCGAAATGTTCCATATTGACTGACCATGTCTTAAAGTAATGATAGACTGTCATTTCTCTTTGCTTATTTGAGCTGTTCTTGCCATAATATGGACTTGTTCTTTTACCAAATAGGGCGATATTCTGTATAACACCCCTGCCTTGTCACAACACAACTGATTGGCTCAAATGCATTAAGAATGAAAGAAATTCCCCAAATTAACTATTAACAAGGCACACCTGTTAATTGAAATGCATTCCAGGTGACTACCTCATAAAGCTGGTTGAGAGAATGCCAAGAGTGTGCAAAGCTGTCATCAAGGCAAACGGTGGCTACTTTGAAGAATCTCAAATATAAAATATAATTTGATTTGTTTAAACTTTTTTGGTTACTACATGATTCCATATGTGTTATTTCATAGTTTATTCTACAATGTAGAAAATAGTAAAAATAAAGAAAACCCCTTGAATGAGTAGGTATGTTCAAACCTTTTACTGGTACTGTATATACATCAGGAAATGTACATAGTGAACTCGTACACATTGTAAATATGTAAATAGAATACAGTATTTCAGAAAGTGACCTACCACTTGCGTAGAATTATCAGACTTGGAAGAATTGGCGTACGCGATCTCCACCTATCTGCAAGTGTACCCAATGACATAAACCTTATTGGCATCTTAATTGAATCGGAATACATAAACATTGAATGCATATTTCTGCAGTGGTACGTGAAAACATAACCAACCCTGTTACAGCTGCACCATAGTAGTTTGGGTAAGGGCGAAACTTGTTACTCTAGCTCACCGATGGTTTCATATTCAGTGGGTGCTTCTCTATTGAGTGAGATCCCTGTGAGCTGCTGGTGAGTGTGTGTGAGAAGACAAACTGGCGAGGGTGTGATGGCAGATGCCGGGGTAAGAGTTGTCATCAGCGTTCCTTATGGAAGAGAGCCAGGTCCGTCTCTGATTGGGCTGGCTGCGGCTCCACCATTTGCCACAGCTCAGCTTTGATTAGCGCCTCCATGAAAATGTATGCCCCGTGCTCAAAGAAGTGCTCAAAGAAAACCGGGGGAGTAGCTACCTGTCAGACAATTCACAAATAAGGCTACTTAGTGCGCAGGGAACTGTATATTTTAAAGTCTAATACTCCCAGCCATTTCATTGTAGGGGATTGCCAAATCCCTCATGACTCCACCCTCCTGCTTGCCCCCCTCCCCCCCGGGCCCTTTCTGTGGGTCCCCAGATACACACAGGAGTTACACAGCCAGCCCCCAGAACAGGGATGTGGAGAAAGGGAACTCTCTAAAGCGCACAACAAAGGCTCCCACCAGATGCTGTGAATAACAAAAAACCCTGCAACACAAACACACAATATATAAATGAATCAGGGTGCAGGTAAATAAATAAATAATGTATACGAGGAGCTAATTAAATGTGTTTATTCCTGTTATCATATGCTGCCCTCATTTCCCCCACTTGAAGCCATGAATCATTAAGTGGCTGCTAAATTGGTCTCTGGGGCCGCCATGATGGCAGGGGGCGGTCAGATCCTGTCTGGCAGAAGGCAGGTGTGCGGCGGACGGACGGCCCATGCTCCTCGGATGGCGGGGCGTGACGGAGGGGAAGGGAAGGGAGTGGGCCTCACGCTGGGAGGTGAGCGGCCAGAGGAGAAGCTGGAGCACAGCGGCTGACAGGGCTGCCCGTCACACGGTCCGCTCCGCTTTGATTAATGAGGGCATTTGAAAGACAATTAGTGGGAGCAGATTTGCCTTCAACCTCCTTATCAATCAGGCCCCTTTAATTCAACGCGTAGCACCCTCTGCGGCGAAAAGGGTGTCTCAGCATTGTGTATCCAGCAAGGGATGGTGGAACAGTTGGTTGGGAGGATGAAGGCTCCATAAACAGAAAACTTCTTAACACACAGCACTTCATGTTACTGTATGGAGGCTATTGAGCCCTTGTAGTTATGTATCTAGCAATTTGAGAGCTTGAGACTATAAGGTTCCTAACCCCCCAAAAATATGATCCTGAGACAATTTACTTTATAGTTCCAAACCCACATTGGTTTGAATGGTGTCAGCAATTTTTTATTGTATTCTTTTGAACTTAACATGAATTGTGGGTATTTAATGTACTATACAGGTAGAGAACATTGAACAGAACAAGGCTATGACAATAACTACATTTAGTAAAAAACGCAGATTGAACCTTATAGTCCCAAGCTCTCAAATTGTCTTATTATAGTTAACCAGCACAGACATAATGTGTCTGTGTACCACTTGCTTCACAGAGGAGTGACCAGTTCATAATTGGGGAGTCATGTTGGTCAACTCTCTCAGACCACTCTGCACATCAGCAAAACGTGGAGTGTGTGTGAGCCTACAGGAAGCTGTCCTCATACTTGCCTACTTGCAAGTTTTAAAACTGCTATATACAGGTCTGAAAGGTAACTTTGGTGCGCACCTGTTATCAACATCTTGATGACCAACGTCATCAGAGTCCTGTCTCTAATGTGAAATTATACAGTGAGGTTTTTTCAACTTCCTCTTTCCTGCTTTTATCACATATGGTAAAATTGTATTCATGCATGCAATGTCAGTACTGTCTTTTTAAACTGATTCTATTTAATAACTAGGACAAAATAAGGGCTTTTGTCTACCCTGTGTGGAAAGATTTGATAAAGCACCAGTCAATTGACATTTAACAATGTTTTAAGCTGCCTAATTATGAAGTTATGATCCTAAATTGTGGACATAACTCAAATTCTGTGGTATTATATAGGAGGATTGGTATTCATGCTAAGTCCCAGAGAGACACAGTTAAGAAAGTCTCAAGGTAGAAACTATGAAAGTCTTCCATTCACATTTAAGTGACTTCTTAAAAAATGGAAAGTTAGAAAGGTCGATATCGATATAGTGGAGATATTTTGCCTAGTTCCTGACAGCCCTGAAGACTGCTCTACAAATATACATATGAAGAGTCAGCCTGTCTCTCTCTACAGCAGCCCTCACGCACAATTACACTTGTCAATCATTTGAACCCAAATTATTTGAACCACTGGATAAATGATGCAGATCCGCTGATGTGCTTAAGGGTGTGAAACTTTGTGTTTTCATAAAGTTGAAAACAAGCAAGTACAGACGCGTCTCTATTGATCCTGTTCCCTGGAAATGAAATGAGTGCGATAGGCGAGAAGAAACAAACACAACGAGGAAGACAGCAGCCGGGGAGGAAATCGATAGATTCCCTAACTCTGAGGTCAGTCTACTCTCCTGGGTTAGGACGTCTGGAGAGGCAGGCGATGGGTATAGAGGAGGACACGGTCAAGCTCTTCCTAATTTCCCAACATACAGTATCTTAAGCTGGAACGAGGGCCTGTGAACGCAGCTCATATGCGTTTAACCTAGACAGTGTGAGGAGCTGGTGGAACGGGCTCCAGAAGAGCATACACATTAGTGACTCATCTTGGAAATGTCAGATAGTTTCCAGCTAAGGGCTTATTTTTTCTCAGTAGGAGGGATGCAGTACTTAGTAGAAGCAGTGGTCTCAAACGTAAACTTTTTAATGCATTGGTTTAACTGGCGAGCTCCCTGTTATATTACGTGTTTTGTCCTTAGAATACATGCACATTAGGGTGAGTGTATTTTCATGTCTGATGCACATGTTGTAAAAGGATATACTGTACGTAAGGACCATAGTAAAAATAGACTTCATACTGCATGTTACAGTCAAGTATGGAATATATTGGACTTCCACTGCACTGCACTCACTGTGAGTGCTCTGATACAGAGCCTAATGGATAACTTAAGAATTGTGAGAACTATATATATATATAGTAGGCCTACGTCTCTATTTCATTATAAAGAAATGTAATGTAAGTGAAGAGCCTGACCATGAGTGTGGTGATCAGGTTGTCTCTGAGGGCTGACACATCTACCTCCATCTCATTAGAGATGGTGCATTAGGCCCCACCGCGCTACAGTAGGTTATGTCCAGCTGTGGTCTCTCACTGGTTCTCCCTGCCTGACTCTCCCCCTGGTGCTAGTTAAGCTAGCAGAGAGGAATGCTCCTGCCTGCCTGCCTGCCGCACTCTATTTCCCATTAGCTGTTTTATTTCACGGGGAATTTGCTTCCTGCATGCTGTAATTGGTATGTAGGCACCTCCTGACGTGGGGCATTAGAATTTTTAACGCAATCTTTTACGCAGGTGAAAGATGCATAAATGACCCTTTCAGTGGCCCGTTATTTGATTGTAATTCTCCATTATTTACCACAACATTGTTGTGAAACACTTGGTTTCAGCAGAGTTAAACATTGTAACTAATGTTATTAGCTGGGTTGCGGGCCTAATGTTTCCCACCAACTTCTCTCATAACACACTGAGATAATAACCTCATCTGAGGCCTGTAAAAACATGGGCATCACTTTTTCCTCCAACTGACTTCTGGCCCAGTACAAAACATGGGAAACAGATCCATAGTAGCAGCATGGTTGGCATGGTAGCTTTCATTTGTGGTTCTTGTATTTTCTTTATTACACTGGTTATAATGTAAGTATAATTGCCATATCATTTCAACCGTCAACACTGTATTGGCCCAGCAAAGGCCTTACTGTGAGAGGAACTTTGATCCTTGGTCTGTGACTCCATCAGCAATGTCTTCCCAGAGGCCTGAATCCATGACAGCCGTTTGGAGTTTGGTGATTTGTTTTTCATGGTTCCTGGTAACCAAGAGACCGGGCCATGTATATGTATTTAGTTTTAATAAAGGATATTTGTTCATGTTGAAAGGAAAAAGATAGAAGATAATTGTACCTCTCAGTAATGAGGGCAGGGTGATTAAGTCTGTTTCTGCTTCTTCTTTCATAATTTTGCTGGGGTCCAGTTACTGCAAATTAGTGGTCAATTGTGTGTTTAGAATTCTAGACACGCGGTATTGAATGACAAAATTGCAATAAGACTTTCTCCAGCGAAGGCCAAATCCGGGGGCCATAATGATATTCATTTTCAAACAGGAGAACATTCTAATGGGCAATTAAGACGATCAAGCTTGCCAAGCTACACGGGAAGAACGAAGTCGTGGTGCCAGCGATTCCGTGTCATCCACCCACTGCCTCCTTCCTCCCCTGGCCTGGGCTTTGTCTTACATGTGTGTGCATAAGAAGCAGGCAACAGAAGGGGGGAAAGGCTCCAAAAGCACAATATAATTGAACTTTCCACATTATTTCTCACTAATATGTGCTGCCACTTGGTCTCATTAGTGGAATGATGTGCTCTCCAGTTCTGGAATGAACTCTTTGCCCAAGTAATTAAGGCTCCTAAAGTTTCCAGTCCTTTGTTTAAAGAATTCGTCCTTGTGCTCTCCATGCCCCATCAGCTGCCTAATTAGCAGGCCCTTTGTGTGATTAAAAATTCTCACAGATTCCATTGGATATTTTCCTCTGTTTGTGGACAGCTGGGAACGGGCGCAAGCTCCCTCCTTGCAGGACCTCTTGTGCATTGGGCAGACCTCTGTCAGGGCCCAGGAGTGAGAGCTGTCATTTCCGTAATGGGGATGGAAATTGGTCAAAACCTAGCCCGGCCCCCGCAGGAATGGAAATGCCTTGAAATATAAATGAGGATGAATATTCATATTTCTTACTACTCTCAATAAAAGTGCTGAGTATTAATATACACGTCTGTCAGTTTAAGCAGCTCCCAGAACTTGGCGAGCTAGTGTCTACCCATTAATGCGGCCCCTGGCTTCATTTGCTATTATCCTCAGGTTCTTTTTCTCCCTAATGTTGGGGTCACCCTCTCCACTGAGAATTGCGCTTTGGAAGCTTTCCTTTTGTAACGTTTCTCCCACTTAGTGAGGGAGAGAGAGGGCTGTGAAAGAGCCAGAGAGGCATTTAATGAAGCCCACTCGGAAGTAAGGAAAGCAGGGGTCAAACTCAAATGAAAGGAACAAGGAAGGCAATGTGTGCAGTTGGAGGAGCAAGAATCCAGAGGGAGAAGGAGGCTGTTAGGAGGAAGGGCCCCGGGAAGCTATGGTCTACATTGGTTTGGCTGCCTGGATAGGAGGCCAGCAGCCCCTACTGCAGCTGTTACACCGCCTCCACTCTGACATCATTTGTCTTTTTTCACAAAGTGATGAGTGAGCACAAATGTTAATGCTCTTGTTCCTATAATACATATCTATTTCAATGATAAAAGTCCATAAGTGTTAGTACAGAATGTCTATAAAGGTCCTGTTTAAAACCGATACTGCTAAAACAAACTTTCTTCCCCCCCCTGAGAGGAGAGGATATCCTTCAAAGCTGGATGTGCTGTGCTGGAGGCACAGGGAAAATGAAAGCAACGATAAGGAGTTGGCCTGTACGAGGAGAAACTGTTGAACCCAGCAATTCTGGGGAAGTTTAATTACAAAGTGGAGCGATGGATAGATTTCTGGAAACATCATTATAAACAGAGAGGGGCATAATGAGCTGCCTGGCTGATTCTAGTTCTATTTAAAGATCTAGCATCTCCAGAGAACACAGCAACCATGATAGGACATCTCACACAACCATTTACACCTGAAAGGACACGTGTAGCCTTGAAAATAAAGATCCATTGAAATTCGCATGAACAAAAGGGAAGGCAAATTATTTCTTGCCCCGTCTCAATATGATTTTCAAAAGCAATCTGATGTGCTCATGATAAGTGCCCTGCAGTGAAGGTTAAAGAGATTAGGTTGATTATCAAATCATACATCAGAGACAGTGGTATAGTCTTAATTGCTGGGTTTGTGGAACGTGTTTGTTGATGTAGACGCTGCATTCACTTTGATTGACTCTAATCTTCTCATTCTCTTTCTCCTGACTGTCTTCTGATATCCAGTGTTCCGCCTTTTGATGAGTTCTTTTGATGTACTGTATGTGTGTCCCCACATGAAAAAAATACTATAGTTTACTATAGAATACTACAGTACAGTACTTACTATAGAATTCTGAAGTAAACTGTAGTATACTGTAGAATACTATACTACACACTGTAGTACACCACGATCATGTCTAGTACTTACTATAGAATGTGGTAGTATACTGTAGAATACTATGGTAAATACTACAGTATACTACAGACCACAAAAACGCTACAATAAATACTACAGTAATGTTTGCAAAAACACTACAGTAATTACTATAGTAACGTCCTCAAAAATACTACAGTAATTACTATAGTATATACTAAAGTACACATTTGCATATACGCTGCCCATTCCCCTCCCCCATATCCCAGTTTGTGCCACCCATAAGTGAGAAACGTACATGCCAAGTATAGACCATACAGTGTGTTCCATACATGTCATAAAAAGAGTAGAAGTTCTGAACTGTCTGTTCAAACCTCTGACCTACCTACATACAGGTTATGGAAAATTTGCTTTTGAGTATTTTGGCCAGTAGGTTTTCTCAAGGACAAAGCTCCAACTGCTATGTCAAAGCAAAGATAATAAAACAAAAACACTATAGTAATTACTACAGTAATGTCTGAAAAAACACTACAGTATACTACAGTCCACAAAAACACTACAGTAAATCAAATCACATTTTATTGATCACATACACATGGTTAGCAGATGTTATTGTGAGTGTAGCGAAATGCTTATGCTTCTAGATCCGACAGTGCAGCAGTATCTAACAGGTCATATCTAACAGGTAATATCAACAATTCCACAACAAAGATGCAATAGATAGTGTAAGATGCAATAGATAGTGTAAGATACAGTATACAGTATATACATATGGGATAAGTAAAGCGAGATATGTAAACATTTTTAAAGTGGCGTTATTAAAGTGACTAGTATTCCATTTATTAACTTCTAGTTGGTCCCAATCCCGGATCCGGGAGCACCCTCATCAGTAAAAAAGCTGACTAGCATAGCCTAGCATAGCGCCACAAGTAAATAGTAGCATCTAAATATCATGAAATCACAAGTCCAAGACACCAGATGAAAGATACACATCTTGTGAATCCAGCCATCATTTCTGATTTTTAAAATGTTTTACAGGGAAGACACAATATGTATTTCTATTAGCTAACCACGATAGCAAAAGACACAACTTTTTTTTCCCACCATTTTTTTACTGCATAGGTAGCTATCACAAATTTGACCAAATAAAGATAGAAATAGTCACTAACCAAGAAACAACTTCCTCAGATGACAGTCTGATAACATATTTATTGTATAGCATATGTTTTGTTTGAAAAATGTGCATATTTCAGGTATAACTCATAGTTTTACATTGCAGCCACCATCACAACTCTCACCAAAGCAACTAGAATAACTACAGAGAGCAACGTGAATTACCTAAATAGTCATCATAAAACATTTATGAAAAATACACAGTGTACAGCAAATGAAAGACAAAGATCTTGTGAATCCAGCCAATATTTCAGATTTTTTAAGTGTTTTACAGCGAAAACACAATATAGCATTATATTAGCTTACTACAATAGCCAACCACACAACAGCATTGATTCAAGCCAACAGTAGCGATAACGAATAAACCAGCAAAAGATATAAAATTATTCACTAACCTTCTCAAACTTTTTCAGATGACAGTCCTATAACATCAAATTACACAATACATATATGGTTTGTTCGAAAATGTGCATATTTAGCGGCACAAATCGTGGTTATACAATATGAATAGTAGCCAAAATGCAAACAAAATGTCGGGAGAAATCTTGGGAGAGGCACCTAATCTAATCAATAACTAATCATAAACTTGACTACAAAATACAGGTTGGACAGCAAATGAAAGATACATTAGTTCTTAATGCAACCACTGTGTTAGATTTTTAAAATTAATGTTACTACGACATACAGCGTGCGTTAAAGCGAGACCGCACCGAAATTAATGGCGGAATAGTAGTTTAACATTTTTCAACAGAACAACGAATTAACATCATAAATAGTTCTTACTATTTGATGAGCTTCCATCAGAATCTTGTGCAAGTTGTCCTTTGTCCAGAATAATCGTTGCTCGGTTGAATATTGTTGTCTTCAACTTTGGAATTAGCAGCAAACATTAGCCATGTGGCGAAGACGTGTCCAACTCACTATAACGCAGCACAAATAAAATACCGAAAATCGGAATATACTGATATAAACTGATATAACTCGGTTTAAAATAACTACATTATGATGTTTTTAACACCTATATCGAATAAAATCAGAGCCGGATATATCTAACGCCTATAACGAGAGCTTTCAGAATGCAATTCGGGGGGTCTGTCTTGCGTCATGACGAACGTTGAAAAGACTGCACAAGAGCTTTTATACGGCCTCAGCTCTACCTAGACACCCCATTCCAATTCTCACTGCTTACTGTCATCTAGGGGAAGGCGTATGCAGTGCATGTCGACCCATAGAGTACATGCAAATTAATAAACTGACCCTGGAACAGAGTGCCCGATTTCAGATTTCTCACTTCCTGACAGGAAGTTTGCCTCAAAATGAGTTCTGTTTTACTCACAGATATAATTCAAACGGTTTTAGAAACTAGAGAGTGTTTTCTATCCAATAGTAATAATAATATGCATATTGTACTAGCAAGAATTGAGTACGAGGCAGTTTAATTTGGGAACGAATTTTTACAAAGTGAAAACAGCGCCCCCCTATTGAGAAAAGGTTTTAAAGAGGCCAATGATATTAAGTCTAAGTAGGCAGCTGCCTCTCTGTGCTAGTGATGGCTGTTTAACAATCTGATGGTCTTGAGATAGAAGCTGTTTTTCAATCTTTCTGTCCCAGCTTTGATGCACCTCTACTGACCTCACCTTCTGGATGGAAGCGGGGTGAACAGGCAGTGGCTCGGGTGGTTATTGTCCTTGATTATCTTTTTTTTGTTGAAGGTGTCCTGGAGGGCAGGTAGTTTGCCCCCGGTGATGCGTTGTGCAGACCGCACCACCCTCTGGAGTGCCCTGTGGTTGTGGCCGGTGCAGTTGCCGTACCAGGCGGTGATACAGCCCGACAGGATGCTCTCGATTGTGCACCTGTAAAAGATCGTGAGGGTTTTCGGTGACAAGCCACATTTTTTCAGCCGCCTGAGGTTGAAGAGGTTCTGTTGCGCATTCTTCACCACACTGTCTGTGTGCCTGGACCATTTTAGTTTGTCGGTGATATGTACACAGAGGAACTTAAAACTTTCCACCTTCTCCACTGCTGTCCCGTCAATTTTTCCTGAAGTCCACGATCATCTCTTTTGTTTTTCTGACATTGAGTGAGAGGTTATTTTCCTGACACCACGCTCTGAGGGCCCTCACCTCCTCCCTGTAGGCTGTCTCGACGTTGTTGGTAGTCAAGCCTACCACTGTTGTGTCGTCTGCAAATTTGATGATTAAGTTGGACGGGTGCATGGCCACGCAGTCGTGAGTGAACAGGGAGTACAGGAGGGGGCTGAGAACGTACCCTTGTGGGGCCCCAGTGTTGAGGATCAGCGGACTGGAGATGTTGTTTCCTACCGTCAGGAAGTCCAGGACCCAGTTGCACAGGGCGGGGTAAAGACCCAGGGACTCAAACTTAATGATGAGTTTGGAGGATACTATGGTGTTGAATGCTGAGCTGTAGTCAATGAACATCATTCTTAAATAGCTATTCCTCTTGTATAGATGGGATAGGGCAGTGTGCAGTGTGATGGCGATTGCATCGTCTGTGGACCTACTGGGGCAGTAAGTAAATTGAAGTGGGTCTAGGGTGACAGGTAGGGTGGAGGTGATATGATCCTTGACTAGTCTCTCAAAGCACTTCATGATGACAGAAGTGAGTGCTACGGGGCGATAGTCATTTAGTTCAGTTACCTTGGCTTTCTTGGGAACAGGAACAATGGTTGCCATCGTGAAGCATGTGGGGACAGCGGACTAGGATAGGGATCGATTGAATATGTAACGACTATAGTTAATATATACTACCATTTTTTTCTTACTGCAGTATTTATACTATAGTAAACTGTAAATACTACAGTATACTACAGGCATGTCTGCAAAATTATAGTGAATACTACAGTAAAGTTTGCAAAAACATTACATTGAATACTATAGTATTTAACCATAGAATACTATAGTATCTTTTCATGTGGGTGTGTAGGCTACCCTGTCATCTCCTCAACCATGTTAACTCAGATGGTGCCACAGTTCATTGTGGATTTGTAAAAGTGACCTGAAGAGTTCAAAGTTCCTTGTGCTTGGATGGAGAGTTACATTTCCTTCCACTTTCTTTTGGTAATTTGTTTGTTTGTTTTTAATTAAAATCTAATGTCGACTTCTCAGCCCTGGCAGCTCTGTTGCGCTGCCCAGCGACTGGGGGATATTTAGTAAGCTGCAGCGCTATAAGTTGTTTCATTAAGTGTGAAAACGGCCGATAACTCAATAGCCACCAGCCAAACATCCTCACAGTGCCGGCTGCCTGCTTCCTTAATCTGTTTTTCATTCCATCTGGCATTGCTGTAGCAGTACAGGGGGCTCCGCACAACGGAAAAGACATTCATCACCGTCGGGCCCCCAACAAACCTGGGGGAGAGGGAGAGGGCCAGCCTGCTAAGCTGGGGAGAATAGGGCCTCAGCCAGGCTTAGCATCCCAGTCAAGATACCTTAGTGTTTCCGTATGGATGGGCTGCTGGTGCTGGAGTGACGGAGGAATAGTACCCTAACTGTCTGCACCATCTCCACAGTAACAGTGTGGGTGAAGTGATATGATATGATTGACCTCCTTGGGTCCCCAGAGGCAGCCGAGGCAGTGACCTTAGTCCCCCTGCATGCCTGCCAGTCACCTGCTAATGCATTCTGAGAGCCTATCCTCTGACATGCTGATAATATACCCACACTGGAGCTCTGCTTTCAGTTAATGGTGCGTGTGTGGACAGGTGACCAGGGTCTTTGGGGAGGGCAGGCACCAGTGCTGGTCTGAGAGCTGTTAGAGCCCACAGGCTTCAGTGTCTCAGACAGATGGCAGCTGTGGATTAGTAACATCTTGTATACAGGGTGGAAGTGAATACACTGGCCCTGATGTCTGGGTGGGATGGGAGCTATGGGGTTAATAAGACCCTTCTCAGATGCTCTTGGTGTGGTTAACTGGTTGTAACATGTACTGTATAATGGCTTGTCACCAAGCAGCAAGTTTATTTAGCATGAACCTAGCTATAAACTTGCCACGATTGTGGTCATCCCACTGCTTTTGTACTGGGCTGGTTAATATGGGCCTTGCAGAGGAAGTGGTGCACTGAGTTTTACAGAGGAGACAAGAAAAGAAACCCTTAAAGTAAAAAATCCACTAAGGAGACATGAAATAACCCTCCATTCTTCTACCTGACAGATCTGACAGGCCAAATATCTCCCGCTCCCTTTTTTTCATCCTGAATAGATTATCACAGGCCCTAATTTGCTAGCTGAGGTCTGTGGCGTACTGTAGCAGAGAGAGTTCCCTCCCCCCGCCCGCTTCTTTAGGGACGACTTCTGAAGCTGTTAATAACGCGACAAGTATGCCTTCACGTATTGAACTACATCAAAACCACTAATCCTCGAAGATTGGAGCAGCCCACTGATTTAGATTGTCATTATGTGTTTCATAAACGTTCCACTTGGATGTTTAATGCTCCAGAAATGTGGAGTGGTGAGGGTGGAACTGAAGGTATAAATGGTCTGTTTCATTAGCATCCCTCTCTTTATGCAGACTTTAACTGGGCCGGTTCACAGCGGAGATGTAGTCTATCAATGACTCTGTTCCACCTGAGATGAAAGCCCATTTTCACCCGGCGATAATGGCTGCAATGCCCGGCAACGATTCCAAGTCACTCGAATTTCCCTGTTCGCTGTCATTTGACTGGCGTTTAAGGAGTGTAGGAACACTGCAGACATTGTAGCCATCACACCTAATTGACCAGAGGGGCTGTAGTTAGTGTGAAACATCAGCATGACAACTGAGGAGGCGAGGCGAGCATCTTCCTCCACATTAGCAGATGTATGTTACAGTCCAGACACAGGTCATCCTCCCCATGTGACACAAGACAGATTTTCCCATTTGAGGAAGACAGACCCAGTGCTCATTTATGAACATGTAAACTAAATGGCACTAGTAGACTGATCGTCATAAATGTTAAGCTGGAAGGAACAGTTTTCTCTCGCTTTGCTTTGCAGATTTCTCTCTCTCTTGCTCTCTCTCTCGCCCTCTCGCACACTCTCTCTCACACACCCTCTCTCTCTCTCTCCCGCTCTCTCTGTGTCTCTCTTCTCCATGCGTGCAAAGTTGATAAGTTGATTGCTGATAAGTGTTATAAATTTCCATAACTAAGCCAATTAAAAATGGAATTTTATCTAATTCCTGCTTTGATAGATGGACATTATTTGCCAGAGTTTAAAACTGAAAGTTCTCAGTTAATAGTGTGATATATTTAATTTTCCCTTTTATTTTTGCTGAAATGATGTGGTAACAGGATTTAGTCATTGTCCTCCAATTGCACGATTCCATTTGGAATTTCAATTAGCCTGTTTTGCCATTCAGAACAGTGCATAAGGTACTGCAGGAACCATTTCTCAGCAAAAATGTTTTATGTATAATTCAATGTAAGTAAAAGCCATAATAGTTTTTTGCAGCTAATAACACTTGTCTGAAAACGTGCCTGTAAGGATAATCGATTTAAAGGTAGACACCCTATTATTACAACACGTTGTGGAGGAAGGAAACTTTGCCTGCAACTGGTTTAGCCAAGGGGAGTATAGACATAACTTGAAATAGGAAAATGGAGCTATACTGAAAGACTCCTCTATTTTTCATGACCAAGGTCACTTATCAGTGACCGGAAAGTCACCAAGTTCTCTTCATCATTTCAATAAGGGACTCAAAGTCAGAAAAAAATAGCACGGACATTTCTTTGTAATACACCCCTGGGCTTTTTATTATGACTTCATTTCCCGTTGTAATATTGGAACGTCTCTATAATTGTAAAAGTGTAATAGACTCTAATAGAATTTCATTTTGAACCCTGAATGGTCTATGCCATCTCTGCTCAATTTGAGTAGAATAATGATTTTTAATGTCCACACATGGCTTCCTGTGACCTTATTCAATCTCTGGGCTGATCAGGAAATATATTGATTCAATTACAGGCCTGATGACAAGCGAACAGAGGAGAGGAGGGGAAAAAGGTCAGCACATATTTGAAAATGTAAATCTTAACAATGTCTTTTGGGTTTGCTGAAAAAAGCCATTATCAAATGCCATTTGGGTCCAGCGGCATCAAGCCCTCCGCCTGCCTTTCCTCCCAGAGCAATGGGAATCGTTACAATGTGTAGGACATTGCTGCTAGTGGACTTTTCCATTGTCTGGAACAGTGATGTGACTAATTCAAAGTGTGCAGGGCCTCTATTTTGCCACATGATTGTTATGTTCACGCTGGTTGTAATGGTCACTGCTATTTCTTCAGCACAGCATTTGTTACAAACTGACCTAGTACAATAGGAAAAATGTGTCAATGTTTTTGACTTATGACTTTCAAATGTCTTCCTATACATGTAATCAGCTATAGCATAAGGTGGACTCAGCCAGTGGAATTACCAGTGATGTGCTCTACCCAAACATTGAACAAAGCTCTGAAATTCATTCCTGAGCAAATTACATGCACACACCACACCGGGTACTAATTCTTTGTTTGGTCATTAAAACCTAATTAAAATTAAATTGTTCATTTGCATACAACTGTGTGTCGCATTATAAATTATTAATTGAAAATGAATAAATGAATGATATTAGAAAAAGAAGTGATGTTACATATACATATACACCTACAGTGATGCTGTGATTGTCTATCTTTTGACATTGAGGAGGAAGGTGAAGCTTTTTTCAAAGGAAATAAATGGTGCTAGTATAAACAACAGAACCTGCTGAGGAAAAGGATGGCGGTTAAAAAGGACAGGGGGTGGACTGTATGTGAATCTCAAAGACCCGATTTGAAGAGCTTTCTGATTAAGTTCTGTAACCCTGTAAAAGTAGCATGGACAGAATGGTCCTATTGTTAAATCCCCAATGCATCAGACAAAAGTGGATAGCATTTTTCCTCTCTGCTTTTCATTTCACTGCAAATTGATTAACTCTCTCTCCCCTGCTGTCATTGCTTGACTTTGGCAAATTATGAATAAATTGACTTTTCTCCTGCTGACAAATATTTTGGTTATCCAGCCCAAAAAAGGTCCTTTAGTGGGCCATTTTCCTCAAGACGCCACATTCATTCTTCCACATCTGCATGTGTTTACGGCTGGATCATCCTGTTTTAATGCTGGAATATCCACCCCATCTTCAAGGATTTCAACAACCTATCTTTTACCCTTCATTATGTGTTCGATTTTTCTCTTGTTGCTAGAATTCCAGAATTTTCAGTTTCAGAAATTGGTAATTGCAGCAGCCCCCTTTTCAAATCACTTCATTAATGAAATGGGATTGGGAAAGGTTCTGAGCTAATGGATTATGCTGGGGCTGGGTGGTTCAGGCCTGTTTACCGGAGGTCACATTTCATTTGCTGCCTATGTCAGGCGACTAGCAGCAGGGCCTCTGAGGCAGTCTAATCAATGTCTTCGTGCCGTAGCCCTTGAATGAATCCATTAAAGTTATGCGGATGCATCCTGCCCAGGAAAGAAAAAGTCTCCTGATACCTCTGATAGAAATTAGCCATGTATTAGGAGAGAGGCTGTCTCATTCTGGAAGCAAGCCAAAGCAGAATTAATAGGCCGTCAGAGCCTCTTGTGTGTTAAATCCCATTTGTTCGCCCATGCTTTATGAAAGCTTTCCCTCTGCTGCTTCTCCTAGCCTGGTGTGGGACCCCCACATATCCAGCACCAAACTTCACTCATTAAATAAAGTTCCAGCCGGGTGCAGACAGGGAGGGTTGGAGACTGGGGACAGGGCTGGGGTTTAGACTGGGGACAGGGCTGGGGTTTAGACTGGGGCTGCTGGTGGTGGTGCTGCTGGGGAGGTGGATGATGATGAGGCTTCATAGGAGAGGGGCTGGAGCTGTGATTGCAGCTGGGGGGTTGGTTGGAATGTCTGAGTCTGTCTGTGGCCAAGGCTGCAGCTAAGAGGACTTTAGCAGGACACTGGGGGATCCTGGTCATGTGGACCTCTTCAGCACCAAAATCATCTCTGCAATGTCCTCTAATCCTACAGATTGCTCTTCAATGTGTTTATCAGGAAGAAAGGCTCTGGCCGAATCTCTTTGAAAAGGATGTCTGGGGTGCCTGAACCAATCAGAACAAAAGGTCCTACTCTTGCTATTTTTCAAGCACTTTTTTTGGAGCAGGATCATTATTTCCTGTATGCTTGAAAACACGCAGGATGACATGATAATTATTGGACATATACTTTACTTAAAGAGTAAAGGCTTTTGGCATGCCTGACTCAGAGACAAATTCAGACTGGGTGTTTTCTTCCCTTTTGTTTTGTATCTCTGCATAATTCATTGGGATGCTGCCCTTAACAAACTTACTGTCTCACTCTGTGAGGTTTTCATCACAGACTTTCTTTTTTTCCCCTTGAATGGATATTTATTTCTTATTCCTAAAAGACCAATTAACTCAGCCTTCGTTTATGGTGGTGTAATCATTTATATCTGGTGTGAATCCCCTCTGCCTACAGAGAGGATGAACCCAGCGGAGAGGAGCTTCTCCCTGGGGCTCCAGCCAGTCCAGACATCTGCCCAGGGTTGAGCCTGTAAACAATCAAGGCACTGACTCACCTTGACAAAACCAATGATAACCTCTAAACGCACTATGTGCTAGCCTCAAATCAAGCAGCCGACCAAACTAACATGGAGACAGCACAAAGGGACGGCCTCAAACTGCTGAGGGACACAACGTCCACATTCTGAACCCACTGGAGAGCCATTACAACTCAACCGTCCTCTCTACAAGGCAGACAAACAACAATTCCCAGAGTCCCTCAGTCCTCCACGGTGGTCATTTACATTAAGTTTAGGGCTTAGGTGCGTGAGACTTCTAGAGGTCAGTCTGAGTGTGGTACACACACGTGCACGTACACACACACACAGCTCACTCAATGCAACCAACACACATATACACGCTTGCTAATACACAAGGCTCACACAGACACACACACACACGTAAATGAGATCTAAAATGGCTCTCATGTTTGCCCTCTTCCACCAGTGCCAGAGTCACGCATCATTGTCAGCAGCCGGCAAAACAAGATGAAATAAAATTCTAAGCCGTCCTGGCAGTCAAGGACACCATTCCCTCACCGTAATAGCCTGTATCGTCTGGCCACTCCATGTGTAGCTTTTCTTCACTGCTCTGGGCTTTTATTCCTGACAATAAGCTCTTTATCACTCCTCAACACAATTCATTTAAAACCACCGTCAAGAAGCAATCAAACCTTAAGTAAGAGGATTCAAAGTCAGTGTGTTATTGTTAAGCAAAGTAGCGTTACTTCATTTCCATAGTGCTCACAAGCCAATATGCCAGGGAGGTAATAGTAAGTAACAGCATACAGGAAAATAATAAACAGTTCATATTATTTAAGTTTTAGCCCAAATGTAAACCCTATACTCCATGACCTTCTCTCAGTCTTGCATCTGTTTGAACGTTTTGGTTTGTCTCCCACCCCCTCTCCTCTTCTCTCTCTTTCTCTCTGAAGGATGACATTATGTTTGGCTTTCTTGTCTATCTGCCCTGGACACCTATGATTTAGAAACTCTTGACATATCCATTACACCGCACAGATTGGCTATTCTCCTCTCCCGGTGTCTCACCACCCTATAGAAATGACATGGACCTTTCTGTTTTTTCTCTAATGTCCTCAATTCACGGCTGGTGCTTTTAGCAGGAAGTGGATTCTAATTTCAAGAGTCTTCCCCTACTATTAACTAGAGACTTCAAGAGCTACAGGGAAGACATCAATCTTGACAAGGTCTTTTTGAGCCACGGCTGAAAAGGCAATCCCATTGTGTATTTTTTCACCTGCTTTCTACGGTCTGACAAAAGATGGACATGAGTGCTTGTTTGTTGTTGGTAGCCTTGGTACTATTACTACTCTCATTGGTCATATATATATACACAGTGGGGCAAAAAAGTATTTAGTCAGCTACCAATTGTGCAAGTTCTCCCACTTAAAAAGATGAGAGAGGCCTGTAATTTTCATCATAGGTACACTTCAACTATGACAGACAAAATGAGAAAAAAATCCAGAAAATCACATTGTAGGATTTTTTATGAATTTATTTGCAAATTATGGTGGAAAATAAGTATTTGGTCACCTACAAACAAGCAAGATTTCTGGCTCTCACAGACCTGTAACTTCTTCTTTAAGAGGCTCTTCTGTCCTCCACTCGTTACCTGTATTAATGGCACCTGTTTGAACTTGTTATCAGTATAAAAGACACCTGTCCACAACCTCAAACAGTCACACTCCAAACTCCACTATGGCCAAGACCAAAGAGCTGTCAAAGGACACCAGAAACAAAATTGTAGACCTGCACCAGGCTGGGAAGACTGAATCTGCAATAGGTAAGCAGCTTGGATTGAAGAAATCAACTGTGGGAGCAATTATTAGGAAATGGAAGACATACAAGACCACTGATAATCTCCCTCGATCTGGGGCTCCACGCAAGATCTCACCCCATGGGGTCAAAATGATCACAAGAACGGTGAGCAAAAATCCCAGAACCACACGGGGGGACCTAGTGAATGACCTGCAGAGAGCTGGGACCAAAGTAACAAAGCCTACCATCAGTAACACACTACGCCGCCAGGGACTCAAATCCTGCAGTGCCAGACGTGTCCCCCTGCTAAAGCCAGTACATGTCCAGGCCCGTCTGAAGTTTGCTAGAGAGCATTGATGATGATCCAGAAGAAGATTGGGAGAATGTCATATGGTCAGATGAAACCAAAAGAGAACTTTTTGGTAAAAACTCAACTCGTCGTGTTTGGAGGACAAAGAATGCTGAGTTGCATCCAAAGAACACCATACCTACTGTGAAGCATGGGGGTGGAAACATCATGCTTTGGGGCTGTTTTTCTGCAAAGGGACCAGGACGACTGATCCGTGTAAAGGAAAGAATGAATGGGGCCATGTATCGTGAGATTTTGAGTGAAAACCTCCTTCCATCAGCAAGGGCATTGAAGATGAAACGTGGCTGGGTCTTTCAGCATGACAATGATCCCAAACACACCGCCCGGGCAACGAAGGAGTGGCTTTGTAAGAAGCATTTCAAGGTCCTGGAGTGGCCTAGCCAGTCTCCAGATCTCAACCCCATAGAAAATCTTTGGAGGGAGTTGAAAGTTCGTGTTGCACTGCAACAGCCCCAAAACATCACCGCTCTAGAAGAGATCTGCATGGAGGAATGGGCCAAAATACCAGCAACAGTGTGTGAAAACCTTATGAAGACTTACAGAAAACGTTTGACCTCTGTCATTGCCAACAAAGGGTATATAACAAAGTATTGAGATAAACTTTTGTTATTGACCAAATACTTATTTTCCACCATAATTTGCAAATAAATTCATAAAAAATCCTACAATGTGATTTTCTGGAATTTTTTTCCTCATTTTGTCTGTCTTAGTTGAAGTGTACCTATGATGAAAATTACAGGCCTCTCTCATCTTTTTAAGTGGGAGAACTTGCACAATTGGTGGCTGACTAAATACTTTTTTGCCCCACTGTATAATCAGTGATAGTAGTGGTAATGATAATAGTACTATTATTAGTAGCAATTCTCAACAATCAGCTGTTGTTGCTATATAATTACTTTTTGTCCATCATTACTGTAATATCATTATCATCATCATTACTATCATATGAAGCAGGATGCTTGTTTTCTTGTCTAGCCAGTTTCGTTCAACATTAATGTAAATACTTTAACCACACAGTCCATGTTGCTGCCCGACACTGCTGTTTACACGTGGATTGGTCTGCATCCCCATGTGTTTGCTGATTTATTGAGTGGTGATTTGTGGATTCCTGACTGCAGCCATGGATTGATCCAGTAGGGAGGGAAGTTTATCAGGAGGACCCCTACTCTGTGAATGGATTCTTTATGACGATGGGACCACAGGGTCAAACTCTGGCAGGAGTTCAGTGTGTGTCCAAAATGGCACCCTATTCCCTATATAGTGCACTACTTTTGACCTGGGCCCATATGGTCAAGCCATAGGGCCCTGGCCAAAAGTAGTGCACTGAACAGAGAATAGGATGCCATTTTGGATGCACACTCTGCGTCCAATCATGACCAAAGATACCAGGCACATATTTCAAATTATCCCATTACTTTCAAATGATCCCATTTGTTATGCAATTTGTGGATCTATACTGTCAAATAGATAAGGAGGAAAGTACTATGGGCAAGAATTTGCTATTTGTCATGCAGATGATAGGCCTATGTATAAGTTGGTCCTGTATTAGGCTACTTTTGTGTCCAATGTACTTGCTAGATACAATATCTAGATCACTTATGCCACAGAGAAAGGGACTGCATAGGAGACATATTCACCTGTACAGGAAACGCATGACCATATATCTGCATATCTGTCATAAAAGAACACATAGTACATCAATAGTAAGACTAGCTGCATGGTCTAATAAACATGGGTGTGAAATGTCGTGTCCACTCTCTTCCCTACCTGTACTTGCTTCGAGTGCTTCCCATTCCTAACACTAACTTCATCACCAGGGGATTAATGCTAATGCTTTCAATGAGCACGGCCCAGAAATGGAAAGAATTAAGGGCAATTAACATGCTAACAAATGGCTAATAACATGTCAATTGTTCCATTTTATGACATTACCTGTAATCTTTGTGTTGAGAACCTAATTTTCCATCCTAATGAATGGGGTGGAGTGTTAAATTATTCAACACTGCTCTGTAATTCTCCTTTAATATTCATAATTTCTATTTGTTAAAAGCCGTGACTAAAATAAAGCAGTGCAGGATTAATATTTGCACCTTTTTATCACGACTCTGCCATACTGTCACCAGGGAGTTCTCTTTTTGTTCCCAGAGTCCTTAGCAAATGTGGGCAGCACTCCTATGTGGGTAGAAGACAAAACCGAGCATTACACCACGGCCATGGCTAATGCTACGGCTACACTGTACCGCTAAGGCCATGCTAACTGCTCCCTCGTCTTATTAACCCCATGTGATTAACAGTAGCGCTTTACTATGGTACTTTACTTTCTGGAATGTGCACAGCTCTTTGTGGATGTGTGAATTTCCAGTAGGCTGTAGGCAGTAAGCCCTAGAATGTAATTTGCAAGCCATTGTCACAGGGACAAACAGTGAGATGGGCAATATGAAAAAGCCTGGTGCTGAGTGAGCTATGATTTATTGGATCTCTCTGATAGCTATTGGGTAGAGTGGGTTTTCTCTTCCCTCACCGATGCTACCTGCCATCACCATCCCTGCTCTCTACACTGCAGTAAGCTCTAATAATGAAAATAATAATAATGATAACAATAATAGCATCACTTCAATCTCACTTTCAGTGATTACATTGTTCCACTAGTTTACGTTTCTGCTTAAATTATATTTAACTTCATCTACTGCGCACCGCAAACAGGATTACTGGTACTTATCTGAAATGAAAGTGCATTTTCAACGCGGTTTAATAACGAGAGTGGAAAATCCAGTCCATAGCAATAAAGCTGAAACTAATTCATTAGAATGGCTGTCTGCGTTGAGCGTTTCAATTGTGTTTCGCATGACCATCCCTGCTCCCCTGTACTGAAACAAACAGTCAAAGAATCGAGGGATAGGGCCATTTGTGTAATCTGCCACAACCTGAAATGAGAGCAGGCTACTGGAGAGATCACAGCAACAGAGAAGCAGCGGCATCCACACTCTTCTCTTCAAGCAGGGCCTCTTCAAAGGCCCACTAAAAGGACAACTTAAAAGCAAACAAGACTATCAAACTCTGCAACTTTCCTTAAGCGTCTTGAGAGGAGTGGAGAGGAGTGGAGGGTTGGGGGTGGAATGGAGGGGTGGAGAGGAATGGAGGGTTGGGGGTGGAATGGAGGGGTGGAGAGGAGTGGAGGGTTGGGGGTGGAATGGAGGGGTGGAGAGGAGTGGAGGGTTGGGGGTGGAATGGAGGGGTGGAGAGGAGTGGAGGGTTGGGGATGGAATGGAGGGGTGGAGAGGAGTGGAGGGTTGGGGGTGGAATGGAGGGTGTGGGGAGAGAAGTGTAGAGTGCTGTACGTCCTCATGCATCTAAAGTGGTCAGCAGTTTGAGCCCGTCCGTGCCTCCTGTTCCATTATGGAATAGTAACACAGGGGCTTGTTTGTTCGCCTAACACAATTAACAAGGTTTCTGCAGCACATCAATACTGCTATTTGCATAGCGTATTGATCTGGAGCCCTTATAATCACAAAATGTTAATTGCACCAATTAATTCTCAATCTGTTTGTGCCCTTGTCTGGCTGCCTGGAGCCCTGAAGGTCAGAGTGAAAATGAACTGCTCTTTGATTCCCCTCCAGGAAAAGCTTTTCTCCCAAGACAACACTGTTTTCTATCAGAAGTCCAGAGGCCTAACCGTCTTTTATCATTATTATCATTCCCGGTGAGTAGCGCCTAATGGGTTGGAAATCTTCTGATCTGATTTGTCCTTTTAAACAAGGTTTTTCTTGTCTCATTCATTAGTGAGGGCTGCCCCCCCCCCCCCCCCCTCCCCGCCCTCTCTCTCTCTCTCTCTCTCTCTCTCTCTCTCTCTCTCTCTCTCTCTCTCTCTCTCTCTCTCTCTCTCTCTCTCTCTCTCTCTCTCTCTCTCTCTCTCTCTCTCTCACAGTACCCTAAAAGCCACAGTATCCGCCTCATATTGACTAATAAGTCATTCTCCCACATTTGATTCATACCCCCTATGCCATGTCTGTGCTGTGTCTGTCGCTCTCTGGCCTTGTTGCTACACCGTGTTACTACATGGTGGAACATAACCTCGTGCTCTGTTCTCTGTTTGAGATGATCAGAGTAATAAGTCAGGAGGATTCTATTCCCAGACCATTCCCCTTGTTAGTTTCTGTGGCATCTATGGGTGATAGTGAGTGTTTGTCTGTGTGCCCTCTTCTCCATTCCAGTCCCATCACAACACAATGAGCTATACTGTGATGTTACGTTATTTACAGCAGTTATATAAATGAATCATTGTTTTAATGTGTGGAATATTTGTTATTGTCTTGAGTGCACATTTCAGTGCGAGATGCTGTCCATTCCTCAGGACCATGAGTGAAGACCAGTGTTACCGACACAATGTTGGTCTATGCCCATCCATGGACACTCTACCTATTAACCTAAAGCCTGACACCTGCATGACAGCATCAGCATCATTAACATAAAATTTATTGAAGATAAGTAGTTTTGAGAACATTCTGGTTAATCGTCCTATTCATACCTTTCCATACATACCTTACATACAATGAGAGGTTATCCAGAGGCTTTCCTGAGCATGCCTGCTCACACACATCCCACTCTTGAATCCAAGATGGCGTGGCAGTGCAGACGTGTTTGTCGTTGTCCCATGTAAATTTTGTAATTTTTCGTATTTTTTTGTATATATTTTAATATATTTCAATCTCTTTTTCAATTTTTAAATTAAATATACCTTCCGGCAACCCGCCTTACCCAATGTGATACGGATCTGCTATTTTTAGACTTTATAGCTAGAACCTCCATCAGGAGCTAGCCATCAGATGCTAACCAGCTAATTAGCTACAAGCTATTTAGTCATTGTTAGCCACTGCTAGCGGCCTTTACCTCTAGCTCAGACAGCAGCCGTTTTTACCCTGGATAATACCCGCCAGTCTGCACAGTGCGATATCAACCCTGAGCATATCGGACTGCTTTTCTCCACCATTACTCCAGATTACTTCATTACTGGACAATTACTCCAGATCATCACAGCTAGCTAGCTGCTACCGAGTGGCCCAGCCCTGAAGCTACCCTTTGAGCCAGGCCCATCTCCTGCCCATCTCCTCCATCTCCTGCTCAGTGGACCCTATGATCACTCGGCTACACAGTTGATGACTCCCGGACTCTTCACTAACACGACTAAAAGCCACTACATCGCCGGATTCCTGCTGTAAGCTCTGGACCTTTGCATCGGATCATCGCAACTAGCTAACTGCTACCGGGTGGCTATAGTGGCTAACGCCCTTGTCCCAAAGCTAGCACCAATTAGCCTCGAGCCAGGCGCATCTCCCGGCTAGCAAACAAAATTACTCCAGCTACAATACCTCTTTTGCCAATTGGCATGGACCCTTTGTCGAAACGGAGCCGCCGATCCATCACGACTGGTCTGCCGATTAATTCCGTCCCATGTGCCCTCAACTGGCCTTTGGCGGACGTCGGTGAAGACGCTTCTGCTAGCCCCGGCCTGCTAAGTTTATGAGCGCTGTGTCTCCCGCTTGCTAGCATAGTAACGACTTCCCTGTTTCATCTATTACTGTTCACTGGACCCTATGATCCCCTGGCTACATAGCTGATGCCTGCTGGACTGTTCAGTAATCACGGTACTCCATTTTGTTTATTTTGTTTATCTGTCGTCCCCAGCCTCAAACTGAGACCCTGTGTGTAGTTAGCTGACCCTCTCTGCCCATTCATCGCCATTTTACCTGTTGTTGTTGTCTTAGCTGATTAGCTGTTGCTGTCTTACCCGTTGTTGTCTTAGCTAGCTCTCCCAATCAACACCTGTGATTGCTTTATGCCTCGCTTTATGTCTCTCTCTAATGTCAATATGCCTTGTATACTGTTGTTTAGGGTACTTATCATTGTTTTATTTTACTGCTGAGCCCCTAGCCCAACTCAACATGCCTCAGATACCTCTTTTGTCCCACCCACACATGGGGTGACCTCACCAAGCATAACTAGTGACTCCAGAGATGCAACCTCTCTTATCGTCACTCAATGCCTAGGTTTATCTCCACTGTACCCTCACCCTACCATCTGTACATTATGCTGTGAATCTATTCTACCACGCCCAGAAATCTGCTCCTTTTATTTTCTGTCCCCAAATGCACTAGACGACCAGTTTTGATAGCCTTTAGCCGTACCCTCATCCTACTCCTCTGTTCCTCGGGTGATGTAGAGGTTAACCCAGGCCCTGTGTGTCCCCAGGCACTCTCATTTCTTAACCTGTTGAGGCTGGGGGCGCTGTTGTCACTATTTATGGTAATCGTGTAATTTTTGAAACGGCTTCCTACAAAATTCTTGATGAGTATACGGACACTGCTTACGTCTTCCCCTGGATGCCTTTACGTGATGACGATTTGAATGGGGTCGATTGCGCGTTCACAGGCACTATAAATTAAAAAACCCTGTAGCTAGTAAGTCTTTTGGAGCTGCGTCATGCGCGTGGAGGACACCGACCCGCACCTGTTCCAAGCATTAGTGTTGGGAGTAATCTTTCTCCGGTCATGTTAAGACTCGTTATAGGAGTTAAAAACATCATAAGGTAGTTAATTTAAAGCGTTTTATAGCAATTTATATCCGTTTAGTGCGATTTTGGGACATTTATTTCTGAAACGCTGTGAATCGCTGGGCACGCTTCCAGTTCATGCTGAACGCAGTTGGCATTTTCACATGGCAAGAGGACAGCTTTCCACCAAAAGACGATTAGACCCAAGAAAGGATCCTTTGCCCAAGATACTGATGGAAGAACAGCTCAAAGTAGGAAATTTTTATTATGATAAATCGTGTTTCTGTCGAAAAATGTTAGTGGCTTAGGACGCCATGTTTTTTGACGTAGCTTCGCTTGGCGCAAACTGTATTGAAAAGTAAGGATAATTTAAAAAATGTAATTCCGCGATTGTATTAAGAATTAAATTGTCTATCAATCGCTGTCCACCCTATATTTTTTTGTCACGTTTATGAGTATTTATGTATACGAGTAGATCACTGTCTAATGTGGCGCACGGACATTTTCTCACCAGCTGGGCTACTTTCCCCATTGTCTAACCATGATTTTGGTGGCTAAATATGCACATTTTCGAACAAACTGTATATGCATGTTGTAATGTGATGTTACAGGGGTGTCATCTGAAGAATTCTGAGAAGGTTAGTGAAAAAAATAATATATTTTGGCGATGTTTACGTTATCGCTCACTTTGGCTAGAATTAATGCTGGGGTAATGTTTGCACATGTGCTATGCTAATATAACGATTTATTGTGTTTTCGCTGTAAGACACTTAGAAAATCTGAAATATTGTCTGTATTCACAGGATCTGTGTCTTTCGATTAGTGTATGCTGTGTATTTTTACGAAATGTTTGATGATTAGTAAGTAGGTAAACACGTTGCTCTATGTAGTTATTCTAGTCCATTTGTGACGGTGGGTGCAATTGTAACCTATGCCATCTACCTGAAATATGCACATTTTTCTAACAAAACCTATCCCATACCATAAATATGTTATCAGACTGTCATCTGATGAGTTTTTTTCTTGGTTAGGGGCTATAAATATCTTAGTTTAGCCGAATTGGTGATAGCTACTGGTGTTGGTGGACAAATAAAAGATGGTGGATTATGCTAATGTGTTTTTAGGTAATAGATTTACATCTTTACATATTGTGTCTTCCCTGTAAAACATTTTAAAAATCGGACATGTTGGCTGGATTCACAAGATCTGTGTCTTTCATTAGCTGTATTGGACTTTAATGTGTGAAAGTTAAATATTTAAAAAATATATTTTTTTTGAATTTCGCGGCTCTGCCTTTTCAGTGGGGGTGGGGGGGGAGTGCCGCTAGCGGCACCCTCATCCTAGACAGGTTAACCTCTGTAACCGTAAAAGCCTTGGTTTCATGCATGTTAACATCAGAAGCCTCCTCCCTAAGTTTGTTTTATTCACTGCTTTAGCACACTCTGCCAATCCTGATGTAAGGCCACCAAAAATTCTGAGATTTTCATCCCAAACTACAACATTTTCTGTCAAGATAGAACTTCTCTCTGGGGGAGAAGTTGCAATCTACTGCAGAGATAGCCTGCAAAGTTCTGTCATACTTTTCAGGTCTATGCCCAAATAGTTCGAGCTTCTAATTAAAAAAATTAGTCTCTACAGAAATAAGTCTCTCACTGTTGCCGCCTATTATAGACCCCCCTCAGCTCCCAGCTGTGCCCTGGACACCATATGTGAATTGATTGCCCCCCATCTATCTTCAGAGTTTGTTCTGTTAGGTGACCTAAACTGGGATATGCTTAACACCTCGGCCGTCCTACAATCTAAGCTAGATGCCCTCAATCTCACACAAATGATCAAGGAACCGAACAGATACAACTCTAAATCCGTAAACATGGGCACCCCAATAGATATCATCCTGACCAACTTGCCCTCCAAATACACCTCTGCTGTTTTCAATCAGGATATCAGCGATCACTGCCTCATTGCTTGCATCCGTTATGGGTCCGCGGTCAAACGACCACCCCTCAACACTGTCAAACGCTCACTAAAACACTTCTGCAAGCAGGCCTTTCTAATCGGCCTGGCCCGGGTATCCTGGAAGGATATTGACCTCATCCCGTCAGTAGAGGATGCCTGGTTGTTCTTTAAAAGTAATTTCCTCATCATCTTAAATAAGCATGCCCCTTTCAAAAATGTAGAAAAAAGAACAGATATAGTCCTTGGTTCACTCCAGACCTGACGGCCCTCAACCAGCACAAAAACATCCTGTGGTGTACTGCACTACCATTGAATTGTCCCCGCGATATGCAACTTTTCAGGGAAGTCAGGAACCAATACACACAGTCAGTTAGGAAAGCAAAGGCTAGCTTTTTCAAACAGAAATTTGCATCCTGTAGCTCTAACTCACAAAAAGTTCTGGGACACTGTAAAGTCCATGGAGAATAAGAGCACCTCCTCCCAGCTGCCCACTACACTGAGGCTAGGAAACACTGTCACCACCGATAAATCCACGATAATCGAGAATTTCAATAAGCATTTCTCTACGGCTGGCCATGCTTTCTTCCCGGGCAAAAGCTCCGCACCCCCTGCAGCTACTTGCCCAAGCCTCCCCAGCTTCTCCTTCACCCAAATCCAGATAGCATATTTCTGAAAGAGCTGCAAAACCTGGACCCGTACAAATCAGCTGGGCTAGACAATCTGGACCCTCTCTTTCTAAAATTATCCGCCGCCATTGTTGCAACACCTATTACTAGTCTGTTCAACCTCTCTTTCATATCGTCCGAGATTGCTAAAGATTGGAAAGCTGTCGCGATCATCCCCCTCTTCAAAGGGAGTGACACTCTAGATCCAAACTGTTACAGACCTATATCCATCCTGCCCTGCCTTTCTAAAGTCTTCGAAAGCCAAGTTATCAAGTTATCAGTTATCACTGACCATTTATAATCCCACCATACCTTTTCCGCTGTGCAATCCGGTATCCGAGCTGGTCACGGGTGCACCTCAGCAACGCTCAAGGTACTAAACGATATCAAAACAGCCATCGATTAAAGACAGTACTGTACAGCTGTCTTCATCGACCTGGCCAAGGCTTTCGACTCTGTCAATCACTGTATTCTTATCGGCAGACTCAACAACCTTGGTTTCTCAAATGACTGCCTCGCCTGAATCACCAACTACTTCTCAGATATAGTTCAGTGTGTAAAATCAGAGGGCCTGTTGTCCGGATGGGGCTACTGTTGATGACACAAGTTTACTGGAGAACTGAGATGCTTGTGTTATTTACAATGGTATTTCTTACACTACCACAGGGTTCAATTCTCGGGCCGACTCTTTTCTCTGTATACAGATGAAGTCGGAAGTTTACATACACCTTAGCCAAATACATTTAACCTTTTGCCAATAGGTGGCGCAATTAGCATTTTTTATTTCTGGGTGTCGCCAAATTAAACTGCCTCGTGCTCAATTCTTGATCGTAAAATATGCATATTATTAATTCTATTGGATAGAAAACACTCTCTAGTTTCTATAGCCGTTGGAATTTTGTCTGTGGGTGACCCAGAACTCTTTCTACAGCGAAATCCATGACAGGTACTGCGATGGTCTGAGAGCGAAGCTCTGATTTCAGATCAGTTTTGAAAGTCTGTGTATATCCTATGGAACGACATGAACTGCACCCGCCTTCCCCTGGATGTCAGTAACCAATGAGAAGTGGAATGGGCTTGCTGCGTAGCTCTCAGTGGTTATAAAAGGCCAAGGAGCGAGAGGAGCCTTCCTTTCGACGCTGAACTTTGCGCGAAGTGGACCTCAGGATGCCATTTTCAAACGCTCAATTTTAAACGTTAGATGTATCCATCTGTAATTTAATTAGACATAGGTGTTAGAAGCATCATAACGAAGCTATTTTAAACCGAGTTATATCAGATTATGCGAGTATATTGCTATTTTTCGGAATTTCCTCAGTATTGCGCCTTGAGGATTTGGACACGTTGGTGCAAAATAGCTATGGCTAGCTAGTGTTAGCTGCTATATCAGAAGTTGAATGCAACGTTTTACAACCAAGCAATGATTCTTTTGGACAAAGAACCACCATGGCAAGATTCTGATGGAAGCTCGTCGAAAAGTAAGAGCTATTTATGATGTTATTCCGTTTTTATGTGGAAAAATGTCAACTCAATAATGGTGAATAGTGACGCCGTTATTGCGTCACTAGTCTGGCTGTAACGCACACTGTATGTCTAGTAACGTTAATTTTAAAAATCTAACTCTGCGGTTGCATTAATAACTAATACATCTTTCATTTCATGTCCAACCTGTATTTTTTTAGTCAAGTTTATGAATAGTTTTTGATAAAAATATTTGTATTTTCAAAATGGCGCCGGCCAGATTGCTTGAGTAGTTGAACACTATTTCCATTGTGTAAGCACGATTTGTGCCGCTAAATATGCACATTTTCGATCAAACTCTATATGGATTGTGTAATATGATGTTACAGGAGTGTCATCTGAAGAATTCTGAGAAGGTTAGTGAAAAAATTAATATATTTTGGCGATGTTGAGTTATCGCTCTCTTTGGCTAGAATCAATGCTCTGGTAACGTTTGCATATGTGGTATGCTAATATAACGATTCATTGTGTTTTCGCCGTAAAACACTTAGAAAAGCTGAAATGTTGTCTGAATTCACAAGATCTGTGTCTTTCCATTGCTATGTGCTGTGTATTTTTAAGAAATGTTTTATGATGAGTAAATTGGTAATACACGTTGCTGTCTGTAGTAATTCTAGGAGCTTTGGTGAGATTTGTGATGCTGGCTGCAATGGCAAACTATGATTTATACCTGAAATATGCACATTTTTCTAACAAAACCTATCCTATACCATAAATATGTTATCAGACTGTCATCTGATGAGGTTTTTTCTTGGTTAGTGGCTATCAATATCTTAGTTTAGCCGAATTGGTGATAGCTACTGGTGTTGAGAAAAAATGGTGGACAAAGAAAAAGGGTGTCTTTTGCATACATGGTTAGCTAATAGATTTACATATTTTGTCTTCCCTGTAAAACATTTTACAAATCTGAAATGGTGACTTTATTCACAAGATCTGTATCTTTCATTTGGTGTCTTGGACTTGTGATTTAATGATATTTAGATGCTACTATTTAAATGTGACGCTATGCTAGTGATGCTAATCAGTGTGGGGGGGGGGGGGGTGAAATCTGACATGAAAGGTGGATTAACAACAAGCTAAACTGTGTTTTGGTATATTTCACTTGTGATTGCATGATTATAAATATTTTTAGGAATATTTTGTAATCTGATACATTTGGAAATTTCCGTCTTCTTTTCAGGACCTGAATGAGGCTGTCGTTTTTTTCTTCATGACGCACAACCCAAATGGTGTTTTTTTGTGAAAAAAGTAATATTTATCGAACAAAAAGAAGATTTGTTGTGTAACTGGGAGTCTCGTGAGTGGAAACGTCTGAAGATTATCTAAGGTAAGCGATTAATTTTATTGTTTTTCATGCTTTCGTGGCTATGCTAATTTGGGGTTAGCTGATGTAGCATTGAAAACTACACTCACAAAAGCTTGGATTTCTTTCGCTGTAAAATATATTTTCAAAATCTGACACCATAGGTGGATTAACAAGCTAAGCTGTGTTTTGGTATATTTCACTTGTGATTTCATGATTATAAATATTTTTAGTAATATTATTTGACTGTGGCGCTATGCTATTCAGCGTTGCTGATGATAATTATCCCGGATCCGGGATGGGTGGTTGAGAAATGTTAAGCCATTTTGCCACAACTTTGGAAGTATGCTTGGGGTCATTGTCCACTTGGAAGACCCATTTGCGACCAAGCTTTAACTTCCTGACTGATGTCTTGAGATGTTGCTTCAATATATCCACATAATTTTCCTCCCTCATGATGCCATCTATTTTGTGAAGTGCACCAGTCCCTCCTGCAGCAAAGCACCCCCACAACATGATGCTGCCACCCCCGTGCTTCACGGTTGGGATGGTGTTCTTCGGCTTGCAAGCCTCCCCCCTTTTCCTCTAAACATAACGATGGTCATTATGGCCAAACAGTTCTATTTTTGTTTCATCAGACCAGAGGACATTTCTCCAAACAGTATGATCTTTGTCCCCATGTGCAGTTGGGATTTTTATGGCAGTTTTGGAGCAGTGGCTTCTTCCTTGTTGAGCAGCCTTTCAGGTTATGTCGATATAGGACTCGTTCTGAGGAGTTCGACGGCTGCGTGGTCCCATGGTGTTTATACTTGTGTACTATTGTTTGTACAGATGAACGTGGTACCTTCAGCCGTTTGGAAATTGCTCCCAAGGATGAACCAGACTTGTGGAGGTCGACAATTTTTTTTATGAGGTCTTGTCTGATTTATTTTGATTTTCCCATGATGTCAAGCAAAGAGGCACTGAGTTTGAAGGTAGGCCTTGAAATACATCCACAGGTACACCTCCAATTGACTCAAATGAGTCAGAAGCTTCTAAAGCCATGGCATCATTTTCTGGAATTTTACAAGCTGTTTAAAGGCACAGTCAACTTAGTGTATGTAAACTTCTGACCCACTGGAATTGTGATGCAGTGAATTATAAGGGAAATAATCAGTCTGTAAACAATTATTGTAAAAATGACTTGTGTCGTTCACCAAGTAGATGTCCTAACCGACTTGCTAAAACTATAGTTTGTTAACAAGAAATTTGTGGAGTGGTTGAAAAATTGGTTTTAATGACTCCAACCTAAGTGTATGTAAACTTCAGACTTCAACTGTATATCAATGATGTCGCTCTTGCTGCGGGTGATTCCTTGATTCCCCTCTACGCAGACGACACTTTTCTGTATACATCTGGCCCTTCTTTGGATACTGTGCTAACAAACCTCCAAACGATCTTCAATGCCATACAAGATGGCGTAGCAGTCGGACGTGTGTTTGTCTTGTCCCGTCTTGTCCCGCGTCAATAGTCCTCGTATTTTTTGTATACATTTCGTATATATTTTAATTTCACTTTCCATCTAGGAACTGAATATACATTCCCGCAACCCGCCTCACCCAATGTGGTACGGATCTGCTATTTTTTTATACTTTAGAACCGTAACCCCAATCAGAAGCTAGCCAGATAACTAGCTACTAGCTAGTAGTCAGTTAGCCACTGCTGCGGTCTTCACCCTTAACTCGGACACCAGCCAGCTTCAGCTCGGGCCAATACCTGCCAGTCTGCAGGCGCGATATCAACCCAGAGCATATAGGACTGCTTTTTCTCTACCACATCACCGGATTCCTGACGCAAGCTCTGGACAATTACACCGGATCATCGTAGCATCGTAGCTAGCTAGCTGCAACCGAGTGGCTACTACTGGCTAACACCTCTGTCCCGAAACAAGCACCAGTTAGCCTTGAGCTAGCCTCGAGCTAGGCCCATCTGCCGGCTAGCCGAAGAGGTCTACCAGCGAATTCTTGGGCTACAATACCTCTTTTGCCAATTGGACTGGACCCTTTATTGCCGACACGGAGCCCCGCCGATCCATCACGACTGGTCTGCCGACGTAATTGTCCGAGGTGGTTTCAACAGGCTTTTCCATTGCGACGTTTCTGAATACCCATCTGCTAATTATTAGCTGTCTTATCGGCTGCTATCTAAATAAGTATACCGGACAATTTTTTTCATTTTTTTCTTTTTTTTTTTCTTGGGTCACTATATCTATTTTGCCAATTGGATCGATCCCCTCTACCACACGGAACCCCACTAATCTACCGACGGAAACGAACGAGGTGACAAAAAAAATTAAAATAATAATAAAAATAATAAAAAACAGACCTCCATCCTATGTTATCTTGTTACCGATAGCCAGCTACCCGGCCAGCTGTCTGGATCGCCGTGACCCCAACCCACCTCTACTCACTGGACCCTTATGATCACTCGATTAAGCATGCCACTCCTTAATGTAAATATGCCTTGTCCATTGCTGTTCTGGTTAGTGTTTATTGGCTTATTTCACTGTAGAGCCTCTAGCCCTGCTCACTATATATCCAACCTTTCAGTTCCACCACCCACATATGCGATGACATCACCTGGTTTCAATGATGTTTCTAGAGACAATATCTCTCTCATCATCACTCATTACCTAGGTTTACCTCCACTGTATTCACATCCTACCATACCTTTGTCTGTACATTATTCCTTGAAGCTATTTTATCGCCCCCAGAAACTTCCTTTTACTCTCTGTTCTAGACGTTCTAGACGACCAATTCTTATAGCTTTTAGCCGTACCCTTATCCTACTCCTCCTCTGTTCCTCTGGTGATGTAGAGGTGAATCCAGGCCCTGCAGTACCTAGCTCCACTCCTATTCCCCAGGCGCTCTCTTTTGATGACTTCTGTAACCGTAATAGCCTTGGTTTCATGCATGTTAACATTAGAAGCCTCCTCCCTAAGTTTGTTTTGTTCACTGCTTTAGCACACTCTGCCAACCCAGATGTTTTAGCCGTGTCTGAATCCTGGCTTAGGAAGACCACCAAAAATTCTGACATTTTCATCCCTAACTACAAGATTTTCAGACAAGATAGAACGGCCAAAGGGGGCGGTGTTGCAATCTACTGCAAGGATTGCCTGCAGAGTTCTGTTTTACTATCCAGGTCTGTTCCCAAACAATTTGAACTTCTACTTTTCCACCTCTCTAAAAACAAGTCTCTCACTGTTGCCGCCTGCTATAGACCACCCTCTGCCCCCAGCTGTGCTCTGGACACCATATGTGAACTGATTGCCCCCCATCTATCTTCAGAGCTTGTGCTGCTAGGCGACCTAAATTGGAACATGCTTAACACCCCAGCCATCCTACAATCTAAGCTTGATGCCCTCAGTCTCACACAAATTATCAATGAACCTACCAGGTATCACCCCAATTCCGTAAACACGGGTACCCTCATAGACATCATCCTAACCAACTTGCCCTCCAAATACACCTCTGCTGTTTTCAACCAAGATCTCAACGATCACTGCCTCATTGCCTGTATCCGTAATGGGTCAGCGATCAAACGACCTCCACTCATCACTGTCAAACGCTCCCTGAAACACTTCAGCGAGCAGGCCTTTCTAATCGACCTGGCCGAGGTATCCTGGAAGGATATTGATCTCATCCTGTCAGTAGAGGATGCCTGGATATTTTTTTTAAATGCCTTCCTCACCATCTTGAATAAGCATGCCCCATTCAAGAAATTTAGAACCAGGAGCAGATATAGCCCTTGGTTCTCTCCTGACCTGACTGCCCTTAACCAACAGAAAAACATCCTATGGCGTTCTGCATTAGCATCGAACAGCCCCCGTGATATGCAACTTTTCAGGGAAGCTAGAAACCAGTATACACAGGCAGTTAGAAAAGCCAAGGCTAGCTTTTTCAAGCAGAAATTTGCTTCCTGCAACACAAACTCAAAAAAGTTCTGGGACACTGTAAAGTCCATGGAGAATAAGAACACCTCCACCCAGCTTCCAACTGCACTGAAGATAGGAAACACTGTCACCACCGACAAATCCACTATAATTGAGAATTTCAACAAAAAAAATTCTACGGCTGGCCATGCTTTCCACCTGGCTACACCTACCCCGGTCAACAGCACTGGCCTCCCCTCTGCTACTCGCCCACGCCTTCCCCATTTCTCTTTCTTCCAAATACAGTCAGCTGATGTTCTGAAAGAGCTGCAAAATCTGGACCCTTACAAATCAGCCGGGCTAGATAATCTGGACCCTTTCTTTCTAAAACTATCTGCTGAAATTGTTGCCACCCCTATTACCAGCCTTTTCAACCTCTCTTTCGTGTCGTCTGAGATTCCCAAAGATTGGAAAGCAGCTGCGGTTATCCCCCTCTTCAAAGGGGGGGGACACTCTTGACCCAAACAGCTACAGACCTATATCTATCCTACCCTGCCTTTCTAAGGTCTTCGGAAGCCAAGTCAACAAACAGATTACCGACCATCTCGAATCCCACCATACCTTCTCCGCTATGCAATCTGGTTTCAGAGCTGGTCATGGGTGCACCTCAGCCACGCTCAAGGTCATAAACGATATCTTAACCGCTATTGATAGGAAACAGTACTGTGCAGCCATATTCATTGACCTGGCCAAGGCTTTTGACTCTGTCAATCACCACATCCTCATCGGCAGACTCGACAGCCTTGGTTTCTCTAATGATTGCCTCGCCTGGTTCACCAACTACTTCTCTGATCGAGTTCAGTGTGTCAAATCGGAGGGTCTGTTGTCCGGACCTCTGGCAGTCTCTATGGGGGTGCCACAGGGTTCAATTCTTGGACCGACTCTCTTCTCTGTATACATCAATGATGTCGCTCTTGCTGCTGGTGAGTCTCTGATCCACCTCTACGCAGACGACACTATTCTGTATACTTCTGGCCCTTCTTTTGACACTGTGTTAACAACCCTCCAGGCGAGCTTCAATGCCATACAACTCTCCTTCCGTGGCCTCCAATTGCTCTTAAATACAAGTAAAACTAAATGCATGCTCTTCAACCGATCGCTGCCTGCACCTGCCCGCCTGTCCAACATCACTACTCTGGACGGCTCTGATTTAGAATATGTGGACAACTACAAATACCTAGGTGTCTGGTTAGACTGTAAACTCTCCTTCCAGACTCACATCAAGCATCTCCAATCCAAAGTTAAATCTAGAATCGGCTTCCTATTCCACAACAAAGCATCCTTCACTCATGCTGCCAAACATACCCTTGTAAAACTGACCATCCTACCAATCCTCGACTTCGGTGATGTCATTTAGAAAATAGCTTCCAAAACCCTACTCAATAAATTGGATGCAGTCTATCACAGTGCCATCCGTTTTGTCACCAAAGCCCCATATACTACCCACCACTGCGACCTGTACGCTCTCGTTGGCTGGCCCTCGCTTCACACTCGTCGCCAAACCCACTGGCTCCAGGTCATCTACAAGACCCTGCTAGGTAAAGTCCCCCCTTATCTCAGCTCGCTGGTCACCATAGCAACGCCCACCCGTAGCACGCGCTCCAGCAGGTATATCTCTCTGGTCCCCCCCAAAACCAATTCTTCCTTTGGCCGCCTCTCCTTCCAGTTCTCTGCTGCCAATGACTGGAACGAACTACAAAAATCTCTGAAACTGGAAACACTTCTCTCCCTCACTAGCTTTAAGCACCAGCTGTCAGAGCAGCTCATAGATTACTGCACCTGTACATAGCCCATCTATAATTTAGCCCAAACAACTACCTCTTTACCCACTGTATTTATTTATTTTGCTCCTTTGCATTTTTCACTGTATTATTGACTGTATGTTTGTTCTACTCCATGTGTAACTATGTGTTGTTGTATGTGTCGAACTGCTTTGCTTTATCTTGGCCAGGTCGCAATTGTAAATGAGAACGTGTTCTCAATTTGCCTACCTGGTTAAATAAAGGTGAAATAAATAAAAAAAAAATTTTTTTTTTTACAAAATAGCCTCCAACACTCTACTCAGCAAACTGGATGCAGTCTATTACAGTGCCATCAGTTTTGTCACCAAAGCCCCATATACCACCCACCCCTGTGACCTGTATGCGCTCGTCGGCTGGCCCTCGCTACATAGTATTTGTCGCCAGACCCACTGGCTCCAGATCATCTATAAGTCTTTGCTAGGTAAAGCTCCGCCTTATCTCAGCTCACTGGTCACCATAACAACACCCACCTGTAGCACGCGCTCCAGCAGGTATATCTCACTGGTCATCCCCAAAGCCAACACCTCCTTTGGCCGCCTTTCCTTCCAGTTTTCTGCTACCAATGACTAGAACAAAATGCAAAAATTGCTGAAGTTGGAGACTTATATCTCCCTCATTAACTTTAAGCATCAGCTATCTGAGCAGCCTACCGATTGCTGCAGCTGTACATAGTCCATCTGTAACTATCCCATCCAACTACCTACCTCATCCCAATATTGTCTTTATTAACTTTTTTGCTCTTTTGCACACCAGTATTTCTACTTGCACATCATCATCTGCACATCTATCCCTCCAGTGTTAATTTGCTAAATTGTAATTACTTCGCTACTATGGCCTATTTATTGCCTTACCTCCTCACTCCATTTGCACACACTGTATATAGATTTTTCTATTGCGTTATTGACTGTACTTTTGTTTATCCTATGTGTAACTCTGTGTTATTGCTTTTTGTCGCACTGCTTTGCTTTATCTTGGACAGGTCGCAGGTGTAAATGAGAACTTGTTTTCAACTGGCCTACCTGATTAAATAAAGGTGAAATAAAAAATAAAAATTAAACTCAGAGTCCCCGTCTCTCTGTCATCCCTGCCTGCTCACACACAGCCCACTCTGAGTCCTCGTCTCTCTGTCATCCCTGCCTGCTCACACACAGCCCACTCTGAGTCCCCGTCTCTCTGTCATCCCTGCCTGCTCACACACAGCCCACTCTGAGTCCTCGTCTCTCTGTCATCCCTGCCTGCTCACACACAGCCCACTCTGAGTCCCCGTCTCTCTGTCGTCCCTGCCTGCTCACACACAGCCCACTCTGAGTCCTCGTCTCTCTGTCATCCCTACCTGCTCACACACAGCCCACTCTGAGTCCTCGTCTCTCTGTCATCCCTGCCTGCTCACACACAGCCCACTCTGAGTCCTCGTCTCTCTGTCATCCCTGCCTGCTCACACACAGCCCACTCTGAGTCCTCTTCTCTCTGTCATCCCTGCCTGCTCACACACAGCCCACTCTGAGTCCTCGTCTCTCTGTCATCCCTGCCTGCTCACACACAGCCCACTCTGAGTCCTCGTCTCTCTGTCATCCCTGCCTGCTCACACACAGCCCACTCTGAGTCCCTGTCTCTCTGTCATCCCTGCCTGGTCACAGCCAAGTGACAAATGAGCCAGCCCTGTGTGAAAGATTAATTTCAATCCACTACACCTGTGCCGCCCCACCAAATGAAAGGACTGATTGCCTCCAATTGCGTATTTAAAATGCTTAATTCCTCCATTAGAAAACCTATTTACATGAATTAGGGACAATTAGCATTTTCAGACCCATTTCGTCTTTGTCCCCCCCCCCCCCCCCCCCCCCCCCCCCCCCATTAACATTTGAAAGTGTCGGCTACCAGACACAAGAAAGCCTGGGATCTGATTTGTGCTGACCCCCCACATCGGGCGCCTAGATGGGCTTTTTCATCTGTGCCGACTGCGCTGGAGGAAGGTACTGAGAGCTGGCCCTGTGTCTCTCTGAGTCGCCTCAATTATGTCTAATCAACAAAGAGCATTCAATGAAAGACAGCAGACTAGAGGACAGGACAGGACCCAGGTTGAGCTATTCATTAGTACCCACTTTCACACCAAAGGAAATATGCATTCCATTACAGTGAAGGAAGGGAGGGAAGCCTCTAAAGTCACACTGTACTGCACTGCTGAACAGTGGAGGCAAACAGACTGAGCAGTCGCATGGAGAAATATGGCAGAGGAGGGGATGAGAGGAGTAAGATGTATAGAGTGAGAAGGAGAGAGGAAAAGCAAGAGAAGAGAGGGTAGGAAAGGAATGGTGGCAGGGAGCCAAGTGGTTAAGAGTGTTGGGTCAGTAACCAAAAGTTTGCTGGTTTAAATCCCAGAGCCAACTAGGTCAAATAAATCTGTTGATGCGCCCTTGAGCAAGGCACTTAACCCTAATTGGTTCTGTAAGTTGGTCTGTATAAGAGCGGCTGCTAAATGACTCAAATGTAACTGAATGGAGAGGGTGTCTGGGTGTGTAGTCTGGACCATGTTGCTCAGGCTTACCATAATGACTCTTCTCACGGTAATGGCTTTACCTGCTGGCTTTGTCATTTCTACCAGTTTCAAAGTGAGGCCAACGCCCTTGTACACTGTTTTCACCTAGCCCTAGGTTTTCATTGTTTTTTTTCACTTGGCACAAATGACAGTGTCTGACCCCAGTCGCTCACGCATCGTTGGACTAGTAACTGAAAGGTTGCAAGTTCAAATCCCTGACCTAACTGGGTACAAATCTGTTGTTCTGCCCCTGAACAGGCAGTTAACCCACTGTTCCTAGGCCGTCATTGAAAATAAGAATTTGTTCATAACTGACTTGCCTAGTTAAATAAAGGTAAAATAAAAATAAAAAACCCTGCCCCATGGTGGAGAATGGGCCCTAACAAGGCAAAAATGAAGATGACAGAGGCCATCTCATTCTGAAGGAATTTATTAGACTGAATGATTCAAAGTGCAATGCTTTTTATTACAAAGGCTGCCATGGATTTCATGGGGGAAGAGCAAGTTAGGATGATATTTTCACTCCAACTTGAAATCACATGAAAGCCAGGGAGGGGAAATCAGACAAGTTTGGAGCAGACTTATCTATTTTTCTTGCACAAGATGGTGAGTTTGTGTATCATCGCAAAAAATTGTCCCAGTTTTGTACAGCATGCTCAGCAAAAGGAAAACCTTCGATGCAGGTATATTCTGCTCATCTTATAAGGGCCTTTCATGATGAAAGTGGTCTTAAATCTCTCTTTTGAGTGGAGCGATTTTAGGCGATTGATCAAACTGGGATCTTGTGGTTGTGCACAGAGACAGTGCCAACACTCAGGTGAATGATCAAACTGGGATCTTGTGGTTGTGCACAGAGACAGTGCCAACACTCAGGTGAATGATCAAACTGAGATCTTGTGGTTGTGCACAGAGACAGTGCCAACACTCAGGTGAATGATCAAACTGGGATCTTGTGGTTGTGCACAGAGACAGTGCCAACACTCAGGTGAATGATCAAACTGGGATCTTGTGGTTGTGCACAGAGACAGTGCCAACACTCAGGTGAATGATCAAACTGGGATCTTGTGGTTGTGCACAAAGACAGTGCCAACACTCAGCTGCACCGGGTGGAGAAGAAGCCAAAACGCTTCCAAGCATCACAGCGTTTTCTCCTAAAACCCATCAAGTGGAAAGCAAACAAGCATTTTTTAACTATAGTTGCATTGAAGATTTACCTCACATCAAGATAAAAAAAACTTTGGAATTTGAACTGGAAAATACACACACACACACGTGTACTACAAGTTAGCGGAGACATTTGAGCTGTTTCACTGTTCGCTCAGTTAGAGCTGAAGAGAGGAGGAGGGTGTCACTTCCTTCAGTTCAAAGCTCTGAGAACAACTCATGCGATAGGGCTATTATCTGTAATGAGGTAAAGTGACTGCTGGTATTCAAATGATCACGTTGGTTGCTAAACTTACAAATGTAAATGTCTGAAAGTAGATCTGTTAGAATGTTTGATCTTTCGGCTCTAATTGCATTTCAAACTGGAGAGGGAAAATGTCAAAACCTTCCCCATACTTCACAGTTGCATAATGTTTTTCATGTGCACAATTAGTCCTGTGTTCTATTTTAGGGCTTGACATCATACTGTATATGCGGGTGGAGTGATGATGGGGTTACCAGTCAGTCTTTCAATGGCTGGCTGGCGTAGGCCTGAGTGCCCATCTTTGCTAAGACAAACCACTGGGGAGAGAGAGAGAGGAAACCACATGGTGAAGAGAGTGATGAGCTGCCAGCTGATCTGGTGGGCTTGAGAAGCACCATACAGTACATATGGAAGGGAGTGGAACAGGCCTGGGACGGGTGGATCCATGTCTGTCCTTAGGTCAGCTGGACTAATAGATGACAGATGGTAAAAGCCGATGACAGTCACTGGTCTGACGGACACCATTAATGCAGACCAGAGGCAGTGGGGTTCAATAAGTGGAGGGAGTGTCTATCCATCTCTCATCTCTTCATGTCTCTCACTTTCCCTCTGTCCATCTCTCCCTTTCTTTCGCTTTCTCCTTCTCTCTGTCCAATACTCTTGGTTCATGTCAGCTGAGTGACATAACCGGACTGAATTAGAGGATTACTGTTTGTGCTCATCCTAATATGGAGTTTCTCTCTGTCTCTTTGTGCCCTCGACCCCCAACAGGCCTACAAATGACTGTCTGAGTGCTGTGCTCACACGCACTGAACCAGGCCTCATCTGTCACCCTAGGGGCTCTGAGGGGCTCTCTGGAATGTGTGGCTTTGTCAGAATTGAATGATTTCATTTACCATTTTTTCTTTGACATACATTTCTTTACCATGAGCAGATTCAAACATAACACTGTTTGAGTGTAGTTCATAGGAAGTACAGGCCACACGAATGCTGATATATGGTGTAAATATTTGAATGATTTAATTCATAGCATTGGAGTTTCAGTGCAGTGTCACCTATATTTCAGTTGTTCCAGCACCTTTGTATTTTGTGCTGTAATATTCTGTTTGAATTATCTTTGGCAACAGGGATAATATCTTATCAATAGTTCCTCACAGAAAAAACACAACACTGTCCAGAAAAGTCTCTCTCTAATCATTGTGGTTATTGATTTTGCCTTGTGCCATTCCAGAGGAGCGCCAACAGATAGTGAAGCAGAGACAGAGTAGCCACTGCTGCTCAGGTTAAAAAAAACTGCAATCCAGCCAATATCCCAGGGTTCACCAAAGGACACAATCAAATGCCATTGTCTCCTCGGATTTCACAGCGATATTGTGCTCCTCTCCTGACAATCCCCTTCCAATATGTTTCACTACAAAATGGGGCACTGCCAAAGGTTCCAATATTGTAATGCTTCTGCGGGGTGCTTTTCTGTATTTCATACTCATGGAGGTGTAGAGAAGTTCCATCAGGGTTCAGAATGGTCCTGTTGTGCTATTAGAATGTTACCTTACATCCTGGGTGATTACTGTCTCTGACGATGAGAGGACAAATGTATCTTTCTCTTTTCCTGCAGTGCTGAAATACCCTGTAGTTTAAAAGGCTAGTTCACACTATTTTATGGTAGACTGTCACCCAGCTATTGTATGCTATGGGACATTTCTGCAAGAGTGATGCACTCTCTTTTCATGTTGATCGACCTATCATTCATAGTAATGCATAAGCCGTCTGAGTTTGTGTACACTGTGGCGCTGTGTGTTATATGATAAATGAATGTAAAGATGCAAGATGGTAAAGATGCACACACACACACACACACACACACACACACACACACACACACACACACACACACACACACACACACACACACACACACACACACACACACACACACACACACACACACACACACACACAGTGCAGTCTGTTTGAATGTGCCTACACCACAAAGACAAGCTCTATTATAATATCTGTGCTATTGATTGTGCATAACTCACTTTGTCTGATTATGATTACAGTTGAATGTTGACTTTCCCCATGCAATGAATTCATTGTAATAATGCCAGTCTTGTTGGCTTGTATGATCTATGATTCATCAATACTATTGATTCTCCCAAAGTTCATCCATCCATAAGTGACTGGCATATCAATGTTTTACATAAAAAGATTGAGTAGAGGCAATCTGCATGTCAGCAAAATGTCTCTTTAATTGAGCCTGGCCAACGTTATTGTCCCTCAAGGAAGTTGTGACTGTTTTCTAAACAGGACAGGGACACACCGCAGCAGTCACATGGGACATGGTTAACATTACAAAGGACAAGCGCATTGACAAAAAATAGCTCTAATGCTAGAAGTGCCACTCTGTTTCCAATCCAATGTACACGTGACGTGATGTGATGCTTTGTCGTGCACAGCAGGTAACAGTGTGCTCTGCATGGCGATACTTATTCTATTCTATTCTCCCGAAGAACAGCTTACGAACATAAAGTAATGACAGGAGAAAATGTGTTTGATGGTTTCTGAACAATAGAGGCTATACAATAATACCATTCCACACCAGCACTTCAGCACTGCTAGGGCTAATTGGAAAGAGGCATGAGAATCTGTGAATAAAAAGTCACAATGTTCCGTCTGATTTGGTTTGTGCGTGCACTTGCATCGGTGTGGGTGTGTATCTGGACGTTGCTCGGGTGGTGGATAGTGCTGTTGTGACAGTGGGCTGCCCTCAGAGGTCTGTGGATATCCAGTGTAAATCCAGCCCAGGGGAGCTGTGAAAAAGCTAATAATACGTTATTGCAGTAGAGGTCCTTCCTGTCGCCTCTCCATCACCACACCAGTGCCACCCTACACATGGACCACAGCGGGATAATGGCCAATAATGTGGAGCAGCAGAGAGTGAGAAGTCCAATCACACTGGCCGCTGAGTGGTGTGAGAGGGCCGGGGTCGAGAGAGAGAGAGGGCTGAGGTAAAGAGAGGACAGGGATAGAGAGAAAGAGAGAGAGAGGGCTGAGGTAGAGAGAGAGAGGGCTGAGGTAGAGAGATAGAGGGCTGGGGTAGAGAGAGGACAGGGGTGGAGAGAGAGAGGGCTGAGGTAGAGAAAGAGAGGGCTGAGGTAGAGAGAGATAGAGGGCTGGGGTAGAGAGAAAGAGAGAGAGGGCTGGGTAGAGAGAGGACTAGGGTAGAGAGAGAGAGGGCTGGGGTAGAAAGAGATAGAGAGAGGGCTGGGGTAGAGAGAGAGAGGACTGGGGTAGAGAGAAGACTGGGGTATGGAGAGAGAGAGAGCTGGGGTAGATAGAGAGAGAGAAAGAGAGAGAGAGAGGGCTGGGGCAGAGAGAGGGAGGGCTGGGGTGGAAAGAGGGAGTGCTAGGGTGGAGAGAGGGAGGGCTGGGGTAGAGAGAGAGGGCTGGAGTAGAGAGAGAGAGAGAGGACTGGGGTAGAGAGAGAGAGAGGACTGAAGTAGAGAGAGAGGGGGCTGGGGTATAAAGAGAGGGCTGGGGTAGAGAGAGAGGGATGGGGTATAAAGAGAGGGCTGGGGTAGAGGGAGAGATAGGGAATAGAGAGAGAGGAATACTGTAGAGAGAGAGAGATGGGGTATATAGAGAGAGGACTTGGATAGAGAGTGAGGGATGGGGTATAAAGAGAGGGCTCGGGAAGAGGGAGAGATAGGGAATAGAGAGAGAGAGAGGAATCAAATCAAATCAAATGTATTTATATAGCCCTTCTTACATCAGCTGATATCTAAAAGTGCTGTACAGAAACCCAGCCTAAAACCCCAAACAGCAAGCAATGCAGGTGTAGAAGCACGGTGGCTAGGAAAAACTCCCTAGAAAGGCCAAAACCTAGGAAGAAACCTAGAGAGGAACCAGGCTATGAGGGTTGGCCAGTCCTCTTCTGGCTGTGCCGGGTGGAGATTATAACAGAACATGGCCAAGATGTTCAAATGTTCATAGATGACCAGCATGGTCAAATAATAATAATCACAGTAGTTGTCGAGGGTGCAACAGGTCAGCACCTCAGGAGTAAATGTCAGTTGGCTTTTCATAGCCGATCATTGAGAGTATCTCTACCGCTCCTGCTGTCTCTAGAGAGTTGAAAACAGCAGGTCTGGGACAGGTAGCATGTCCGGTGAACAGGTCAGGGTTCCATAGCCGCAGGCAGAACAGTTGAAACTGGAGCAGGAGCACGGCCAGGTGGACTGGGGACAGCAAGGAGTCATCATGCCAGGTAGTCCTGAGGCATAGTCCAAGGGCTCAGGTCCTCCGAGAGAGAGAAAGAAAGAGAGAAAGAGAGAATTGGAGAGAGCATACTTAATTAAATTCACACAGGACACCGGATAAGACAGGAGAACTCTTCAGTAAAGACTTCAGTTAAGACTTAAAGGTTGAGACCGAGTCTGTGTCTCTCACATGGGTAGGCAGACCATTCCATAAAAATGGATCTCTATAGGAGAAAGCCCTGCCTCCAGCTGTTTGCTTAGAAATTCTAGGGACAATTAGGAGGCCTGCGTCTTGTGACCGTAGCGTACGTGTAGGTATGTACGGCAGGACCAAATCGGAAAGATAGGTAGGAGCAAGCCCATGTAATGCTTTGCAGGTTAGCAGTAAAACCTTGAAATCAGCCCTTGTCTTAACAGGAAGCCAGTGTAGGGAGGCTAGCACTGGAGTAATATGATATTTTTTTTTAGTTCTAGTCAGTATTCTAGCAGCCGTATTTAGCACTAACTGAAGTTTATTTAGTGCTTTATCCAGGTAGCCGGAAAGTAGAGCATTGCAGTAGTCTAACCTAGAAGTAACAAAAGAATAGATACATTTTTCTGCATCATTTTTGGACAGAACATTTCTGATTTTTGCAATGTTACGTAGATGGAAAAAAGCTGTCCTTGAAACAGTCTTGATATGTTCGTCAAAAGAGAGGTCAGGGTCCAGAGTAACGCCGAGGTCCTTCACAGTTTTATTTGAGACGACTGTACAACCATCAAGATTAATTGTCAGATTCAACAGAAGATCTCTTTGTTTCTTGGGACCTAGAACAAGCTTCTCTGTTTTGTCCGAGTTTAAAAGTAGAAAGTTTGCAGCCATCCACTTCCTTGTCTGAAACACAGGCTTCCAGCGAGGGCATTTTGGGGCTTCACCATGTTTCACTGAAATGTACAGCTGTGTGTCATCCGCTTAGCAGTGAAAGTTAACATTATTTTTTCGAATGACATCCCCAAGAGGTAAAATATATAGTGAAAACAATAGTGGTCCTAAAACGGAACCTTGAGGAACACCAAAATTTACAGTTGATTTGTCAGAGGACAAACCATAGACAGAGACAAACTGATATCTTTCCGACAGATAAGATCTACACCAGGCCAGAACTTGTCCGTGTAGACCAATTTGGGTTTCCAATCTCTCCAAAAGAATGGTGATCAATGATATCAAAAGCAGCACTAAGATCTAGGAGCACGAGGACAGATGCAGAGCCTCGGTCTGACGCCATTAAAAGGTAATTTACCACCTTCACAAGTGCAGTCTCAGTTCTATGATGGGGTCTAAAACCAGACTGAAGCATTTTGTATACATTGTTTGTCTTCAGGAAGGCAGTGAGTTGCTGCGCAACAGCTTTTTCAATTTATTTTGAGAGGAATGGGAGATACGATATAGGCCCATAGTTTTTTTTATATTTTCTGGGTCAAGGTTTGACTTTTTCAAGAGAGGCTTTATTACTGCCACTTTTAGTGAGTTTGGTACACATCCGGTGGATAGAGAGCCATTTATTATGTTCAGCTGTCACGCCCTGACCGTAGAGATCTTTTGATTCTCTATGTTTGGTTGGTCAGGGTGGTGACTCGGGTGGGAAACTCTATGTTCTCAATCAGGGACAGCTGCCTATCGTTGTCTCTGATTGGGAATCATACTTAGGCAGCCTTTTTTCCTTTTGTATTTGTGGGTAGTTGTCTTTGTTAATGGCATTATAGCCAAAGTAAGCTTCACAGTCGTTTCCTTGTTCTTTGATTTGTTGGCGACATTTATCAATAAAAGAAATGTACGCTCACCATGCTGCACCTTGGTCCGGTCATTTCCCTGACGACGATCGTGACAGAACTACCCACCACAAGCGGACCAAGCAGCGTGGCCAGGAGGGGCAGACAGAGTGGAAAACATCATGGACCTGGGAGGAGGTGATGTCAGGAGACGAGAGCCTGCCGTGGAAGCAGGCAGAGGCAGCGAGGAAGGCGGAAGCAGAGAGAAGAGGGGACCAGCGTTACACAGGGTCACGGCTGGCAAGGAAGACCGGGAGGCCACTCCCCCCAAAAATAGGGGAGGCACACGGGGAGGTCGGCGGTGTCTCCAGTGCACGTTCACAGCCCGGTGCGCTCTGAGCCAGGGTATCCTGCGCCGGCTCTGCGCACTGTGTCTCCGGTGCGCTATCACAGCCCAGTGCGTCCTGTGCCTGCACTCCGCACGTGCCGGGCCAAAGTGGGCATTCAGCCAGGACGAGTGGTGCCAGCTTTAAGCACCAGATCTCCAGTGCTCCCCCACAGCCTGGTTCGACCTGTGCCTGCTCCATGGACCAGGACTCCAGTATGTCTCCCCAGCCTGGTGAGTCCTATGCCTGCTTCCAGAACCAGGCCTCCAGTAGGTCTCCCCAGCCTGGTGAGTCCGGAGCCTGCAGCGACGTTCTCCAATCCGGAGCATCTGGCGACGGTCTCCAGTCCGGAGCCTCCGGCGACGGTCCCCAGTCCGTGGTCTCTGGCGACGAGGGTCCCCAGTCCGTGGCCTGCGGTGAGGGTCCCCAGTCCGGGGCCTGCGGCGAGGGTCCCCAGTCCGGGGCCTGCAGAGAGGGTCCCCAATCCGTGGCCTGCGGCGAGGGTCCCCAATCCGGGGCCTGCGGAGAGGGTCCCCAGTCTGGGGCCTGCGACGAGGGTCCCCAGTCCGGGGCCTGCGGCGTGGGTCCCCAGTCCGGGGCCTGCGGAGAGAGTCCCCAGTCTGGGGTCGGCGACGAGGGTCCCCGCACCAGAGGCGCCACCAAAGTGGGGGGGAGCCAGAGGTGGAGCGGGGTCTGCGTCCCGCACCGGAGCCGCCACCGAGGTAGATGCCCACCCGGACCCTTCCCTATAGTGTCACGTTTGCGGCCGGAGTCCGCACCTTTGGGGGGAGGTACTGTCACGCCCTGACCGTAGAGATCTTTTTATTCTCTATCTTTGGTTGGTCAGGGTGTGACTCGGGTGGGAAACTATATGTTCTTTGTTTCTATGTCTTGGCCGGGTATGGTTCTCAATCAGGGACAGCTGTCTATCATTGTCTCTGATTAGGAATCATACTTAGGCAGCCGTTTTTCCTTTTGTATTTGTGGGTAGTTGTCTTTGTTAGTGGCATTATAGCCAAAGTAAGCTTCGCGTCGTTTCCTTGTTCTTTGATTTGTTGGCGACATTTATCAATAAAAGAAATGTACGCTCACCATGCTGCACCTTGGTCCGGTCATTTCTCTGACGACGATCGTGACATCAACATAGGAGGGCCAAGCACAGGAAGCAGCTCTTTCAGTAGTTAAGTTGGAATAGAGTCCAGTATGCAGCTTGAAGGTTTAGAGGCCATGATTATTTTCATCATTGTGTCAAAAGATATAGTACTAAAACACTTGAGTGTTTCCCTTGATCAGGCCAATCACATCAAGATTATGATCAGTGATTAGTTCATTGACTATAACTGACTTAGAAGTGAGGGATCTAACATTAAGTAGCCCTATTTTGAGATGTGAGATATCACAATCTCTTTCAATAATGGCAGGAATGGAGGAGGTCTTTATTCTAGTGAGATTGCTAAGGCGAACACCGCCATGTTAAGTTTTGCCAACCTAGGTTGAGGCACAGACACGGTCTCAATGGGGATAGCTGAGCTGACTACACTGACTGTGCTAGTGGCAGACTCCACTAAGCTGGCAGGCTGGCTAACAGCCTGCTGCCTGGCCTGCACCCTATTTCATTGTGGAGCTAGGAAAGTTAGAGCCCTGTCTATGTTCGTAGATAAGATAAGAGTACCCCTCCAGCTAGGATGAAGTACGTCACTCCTCAACAGGCCAGACTTGGTCCTGTTTGTGGGTGAGTCCCAGAAAGAGGGCCAATTATCTACAAATTCTATCTTTTGGGAGGGGCAGAAAACAGTTTTCAACCAGCGATTGAGTTGTGAGACTCTGCTGTAGAGCTCATCACTCCCCCTAACTGGGAGGGGGCCAGAGACAATTACTCGATGCCGACACATCTTTCTAGCTGATTTACACGCTGAAGCTATGTTGCTCTTGGGGACCTCTGACTGTTTCATCCTAACATCGTTGGTGCCGACGTGGATAACAATATCCCTATACTCTACACTCGCCAGTTTTAGCTTTAGCCAGCACCATCTTCAGATTAGCCTTAACGTCAGTAGCCCTGCCCCCCTGGTAAACAGTGTGTGATCGCTGGATGATTCGTTTTAAGTCTAATACTGCGGGTAATGGAGTCGCCAATGACTAGGGTTTTCATTTTGTCAGAGCTAATGGTGGGAGGCTTCGGCGTCTCAGATTCCGTAACGGGAGGAGTGGAGACCAGAGAAGGCTCGGCCTCTGACTCCGACTCGCTGCTTAATGGGGAGAACCGGTTGAAAGTTTATGTCGACTGAATGAGCGACACCGGTTGAGCATTCCTACAGCATTTCCCTCCAGAAGCCATGAGAAAGTTGTCCGGCTGCAGGAACCATGCGAGTGGATTTATACTACTATCTGTACTTACTGGTGGCACAGACACTGTTTCATCCTTTCCTACACTGAAATTACCCTTGCCTAACGATTGCGTCTGAAGCTGGGCTTGTAGCACAGCTATCCTCGCCGTAAGGCGATCGTTCTCCTGTATATTATGAGTACAGCGACTGCAATTAGAAGGCATCATGTTAATGTTACTACTTAGCTTCGGCTGGTGGAAGTCCTGACGAACCATGTCCAGATAAAGCGTCCGGAGTGAAAAAGTTGAGGGAGGGAAAAACTAAAAATATAAACGGTAATTAAAAAGTAAAAACTGTAAAGTTGTCAGATAGCAAAGTAAGGTTAGCAACAAAATGCACAGCAGCACGTAAACAAGTCTGCAAGTTGTGACCGGAAGTAGAGAGAGAGAGAGGGATGGGGTAAATAGAGTGAGGACTGGGGTAGAGAATGAGGGATGGGGTATAAAGAGAGGACTGGGGTAGAGAGAGAGGGATGGGGTATAAAGAGAGGGCTGGGGTAGAGAGAGAGGCCCGGGGTATAAAGAGAGGACTGGGGTAGAGAGAGAAGACTGGGGTATAAAGAGAGGACTGGGGTAGAGAGAGAGGACTGGGTATAGAGAGAGGCCTGGGGTAGAGAGAGGACTGGGGTATAAAGAGAGGACTGGGGTATTAAGAGAGGACTGGATTAGAGAGAGTGATGGGGTAGAGAGAGAGGGCTGGGGTAGAGAGAGAGGCCTGGGGTATAAAGAGAGGGCTGGGGTATAAAGAGAGGGCTGGGGTAGAGGGAGAGTGCTGGGGTATAAAGAGAGGACTGGGGTGTAAAGAGGGGTGAGAGGTTTGGGGTAGAGAGAGAGGCCTGGGGTAGAGAGAGAGAGAGAGATGACTGGGGTAGAGAGATAGGGAGGGCTGGGGTAGAGAGAGAGAGGTGGGGTATAGCGAGAAAGAGGAATGAAGTAGAGAGAGAGGGCTGGGGTATATAGAGAGAGGACTGGGGTAGAGAGAGGGATGGGATAGAGAGAGAGAGGACTGGGGTATATAGAGAGAGGACTGGGGTAGAGAGAGGGATGGATATAGAGAGAGAGGGCTGGGGTATATAGAGAGAGGACTGGGGTAGAGCACAGCAGGCCATATTTCCTGTGACTGAGCCCTAGCTTCAGTCATCCCAGAGGAAATGAATGGGCTCAGGGAAGGACCAGGAGGATCTTACTGTATGGAGCACCTGCACCACTAGCTACATAATTACACTGAATACATACCAGCTCGTCAAAGAATCATACATTTTCACCCACTTTATAGCAAAGAAATTTGTGGGGGAATATAAATATTTGTTTAACCCAAATGCCTTTAGTAGTCATTTAGTGCTCTTAATTGCTATGGTAATTACACATACTTTTGGAATTGAGGGTCAATTTGGACAGAGCAAAGTTTTTTTTAGTTCAAATGAGTCACAAGCCCTTCATAGTGTGTGTATGTTACATGAAAGGTATTGCCTAATTATTTCATCATGCCTTTTTATTCATATTTAATGCAGATGAATTTTACCCCCCAAAACAGTCATTAGTGAGAGTTGGCTAGAGATACTATAAACGGGTGGATTTGTTGTTAGGGTGTTTATACCTCACAAAGAGAATGTAAAATGATGATATCTGGAAGTGACTTTAGGCTTACTCTGAGTAGAATTCCTGTATACACTCTTATTTACACTCTATTCTTCTTCTGCCTGTTTTGTTTACAACAAAGTTTCCTAAAAACAGCCCTCAGAACATAAATAATAAGTCAATTTTCAAACCTAAACATATTAAATATTCTTCCTTTGATCGACCAAATGTTTTTGTTTTATTTTCAGCATGGTTTACAGTGACACATTTCCCTCTAGACCCGTTGGAAAACATTACAAACAAGTACAACATAAAACAAGCATTAACAAAATACTACAATGGCTCCAAACTGTAGCATTGGGGACAAGGCTGTGGCTAGGGCTTGGTCCCCCTGGTGGCAGTAGAATGTTTATCCTCACAGTTGACACTAAGGCCATGAGGACAGTGGCGGCTACTTAAAATAATGATACATATTAAACATTGCACACATAATCCATACCCTGTACGTTACCGGGGTTGCAAATAATATCAGTGTTTTTTACAGAATAGATCTCTGAAAATGATGTGACAGAAGCAATCAATAAAGAAGTCCCATCAGCTGCATCCTACAGTACATTGACTGAAATCTACCAATTCTTCAACTGTTGAGAAAATACTGTCAGGTACTTGATGTAGAGGACACGTGACATTAACAAGAATGACCACGTGTGAATCTCCAAGTGAGATATTGGATAGGAGACGTTCTGATTGTTGTTCTTGTTGTACTGAGGGGCACAAGGGGCATCTTATTTTCTGTCCGATAATTGAATTTCTTCACCTCTGCTGTGCCAGGTTGTGTTTTGGTGCGTAACCAGGGGCCTAGTGGTTTTCTGAGCCTCGCAGGAACAATTCCTATTATTTACTTGACTGTGACCCCGTATCAAGACCCCGAAAGTCTCTCATTCTCCAGGAATCCACTCCTAAAGCATACATCTAATGGTGCCTTGCGTTTTTACTGGACTGTAATGAATGTTCCAATTACACTGAAGGTGATGGAGGCGATTTTCCTATGATATGACTGATTGCATCTGGCACACTCCATTTCGCTATCTCCCTGCTTTCCAGGCACTCCTGCGGTCAGCCGGGGCTACAGGGAGGAAACTGAAGACCCACTTTAGTAATACACCCTCTCAATGCATTGCCAAACCACGATGCCGCCGAGGTGACTACAGAATTACGTGCTCTAAATAAATTGATTCATACTTGCAGAAATGTGTCAAATGACCTTTCCGCCGCTCATTACACATGGTGCACATTACGCCAGAGAAATGCTCCTTGTTTGGGTCCTTTGTCTCACCCCCGCTCTGCCACCTCTAGGGGGAATGGTAATTAATTGAAATCATTTCCATGTGTAAGGTTGTGCAGGTCCCTCTTCGCCGTGTGTCAATGGGTCGATAGGTATTTGGAGCGTACAGTGGAGGTGATAAGAACTCCAGTCACACTGTGTTAAATGATTGCCAAAGCACCGTAAAAAAGCCAACTCAAGGGCAGATGAGTTTGAGGAGAGGCAGAGGCTCTGTCCTTAGCCGATGACATTCTGACAGCGGTGGCGATGGTCAGTACCCACAGAAATTGAAATATTTCGGATCATTCAAGGCTGGGCACATTTTTTATTTTCTGACTTTTTTTTCAATTATTAAAAGGTTGTCTGTGAGAATCGAACAGTCTCCTTGGAGATGGTATCATCCTGGTTGACTGAATGTAGAGAGGGTATTTTACCCAGCCTGCTCTTTGCAGAAATGGAAAGAACTTTTGAAATGAAGGGTTTATCCTGATCAGAGGCTGGCTGCCAGAGAGAGCTGTGACTTTAAGAGGGGCCCATACATGATGTTGATTAGTTTTACTGAGTGGATATGCAGAGACCAATAAATTAAATATGAATAAATTAAAAATGTACTCTAGCAGAAAATTGTTTGGAAAACAACCACCTCCCCATTAAAATATGTATAGTAATGCCTTTTATGTGCTGTAACTTGGGATTAGATATCACTGTAAATTAACACACCATCCAACCGTTATCGAGAATTTCTCACTTTTAACAACGACTTATAAAAAAGGCATTTACTCTAGTGTGTTCACTAATTAATTTGATATTCAAATGAGCATATGTATTATAATTGCAAATATCCCAAATAAGAGTAGTTTAAAAAAGGAATAGTGTCAACAAAGATTGATGAGGCTTGCTTTGAAATTGCCATCTGTCTCAAATGTTTACTTGAGGTGTGGTTTTTACGCCTTTCTTCTTCTTTAGAAATCCAACCCACTGCTGTGACATCATGGTTTCCCCTCCTCCTTTATCATTTTGAATATGTTTGTTTTGGTAAAATGGTTGCATTGTAGCACAGCAAGGGAGGACTCACACACACAGATGCAAACATTGAAGGGGATCAGGGACCTCAGCATGTGTGATGAGCTCCTACAGATAACGTCTCTGAAATGTTTCCATGACATTGTAGCTGCGTTACCTCATTAGCACAAAGTCACGGCAGCAGAGAGGTGTGGTGTGAGGGAGGATGTTGTGTTGGGGAGTGGATGGGGGGCTCAGCTGCAGGTATCGGGTCTCTGCAGATGAGCTGATTAATTAAAGGGAGCTCTATTAAGGTTATTGAGATGCAGCCCCCACCCCCCTCCACCCTCATCTCTGCCTGGCAGTGAATAAAAGGGGTTCCAGCAGAGGGGGGGCCAGGGGAGGGATGCATCCTCTCCTCCTTTGACATTAGCGGTCCTGCACCCCCCAAGAGTCTCACCACAGGTGCCATCTCCTCACCCCACCCTTCCACAGTGACACACTCTCTCCAGGCTGCAAAAGGGGCTGCAGTGTTTTAATCTCCCAACTCGGGAGGCTGCTCGCACCCTCCCCCTGCTCCCATCTGTCAGGAGCACCACTGGAGATGGGGGCAGAGGGCGCATCCCTGGTTCCATCCCGCCGAATTTCTAATTTCCTTTGCCTCCATGCCTTGTCGCAAACTCACGCCCCTAACCTAGCCCCCATACCGTCCTGCTTGTTCTGTGCACTCTCCTTCTCCCTCTCTGTACTTCTGCAAAATCTGATAGAAGTTTGGTGCATCAAGAAAAAATCTGGCAGACATTTGTTTGCTTTTTTAATACATAAATGGACAATACTGCGAATGTCAAAGCATATGACCTAGCTGCATATGAAGACATTCAATCTCTTTAAATGTCTTCTTCCCTGAGGTCTGTAGATGCACACACTTACTGCAGGTCACATTCCACTTCCCCAATTAAATTTGGAGATTTTTTCCCCTCTATAATGAATTAAAAGTCTGGCACAAGAAAATGAGGACCATACGCTGAAATCCCATCTCTGCCTCTGACAACGCATTAGCCATACAGGAGGTTGTCTAAACAGACCTTATGCAAATTCAGTTCACGGGTCTAAAGGGAGGAGGGGTTTACAAACTGAATGAATCATTGTTATCTTCAATGCTTTTTTTCTCAGATCAGTGGATTATGCTGGGCGAAAATGTCCCTCTCAACATGCTATTTTCCTTAAATGAATCATCGAGACATCACAGCAAACATGCAGTTGTTCATCACTGACAACTTACATACACCATCATAATTATTTAATGGCTCAATCAATCACACACGTATACAGCTGCATTCACACATGAAACCAGATAGCAGGCCATTCTAGCCAGCGTCCACCTGTCAACTCTAGAAATTAACTCTGGAATCCACTACAGCTCCATCTGGTGCTTACATAAGTAGTATCAAGTAAATTACAAATGTAATCCTACATTATTACAGTTTGGTGTTTTCCCATTTCCTTTTGCCCTTCATTTTTTTTGATAATATAGACTGAGTATACAAAACATTAAGGACACCTGCACTTTCCAAGACACACTGACCAGATGAAAGCTATGATCCCTTGATGTCACTTGTTAAATACACTTCAGGTATAGGTTAAATGACTTTTAAGCCCTGAGACATGGATTGTGTATGTGTGCCATTCAGAGGGTGAATGGGCAAGACAAAACATTTAAATGCATTTGAATGAGGAATGGTAGTAGGTGCCACGCGCACCGGTTTGTGTCAAGAACTGCAACGCTGCTGGGTTTTTCACCCTCAACAGTTTCCTGTGTGTATGAAGAATGGTCCACCACCCAAAGAACATCCAGCCAATTTAACAACTGTGGGAAGCATTGGAGTCAACATGGGCCAGCATCCCTGTGGAACGCTTCCGACACCTTGTGGAGTCCATGCCCCTCCAACTCAATATTAGGAAGGTGTTCTTAATGTTTGGTATACTCAGTGAATACTATAAAATATATTTAATTTGTCATTCACTCTGTGCTCCCATAAAGCATTTTCTATTTTATTTTGAAAGTTGTGTATCAAAACTAGGCTCCATCCACCAGGCCAGGAAAGGCAAGCATGCCTACCTGGACAAAGCACTGGCAGCCTTTGATAAAAGGGAGCTATTTATACAGTTTAAAGGCCGTGAACCAATCACCCAAAAGGAAAAATGTGCCATGTGCTTCACTTCAAAAGAGCTAATCCAACCACCACACACATACACACAGAGAAAGCCTCTGCTCAATCCGTGCTCCACTGTCTGCACACATTCACTTCAAGATGCAAATGGGTGGATTTGAAATACAGCCTCTGTGGGTTCTGCTTGACTACTTTAATGTTGTATCTATGCTGGGGATTATTCTCTCTACAACAGAAAGACCTGTGCTTGAATGGCAGAGCCCTCAAAGTAGCTCCTGCTGCTTTCAATGGCCTCCCAAACGAGATTAGAGCCATGGTTGCCCTCAGTCCCAATCCCCTGCGTTTTGATGGTGCGTAACCAGCCTGTGTGCCAATGGCGGTCTGTATGGACCCAAAGAGGGTCAACTGCATTTTTATTTTATTTTAGAAAAAGTGAGAGATCAAAACAGAATAATGGAAAAGTTATCACAGAATCACAAAAAAATAAATCACATTTCTGATTATGTTTATTGAACACAAAATAATGGAGTTTCTGTACATTAGCTTCTTCTCATAATGCTTGGCAATCATCCTTAAATCATCCTAAAAACAGCTCAATGAAAAGAATAAACAGCAGACAAGCTTGAGCCCCTGGTCGCCACTGACTACTAATGAATGTTGGACTATTTTTATGTTAATGACATTTGTGGGGAAAAACAAAGCACTTTGAAGATCTTTCATAACAAATTTGCCCGTTAGGATACCAAAAGAAATAGTATACTTTTACAGTACATAGAAAACACTAACAGCTACACAACCCAGTGTACCACTAATAAATCATGAATTATGCCCAACGGAATAAATAAGAGAGATGAACACTCCCTTTGAGTTTCCCCATCTACTTTTTAATGAGTGTATTTTGAAACGACTTCGACTGTCGGTGAGTTTGATATGGAAAATGCAGACAAAGTATGTAACTAAGCATAACAGAAACGACAGGTAGCCTAAGATAGGTCAGTGGGGACACAACAGGGATAGTTTGAACAACAGGAATCAGGTGCTTTACTGTGAAATTATTGCTAGGTCAATTATTTGCTCTCCTGATTCCACATCATGCTGGTTTACCCTCTGAATGCATTCAAGCTGATGCTACTGACAAACCTATCTTCAGCATCTGTCTACTGGCCATTCTTAAACAACATCACAGTGGGTGTGTGAGAGACTATTCATTCAGTCCAGGGCTGGTGTGTGCCACACAGTGTATAGATGAATACCAACAGGTCATGTGTCTAGCAGGCCTGGGTTCCTCTCCTTTGGCACGCCGCGCCCGTGGGGATGGGGACTCTGCTGCTGGTGCCTAGGAGCTCTTCTTATGCCTGCTGCAGAGAGGTGGTCGTGGGGAGCGGCTCCCAGGCCTGGAGCCAGAGGGGGTGTGGGGGGGTTTGTGGGCCTCTGCCTTCCCTGGACCGGCCGCTGGTTTGGGAGCTGGCCCCACTGGGGAAGAGGTTGGGCGGGTCTCGCTCTTGTCCTGTGGGCTGAGACGATTTGCACTCGACTGCCTGGAGAGTTTGCCACCTGTATGGGACTGCAAAGATAAGATACTCACATTCATCTCACACATGGCCAACACAACAGGTTCACCTCTACAGAACAACATCTACTGGATCTGTCACTAGCTCGGCTCACCTTCTAGGTAAATCTGTCACCATCTAGTGGTGAGTGAATATCAACAGCACCAACATGATGGCCAAAAAGCATTAAAACACACATACTAGAAGAAATCCACTTTTTTGAGCTGAAAAACAATTGCCATATCTTACTCATGGTGTTGCACAACGATTGAAGTCAATAATTCATTGTTTTAGGTCAAAGTATAATATATTTGGGCTTGATGTGACAAACCCAAATTGCCCACTTCGTGCAAATTCGTGCCAATGACGTGTCTTTTCCTATGAAATGACATGCACATTCTTTTTAGCCAATATTTAGATTCAGGGCTAAGTTTTAGTTGAATGGTACCACCCACCAGCATGGCATTGTTTATTAATCATAAACACCTGCAAAGTTTGCGAGTTCCGACTGAGCTGAAAAATATAATAGATAATTTATGGAAGACGCCAAAACTGGAGATAACAATAGATGACAAAGTCAAAGTAACTTGTTTCCCCTATTCATCTGTGGCGAAGTATCCCTACATCAGGGATGGGCAACTGGCGGCCCGCGGTTTGAAGGCCCTCGGAACAGTAGAATACACAAGGTACAATTTCACAATTTGGTTGTGCATCAGCAGATTATTTTTCTTGTTATGTCAGTCAGTAACCACGTTTCCATCCACAGTTTTTATGCGAGTTAAGTCATATTGTATAGAAATAAATCATTAGGGGCCTCCTGAGTGGCACAGCGGTCCAAGGCACTGCCTTGCAATGTTGCGGCATCACTACTGGGGTTCTACTCGTCTCATCGTGCTCTTCGACTCCTTGTGGTGGGCCGGACACCTGCAGGCTGACTTCAGTCGTCAGTTGAACGTTTTTTCCTCCGACACATTGGTACAGCTAGCTTCCGGGTTAAGCGAGCAGGTGTTAAGAAGCGCGGTTTGACGGGTCATGTTTCGGAGGACGCATGACACGACCTTCGCTTCCCGAGCCCGTTGGGGAGTCGCAACGATGAGACAAGATCAAAATTGGGGAGAAAAAAAATACAAAATATCAAGGCAGCTGTGATGAAAACAGGAGGTTTCAGTGCAATTTTATAAATGCTGACAGATAATTTGTTCGTTCGACCTGATGGGATCTTTTTGTTTTGGTAAAATTGATTATTCGAGCAATGGCGGCCCATATACCTAAGTATTGATATAACCATCATATCGAAGTCAATTTGGATTCACCCGATGATATGGTGTGTAGTCCTCCCATTACGACTCAGGAAACCTTGCAGTTTATTAGGCTACATGATGATCATTGCTTGATTGCCATTTGAAAAATAAAATATTCTCGCTCTTCTCCATAATATTCTCATCATGTAGACAAGACACTATTATTTTTTATACTAGATAGGATTTTAGTCTCTTGGTGTCTTTACTATATATATAAAAGTCTTATTTTATTTGTATTTAATTGAATTTAATGTAATATCTTATGTTGTTCTTGTCTAATACTGTTCTGTACTTTGTCATGCATTTAATTTTTATGTGGACCCCAGGAAGAGTAGCTGCTGCATGTGCAGTAGCTAATGGGGATCCTAATAAACTAAATCTAGACAACTCGCACAGCCTCCCCACACTGTACCTGCGAGCTGTTCTCTTGAGCTCAGGTGCCAAGCCCAGAGTAGGCACAATGGCTATTTAACGCAACAGTTTTTGTGACAAAAGTATTGGTAGAGTTGGAAATCAGATGGAAACACGTCAAACTTTAGATTTTTATTCGGTACATAAAAACTTTAATGAAAAAGGATATTTTGTGAGCACTATGTCATCATTTATCTGAAACAACTCCATTTGATGGAAACATACCACCGCTGGTAAAATGTGTATATTTTCTGAATACGCATTCTAGAATATTCACATGAAAATCTGTCTCCAATTGGATGGAAACTTAGCTAGTGATAGTCAGTCAATTAGCCCATGTCAGCAAACAAAAAAAACAAAGAAACGTGATTGCTAAGTTAGCTTAGCGGCCAGCGGTCTCACTTAGATATCATATTAAAAACTGCAAACATCTCTCTACCCTACGGCAAAATGTGTACAATAGCAGGAAATTATCCGTAAAAGAGCTAATCTTTCTCTCCGTGCCATGGCAAAATGAGTAGAATTGCATGAAATTAGTTATAAAATTGCAAAATCTTCTCTCCGCTCCATGGCAAAATGTGCTTAATTTAAGCAAACTTGCTTTATGGATGCGAGTATAAAAACCGGCGAGCAACTACAGCCCCTCATGATGAGTTCAGATTTTTTGTGGTCCACACCCTCAAAGTTGCCCATCCCTGCCCTACATGCTTATGACAAATCCAGCTCCAGAACCAGCCATAGCCTAGCTGGCTAATCTTTTGAACAACAGATAACATTAGCTAGCTAGATAAAGTTAGCATGCTAGCTAGCTACACTGACAGCCATCAGCACCCTGCTTGTTGTTTTTCTCCACTCCGTGGAAATCACCACAATGTTCCCAGCCCCAAATCATGAATATGTATTAGCAGCCTGTGTTATTCTTCGGAGGTGGAACCTAAACAACAATTTCCGCTACAAGACAGGAATTAGTCGAAATAGGGGTGGCATTGCCCACTGGTGGGGGCCTTTAAAACAAACTAAAAGCATTTTCTTTAACAAGTCAACCCATTTTGAATCAGATCTTATACATTCCAGGATGTTTCGTGAAGACAAATAGAGATTCAGCTTGGCTTAATATAAAATACATGAATCAATGGCCCATGTGACAAATTCCAAATTCCATTTTTTGCACGATGAAAAGTTGCAATCATCTTTATTGCATCAATATCAGAAAATAAACGATTGTCTAAACTGTCAAAAAACAAATATCTAATGGTAGCCTAATTCCCAGTGTTGTAAGAAGAGGACTTTGCAGACAGACTGCGAAACGACTGACCTGTGAAGTGGGGGGACTGAGTGAGTTGCAGACCTTCACAGCAGAGCTGTTGCTTTTCAGTTCATTGGACGATGAGGCAGCAACCTTCTTCTTCTGTCTCTGCAGTGGATTACAGAGATATTGGGGGGGGGGGGTTGAATAATCCTAAATATTGTAGAGAGCCTGAACCGCTGGGTGATATCTCCCATGCTTTAAGTATAGCTACGCAACAGAGAGCTAGTCTTTAGTCAAAAACAAGATCATTACCACATAAGCTAATTGAGGTGGAAGTGGAAGGGAAATGGACGATCGTATACCAGTGTTTAACTGAAACAGCTCACTTGCCAAGAAGACTCATTTTAAACCAGAGCTTGAGTCATGGTGGGTTTAGTGAAATAGGTGTTAGGTTCAAAATAACCTATGAAGTGGCAGGTCATGATGAGTCTCATGGCGTGACTGAGTTGTGTGTACAGTATATGTGGTAACTTTGCATACTACAGTACCTGTTTGGTGGGGGTGGTGGGTTTGCTGCTGCTACTGTCTGTGTCTCCCTCATAGCTGAGCTCAGCAATGTTCCTGCATGCTGAGGCCACCCTGGGCTCCGGCCTTACCTGGTCCTCCAGCCTGGCCCCAACCTCCATCCCTGCCCTGTTCTCAGGCCTAACCCTAGGTTCCAGTGTTACTGTATGCTCTGATCCTGCCCCGTCCTCCAGTGTTGCCCTGGGTTCCAGAGTCAGGCTGTCCTGGGAGCAGCTGAGAGAGAGCTCGTTCAGCACGTCACTGACCACCTCGCTCTCCACCTCCTCCGGGTCATCCCGGAACAGACGCATCATCTCCAGCACGTTGGTGGGTGTGGCCAGAGTGTTGGTGTCACCCTGTAAGACACAGTACCACTAACTAATGTAAGACCCCCTCTAAAGGGTTAATATCACCACACTGCAATAAACCCCATAAACCAGGCTGTGAGATACCAATTCCCAACCCCATCATGCAGCAATACCAGAGAGAGTCCTTCCTGTACTCATTATTGTTAATGTGAAATGTAGCTGGGTGGATCAGCCCCTTACCGTGATCCAGGGGTTATCCAGCAGCTCATTGGCTGTGATGCGATGGGCGGGATCAACTTTCAGGAGGCAACTCAACACTTTTTTGGCTGGTGAGATAAAAATGTGACAGTCAGTACGCTATGTTAAAGTCATGCAATAATAACCATTGTAAGAAGGACCTGTCAGCTCAACCTGGATGTGGTCAAGTACCATGTGTCCTTAGAGTTCCATATCACCAGGGATGTTACAAATAGAAGTCAGAGAGGTTGAGAAGCAGTACTACTGTATGTCACCTGCATCACTGATAGAGTCCCAGACAGGTCCGACAAAGTGGAGTTCTCCCTTCTTGATCATCTCAAAGAGTCTTTCCTCAGAGGTGGCGATAAATGGAGGTTCCCCACACAACCTACAGGGAGGCAGTCCTGTCAGTCACAAAGGCTACGGGGAGGCAGTCCTGTCAGTCACAAAGGCTACGGGGAGGCAGTCCTGTCAGTCACAAAGGCTACGGGGAGGCAGTCCTGTCAGTCACAAAGGCTACGGGGAGGCAGTCCTGTCAGTCACAAAGGCTACGGGGAGGCAGTCCTGTCAGTCACAAAGGCTACGGGGAGGCAGCCCTGTCAGTCACACAGCCTACGGGGAGACAGCCCTGTCAGTCACACAGCCTACGGGGAGACAGCCCTGTCAGTCACACAGCCTACGGGGAGACAGCCCTGTCAGTCACACAGCCTACGGGGAGACAGCCCTGTCAGTCACACAGCCTACGGGGAGACAGCCCTGTCAGTCACACAGCCTACGGGGGGACAGCCCTGTCAGTCACACAGCCTACGGGGAGACAGCCCTGTCAGTCACACAGCCTACGGGGAGACAGCCCTGTCAGTCACACAGCCTACGGGGAGACAGCCCTGTCAGTCACACAGCCTACGGGGAGACAGCCCTGTCAGTCACACAGCCTACGGGGAGACAGCCCTGTCAGTCAGACAGCCCTGTCAGTTACAACTATACTACTAGAAAAAAAACTATACTACTAGTTGATCAGTCACTGGGCGAACTGTACACAGTATAGGAAAAGCTGCTACAGTGAGAGGGAGAGACACAGACAGACCAGAAAGACAGGCAGTGATAAAGGAGGGATGGGTGGGTGCATTGCTTACAGCATGTACATGATGACCCCAATACTCCACACATCACACTGCTGACTGTACTCATGAGCATTGATCACCTCAGGAGCTGAAACAGAGAATGAGGACTGGTTTTAACAGGACTACTCTAATATGATGTGATCTTTGTGTGTAGGAGCTGAGCGTGTCAGTCTTACCCATGTAGATAGGAGTCCCACAGGTGGCTTTCAGCATGTTCTCACTGCCAACACCCCCCTTCTTCACTGACAACCCAAAGTCTGTCACCTGGGAGGAGAGAGCAGACAGCAGACACTGATACACACGCAGGCCTACAGCATGTATCCATCTCATATCAAATCCTTTCTTGTTGCTGTTATTTATCAGACAACACAAGGTTTACTTGAAGAGCAGCAATAACTGGGTCTCTCTATGTTAGATGAATAACAAATATGAGCTGTACATGCTGTATGGTCTCATCTAGTAAATAATGGCAGGCAGGACAAATACTATAAACTATCAAAATAAAGAAAGTCGCACACTCCATGTATAAACGCCCAGTAATTTATTGGGTATTTACCAATGTTTGGCATCACTTTGCCTTCTTCAGGGTAATGTCATGAATACTTGAACCAGGTTATGTAGACAAACAGTGCAATTAGTGCAACCAATGACAATAGCGAGGGGAAAATCATAATGATTAAGTTAATGAGAAATACAACAGGAGAAAATATCCAGGAGAGATGACCTCCTCCTTACAGATAAAAGCCTTTTATACCGTGCCAGAACAACGCTGTCTTTCAGCAGTGTGTGTGTGATTTATGCTGCCGCCCTGCCTTGTTTGAGCCCGCGCTCCAGGTATCTGCTTTAGCCTGTGCTCCGTCAATGCACACAACATGCTGGGCCCAGGGGGTAATTTGTCTTAAAAGATGCTCTTGATTCACCCTTCTGTACGGCGTGATATAAAGGGGAACCAAAAGGGGGTCTGTCATAATGAGGTAGCATTTAAAACCATTTAGGGGGAGTGGGAGAAAGAAAACACATCAGGAGCCTGTCCTTAAGTCCCTGCAGAGACTGGCTGGATGAGAAACGGCAGTGAAAGTCTTCAAGTTTGTGTCGCCGTCTCACCTTGATATTGATCATGTCATTATCAACACCATGATGATAGCTCTTCACTAGAATGTTTTCCAGTTTCAGGTCTCGGTGAACTATGTCTGAAATACAAAAAAGGAACCCCGCCTTTACTATGAGAAGAACCAACCATAATGGCTTTCAAAAGGTCTTTAGCAGAGAGGACAAGTATGATGGCAGGTAGGCCAGTTGAGAACAAGTTCTCATTTACAACTGCGACCTGGCCAAGATGAAGCAAAGCAGTGCGACACAAACAACACAGAGTTATACATGGGATAAACAAACATACAGTCAATAACACAATAGAAAAATCTTTATACAGTGTGTGCAAATGTAGTAAGATTAGGGAGGTAAGACAATAAATAGGCCATAGTGGCGAAATAATTACAATTTAGCAATTAAACACTGGAGTGATAGATGTGCAGAAGATGAATGTGCAAGTAGAGATACTGGGGTGCAAAGGAGCAAAAATAAATAACAATATGGGGATGAGGTAGTTGGGTGGGCTATTTACAGATGGGCTGTGTACAGGTGCAATGATCGATAAGCTGCTCTTACAGCTGATGCTTAAAGTTATTGAGGGAGATATACTTTTTTTGCAATTCGTGTCAAATTTGGTGACAATAAATTGAACGTTTTTTTTTGCTGTGTGTGGCATATTTGATCTAATAGAAGTTTTACGAGTGTACTGATATAAGTAGGACACATGACATCCCTGCATCATTCGTGGGGAACGATATGTTTAGTGTTGCCTTGTTTTCAACAGGTGACATCTCCACAACCTTAATCAATCATGGATGTCATCGAGCATTCCACTGGGAATGAGTTTGATTCACTGAGAAAGAGAAGGGTTCTGCCCCAGCTGATGTCCCAGAGACTGTGACAAGAACAGCTATTTTATCCTCAGGAAAACCATGAGCGCCTTTCTAAATCCCTATGACAAATCTCTAGATATCAGCCTCCTTTTAAAAATGGTGAGCCACAAAGTATCAGTGGTCATTACAAGAGATGTGCAGAATTGAGCGGAGGATTCGGAGACGTTTGAGAGAGTTATAAAGGTTAGATTAGATGCTGCTGCTAGATTGACTTGATGGGATGGAAAATAAAGTGTCTGCACACATATTAGTTTGAGAAGTTCTCTCCCCTGGAGTCTTAAAGTTCAACTCTGTTAAAGTGATTTTGTGAGGGGGGGCGGAGCATTCTGACCTCTAATATATTGTTTCCTCTGCTCTAATGTTCATGTAGATTGAGCTCAGGAAGATATGGACTGAATAAAAAGACTCCGGGGTGCGCAACAGTGGATGAACCTCTATATTTATATAGTAACAACAGCATGATGAAGAACTTATAGTACAATGAACAAATGGTTCACAAAATTCATAGTAATATTCTATGGGACCAAATTAATCGTTCTATGCAAAATAAATGTATCATATCAATGTCTTTACTAAACAATTTGTCATATTTCCTTTTCAAGAAGTAATGAATGTGCATGCTGCTTATATATGGTTAAAGGACAATTCCTCCACTTTTTTACCCCATATTCATCATCTCCAGCACCAAACCAGTGTGTACATATCTGAAAACAGCACGGTTATATTTATTTCTACAAAACGTAGTGGTGCACCGTTTTCATATATGTACACACTGCTATTGAGCTGGAGACAATGAAAATGTGGTTGAAAAGTGGTGGAATTGCCCTTTAAGGCACTACCTGTGACAGTCACTGCTAACCTTTAACATCACATCCCCACTGGTATCATTAGTCGCCATAGAAGTGCCGCACGACAGCGCAGAGGGACTCTTAGTGTGAAAACACACCTATTAATCTGTATTCCTCCCCAGCTCGTTGTAAATGAGTCATTAGCCCCATGTAATGGTGTCTCATTGCCAAGCAACGTCCTAAATTACCTCTAACTAGAGATTTCACCATCAGGAGGGGGGAAAAGCAGCATCTTCAAATAAACCCCTCAGACTCAATTAAAAGGGCTACCATTTTTGCCTGGCAGTTGTTCATTATTATCTCATTATTAGAATAAGCCAGGTTCTATAATGACTGGGAGCCATAACGTGGAATCATCTCCCTGATTATCACATGTCAATGAGGCCAAAGCAATTTGACTCGTTTGAGTACGATGTGACCGTGATATCACCAATTTGACTCGTTTGAGTACGATGTGACCGTGATATCACCAATTTGACTCGTTTGAGTACGATGTGACCGTGATATCACCAATTTGACTCGTTTGAGTACGATGTGACCGTGATATCACCAATTTGACTCGTTTGAGTACGATGTGACCGTGATATCACCAATTTGACTCGTTTGAGTACGATGTGACCGTGATATCACCAATTTGACTCGTTTGAGTATGATGTGGCCGTGATATCACCAATTTGAACATCGTCCCCGCACACAATTTACTCATACAACACATTGTCTGTACTGTTTGCATTAATGTTGGAATGATTTAATCAGTGCACCTAGATTAGTTTGTTATGTTTCATAAAGGTCAAAGAAGGCATAGTCTGATATTCTGCCTCTTACCCTTTATTGTTGCTGGAAATACAGTTTCACAGTGTAAAATGTTCAAATGTAGAGCCTTGTAACGGTGTGAAACCTATAACTTTAGTCAGTCATATTACCCTTCTTATGCAGGTAGACGATGGCCTCAGCCAGGCTGTTGATGATGTGCTTGGTCTCCTCCTCTGTGAAGCGTGTGTTCTTCTGAAGGAGCTCCTTCAGCTCCCCTCCCTCACACAGCTCAGTAACCAGATACATCCTCTGGACACAAAGCACAGCACACAGACTGATAATGGCCCCCACAAATAGATCTGACCGGCCTCGCTCTCATTCATGGTGCTTACGCAATCGTCTGCACGCACACTACTGAGATATTGACTCCATTACTTCTAAGAAAGCATCCCTTACCTTTTGTGTTTCAAAGACTTCCTCCAGATGTATTATGTGTGCATGGTTCACACGTTTCAGGATGCTCACTTCCCGTTCCAACAGTTTAACACCTGAACTTCCAGCCTGCATGGAGGGAAGAAGCTGAGTGAGTGCACTGAGGTGTGGGGCTGTTCTAGTAGCCATTAGACTGACTTTAGAGTGTCTCTTTTCACCACTGCAGTCAACAAGCTGCCCATGGGAAACACTAATGCACTCACCTTCTCTTTGTTCACCTTCTTAATAGCCCATTTCTTCCTTGTCTCGTTGTGGGTGGCTTCACAGACGACACCAAAACTACCTTGACCTAATTTCCTCCCAAATGAGTATATTTGCTATGGGGATAACAGAGGAACCATTAACAGAAAGGCAACTCACATCTGCTCTGTCAACTCAGTAAAACCATTCACAAGGAAATGTACCCTCAGCTTATGGGCTTGTTTGAGTATACGAGCTCGGACTTATTTCCCTGCTTCTATTGCAACATTATCTCAAGACCTGAATCCTAAAGTGGACCTTAATTTTCGAGCACTCAAATAAAGGAAAGTTTGCCAGTCTCTGGAGTTGCAGAATATAGTATTTCTAATCAAGTTACAAATGATTAAGTTGCTGCCGCAGTTCATTCAATCTCAGGTCTAATTAACTTGATCATTATCTCTGCGCATGCAAGGCTGAGCACTGCCTGCTGCAGATTTGGCAAAGAGAGCATCCGAAGCACCGAGAGAGGGGTTGGAATCAGGAGCAAACTGGTGCAGATGGAGGCACTATAGAGGTCAGCCGGGGAGGGGTAGAGGGTGGTACTAGTGCCCCAGGGCGGTGGGGGGAAACTGGGAATAAACATGGATGTGGTCTCTACCTACCTGGAGGTCAGCCTCATCCTCCATACGGGTGTGGGGCACCTTCCTCTCTGCACTGCTCACACGGGCAGTGTTCCACTGAGAAGCCATTTTCATGCCAGCTCCACAAACATCTGATGGTGTCATCTACAGATGAGGAGCTTTATAGCTGGGCGAATCGCACACACACGGGCACACATTACCCCTTCTGGGTGCATTCAGGCATACAGTCTAATCACACTACAGCTAACAATCATACAACAATGTACATTTTTACAGGATTATTTCAGCAGAAATAGGATTTTGCTCAGTTGATGTCCAACTGTTATTTAACATCATTATTAGGACTGTGACAGTCATGGAATTTTGGGTGACAGTTATTGTTCAGCCAAATGACAGTGGTCACCGTTCCAATAGTGTTCTCCTCCTCTCCTGACTGCATGTGTTGCCGTGCTGCTGCTGCAGGGAGGGGGCATTGCCTAGGCAAACAAAGACTTGTTTGCTACAACTCTTTGCTTGTTTCAGCAAGGAGCAACACATTTTCATCACTTTGTTAAGAAACCATGTTCAGCTGTTCGTGCCACACACAAAAAAAGTATCAAATAAACGTAAACTGTTATTTTATTTAAAATTACAATCTTCATCCATAACTGTTGGTTATGCAGTAATTGTGCCAGCCCTAATCACTATATAGGTCAGGGATGGGCAACTCCTGTCCTCTGGGGCCGGAGTATGACGTGACGTCTGCTGGTTCTCTTTTGTCTAGTACTTAATTGCACACAGATACACCTGGGCAGTTTAACTCACATGACCTTAGGAGCCAGTCAGTTGGAGGACGCCTCAGTAAGAGGCCTGACACTGTCACTGTGGCGACAGCTCTGCTACTTAAGGTAACTCAGATTCTTTCTCCCCCACTGTTTAGACCAGAGCAAGCTGCCGCAACACAGAACCCCAAAATGCTAAAGAGCACCTGGCAGATTTTTTTTATTAAGAGGATTAAAGTTGGGAAATGCTTAGGTGAGACACTTGACATTGAGAAAAGTAAAGGGTTCATTCCGTTTCCCCCTTATAGTATGCAATAAGATGCCTATTCAGACTTTTAATTTCACATGATAGCATTCTAATACATTATAGAAGTGAGTTACTGTGGCGTACAATAATAGGCCTACTCTTTTAATCCATCCCAGGTAAAAGTAATAGTATTATGAATCCCCTAATTAGTCATTCTATGATACAACTGTAAAAATGGATTATTCCCAAATTTACTTTTGATAATAGTAACAATTATCTTCTTTGTTAAATCACAGAACCATAGATATATTTCCCCCTGTCAAACGACAATGTAAATGAGTGTTTAAGATAAACTACTTAGAAATGGAGACACCATCTCCAGCGTTCAAATTGGCACACTTTGCCTACCTTTGTCTATTCACCATTGGTTTCTGACCAAACCGGTGTCTGAAGACGGGTTCATATTATTAACACTAAGCACAATTTACTTCGCTTGAAAAATGCTCTCCAAAGCCAAATTAAATGTAAAGCAATTATCAAGTGACTGGGAGCGTTGGAGTGGATCCGCCACACGGACGCCAATTAATTATTAACTGGGAAGCGGTGTCTTTAACCTCTTCACTCTGACGCATTATCTTATCCCTGACAGGGCTCTCATAACAGGCCTGTCTCTCCCATTACCACCCGTCTATTTGCTAGTCAAAACCATTGTGACAGCCTCTGGAAATCCCAATCACCTCAATCACAGCTCATTTGTGGGAGAGGGAGGCATGTGATGAGTGTATCACAGGGAAGGACCGGCATCTTGCTCTGCAGGTGCCTTAGAGAGGGTGTGCCCGCCTGCCAGCCAGCCCAGTGGGGAGGAAATGAGATATCAGGGTCAGGTCAGGGAGACGTCTGACCTTAAAATGGGTCACTACAGATCCACAGGTCTTGGATTGCTTTAAGCCAGAGGGGCCTTACAGTACTATCACATTCTTGGTTTAGCCAATCTCCCAATCATGTTTGAGTGATCTGCTAATAGTCTCATGAGAAGGATATTACTGTAATGGATTCTAAAAGAAACCTTACATGAGTGATATGTCAGCTTTCAGACTGATTGAACACAATGTACTGTACAGACTGGCTAAATTGAGAACATGCGTTAGATCTATCAGTAAGAGCTGCCATAACGGCTCCATAAAAGATAGGCCCACATATAATTGAATTTGATTGTAAGCATTTCCAAAATATCAGAATTACTGCGCTTGCTGTGGATTTGAGAATCTGAACAAACCATATACATGTATTACTCAGTACTAAAGCCTCTAATGGGGTAGTCAAGCCTGTGAATATTGCTTTAACCATAGGGCTTGACGGACATTAATTAAAATGTGAATTAGCATGACGAATGGTATAGACAGAAGAGGCACGACTGCACTCAAAACTAATCAACAGCTCACTGAAACACTATTGGCACTTATGAAGCCCCAAATTACATATTTAGAGGCAAAAAAAGATGAGTTAGACAAACTACATTTTTGCGTTTGCAGCTTTCGTCCTTCAATGAATCAGCGCCAGCAAAAGTGCCATGTATTGCATAGGCATAGCATGTACGTGAATTACAACAAGGCAACGCAGACTGTACTTACCAACCTGGAGCAGCCTCAAAGTGTTCCATATTTACTGCTTCTCACAGCCCATCAGACCTGAACACAAAAAAAGAGGCTTATGCTGTTATAATACACATTTAATCATCAATGATTTATTTTACAAGTCAAATATGTTTCTAAGTTTCATGTTTCTAAGTTTATTCGCCACGTACACAGGATACAACAGGTGTAAAACAGTACAGTGAAATTCTTACCTTGAGAGCTCTTTACCAACAATGCAGTGACAATATTATAGATAATAAAATGTACACATTTAAATCACACAAGAACTACGATGTGTTAAAGAAACACGAGAATGCAGGTATATACACTGGTCAGTGCAAGTACCTTTTTCAATGTGCTAGAATGGTTGAGGTGGGTTTATACATAAAAAGTGACTGGTAGTGGGAATATATAAATACTTATGGTAATATACATGTAAACAGGAGTAATAAAGATGCAATAGCAAAGAGCACATATTACAAGTTAGCCTATTAGAAATGGGGTTTTGAATGGGGGAAACAAACTTCTTACATCATTTCCAATGTGATTGATATCCTGCTTTGTGTGCACCTTTTTACTAGTGTACTAGCCTAACAGACTGAATAGAGGTTGGTCTCCACAACTTTCTAAAACAGCATCATCATAGGCTTGGTTCACACACAGAGATACAGTAGAATATATTAACACGTAGACTATCCTACCAGACAGGAACCACATGCTTCCTCATGCTCGCCAGATCTCAGTAGAAAGTAATTATGGCAGATAGTTATGTTTGAGAGGTTTGAAAAAGCAGAGGGATCGATTGATGACATTCTGTCAGAACCCCATTAGAGTTTATTTACTGATTGTTTGTGGATGGAAATGCACATTGTTTCCCTTGACTGCAAGGGAGCTGCAGTGTTTCAGCTTGGAATGCAAATAAAAAATGTGACATTGGAATGATGCCTGTACACAAAGATAATTCTGGACCAGATAGAGGTCTCCTCTATCTCGCTCTCCACCCCCTCCATCTCTTTCTTCGACATGCACTGCCATCGCACTTTCATGGTCTGTGTGGCAACGGAAAGGTGTAGGCCTAAATAAAATCTATAGTTTTGATTCTTCCACAATTATTACACTGTAATAAACAAGACGATTGGTCCCCAAAAAATGCCAGGTTTGACGTTAGGCTCCTAATCTTTTTCATTCAGATGAAAGGGGAGCAGTGCCTGAACTGTCTGCCCATTTGCTATATAATCATTAGCCTAAATGCTTTCTTCTATAGGTGTAAATATGCTAAATAATGATGTTTGTTGAAGGTGAAAGTAGAGCTCAAAAAGTAGGCAGACTATGAACAGGTGCTGCTTTGTAGCCACATCACAGCTAATTAAAACCTTGGACACACACACACAAAATGTGTGTATGCAATTAAAATGTAGACAGCAATCTTCCTTCCTTCAGCCAAAATATTTCATTCTTCTCATCTGCAACTTAATTATTTATTGACAGCTGGCTTTGATGACAAATGATAAACTTCACAGTACTAATGAAGCATGGAATTACATTACCTGATGAGGGAAGGCTTTGCATGTCTAGAATGACAATACTGAGGCAGTCTAGTTCACTAAATTATGGGATGAATAACATTATATAGACAGATTTAACTGATTGATGAGCAAAATCACATGTTCTTTGTCAATGCCATGAGACTGTCAAACTAAGGACTTTTTAAGTTAATTCAAAAAAAGAATAGTCTTGAGTCGGTCACAAGCTCTCCTTGGTTACAATTGACTTCCTCTAAAAAGGTATGCCTTTGTGCAGTACAGTATCTGTGCTGAGTGTGTTTATTGTTGAGAACTGTGCCTGGCGGAGCAATCAGTCTGAACTGAAGGAACCATGGACCTGTCTTTGCCAAGCTGAACATTCAGACATCCAATATCTGCTTAAAATCGTATCCATCGTTCTGAATTACCTGACAGCTTCAATTGATGGGCACTTGAAAGAAATGTACGGTGCCTTTAGTTCCTCCCCTCTGCAGCCATAAGTATGTAGCACCCTGTAAACAAGCCACTTAGTGGGCCTTCCAAGAATTCCTTTTGTCTTCTCAGGTCATGTCTGATACAGTGCCTTCAGAAACTATTTACACCCCTTGACTTATTCCACATTTTGTTGTGTTACAGGCTGAATTCAAAATGTATTCAATAGATTTTCAACAGATTCTTTCACCCATCTACACACAATACCCCGTAATGACAAAGTGAAAACATGTTTTTAGAAATTTTAGCTAATTTATTGAAAATGAAATACAGTATATATATCCCTGAGTCAATTCATGTTAGATTTACCTTTGGCAGCGATTACAGCTGTGAGTCTTTCTGGGTAAGTCTAAGAGCGTTGCACACCTGGATTGTACTATATTTGCACATTATTCTTTTCAACATTCTTCAAGCTCTGTCAAATTGGTTGTTGATCATTGCTAGACAGCCATTTTCAAGTCTTGCCATAGATTTTAAAGCATATTTAAGTGAAAACTAAAATCAGGACAATCAGAAACATTCACTGCCTTCTTGGTAAACAACTCTAGTGTAGATTTGTCCTTTTGTTTTAGGTTATTGTCCTGCTGAAAGGTGAATTCATCTACCAGTGTCTAGTGGAAAGCTGACTGAACCAGGTTTTCCTCTAGGATTTTGCCTGTGCTTAGCTCCATTTCATTTATTTTTTATCCTTAAAAACTCATTCAGTCCTTAACGATTACAAGCATACCCATAACATGATACAGCCACCACTATGCTTGAAAATAAGGAGAGTGGTACTTTGTAATGTATTGGATTAGATTTGCCTGAAACATAACACTTTGTATTCAGGGAAAAAAGTTAATTGCTTTTCCACATTTTAACAGTATTACTTCAGTGCCTTATTGCAAACAGGATGCATGTATTGGAATGTTTTTTTTTCTGTAAAGGCTTCATTCTTTTCACTCTGTCAATTACGTTTGTATTGTGGAGTAACAACAATGTTGTTGATCCATCCTCAGTTCTCTCCTATCACAGCCTGCCATTAAGCTCTGTAACCAGTATGAATTACATCATGACATTCGGGAGTCTCCAAAAAAATAGTATTTGCCTAATAATAAAGACGTCACTTCAACTGTAAAAATGAATTATCTTTCAAAATGTGTCATGAACACAACCAGTCATAATATTTTAATCTGATTGTCAAACAAATAACTTCAAAAAGTAGGCTGCCTGTGCATGTTTGTCCACTCCAAAATAATTCCAGAATTAAAACTGCATGTATACTCTTGCCATTTGATGAAGGGAAATAGACATCTGTTACAGAACACCAAACAGTGTGCCTAATGACATTCAGCGATTGCCATTGATTAGGCCTACATTAATTGATGCGTCTTGCTGACAAATTGACCTTTTTTGTAACATGAAAAGTCGGGACACCTGAAATGGGGCCGAAACTGTCCCGGGGAAAACGGGATGGTCACCCTAACACACACACAACTTACTAGAATGTTACAATGTGAATTACCATGAATTTTCAAAGAGGCCTACCAGTAGCCAGTGATGTAGTGGTAAAAAGAATGTGGGTAAACTGACTGCCGGTCAAGGTATAATTTTATTTTTTAAAGTTATACTGCCTATACAATGCATTTTTCTGAAAAATGTGAGTAAACAATGTTTACTTACATTTACCCTCCACTAGGACCATACCACTGCTTGTAGCCTACCCTCTATGCCGAGGCAATTTTACACACATGAATATACTCAGGTAGCCTACATTCAATATTATACATGAGTTGAATCAAAACATGTTTTACACCCTAGTTCATGATTTAAATGTAAAAAAAAATAAAATCACTGACTTGCCTAGTTAAATAAAGGTTAAGAACAAATTCTTATTTACAATGACGGCCTACACCGGCCAAACCCGCACGACGCTAGGCCAATTATGGGAGTCCCAATCACGGCCGGTTGTGATATCCTGGTTCAAATCCAGGCTGTGTCTTGAGTGACGCCTCAAGCACTGAGATGCAGTGCTTTAGACCGCTGTGCCACTCGGGAGCCCCAGTTAATGCTTGGAGTCTTCAGATTGTGTGACATAAAACACCACCTTTCTTTCCTTACATTAATGACAGTGTTGTCATTATTAAGCATTTAAAACAATTGAATTAGAACATTGAAGCCTGTATAGAATCATGAATCTTGGAGATCTCTGAAAATGCACTCTAAGTATGCCTATGTAACATTTCATTATGTTTCACCGTGAAGACAGTTGTAGGCCTATGCCCTTGCAAAATCGAATGCTTCTAACCGAGTCACCTTACAGGCCTACTGTCATTAATGTATAGCCAGCCTTTTTGTTGGCTAGATTGGAGTCTAGCTGTAGGCTAGTGATATTGTCGACCATCAGCTGTTCCAGGAAAGAAAACAAATAATGATAGAAAATAAAAGCTAAATAAATGGTCAAATAGTTTTGGCCACGGATGGTACGGAGAACACCAGTACCCGCGCGGACCTGAAAAACAACACAATGAGAGCTCTAAACAGCTGACTGATAAAAGCAAACAATGATAAAATCAATGGAAAGATCTTATGCATTGGAATAAAGGAATAGGTAATTTATTAAATCAAGGATGCATTGGAAAACAAATTGCGAAAATTAGGAAGCACCAAGGAAAATCTATGCGTAAAGGAGCTCAGCTAAGGCCGAAATACAGCACTACTGAGTGGACAGTGCCAAGCACAGAAATACACTGCTCAAAAAAATAAAGGGAACACTAAAATAACACATCCTACATCTGAATGAATGAAATATTCTTATTAAATACGTTTTTCTTTACATAGTTGAATGTGCTGACAACAAAATCACACAAAAATGATCAATGGAAATCAAATTTATCAACCCATGGAGGTCTGGATTTAGAGTCACACTCAAAATCAAAGTGGAAAACCACACTACAGGCTGATCCAACTTCGATGTAATGTCCTTAAAACAAGTCAAAATGAGGCTCAGTAGTGTGTGTGGCCTCCACGTGCCGATATGACCTCCCTACAATGCCTGGGCATGCTCCTGATGAGGTGGCGGATGGTCTCCTGAGGGATCTCCTCCCAGACCTGGACTAAAGCATCCGCCAACTCCTGGATAGTCTGTGGTGCAACGTGGCGTTGGTGGATGGAGCGAGACATGATGTCCCAGATAAGCTCAATTGGCTTCAGGTCTGGGGAACGGGCGGGCCAGTCCATAGCATCAATACCTTCCTCTTGCAGGAACTGCTGACACACTCCAGCCACATGAGGTCTAGCATTGTCTTGCATTAGGAGGAACCCAGGGCCAACCGCACCAGCCTATGGTCTCACAAGGGGTCTGAGGATCTCATCTCGGTACCTAATGGCAGTCAGGCTACCTCTGGCGAGCACATGGAGGGCTGTGCGGCCCCCAAAGAAATGCCACCCCACACCATGACTGACCCACCGCCAAACCGGTCATGCTGGAGGATGTTGCAGGCAGCAGAACGTTCTCCACGGCGTCTCCAGACTCTGTCACGTCTGTCACATGTGCTCAGTGTGAACCTGCTTTTATCTGTGAAGAGCACAGGGCGCCAGTGGCGAATTTGCCAATCTTGGTGTTCTCTGGCAAATGCCAAACGTCCTGCACGGTGTTGGGCTGTAAGCACAACCCCCACCTGTGGACGTCGGGCCCTCATACCACCCTCATGGAGTCTGTTTCTGACCGTTTGAGCAGACACATGCACATTTGTGGCCTGCTGGAGGTCATTTTGCAGGGCTCTGGCAGTGCACCTCCTTGCACAAAGGCGGAGGTAGCGGTCCTGCTGCTGGGTTGTTGCCCTCTTACGGCCTCCTCCACGTCTCCTGATGTACTGGCCTGTCTCCTGGTAGCGCCTCCATGCTCTGGACACTACGCTGACAGACACAGCAAACCTTTTTGCCACAGCTCGCATTGATGTGCCATCCTGGATGAACTGCACTACCTGAGTCACTTGTGTGGGTTGTAGACTCCGTCTCATGCTACCACTAGAGTGAGAGCACCGCCAGCATTCAAAAGTGGCCAAAACTTCAGCCAGGAAGCATAGGAACTGAGAAGTGGTCTGTGGTCACCACCTGCAGAATCACTCCTTTTTTGGGGGTGTCTTGCTAATTGCCTATAATTTCCACCTTTTATCTATTCCATTTGCACAACAGCATGTGAAATTTATTGTCAATCAGGGTTGCTTCCTAAGTGGACCGTTTGATTTCATAGAAGTGTGATTGACTTGGAGTTACATTGTGTTGTTTAAGTGTTCCCTTTATTTTTTTGAGCAGTGTATTTCAGCTTTCCATTTTTTATTAATTTGTAAACATGTATTTTTTTAAAACATTATTCCACTTTGCCATTATAGGGGTTATTCCACTTTGCCATTATGTAGGCCAGTGACAAACAACTGTACGTGTCCAGAGGCCAGTGGCACATGCTTTACTCAGGGGAACCTAAAAATCTATTTGCCTTGCATGCACAGAGGACTCTACATGTTGCTAGGAGATAAGGCTCAACAAATTCAAAAGCAATTCTTAATGGTTTTATTGGCTAACTTCTGTATAACACTAGCCCAGGCAATAGGAACCAAAGAAGGCATCTTGAAAAGGATATATTCCACAGATTTTCAAATGACATCTCAAAGAGAAACATCTCAGAATGTAAACACTGCAAAGGAATCTTAGCAAAACACCAACTCGGCCTAATAGCCAAGTTTAAACTTCAGTCATTCATAATTCTTAAGCAAGAAAAGATGCCAGAAGGCCTCAAACTATCCATGCAATAGGAATCAAAGGACAATAACAAAGTGGAAATTAATTAGTTCGCTTTCTGAAGACTTCGGGGGGGATATACTCACCTGCAAGGATGGTGATCTTATCAAAGGGTGTCTGATATCATGTTGGTGCATTTCATTAAACCATACATTAGAAGAACTAGGCTATGTGCTGTACTATGTCACAGACAGTCCTCTACTGGACTTAAGTTGCTATACTGGACTGTTTTGTAGTCACAGCAAATCGGACAACGCCACACATATCACTGTATGTGTTGTGGTATCCCAGGAGGTCTACCCCGGGGGATGGTAATAGAGGGGAGGTACGTGAGGCGACATTGGCTCCCTCTGCTGGGAATACGGGAGCTGGGCACCCCGACACGGACAGCTCCAAGTGGAGGCAATTAGGGGAAAATGCCAACCAGCCGTGGAGGCAAAATAAAAGGAACACTGACACCCCGAGAGAGAACGGGGAGAGGCCGACAGCGAGCAGAAGTAGAGAAGAAGTACCGTGCCAAACCTAAGTGATTTTCTTTGTTATGTTTATTTTCTGTCTTAATAAAGTTGTTTTTGCAGACTAAAACCTCCCTGTCTCAGTGTCAATCTCTGCATGCTCAACCCAACACCCCACGGTTTACCACATATGGTGGAGAATGCGAGCATCTCAGTAGCTTTGGGTGCCGTGGGGTCGAGCGTACGGAGATTACCATGGAGGAGCTGGTGGATCAGTTCATCCTCAGCCAGCAGAAGCAACAGGCACTCCAGGAGCAAGCACTGGAGGAGCAGCACCAACAAAACCGCAGACTGGTAGTTGAAGGTTGGGTGGGCTCAGGAGTCTGGCCTGAATCAGTTCCTGGTTCAGTTAAGGGAGGAAGATGATATGGAGTCATATTTGTGCACCTTCGAGAGGACAGCACAGAGGGAAGGATGGCCCAAGCCCCACCCTTTTGGCACCCTACCTCTCTGGGAAGGCCCAGAAGACCTACTTTGATTTGAATGCTGACCAGGCTGCGAATTATGAGGGACTCAAACGGGAGATCCTGAGCCGTTATGGGTTCAATCTCGCACACTGTGCACAACTGGTCCATGACTGGGCCTTTGACCCCACCCTTTCCCGACCGTGCTCAGATGAGCGACCTGGTGTGTCTGACCAAGGGCTGGCTATTGACGGAAGTACCGTCACTCCCGATGCTCGACAAGCTTGTCCTGGATAAATACCTTCGGGCCCTGCCATACGAGATGAAGAAGACGGTGAGCATGCAGAACTCCCAGAGCCTGGAGGAATTGCTGACCACGGTAGAAATTCACCAGAACACCCAGGACCTGCTGAGAGGGGCCCGAGCGGAGACGTGGTGAGGGGACGAACAACACAAAGAGAGGCGAGGGGCTGAAGGGTGTCCGTACAGAACCAGCTGAGGCTGTGAATCGGGAGGGTGACCCAAACCGACGACGTCGGCGGCTGATGGACCCAGATCAGAGACGCTGCTATGAGTGTGGTGAGCCGGGGCGTGGAGCCAGGAAGAGGCCATGCCCTCCGCATCCCCCAGCTCTGGTGTAACCCGGATGGCGAGTTAAGTCACCTCCTGTTGGGCGCACACCGAGACGGCCCCTTCGATGGTTCCTGTACGAATCGATGGCATCGACACCAGCGCTCTGCTGGACTCCGGCAGCATGGTGACCCTGGCCCACCTACAGTGGCTCACACGAGAGGGGAAGGAGGAACCGGGGGACGAAGTGGTGACAGTGTTCTGTGTAAATCAAAATCAAATTTATTTATAAAGCTCTTCTTAAATCAGCTGATATCTCAAAGTGCTGTACAGAAACCCAGCCTAAAACCCCAAACAGCAAGCAAAGCAGGTGTAGAAGCACGGTGGCTAGGAAAAACTCCCTAGAAAGGCCAGAACCTAGGAAGAAACCTAGAGCGGAACCAGGCTATGAGGGGTGGCCAGTCCTCTTCTGGCTGTGCCGGGTGGAGATTATAACAGAACATGGCCAAGATGTGTCCATTCTCCTCGGTCGAGACTGCCCTCTCTTCCAGGCAATGTGGAGGGACCTGGGGAGGCGCACACGGGAGGTAGGAAGAAAAGGAAAAAGGATGGTGGCCTGTGCAACCCAACCCCCGCCACGAGAGGTGTCCACTGGGCCCGAGTCGAACTCGGAGGAGGGAGACGACCCCGCTCCGGCAAGCGAGCAACCGTGCGAGGAAGACCTCAGGCTCCCCTTTATGGAGGTGGAGGCCCTAGACGGACCTCCCGACACGGGAATCCTCACAGGTCAGTTCAGGACGGCCCAGTTAGAAGACCCCAATCTCCAGAACGGCCCAGTTAGAAGACCCCAATCTCCAGTGGATGGCGTACTGTTACCTGGGGTAAGTGATTGGCGCTACCCCCACTTCGCAATCAAGCATAATTTATTGTATCAGGTAGTAAAGCATAATGGGGAGACAAAAGACTTGTTACTCATACCCAGCCAGTATGTTAGGACTGTGTTGCAGCTTGCCCACACCCACATGCTTGGGATACACCTGGGGATGGAGAAAACCAGGGAGCGGATCGAGAACCGGTTCCACTGGCCCGGAGTCAAGTGCGCCGTGGAGGATTACTGCCATAGTTGCCCTGAGTGCCAGATCACAGCTCCGAGGGTGCATTATAGAAACCCTTTGGTTCCCTTGCCCATTATAGGAGTGCCATTCGAGTATCCTGAGGCAATCCCGCTACACACGGCGGCAGCAAAAGGTACCGCACGGGAGCTCTTTCATTTATTTAGCAGGGTGGGTATTCCGCGGGAAATCCTGACAGACCAGGGCACCGCGTTCATGTCTCGTGTGATGAAGGATGTCTGCAATCTGTTACGAATAAAACAGGTGAGGACCCGTGTGTACCATCCACAAATGGACGGGCTGGTGAAACGCTTCAATAAGACCCTAAAACAGATGCTGAAGAAGGTCATCGAGAGAGACGGGAGGAATTGGGACCAGCTGCTTCACGACCTGATGTTTTCAGTGCGCAAGGTACTCCAAGCATCCACAGGGTTCTCCCCCTTTGAGCTCCTGTATGGTTGTCGGCCCCGCTGGCTGCTGGACCTAGCCAAGGAGGTCTGGGAAGAGCAGCCGACCCCCCTTCACAGCGTAGTAGAACATGTGGAGGAGATGAGGGAGAGGATGACGGCGATTTGGCCAGTGGTGAGAGAGCCCATGGCCCAGGCGCAACGTGCCCAGGAGCATGTCTACAACCGGGGTGCCCAACCACGAGAGTTCCAACCAGGTGAGAAGGTCTTGGTGCTGATCCCTACAACGGAGAGTACATTCCTGGCTACGTGGCATGGGCCCTACGACATCGTTGAGCGGGTAGGCGACGTCAACTATAAGGTCCACCAACCGGGGCGGAGAAAACCCCTCCAGCTTCACCATGTGAACTTACTGAAGAAATGGCACGCACGTGAGGCTCTGTGCGTAACGTGGACCCGGCCACAGTAGGGCCCGCCCTTGGTTGAAGTTGCAATGGGGGAAGACCTCAGCCCAACCCAACGACAAGAGCTCAGAGAGTTGGTCCAGCGGAATATGGCCGTGTTCTCCGAGGTGCCGGGGCACACAGATCTCGTGGAACATCATATCCACACCAATCCGGGAGAAAAAGCGCGTAAACGGCCATACCGGATACCAGAAGCCCGGAGGGTGGCGGTCCAGCGGGAAGTGACGACAATGCTAGAAATGGGGGTACTGGAGGAGTCACACAGTGAGAGGTCTAGCCCCATAGTGCTGGTTCCGAAACCGGACGGAACCGTCCACTTCTGTAATGACTTCCGGGGCCGAACAAGGTCAGTAAGTTCAATGCCTACCCCATGCCCCGGGTGGACGAACTGATCGACTGCTTGGGGATGGCGAGATACGTCAGCACCTTGGACCTGACGAAGGTGTACTGTCAGGTGCCACTGGCAGCAGCCTCCTGGGAGAAGACTGCCTTCTCCACCCCAGGGGGGGGGGGGGGGGGGGGCTATACCACTACCAGGTTCTGCCTTTCGGGCTCCACGGGGAACCAGCGACCTTTCAGCGACTCATGGACCGCGTCCTGCGGCCGCACAGTGAGTACGCAGCTGCTTATCTAGATGACATAATTGTGCACAGTGACAGTTGGGAGTCACATCTTTGTAGGTTACATGCCATGGTTGATGCGCTAAGGGATGCAGGTCTGACCGCAAACTCCACAAGTGCAAGCTGGGCTACGCTGAGGTGGAGTACCTGGGCTATCAGATCGGGAGGAGAAATGTGAAACCCCAAGAAAATAAATAAATAAAAATCGCTGCCATTAGGGGATGGCCGGTCCCCCGAACCAAGAGGCAAGTGAAGTAATTCCTGGGGTTAGCAGGGTACTACAGTAGATTTTTACCTAACTTTGCCACAATAGCTTCCCCCTTCAAAGACTTAACGAAGGCACGACTACCCCAGACGGTGCAATAGACAGAGGACACAGAGGCGGCGTTCCAGGCCCTGAAGGATGCGCTATGTTCGCACCCGGTACTCGTCACCCCGGACTTCTCAAAAAAACTCCTTTTGATTTAAACAAAAACTTTCCATACTGTTTGCCCATGAAGTGGTCAAAATATTACTTTTTTGACCCGAATTCAGGAAATAAAAAGGTACTCAAAGTTGACCCATTTTGTATACCCCACCATACCATGAGACATCCATGTCTTCATCACTGGAAAAGATAAATGGCATTTAAAAGCTTACAAACAGGGTTCTCAAACAATTTTATTTTTTTCAATTAGTAATATTTAATAAAAATCATGTCATGTTTAGGCATTTAATGTCAATTACCTAAAACTGCATAAAATCCAATTTTTTGTTGTTGTTGTATATTTGCATGTGTTCGCTTAGACCCTACTTCACATCATCTGAGTTGATTGTGTTGTGCCCGCCATTGGTTGAAACACAATATGCTCTTGAATACAGGGTGGGTGTCATTTCAATCTTAGAAATATAATTCATAGAATGGACCTAATCCTTCATACCATTGCAATTTGGCTGGTACACCAGTGAAATTAAAAGTCATTTAAATTTTAACTTCAATTACTAATCACAAACATGACCGCCGGTCCACCCACTGTCGAATGTCAACATAAATGGTAATTTCTATTCTAAATCTATAGGATTTCAATGGACGATTGACAGTAAAATTGTAAACATATTCCCATTCAAGTAAACATTCTCTGACGTGTGGACCACCAGCAATCTTTGTGGTACCATTTGAGAGTTGAAATTTAAAATATATTCCCATTGTAGTACATTTATCTTCCAAAACATTACACCCACCCTGTATTCAAGAGCAAGATGTGTCTCAACCGATGGCGGGCACAACACCAAAACCTTAGATGATGTCAAATAGGGGCTTAGCTACAACATATGTGTTTTTAGATAATTAACATTAAAAAGTTAACATTTATTTTTTCAGATTATTTTTTACCAGAAATTATAAAATAGTTTGACAACCCTGTTTATAAGCTTTTAAATGATATCTCAACTGTTTATCTTTTCCAGTGATGAATTGTTTCTATTGTTATTGACTGTACTTTTGTTTATCTCATGTGTAACTCTGTGTTGCTGTTTTTTGTCGCACTGCTTTGCTTTATCTTGGACAGGTCGCAGTTGTAAATGAGAACTTGTTCTCAACTGGCCTACCTGGTTAAATAAAGGTGAAAAAAATTATAATAAAGACATGGATGTCTCATGGTATTTTTACATTTTATTTAACTACGCAAGTCAGTTAAGAACAAATTCTTATTTAGAATGACGGACTACCAAAAGGCAAAAAGCGTCCTGCTGGGACGGGGGCCTGGGATTAAAAATAAAAAAATACAATATAAATATTAGGACAAAACACACATCACAACAAGAGACAACACAACACTACATAAAGAGAGACCTAAGATAACAACATAGCAAGGCAGCAACACATGACAACACAGCATGGTAGCAACACAACATGGTAGCAGCACAAAAAATGATACAAACATTATTGGGAAAAGACAACAACACAAAGGGCAAGAAGGTAGAGACAACAACACATCACACAAAGCAGCCACCTCTGTCAGTAAAAGAGTGTCCATGAATGAGTCTTTGAATGAAGAGATAAAACTGTCCTGTTTGAGTGTTTGTTGCAGCTCGTTTCAGTCGCTAGCTGCAGCGAACTGAGTAGTGGAGCGACCCAGTGATGCGTTCGTGCTTTGGGGACCTTTAACAGAATGTGACTGGCATAACGGGTGTTGTATGTGGAGGATAAGGGCTGCAGTAGATATCTCAGATAGGGGGAGTGAGGCCTAAGAGGGTTTTATAAATAAGCATCAACCAGTGGGTCTTGCGACAGGTATACAGAGATGACCAGTTTACAGAGGAGTATAGAGTGCAGTGATGTGCCCTATAAGGAGCATTGGTGGCAAATATGATGGCCTATTGGTAAAGAACATCTAGCTGCTCGAGAGCACCCTTACCTGCCGATCTGTAAATTATGTCTCCGTAATCTATCATGGGTAGGATGGTCATCTGAATCAGGGTTAGTTTGGCAGCTGGGGTGAAAGAGGATTGCGATTACGATAGAGGAAACCAAGTCTAGATTTAACTTTAGCCTGCAGCTTTGATATGTGCTGAGAGAAGGACAGTGTACCGTCTAGCCATACTCCTAAGTACTTGTATAAGGGGACTACCTCAAGCTCTAAACCCTCAGAGGTAATAATAATACCTGTAGGAAGAGGGGCATTCTTCTTACCAAACCACATGACCTTTGTTTTGGAGGTGTTCAGAATAAGGTTACGGGTAGAGAAAGCTTGATCGACACTAAGAAAGCTTTGTTGTAGAGCATTTAACACAAAATCCAGGAGGGGCCAGCTGAGTATAAGACTATCATCTTCATATAAATGGATGAGAGCTTCCTACTGCCTGAGCTGTTGTTGATGTAAATTGAGAAGAGCGTGGGGCCTAGGATCGAGCCTGGGGGGTACTCCCTTGGTGACAGGCAGTGGCTGAGACAGCAGATTTTCTAACTTCATACACTGCCCTCTTTGAGAGAGGTAGTTAGCAAACCAGCCCAAAGACCCACAGACACCAGTACTCCTTAGCCGGCCCACAAGAATGGAATGGTCTACCGTATCAAAATCTTTGGCCAAGTCAATACAAATAGAAGCACAATATTGCTTAGAATCAAGGGCAATGGTGACATCATTGAGGACCTTTAAGGTTGCAGTGAAACATCCATAACCTGAGCGGAAACCAGATTGCATACCCGAGAGAATACTATAGACATCAAGAAAGCCAGTCAGTTGATCATTGACAAGTTTTTCCAACACTTTTGATAAACGGGGCAAAATAGAAATAGCCCTATAACAGTTAGGATCAGCTTGATCTCCCCCTTTAAATAAAGGGGTCTGTAATTGAATTCAAATGTATTTACCCTATGGACAGCACCAGTGCCATATGTTAAGAGAGTTGGGACAGGTTTTGGAACGGATGCCATGTTAGCACCTTTATTCAGAAAATTGGTGACGTACCAATACAAGAGAGACTCTGACAATTTCCTACGTCATGACCCGCTGTAAACAAGTCAAACAGAGCAGTGAATTTAACTGACATTTTTATTGATTAGCATTCGGGAAGTCCGTACTGTGTTGCGGTGTCAACAAATTTCATATACAGTCTGCTTTCACTGCACATCTTCATTGGTTTTAAAAACTATTAGAAATGAACAGCACAATGCGGACGTGTCAATTGTCACTTAACAGCGGCTATAGAGGAGAAAGTGTCGCTTGCTGAACGTTCAGACAGAAACCGCATGCATTGGCCCAACTCTCTATATACAGTACGACTCTGGACAGCACTATCCTCTGTAGGCGGTGGGCCGAAGCATCGGATCTGCTTTAGTTTTGGAGATGATCGCTTTCTGGCGAGGGAGGAGATGTTTTTTTATATTTTGCAAATTTCATATGAACACATTTCTGTTTGTTGGCCATGTTAATTCTTGCAATTGTTTTCAAAATACATACTTGTATGTTCGCTAGCTGGACAGGCAAACGCTGCCAAGTACTAAACAGTAAATCAATCAAAACTCTTCCTATCCAGGTACCATCTCTGCTGATCACGTCTGCCAACCATGTTCTCTGTACCTAAGATACGTAAACACAGCTGGCGACAGCTCGAGAGATCTCAGCCCGACAAACTGCTATCAAGTCTTTATAATATTTGTAATCTATTTAGTTATAGAAACATGATACCATTAATGTAAAATAACTCCCAACTTTATTTAGAACGCAGTAACCTTAGCAATGTAGCTAGCTAGCTAAAATAAGCAGACATGTTGCTAGCTGGCAGCAGCAGATACTGTAGCTTTATCACTAGCATGCCATTCTGGGACAGGGCGCTTTAACTATCATTATTAGTAATAATTTAAGACTACAAAAATCTATAGGACAAGTATTGTAAAGCTAATACAAGGCATTCATGCTGACAAAAAAACAAATGCTCGTAAACCCGATCCTAGGGTTGGGTGACTTGGGTCTGGTTTCAAGGATGGACGTTTTTGACAGAGGAACTACGTCACTACCTACGTCACTAGTTTATCCACTTCAACAAAAAACGAATTAGTAGCTAGCAAGATGAAGATCACGGATGTTTTTTATGGAGTGCATTTCACAAGTGGCTAGTTTGCATCAACATCTGCAGCGTTCTGGCATGTATGCCTCTCCCTGTTGGGAGAGTCCACAGATATTTTTTCTACCCTTATAGACGTAGGCAGTGACGTAGTTCCTCTATGCCAAAAGAGTCACCGTGTTGCCTAGGGTTGGGATTTTGAGACTACATGATCCCTGTCAATAGGCCTAGTTGGAATAGGATGCAGAGCACCCTGCCTCTATCCTTACCCTAGTAGCCTAGTTATTGTCATTTCTCTATCCTTACCCTAGTAACCCAGTTATTGTCATTTCTCTATCCTTACCCTAGTAGCCCAGTTATTGTCATTTCTCTATCCTTACCCTAGTAGCCCAGTTGTTGTCATTTCTCTATCCTTACCCTAGTAGCCCAGTTGTTGTCATTTCTCTATCCTTACCCTAGTAGCCCAGTTGTTGTCATTTCTCTATCCTTACCCTAGTAGCCCAGTTGTTGTCATTTCTCTATCCTTACCCTAGTAGCCCAGTTAGTCATTTCTCTATCCTTACCCTAGTAGCCCAGTTATTGTCATTTCTCTATCCTTACCCTAGTAGCCCAGTTATTGTCATTTCTCTATCCTTACCCTAGTAGCCCAGTTATTGTCATTTCTCTATCCTTACCCTAGTAGCCCAGTTGTTGTCATTTCTCTATCCTTACCCTAGTAGCCCAGTTATTGTCATTTCTCTATCCTTACCCTAGTAGCCCAGTTGTTGTCCTTTCTCTATCCTTACCCTAGTAGCCCAGTTGTTGTCCTTTCTCTATCCTTACCCTAGTAGCCCAGTTGTTGTCCTTTCTCTATCCTTACCCTAGTAGCCCAGTTGTTGTCATGTCTCTATCCTTACCCTAGTAGCCCAGTTGTTGTCATTTCTCTATCCTTACCCTAGTAGCCCAGTTGTTGTCATTTCTCTATCCTTACCCTAGTAGCCCAGTTGTTGTCATTTCTCTATCCTTACCCTAGTAGCCCAGTTGTTGTCATTTCTCTATCCTTACCCTAGTAGCCCAGTTATTGTCATTTCTCTATCCTTACCCTAGTAGCCCAGTTATTGTCATTTCTCTATCCTTACCCTAGTAGCCCAGTTATTGTCATTTCTCTATCCTTACCCTAGTAGCCCAGTTGTTGTCATTTCTCTATCCTTACCCTAGTAGCCCAGTTGTTGTCATTTCTCTATCCTTACCCTAGTAGCCCAGTTGTTGTCATTTCTCTATCCCTACCCTAGTAGCCCAGTTGTTGTCATTTCTCTATCCTTACCCTAGTAGCCCAGTTGTTGTCATTTCTCTATCCTTACCCTAGTAGCCCAGTTGTTGTCATTTCTCTATCCTTACCCTAGTAGCCCAGTTGTTGTCATTTCTCTATCCTTACCCTAGTAGCCCAGTTGTTGTCATTTCTCTATCCTTACCCTAGTAGCCCAGTTGTTGTCATTTCTCTATCCTTACCCTAGTAGCCCAGTTATTGTCATTTCTCTATCCTTACCCTAGTAGCCCAGTTATTGTCATTTCTCTATCCTTACCCTAGTAGCCCAGTTGTTGTCATTTCTCTATCCTTACCCTAGTAGCCCAGTTGTCATTTCTCTATCCTTACCCTAGTAGCCCAGTTGTTGTCATTTCTCTATCCTTACCCTAGTAGCCCAGTTGTTGTCATTTCTCTATCCTTACCCTAGTAGCCCAGTTGTTGTCCTTTCTCTATCCTTACCCTAGTAGCCCAGTTGTTGTCATTTCTCTATCCTTACCCTAGTAGCCCAGTTATTGTCATTTCTCTATCCTTACCCTAGTAGCCCAGTTGTTGTCATTTCTCTATCCTTACCCTAGTAGCCCAGTTGTTGTCATTTCTCTATCCTTACCCTAGTAGCCCAGTTGTTGTCATTTCTCTATCCTTACCCTAGTAGCCCAGTTGTTGTCATTTCTCTATCCTTACCCTAGTAACCCAGTTATTGTCATTTCTCTATCCTTACCCTAGTAACCCAGTTATTGTCATTTCTCTATCCTTACCCTAGTAGCCCAGTTGTTGTCATTTCTCTATCCTTACCCTAGTAGCCCAGTTGTTGTCATTTCTCTATCCTTACCCTAGTAACCCAGTTGTTGTCATTTCTCTATCCTTACCCTAGTAGCCCAGTTGTTGTCATTTCTCTATCCTTACCCTAGTAACCCAGTTGTTGTCATGTCTCTATCCTTACCCTAGTAGCCCAGTTGTTGTCATGTCTCTATCCTTACCCTAGTAGCCCAGTTGTTGTCATGTCTCTATCCTTACCCTAGTAGCCCAGTTGTTGTATTTCTCTATCCTTACCCTAGTAGCCCAGTTGTTGTCATGTCTCTATCCTTACCCTAGTAGCCCAGTTGTTGTAAAAAAAAAAAAAAATTGGCTGTCAGGATATTACTTTCTAGGTCCTAAACTACAATCTTCTGCTGTGATGATTTCTTTGATTCATTCATGTCTCCCATGATCTATTCAGTTCTCCTCTCCTTTGTCCTGGTCCCAGTGATCAACCAAGTGCTATTCACCAAGCATGGGCTCAGCTGAGTCATTCACCTGTGAGGAGAACCATCCTACTGCAGTTTGAACTAGCCATGCCATCACTATTAGACATTGAGACCCCATATGCATTTGTCTGTTGTCTTTTCTTTGTGGGTTTTATCTTACAGTCTATTGATTTTTAGAGTTGAAGAGAACAACTACAGATACACATGCTTGTTAGAGCATCTCAAATACTGCTTTCAATATAAAATCAGTTTGACGAGGTGAAAAAACGATCATGTTTTACTATTGTAATACGCAGTGATGAGAATTCTATTGTCCCCGTCAGGAGCCCAGACTTTTGCCATAGATGGTACAGTTATCGTCTCTGGACTACAGAATCTTGAGATTGCATTCCGCTAAGGCACTTCTCTCTCTCTACATCGATTGTCTACATTGGTGACCAGGGTGGTATCCTTTCGATACACCTATGGGGCCAGGGCACACAAGTGCTCCTAGAGAGGGGGGGGGGGGGGGATTGGGTGTATCTGTGTTGATGACAGATACTTCAAATACTGCCTGCTACATCTTCACTATTTGTCTCAAAATGGTGAAACACTAAATGTGATGTTCTTTGTTCTAATGTATAGGCATGACAGGTACACTATGGAAAACATGCATATTTAGTAGTAGAATAGTGGATTGGCAAGAATTTGGCACCGTCAACTTTGAAGGTTAGTAGAAAAGTAATCATTTAAACCACCTAAATCTATTAAAACTCACTGGACATTTAGCATTTGAAACTCAAACATTCATTTCCCAACTGCTTTTTCTATAATCCTGCAGACTCTTCATCATTCTCCACACCTCATATTAAAATGCATTCAACATTATGCGTGCCGACCATGGCATTGGGCAGCTGCTGACATTTGAGAACTCATCTGATTTAGAATCAAACTGTGGTCATCTTATTGCAGAGCACATTGTATACATTTTGCCCAGCTGTTTTTAGAGAAGATTGTATTGCAAGGTATAGTCTATGTGTAGGATATGTCACGTTGGCTAATATGCAGCTGTAGTTTTTAAACCTCCATTCTAACATACATTTATATCTATACTTTTTGGGGTTTATGCAAATTATTTGACTGAAATGTTTCTTTAACCCTTAGACTCATGGGATTTGGCCTATATGAATAGGGCTAAATTGAAATGTTTCTTACAGAAGAAACATGGAAAGCATATCCATAACCATGGTAGCAATGAAAAGGGAACAGTTTGGAGATTATAGGAAAAGTATGATTAAAGGTGAGGACAACAGTTCACCTGACAAGACTGAATCCAAACATAAAACTTGATTTTATGTGCATTTTACATTTACTGTACTTTCCGCCACATTTGTTTATAACAAAATCTGAAAATACTTTGGATACATTCCATAACATAAAAATATTATTGGAAAAGTTGGGTTAGGTGCAACATCTATATGTTGCCACACAGCTCTCCAAAGTGTGCACAGTCCCTAAGTAATTTCAATGAACTTTTATGACTCAAAGAAGAGTCTTCAACTACAAAAGGTGCTATTTTGAGCTCTCCTAGCTGTGCCGATGAGGAACTAGAGCAAGATCACTTTTAGTTGTTTTGTTTGGAACACAGCCCTGCATCCTCGCCTTCACACAATTACTGTTGTTTATGCAATCCAAAAAGAGTCCATTATAAATTGCAACCTGGGTCGGGTGGGCATCATTTGAAAGCGTGTCGCCAACATGACTAGCAAAATGATAAAATATGATCTTACAGTGTTGTGTTTATCATAGTCCAAAATGCATACGCGTATGCACAGCAGTGTCCTAGAATATTGGACCATTGGCTTTCATACTTTTTGACTTCTCAGTGCAGCTCAAGCTATTTCTCTAACTGTCAACACATTCAAATGAAGAGGACGCGTACCGGAGCCGCGTTGGTTGAGAATTGTGGGGAGGGAGGTGCTCGATCAGGCTGTGCGTTTCCAGCGGGTGGTGGTCTCAGAGCCGTGTAGCTATGTCACAAAGGGCACTGGACTATAGTATATCAGCATCAGTAGACTATGATTTACGCTTTACGCTTTCTCAAGGCAATTCAGAGAAGCAGATGGTAATTATGGTGCGAAAAGAATGGAGTCGTAAGTGCATTTAGATGCGTGAGCCGCTGTAAACTTTCTTCACAACACAACAAATATGGGCTTTTTCTGTTCAAGACAAGCCAAGGTACAGTTGAAGTCGGAAGTTTACATACACTTAGGTTGGAGTCATTAAAACTAGTTTTTCAACCACTCCACAAATGTCTTGTTAACAAACTATAGTTTTGGCAAGTCGGTTAGGACATCTACATTGTGCATGACACAAGTAATTTTCCAACAATTGTTTACAGACTGATTATTTCCCTTATAATTCACTGTATCACAATTCCAGTGGGTCAGAAGTTTACGTACACTAAGTTGACTGTGCCTTTAAACAGCTTGGAAAAGTCCAGAAAATGTCAATGCTTTAGAAGCTTCTGATAGGCTAATTGACATAATTTGAGTCAATTAGAGGTGTACCTGTGGATGTATTTCAAGTCCTACCTACAACATCTGTGCCTCTTTGCTTGACATCATGGGAAAATCAAAAGAAATCAGACAAGACCTCAGAAAAAAACATTGTAGACCTCCACAAGTCTGGTTCATCCTTGGGAGCAATTTCCAAAATATTGAAGGTACCACGTTCATCTGTACAAACAATAGTACGCAAGTATAAACACCATGGGACCACGCAGCTGTCTTACAGCTCAGGAATGAGACTCGTTCTGTCTCCTAGAGATGAACGTACTTTGGTGCGAAAAGTGCAAATCAATCCCAGAACAACAGCAAAGGACCTTGTGAATATGCTGGAGGAAACAGGTACAAAAGTATCTATATCCACAGTAAAATGAGTCCTATATCGACATAACCTGAAAGGCTGCCCAGCAAGGAAGAAGCCACTGCACCAAATCCGCCATAAAAAAGCCAGACTTCAGTTTGCAACTGCACATGGGGACATACTTTTTGGAGAAATGTCCTCTGGTCTGATGAAACAAAAATAGAACTGTTTGGCCATAATGACCATCGTTATGTTTGGAGGAAAAAGGGGGATGCTTGCTAGCCAAAGAACACCATCCCAACCGTGAAGCACGGGAGTGGCAGCATCATGTTGTGGAGGTGCTTTGCTGCAGGAGGGACTGGTGCACTTCACAAAATAGATGGCATCATGAGGGAGGAAAATGATGTGGATATATTAGCAACAATATTAGCAACATCTCAAGACATCAGTCAGGAAATTAAAGCTTGGTCGCAAATTGGTCTTCCAAATGGACAATGACCCCAAGCATATTTCCAAAGTTTGGGCAAAATGGCTTAAGGACAACAAAGTCAAGGTATTGGAGTGGCCATCACAAAGCCCTGACCTCAATCCTATAGAAAATGTGTGGGCAGAACTGAAAAAACATGTGCGAGCAAGGAAGCCTACAAACCTGACTCAGTTACACCAGCTCTGTCAGAAGGAATGAGCCAAAATTCACCCAACTTATTGTGGGAAGCTTGTGGAAGGCTACCCAAAACGTTTGACCCAAGTTAAACAATTTAAAGGCAATGCTACCAAATACTAATTGAATGTATGTAAACTTCTGACCCACTGGGAATGTGATGAAAGAAATAAAAGCTGAAATAAATCTTTGTCTCTTATTATTCTGATATTTCACATTCTTAAAATAAAGTGGTGATCCTAACTGACCTAAAACATGGACTTTTTACTAGGATTAAATGCCAGGAATTGTGAAAAAATGAGTTTAAATGTATTTGGCTAAGGTGTATGTAAACTTCCGACTTCAACTGTATAACACCATGTCATCTTCTAACTGTACATCAAACAGTGATCATAAATATTGACACTGTATATGACATGAGTTTTATGATATGGAAACGTGAAGTGCACATTTGGACTTGCGGGTGTTTGGCTTGCTTATATGACATCAAAGCTGTATTTATTATAATCCTCAACGTCTTATCTTTCAAAGTAAATAGAGTCCTTGTAATTTACAGCATTTTCCTCACTCAGACAACAAAACATTTGCAAAAGTTGCCCAATTAGTGGGAGGGATAGGGGCAAATTCTTGTCACGCTCGGGGCTCAAAACAGAACGGCTGTCAGTCAAAACCCATGCAAAGCTGTGAAGTGGAAAACCTGAGCTCTGAAGTAATGTATAGCAAATTACAGTACAGCCACTTATCAGTGTCATAATCTGCCATTTTGAACCCGTACAAGTGTAAAGGCCTACGCCTGCAGATAGTTACTTGAAATGAGACATAACCATGCCAAAACATGATTCAAAATGTGAATTCACCGACAGATAGCTCATGAAACACTAGCTTCCTGAGCAGGCAAATTGACATTTACAATAGCTGGGTAGGCTAGTCAGACTAACATTGACTAGCTTTCAATAAATTGGCTAAGCGATCAACGGAGTTATCTCTTCATACGATCAAGACAATTCACATTGCATGCTGCATATTTCAAGTGCACTCAAAAAACAGATTTTGATCATATTTCAGTCTTCATCAAACATTTCTGCAAGAATTTAAGGTGCCAACACATTTTATAGTCATAAGACTACGATATACAAAAAAAAAAAAAATCAGCGCCTCCCTCGACGGGGATCGATCAACTTCACGCTTTTAGCCCCACTGCAGTTTATCTTAGACTGGTAGGCCTAGTCATAGAGATCTTATTAAATTACCATTACTGTTCTAATTATATGGGCCTAGCCTATTCAAACGTGTCATTAGAGGAAGCCATGAAACAAGAACATTACATTCTTAACCAAGAAAGGCATTATTGCAGGAGGAGCCAATACCCAGCTGCTTGAAACACATAATTATTTCAACCTCATACAAGCAGCAATTAACTTTCTATGACCTGTTCCTGCTAAATATAATTATCTGGCATGAAACCTGCATAGTAGTGTTTTAATTTGTGTGATGTTTAAAAACATTCAATGCACTGATTGAATGGAGTTTGAAGGATTCCTTTTAACAGCTTTCTGTCTGCAAATGAAGTCAGATGGCTAGTTTTCTACTTACAGTGGTGGAAGAAGTACCCAATTTTCATACTTGAGTAAAGATACCTTAATAGGAAATGACTCAAGTAAAAGTCACCCAGTAAAATACTACTTGAGTAAAAGTCTAAATGTATTTGGTTATAAATATACTTAAGTATCAAAATGAAAAGTATAAATAAAATTGCTTATATTAAGCAAACCAAACAGCACAATGTTCTTTTATTTTCTTATTTTTTTAAATCTACAGATAGCCACGGGCTGGCACACTCCAACACTCAGACATAATTTACAAATGAAGCATTTGTGTTTAGTGAGTCCCAGTAGAGATGTTCTCTTGATAAGTGTGTGAATTGGAGCATTTTCCTGTCCTGCATAGCATTCAAAATGTAAGGAGTACTTTTGTGTGTCGGGGAAAATGTATGGAGTAAAAAGTACATTCTTTTCTTTATGAATGTAGTCAAGTAAAAGTAGTCAAAAATATAAATAGTAAAGTACAGATAGCAAAAAAACGATTTAAGTAGTACTTTAAAGTATTTTTACTTAAATACTTTACACCACTGACTACTTACCTACAATATATGTTGGGAAAATAGTTTTAGGCCTATTAGTTAGGTAACTTTTTTTCCACACACAGTTCACTGATGAAATAGAGCTAACGTTAGTAATACAGGACTCCTCAAAATAATCATTAACTACATCAGGGATGGGCAAATCCAGTCCTCGGGGGACGGATTGGTGTCACACATTCGTCCCAGCACCTGCTAACACACCTGACTCCAAAAATTATCTAATCATGATCTTCAGTTTAGCATGCAATTAGTCTAATCAGCTCTATTTGCTAGGAAAAAATGTGACACCGGCACTCCGGCCCCCAAGGACTGGAGTTGCCCATCCCTGAACTAGATTAACGTTAATCTCGAATTAATTAAATTATATGTAGCCACCGCCACAAAACGTAATATATAGCTACATAATTACACAATATTAATGAAGACTACCTAACGTTAGTCATCAGCAAAAAACTGCAGAGACTAGACAAAACAAAACACACTGCTGCTTTTGCGTGTGTTGCCATGGCAACAGCGAGAAGTACGCAAACGACCTACTTTTCATTGAAACATAGCTAACTCATTTAAATCGTATTAATCTATTAACATGCACTTACCTTATGTTTGTTTGTTGAGGGTAACGGTGAGATCCGTTATTGTATTCATCCAACGTTACAGTCTCTTTAGCAACCAGGAATCAAGTGACATCGCAAGAGCCACTTTCCCAAACTTTTCTTGCGTGATGCGAAAGGTGGTGTACTACGGGTACTAAACAGGGACAAAAAAGCGCAATGAAAATCTGGCGTCATATAATATTCTCTACCAACAGCAACACTTTGATTTGAATGCTCTGCTAAAGGAAATGTATATTCTAATAGAAATACATAATTCATGTATTGCTGTTACGGTATACAAATTGTCATACATTGGAATGTTTTGAATAGTTAACCTATTTATTTTCACACATTTCATGAAGATAAGAATAAGTCTATGACTATGGTAAGTCAAACTGAATAGCACTATGGTTTACGTATGCAAACTTCACAGGGTGGCCTATCTGCCTACATGGTGATTGGTCCCCATCTAGTGGAGAAAAGTGATATAGGAAATGATTGCCGTCAATATGTTTATTATTATTTTGTACCTAATGTTACAATTCCATTTCTGTAAAATTCAAAAAGTCATATTTCCAATTATCAGCTTTAGGAGGGAACGATACAGTTTAAATGTGATAAACAGTGGTATTTGGACCTCCTTGCAGTACACATTTTTAGACCTACCTAAATGCCAAGTTGGCAGTTTATGAAGATGACAGCAACATTATTTTTGACAAAATGCAATCCCTGTTACTGTAGCATGACAACAACTTTTAATTAATCTTAAAAGTAAAGGCAAGATCATCAAACACATTGTAAGTGTTATTAGATTCCAGAGCTCCTTTGAGTCCCCCACTTTAATAGCTTCCACTGTTTGGGCATCTTGCCAGTTCTTGGACTGTCCATTGTAAACATTAATTATGGTTGCACATTTGAAAGAGTGATGCTTGTATAATATACTTTTGCAATTTTATTGTCTATCAACATATGACCACATTTTCTAAATACAACAGAATGGAAAATACATAAAACATTATTATGATATTAAATTCCTTATTAAGAACTGAGCCAAACTAAAACAGCATTTTTTAACTTGGGGATAACATTTTGGACAGACATGCTAAAGACAGACATTTGACAGACATTTAAAGACACTACAAGCTGAGTTAAATCAATGTTTCTGCTCCTTTGCAAAGATAACAATCACTAGATGAGATAGATGATCACATGCAGTACCCTGAAATCCAAGCACAGCAGTTAAGCCTTGCAGGTCTGAGCTGGGTTGTATACACATTATCCTACCAACAGTCGGCACATAGTTTTAATGAGACTCCAAAGCAATGACTGGTATGCTAATTGTGGGTTGTTTTGCATTCGATTCATATTCAAAGCACTATTCAACAAAATTATTGGATGAAAAAAAGCAAGGTGTTTCACCAGAACAAACTATTGGAGCGCAGCTGAATCATTGACTTTAAACCACATTATACAAATGGGACATTATTTAGTTCATTTAATAACTCACACAATACCCCCAAATAGCTCTTTAATTGCAAGTTGGTCCACACCAGGCATAATCACCCACTGGGTACACACTGGTTGAATCACGTTGAACCAACGTGGAATAAACATTGAATTGACATCTGTGCCCAGTGGGTAATTTTCAACTAGAAACAAGAATGAGAGGGAACGTTTGTTTTTATGCATAGCACAATCACAGACATTTGCTCGTACTATCCAAAGTTGTAATACATCAGCAAACACATTGAATACAGGAAATCAACAGAATATGTACATGCAAAAAGAATTGCTGCACATTCCTTTACTACTATGTAGGGAATGAATATACTAGCTGCTTACGTTCCTGTCCACGGAAAAGCAATTTTACCCATTGTTACAGCTTAAAATTAGAAACAGCCCATGTAATACTGCCACAGCAGAAATTCAATAGGATTTATGTGAAGTCATATGCCATAAGATGTTGTTAGTGAGGCAATTTACCCATAATTCTCACCTTATTACTGCCCCCTCTGAGAGGTGGAATGTACGTTAAGACATTGGTGCATATTCCTTGATGCAAACTCAAATATATTGTGCTCTTAGAAACATAAAACTACTTTTGGAAAGTAATTTTCCTTTAAATAGTTTGGAATTAGGAAAGGAACTTAAGCGTTAAAGGATACTCTACTGGCAACATGGGATTTAGAATATCAAGAGGGAAAAATAAAAATGTAAGAAGATCTGAATGGCAAAGTGACTTCTTGAAAAAAGAGAACAATTATTTGATTACATGACACTAAATAGAGTCAGCCGTTGCTAAATACGTAGATGTTACACAATCAACAGTAAACAGGGGCTACAGATAAAGTCTCAATGGTGTAAAGTACTTAAGTAAAAATACTTTAAAGTACTACTTAAGTAGTTTTGGGGGGTATCTGTACTTCACTTTACTATTTATATTTTTGACTACTTTTTCTTTTACTTTACTACATTCCTAAAGAAAATAATGTACTTTTTACTTTTTACTCATACATTTTCTCCGATACCCAAAAGTACTCGTCACATTTTGACAGGAAAATGGTCCAATTCACACACTTATCAAGAGAACATACTTGTCATCTCTACTGCCTCTGATCTGGCGGACCAACTAAACACAAATGCTTCATTTGTAAATTAATGTCTGAGTGTTGGATTGTGCCTCTGGCTATCCGTAAATAAAAAAGATATACCAATTGTGCCATCTGGTTTGCATAATATAAGGGATTTTTAATTATTAATACTTTTACTTTTGATACTTAAGTATGTTTAAAACCAAATAATTTTAGAGTTTTACTCAAGTGTTATTTTACTGGGTGACTTTCACTTTTACTTTTCTATTAAGGTATCTTCACTTCTACTCAAGTATGACATTTGAGTACTTTTTTCACCACTGTAAAGTCTGGACTATGACGTATGTCATTCAAACTTACAGAGCTGTCCCTGTCCCTATCACAAGAAGTGTTCATCAGAATCAACAACCCAGGCGTCCACAACATATAAACACAAGTCATCCCAATCAAACATCCCATCAACGTCCACATGAGCACCCCCACCTTCAGACAGATTTCCTCCTCTTACCGAAGACATTGTTGATGAGCTTGGCCATGGACTTAGAACCACTGTAGCGGCGGCGGTCGGCCCGGTACTTCAGGTGATCCATGACGTGGCGGATGAGCTTGGTGAAGAGGTTGGATATCTCCAGGTAGTCCTCTGCTGCAGACACCTCCTGGAAGTGGCATCTGTGCTCCTGAGCCAAGGCACGGCCTTCCTCTTCAAACACCTGACTGGCGTGGCACAGGTCCTGCTTGTTCCCCACCAGGCAGATTGGGATATCCATCTTGTCCATCTCTCTGTCCCAAACAAGCACACCAGGGTCAAAAACCTCCCTTAAACTTTCCTTAAAAGGATCATAAACTTAATCAAAATATGTGTTTCTGCTGACTCATCACGAACTTTATCTGACGTTCATCTGAATTAGTAAGGCTGTGTAAACTACTGGCATGTTTATTGAAGCAGCCCACGGTATCAAAGGAAAACGAACCAAGTAGGCCAAGTGGTGGCTTCAGTGAAGTTTCAGAGAGTTTATATAATGCAGACAGGCCCTCGCCCAAAGTGCTCTTTTGATATACAGTGAGGGTGACTTCTGCTTCACATCTATTTCATGGAGTGTCAAACCATCAGGACCCAGCTGAAGTAAAATCCCACTACACAAATTAGGTCTGACCACCCATGTCATTTTGTGAGCCATATGTGAGTCTTTATCATCTCAAGCTGTCCCAGCTCACGCTTCCACACAGCGGCAGTCGACTGGCTGCAAACTACTTTCACTTAAAGTCCTGTAACAAATGTCCAGTGGAATCCCAATAGTTCCTCCCTCTAGTATTTAATCATGTTATAATTAACGCCTCTGAGAAAATTGAATACAAGTCATTCTGGGGCAAATTCAATTGAGCATGAGAAATAATTTACTCTTATAATTAACTAAGTCGTGCCATGAGATTGTAAATCCTACAAAACATGTTTATCAAGAAGGAAAAGCCTACACTTCTATCGCAGACAGCTGCCTTTTGTGTTCACTTTGACTTCTATTTTCTCTATGATACAACAATGTTAAAATCATGTTGGAATCTGCCACTTTAACTGGTGTGTGCCCCCCTGTTAGCCTAAACGTCTGTCCAGGAATGGGAATCATTAATTCATCAAAGCCCAATCCCTTCCCTCTGGTAGGCATCAGGCACTGGGTCACAGGTCACAGTCACTCACCCCTTGCAGCTCTCTCCGCGGGCATCTTTGATCTGACATAGGATGTTTTGGGCGTTGAGGAAGGATGTTCGGTCGCTGATGTTGTACACCACGATAAATCCATCGGCCCACTCCACCGGCTCTTCCAGGATACATTTGCTCTCTCCACTCTGACAGGGCAGGGGACAGGGGGTGGACAGATCACAAACACATCCTCATACATCTTACCTGACTTATGGAAACTAATGGAAAAAATATTATTAACGATGTTTTGGTCACTCAAAGGCTATTTTACATGGAAAATTGTCACGCCTGCCTGGTGCTCAAAGGCGCCAGGCTCCCCAGCATTACGCACTCCTGCCACCATCATTACGCACACCTGCCTTCCCCCCCCATCACGCGCATCAGCGATTATTCGACTCATCAGGACTCAATCACCTCTGTCATTACCTCCCCTATATCTGTCTGGTTCCCCGCTCTGTTCCCTGCTTCAGCATTAATTGTCGTTTGTCGTTGTTTACCCGTATGCTGACGCTGCTCCTGTTGTGTTACCTGTCTGTTCCTGATTAAATGTTGACTCCCTGTACCTGCTTCTCATCTCCAGCGTCGGTCTTTACAGGAAATAAGGTAACTGTGCAAAACCTTTAAACTATTCAATAGAGGTCAATTTTATTAGGTAGCCTCACCCCTCAGAGAACTATGGAATATGAGAAAAGTAATGGGAAGTGAAGGTGTTGAGTACAAGCTTGTGTTTAAATCATATCAACGTTTATTGGTTGCGTACACAGACTTGCAGATGTTATGACAGGTGCAGCGAAATGCATATACAAAGTTGTCTTTGACCTAAAAACGGGCAACCGTGTCTGTCGGCGCCATCTTGTCAACTTGAAAATGACTTGCCACAGGAGCTTACAAATTGGTCCATGATATCTGACATCCCCTACACCATTGAAGTTGACATTTAAAATGGTTAGGTAAAGGTTATGGTTATGGGTAAGAGTAGGGATTAAGGTTGGGGTTTAGGGTAGGGATGTCCAAACGATTCTGGATAGCACTCACACTTCGAAATTATAGTTTCGAGTTTTATTAGTCGTATGTACGGGATACAAATGGTATACACCATCCAACGAAATGCTTACTTACAGGTTCCTTCTCAACAATGAGAAATAAAAGATAAGAATACAAACATAAAATAAATGGTTCAGTAGAACAGAATAAACATTTGAACATATGTATTATTAAGGCACGATTTATAGTCCAATATTTACAGTACACATGTTTTGGGGAAAGGGGGATTCGGGGCAAGTCAAAGACATGTCAACAGTGCATGACTTCTTTTGTTCCATAAAACAGGAAATAGACCAGAGAAAGACATGTACTGTACAGCAGTAGTTCCCAAACTGTGGGGCGCGTCCTGGGGTCGGCAGGAGGCGAACTCAGTCTGGCTTTAAACTTACTCTTGAAAGTTGTAATAGTAGAATGCACAAGGTGCCATTTCGAAATTGGGTAGCGCATCATCAGTTCCTCTTGTCATGTTAGTCATTGCATACCATAGAGAGCTATTTATAACTTGTCAGAAATGTCCAGATCAACTAGCCCATGTCAGCTAACATTTTTTTATTTAGATTTTTTAACCCATAGATATTGTTGTAATTTTTTTGTCACTCAAATATCACGAATACACATTAGACATGGCAAATTGTATAGAATTGCAGGAAATAAGCTTTAAACCTGCAGTATTCTCTCCACCAACAAGAGGGGTGTGAACAGTTTATGTCATGAACAGTGCTTGTGCCCATAGAAATAGACGTGGCACGTGCATGCAGGGGGGGGGGGGGGGGGGGGTTGGCACGGGATGTTCCCCAATGCTGGAAGGGGGGCCCTGAGTGAAAAAGTTTGGGTACCCCTGCTGCACAGTACCACTCACACAGACCCTAAAAGGTGAATAGATGATGACAAGGCACATCCTGTTACCTGAGCCTGGGGGAATCATAATAAAACCCAACATTTGGGAATAAAGGGTACCATCTGCGGCTGCATAAGCAGTCAACATGTTCTAGTGCTGCCTGTCTCAGCTTTCCAAGGGCTGATCATTGTGTACAGTGTGTTCTGAGCTACAGGGGAATATCATAAATCACATCAGAACACAACATACAATCTATTTCCCATGCCATTAGACACTACTATGTTAAACATGAGCTAAAAATATATGAATATATGCAGGGAACAGATCAGATACCTGTGAACACGGATCAAATACTTCCAAGTGTAACAGTCTTCCTTCGATGGAGAGCCTTTTACGGTATAAGGAGTCTGTAACACAAGTTCAATACATACTTATTGTAATAGGAAACGTGCAATAGTTCAAATCTGATGTAATTAGTCATGTACAGACTTCTCCCATGAAATAATGATTACTGTAAGCCTCAAACATCCAGGCCATGATTGTTCTGATGAAGTAGACTGAGTTAATTCATTTAAAGGAAAGGTCTGAAGTCATATACCCCTGTGTAAACTGGAACATCAAATGCAGCCATCTTCCAGCATGTTAAACAAGCGATGACTAATGGGAACAAGTCATCATGCCAATGACTTCATTCAGAAATTATAAGTTACCCTCGGCAAAGCATATCACATTAAACCAAAACATGTCTTAACACATACTATATGTGAACTTGAAGAATCATTTGAATAGTCAAATCAGTAAATTATTTCTTAAAATTCACTCACAATTAAAATGCCTGTGTGAACTATAGTTAACTTCCTGGTGGATCTTGTACTGTGCAGTATGTGTGTTTCATGTCAGACTCCCAGGGGTGATAAAGTAATAAAACGTTTTACTCCCTAAGTTGATGACATTGGTGAACAGCCAGTAGCAACAGACTGTAACTGCGAGCATATCTATATGACATTGTAAAAACATTACTACCCTACATTAAATATTGGTGAGAAATCTGTGTACTCACTGGTGTTGGAAGCATACTCTCCAATGAAACGTTTTGTCAGGAACCTTACCAGAACAGCTGGAGAGGGAGAAATGTGACATGGATAAGACAGGCTTATTAATATACAGGAAACAAAAACATAAACAACAAATAGTTGAATTTAGGCTTGGATACTTTGGTCTTAGTAGTGGAACCCTGAACAGTTGGTTGGTAAGCTAAAACAGGGCTGTTCAGTCGTGCTGTTTTCCTATTCTGCACTTCTCCACTCTCCCCTCCATGTGGATTGAACACTGCAGTGGGCTTTCTCCTGCATCTACTTGTATTAGTTTATACCACAGTATCATTTCTCTCTCTCTCTCAAGAGACCTTGGTTGAACCTGTTCCAGTTAGCCTGAGGGATCGCACTTTCCCCTGCCTTACAAGAAAAATAATTCCTCATCAATTAGATGCATGTTCATACCATCAATCTTAATTTCCTCTCTCCAAATCCTTACAAAAATATAGCAACTTCATTCCTCTTCTAGAGTTATGATCTAAAAACATTGTGCTTGGTGCTCATGCAGCGATCTCTATCTATCTGTCTAGGTGATCATTTCCCCCTGGTCATGGCTACACTGTACAATGTTACACTGTTTACAGTGAGGGAAATTACACGTTCGTATGCAAAGCATAGAAATAAGCAGTTCAATTATTCTGTTCATTTGGGAGACCTTGCAAGCCTCTACAGTCAAACACAAGAAACCAGACAGTTAAAGAAATACTTAATGATGCAAACACATACATTATTCATTCAGACACTAACCTGATTTCCCTGCTCCCTCGCTGCCCAGCAGAGCCAACTTGATGTCATTCATGTCTGCAGACTGGAGGTGAGCTGCTGAGAAGGACTAGCTGAGCTCTCTTTCTTTCTGCTGTCATGTACGTTAGGCGGTATCAGGATTAGAACTGTGCTTGTAAGAACTGCTCAGCCACAACAGATGCCTGTGGAAAAAAAGAAAACATACACAGTGTTTCATGTCCCCTCCCACCCAATGACGAGAGTGCCAAGTTAGATTACACAGAGGTCACCACAACACTGAATACCTTAAGAATCTCTCTTGCTCCTTTACAGTTAAAACATTAATAGTATCAAATCAAATCAAATGTATTTGTCACATACACATGTTTAGCAGATGTTAATGCGAGTGTAGCGAAATGCTTGTGCTTCTAGTTCCGACAATGCAGTAATAACCAACAAGTAATCTAACCTAACAATTCCACAACTACTACCTTATACACACAAGTGTAAAGGGATAAAGAATATGTACATAAAGATATATGAATGAGTGATGGTACAGAACGGCATAGGCAAGATGCAGTAGATGGTATAGAGTACAGTCTATACATATGAGATGAGTAATGTAGGGTATATAAACATAAAGTGGCATAGTTTAAAGTGGCTAGTGATACATGTATTACATAAAGATGGCAAGATGCAGTAGATGATATAGAGTACAGTATATACATATACATATGAGATGAGTAATGTAGGGTATGTAAACATTATATTAAGTGGCATTGTTTAAAGTGGCTAGTGATAAATTTTTACATAATTTCCATCAATTCCCATTATTAAAGTGGCTGGAGTTGAGTCAGTATGTTGGCAGCGGCCACTAAATGTTAGTGGTGGCTGTTTAACAGTCTGATGGCCTTGAGATAGAAGCTGTTTTTCAGTCTCTCGGTCCCTGCTTTGATGCACCTGTACTGACCTCGCCTTCTGGATGATAGCGGGGTGAACAGGCAGTGGCTCGGGTGGTTGTTGTCCTTGATGATCTTTATGGCCTTCCTGTGACATCGGGTGGTGTAGGTGTCCTGGAGGGCAGGTAGTTTACCCCCGGTGATGCGTTGTGCAGACCTCACTACCCTCTGGAGAGCCTTACGGTTGTGGGCGGAGCAGTTGCCGTACCAGGCGGTGATACAGCCCGACAGGATGCTTTCGATTGTGCATCTGTAGAAGTTTGTGAGTGCTTTTGGTGACAAGCCGAATTTCTTCAGCCTCCTGAGGTTGAAGAGGCGCTGCTGCGCCTTCTTCACAATGCTGTCTGTGTGGGTGGACCAATTCTGTTTGTCCGTGATGTGTACACCGAGGAACTTAAAACTTTCCATCTTCTCCACTACTGTACCGTCGATGTGGATAGGGGGGTGCTCCCTCTGCTATTTCCTGAAGTCCACGATCATCTCCTTTGTTTTGTTGACGTTGAAGTTATTTTCCTGACACCACACTCCGAGGGCCCTCACCTCCTCCCTGTAGGTTGTCTCGTTGTTGTTGGTAATCAAGCCTATCACTGTAGTGTCGTCCGCAAACTTGATGATTGAGTTGGAGGCGTGCATGGCCACGCAGTCGTGGGTGAACAAGGAGTACAGGAGAGGGCTCAGAACGCACCCTTGTGGGGCCCCAGTGTTGAGGATCAGCGGGGTGGAGATGTTGTTACCTACCCTCACCACCTGGGGGCGGCCCGTCAGGAAGTCCAGGACCCAGTTGCACAGGGCGGGATCGAGACCCAGTGTCTCGAGCTTGATGACGAGTTTGGAGGGTACTATGGTGTTAAATGCTGAGCTGTAGTCGATGAACAGCATTCTCACATAGGTATTCCTCTTGTCCAGATGGGTTAGGGCAGTGTGCAGTGTGGTTGCGATTGCGTCGTCTGTGGACCTATTGGGTCGGTAAGCAAATTGGAGTGGGTCTAGGGTGTCAGGTATGGTGGAGGTGATATGGTCCTTGACTAGTCTCTCAAAGCACTTCATGATGACGGAAGTGAGTGCTATGGGGCGGTAGTCATTTAGCTCAGTTACCTTAGCTTTCTTGGGAACAGGAACAATGGTGGCCCTCTTGAAGCATGTGGGAACAGCAGACTGGGATAAGGATTGATTGAATATGTCCTTAAACACACCAGCCAGCTGGTCTGCGCATGCTCTGAGGACGCGGCTGGGAATGCCGTCTGGGCCTACAAGGCTGCAGTGAAGGAGAGCCCGCAGGTTTTGGTAGCGGGCCGTCTCAGTGGCACTGTATTGTCCTCAAAGCGAGCAAAAAAGTTATTTAGTCTGTCTGGGAGCAAGACATCCTGGTCCGCGACGGGGCTGGTTTTCTTTTTGTAATCCGTGATTGACTGTAGACCCTGCCACATACCTCTTGTGTCTGAGCTGTTGAATTGCGACTCTACTTTGTCTCTATACTGGCACTTAGCTTGTTTGATTGCCTTGCGGAGGGAATAGCTACACTGTATTCGGTCATGTTTCCGGTCACCTTGCCCCGGTTAAAAGCAGTGGTTCGTGCTTTCAGTTTCACACGAATGCTGCCATCTATCCATGGTTTCTGGTTTGGGAATGTTTTAATCGTTGCTACGGGGAGAAATGGCACTCGATATAACTTAACAAAGTTAATATGTTTTCCAGATAATTTGATTTCTTTCATTTATTGTTTTCCCTCCTCAGGACATGGCAGAAAATGGTAATATATTTGACCGCAATTTACAATGCAGACATCTAAAAAGACAAAACCTTGATGCTTTCTATATGGCTCTTTCACATTCACTGTACCAGCCTACAGTCCCACCTATCTAGGGTTTGTATTTGGCCTCTGGGTACACACTATGTAAACTGCTGAACATCTGCAGTGCTGTGGGGATAGACAGGGCTTTAGGGAGACCAGAAACAGTTAATACCGCTGATACCTCCCAATTACCATGGCTAACACATAAGCTCCAACTGCACAACATTAAATGCCAACATATGTCCAACGTATGAGGCATGGTTTGATTGCAGGGTTCAGTACCTTTGAAAGGGAGGTACAACAATCCACTTTCCCTTTTCCCCCCCACAGTTCAAAAAGAACAAAGAAAGTCATTCAATTCTTCAAACTTCAATTTCATGGACTGCTTCACTAGTCAAAAAGTCCTTTCATTTATTTTATTTTTTTACACTGGCTGTTTTTTTCCCATGTCTACCGCTGTCATTGTTGACTAAAGTTCACAGGGGTGTCGCATAATTATCTTGTTATGTTTCATTTTACGTCTGTTAACTGAAAGGTCGCAGACCCCAGGAATAAAAGGCTTAAAATGTGCCCAGGACCAAAAATGATGCAGCATATTGTGGCCTGATTGTTCCATGAGTAGAATCAAATCAATAATCTTCACTGAGGGAAGCACAGCGGGGAGACAAGACTGAACACTGTACAGAAAAAAAAGACACATTGGACAAATTCAATACAGACTACATCACATTATGACAATCAATGAAGCCAGCACTTTATGGTGTGAGAGTGACAATAAACAGCTAGCCTGGAAGATGTGATGCTGTGTTATGCAACTGCCTTTTATTAGAGGAGGATCAGGTAGAATCAGGTAGAATACAAGACACAGAACAAAACGGCTGGGGGAATGCCTATAATGGTGGATGGAGTAAAAACAGGTAACAACAATGCCCTTGTCACTTAGTAGGCCATGTTTTATATACTGTACCAGCTATTATCTAAGAGCTCTCATGAGATAACAACAAGAGAGTGGTATTCTTAAAAACATGCAAATGAAGACGACTGTCCCTCAACAACAGTATTTAGTGTATTATTTCTGTCTTTCAGATCCACAGTCCCTAGACTGCAGTTTGGGCACTACCATATCCTAATGGCTCTGGACTTGTGGAAGTGTATCAATCCACAGTCATAGGAGACTTGTAACCTACAGCCAGAAATCCCTCATGTTGTCAGACAGACAATCGCTTTTCATACCATCTTCTCTCAAGAAACAGCCATGAACTGATCTCAAACTGCCACTTTGCACTTTTACCCCGAACGCATCGAGGGGGTCGAACTATTGTTATTCAACAATAATATTTGACTTCACTACATACAAAACACTTACCACTGATTGACTGGGGTTCCCCTTAAAAGCAATGCTGCCGATTTACCTATTAAAATAAACCCCTGCTCCCATATGAGTGGCTAATCAAAAACAGGCATCACAATACCAAATAAAGTAAGGAGGTAGTTCATAAGGTCTGGAACTTTTATGAGCTACACCATTCCCCTGAAGTTGAGTAGTAATCACTATATATTTACTAGCAGAAAAACGTGGAAAAAACACCACTAGTCCCACAAAAATGTTATCCTTTATTGGTAATGTTAAGAAAGAAGTGATGTGTGCTCTTGACATGAGACAGGGGCCAGCAGCAGAGCAGCATTTCTAGGGTAAAGAGAGGTTTAAACGCTGCAGGCAGAGTGATTACATCATGTCTGTCTTCATGAGAACCTCCTGGGAGCAGCATCACCCTCCAGCATTGTCAGGACAGCAGGCAGACAATCAGCGTCTTAATCCTGCAGGTATTGAGGGAATTCTCCCAGACAGCACTCTGATCTGATTTAAGACTCATCAGGATACTGTCTGTAGAGATGAACCAGAATGAGTCTATTGGAGTGAGAGTGTGCATCCCAAATGGCACCCAATTCCCTGTATAGTGCACTTCTTTTGACCATGACTCGTATGGCTCTGGTCAAAAGTAGTACACTATGTAGGAAATAGGATGCCATTTGGAACGCATCCGTGGGGTGGTGGGGCAGGATTCACTGGAATAATAAGATTTACTGAGAGCAAATGTGTGTTTCTCTCAGGAAGGAAAGATGATATCATCTCTTGGGATGGAACAAGTAACCCAGCTTGGTTCCTTTCATCAAAGGAGAACTGTAACCGCTTGGAGGGGCAAGGAATTCACTCTTGATCCAGTAAATCTTTTCACAGGAATATATGTGAGAGGTCTTTTGATACAAATTAATCTCTGCTGGTCTGCCTCTAGGTGCTAAAGTTGGCACGTTTTAAATGCTCCTCAGTTCATGCCTTGCTGAAATTCAATTTCTAGTTTGCATTTTTCATTCGAATTTGGGGCTTAGGATTTCTTAACTTTTGAAAGACACCTCTTTGGCCTAACTACATGGATTGAGAGTCCAACAAAAAGGTATTTCATTGGACATGCAAATCCATTAAATCCATCATGCTTTTCCTTGATAAAAAAATTAAAACGTATGGTTAGAGAGAGTATGAAAGGAGTATAGATCGTATTCTTTAGTTAATACTTAATGATGGTGCTTAGTATAATATGAGATTGTTTTGCCAAGACTACAGTGTGTTTTATCATCTTGTTGCTTCTTGTGACTTCCATGGCTCACAACTCTGCTAAAGTATTTTCCAGACTCGCCCACATTAAGATGATCCTATCATTATTAATAGGCTGCCATGATTGCATCTCGAGAGAAAATGAGTTACGGTCAATGATGGAAATGTCCAAAAAGACCACTACCCTCTCTGTGATGCGAAGACCCACCAGTCTGCTGCTAGCTAGCCCACAGTCAAGACAGCACTGCTTCTCACTGCTCACCACTCACAGAATCAGGCTCATTACAGTCCAGCCAGGGTCGGCCCTAGATATAATCAACATAAGCAACCGCTTAAGGCCCCACGACCGCTAGGGGACCCCCAATCCACATTTTTTAAATAAAATATAAATAATGTTAGGAACTCAGTCGGGGTTTCAACTTACAGTTGAGAGTTAGAATAGTAGAAAAAACAAGGTGCAATTTCAGAATTTGGTTGTGCATCAGCAGTTTTTCTCTTGTAATTTCAGGTTGGATTAAAGCAGAAGACTAATTTCCATCTTGCATGGACTAATAAAGTATATCTTATCATAATCATGGTCGAATTACCGACAGGGCACGCATAGCACATGCCCGGGGGGCCTCAATTGATTTTGTTAGTCACTCTCACTCAGATATCATATTAACATGGTATAAGTCATGGCAAAATGTGTAGAATTGCAGGAAATTAGACTCAAAATAAAAAATAAAAAATTCCACCCTTTTTCAAAATGTGTAGAATTTCAGGAAATTTGTTGTAAAACCAACCATATTTTGCTTCGGACCCCCAAAAGGCTAGAGCCGGCCCTGCATCCACCACAAATACACCAGGCTGCTCTGTTATTATTATGCCTTTAGTGAAACATTTCAATATGGAATGCTTTAATGTCTGCATGATGTTTCAATCAAGACTTTCGAGGATAATTGAATTAGAAAATTGGTCGGGGCTAGCCGGAGGTTTTCAAAGGGACCCAGGATTAATCATACATCATTCACTGTCCTCAACCATAAGCAACCATAAGGACCCTGTGAATCACCTTTAATGGAAGACTACACTCAAAGTGAATGATTTGAAGGGTTCCAGGCAACGCATAATGTTCTAACTCATTAAGAGAAAATTACTTTTATGTAGGAAAAGTCTTGGATAAACAGAGAATCGGGGCTTTGAGGAAAGTTTGCATGGTAGGCTGACAAGGCAACTTTTAAACACTTTTTATCTCCATGAAATATTTAGTAAGGCATGTTATCTTTCTTGGATATGACTAGCTGCTGTAAATAAAGGAAGATGAAATGAGTTGTGAAATAGCTTACATCAACATAAATGTCGTTATTTTAGGAGATTATTTTTCTTTCATGTCTTCATGTAAATTAAATATTTGAACAAACTCACAATCCTGAGAAGTCGTCTGCATTAATACCCACTGATACTCTGGCAACGCATCCTGCATCTTGTCAAGTCCACAGCAACACCGCCCATATGGAGAGAGGTGGGACACTGACTGACACTTGACTGTTGGCAACTAATCACAACCCCATTCTGTCAAATCCCCCAGAAACTCCAGAAATGACTCAGCATACCTTTAAGCTTATTACATATATTTTAGGTAGTAACTAGCAAGAAGACTACATTGATACAAAACATGCCTTTGTCGGCTAAAGATAGACATTTATTATTTCCATTACCCCATAAAATAACTTCAGACAGAATAGAAATGAGGAATCAAAATGAAACGTAGAAGAATAGCGAGGACCGTTTCAGATACAGCACTTTTCTTTTCAACTATTCTTTATTAAATGGACATTTCTTGATACCAGCTAACTCTGAGAGGGTCTTTGTAGCTTTTAGGATTCAATATTAGAGATGGAAGCAGAGATATTCCATATTGAAAAGTCCAAATGAAATACTACAGAGAAAAAATACCTACAATCGTTTTAAGTCCGTTTGTTTATTCAAATAGCAAACTTAGCTTGATCTGACAGTTAATTTAAGTTATTATTTTGCAGCAACCTTTAAAAAAATACAGCCAGCTCTACCGTATTGCAGCAGCCATTTTACATAAATGAAAAACTAACATGTACATTCTACATAGAAACTACAGAAAGTTGAAATAACATAACATTCCTCTTAAGTCACTCTTAACTTCGCCAGGTCTTTCTACTTATTCACACTGGATCAAATACCTCCCACTCCCATTAAGCCTGAGAAATAATCATTACTAACACTGGCCTTATACTAATGAAGTATAATTTCATTAGGATTTAATAAATGCAAATCTAAAGCATATGTGCCTTGCAATACTATTGTGGCAATTTCAACTAAAGGTATGTTCATTTTTATATTTATCTTAATCTTCTTTGAATACCCCCTTGGTTCAATATGAACTTAACCTTTTCCTTTGTGCTCAGTCATTGCTGCTGAAGATAGGGCGCCCTCTGCCAGTCACTCAAATCATTACCGTAAAAAAAGGTAGGCCGTACATAACGTTCTATACTGTACTTTAAGTGCATATAGGACAGAGACATATATATATATATATATATATATTTAAAAAATGAAAGACAGAAATATTAACATTAATAGTCTGTATTTACTAATTGCCTGCAATCATTTAGCCACTAAAAACACTCAATATTAATATATAAAACAAGATAATGTAGAGTTTAATATTTATAAATATGTTTACCATTTATTAATACTGACCTTATAGGTTTTGCCGTATACATGATGGAGAATCTACATATATAAGTAGAATCTCCAAATATATCTGGAACAAAAAACAAATACCAGAAACGCAGTTTATAAAGGCATAATAAGTATAAAGATGTATGTCAGATTATAGTTATACAATAATATTTGACACAAATATCAGGCCAAATTAAGAGCAGATAACCTTTATAATGAAGAAGTACAATTCTCAAAATGTAAATATGTACATACAATCCCTTCATAAAAACTCAGCTTCCTCTCTTGGATGGAAACGTCCAGTGCAATATCATGTCATACTGTCCTTCAAAATAGCCAGTGATAGGCTCTGCCCCACTGCCTACAACTAGAAGTTATGCTTCCTCCAGTTGAGAGAGTGCCTCCTCTTCCTCTTCCTGTGGCACTGCTCTCTCTTCTCTGGCCAGGGGAAGCCTCCCTCGGCTGCTCTGTACACCTCGTCGTACTCATCGCTGTCGGAGTCCTCCTCGGCTGCAGGGAAGGCCCTGTCTGGGAACACCTCCCTGAGTCTGGAGCTGAAAAACGTCTCCAGGCTGCGACCTGCTTGGGCCACCTCTGAGTCCGGCTGGAGGACAGACAGAGAAACCAGACATTAAACACAGCTCATCTCAGGTTTTACTACTGTGATCCGGATCAGTACTTACAATTGCATTGTGAGACATTTAATAATGTAAATGATACAATAAAATATGCATTTGCAATATAGCACTGAAAGAGTGGTCAATATATACAGTTTAACCTCTATCACTAAAATATTATTATTAATCTATATCACTTACATAATTGAACTTTGCACAGTTCCTGAACATGAGGGAGACATCAGCCACAAACTCCTCAGGTGAATAGTAGTGGTGAGTGCTCCTCTTGCTGAGTTTGGCCCTGATCACAGACAGATCCATGGGCCTTTTGATTATCTGGTAGTAGTGGCGAGCCTAGGTTTCAAAACACGTTTTATTAAACCAGATCACTGTGTTTTTGTGGAGTATTGTGAATACTAACATGCTGATTAAGAATAAGATTGGGATCACTTACCAGTGGACTGACCGGCTCGTGGAAGGGAGCACTTAGCATGTTGCTGCAGATCAACAGAGTCAACCTCTCACATTTCTACAGAGGGGGGACAACATTGATTTATTACGATAAATAACATTTACTGTAACTAGTAGGTGTGAAACCCCACTTACAGAATACACTGAGCCCTCCTTGACACTACTGACTGGTCATTACCAGTAATATGTTGAGTCCAGTGTCAGTTGATTCAAATTTTCATAATGAAGAATAATACTTACTCTCTGGTCACAAGCAGAGAGCACATGAGGCAATGGCTTTCCTGAACATTCTGCAGCCAGCCTCTGGTTCTCACAGTCATACTCCACCTCTGGCTGCTGGATATCTCTGCAGAAGGTACACACCCAGTCACCCCTGAAGTGGGAGAGGACACAGAGGCAGACATTGGTTATCCTCAACCACAGAGCAGTAGTGTAGACAAGACTGATGGATGAGAGAAGTGAGGTGTCCCAAATGGCCCCCTATTCTCTGTATAGTGCATTACTTTTGACCAGAGCCCTATGAGCCCTATGAGCCCTGGTCAAAAGTAATGCATTATATAGGGAATCGGATGCCATTTGGGACACAGTCTATGACTTATGGCGATTAGATGACTTACGTGGGGAAGCTGAGGAGAGCGGGCACATGGCAAGACAGGTGGAAGACTTTGGGACAGCGGTCACAGCACAGAAGGTCTCCTCCGATCAGACACACGGCACAGAAGTCTTCACTCTCCATCTCCATGTTCTCTGCCCCAGGCATGACCTGCTCGACTTCTTCACAATGCATCTGTGGACCAGGGTCTGCAGGCAGAGCCCTCTGGGCTGGATGGGACTCCACTCCTGGGTCAGGACTGATAGAGGATGGGTCAGGGACTGAGTCTGGCTCCGATTCCAGATCTGGTCCAGATTCTGCAGACCCTTGTGATTCAGGGGGTTGTGCACAGTCTGATTCCAGGTCAGAATCTAATCCCGGACGTGTTTCAGATGGAAAACGGGGGTCTGAGCCAGGGTCAGGTTGGAGGTCTGATTCCATATCAGCCTCTGATTCCGCATCAGCATCCAGGTCTTCACCATTCTCTGATTCTAAACCATTCTCTGATTCTTCACTACCTTCTGATTCCACACTAGGTTCTGATTCCACACTAGGTTCTGATTCCACACTAGGTTCTGATTCCAAACTAGGTTCTGATTCTGTAGCTGCCTCATCAGGAGATTCCTCATCAGCAACTGATTCCAGATCAGCCTCCGATGCAGACTCAGCTGGTGGATCAGACTCTTGCTGGGGATCTGATTCTGGTTGTGGGTCCGAGTCCAGTTCAGGGTCAGAAACAGTTTCTGAGATTGACCTGGGATCTGAGTCAGAGTCAAGGTCAGGTGCAGAGAAAGGTGGGGGTGATACAAGATCAGTGGCGGGTACTTGCAGTGTGAGCTCTTTGTGAGGACTGTCTCTTCCATGCTCAGGCCAATCATTGAGTACTGGAGGTGGGAGAGATTGATTGATAGTGTGTCTCTCTGAATATTGTTTATCCAGAGACAGGCTGACCGTTGCGACCTTGGCTTCTTTTGATATTCCCTGTAGACAAAGTACAGAGTTGGACATTTAGAACATGCCAGTAGTATTATACCCTGATCTGAAACACATTGCAATTTAGTTCAGACCTAGCCTCTTCTCTGGGCTAATTGCTGCTGCTTATAAGAACCAGCTGCTGGACAAAACTAGTTCAGACAAAATGTTTATTGTGGTTATGAAATGAGTATAATCTGACATCATAGACTATCTGGAAGAGAAGAGAGTTCATGGTGTTTTAGTGGAGCCTACCTCAGTCATCTTGTCCTCCCATCCCCTCTGTGGAACAGGTCCGGTCCTTTCTGTTGCGGTGTCTGGCAGAGGGTCACTCTGTCGCCGCCCCTGTGGTGGGATCCGAGACACCAGGATCTTCAGCCTTTCCAAACACACCACTGGAACCTTGGAACTGGAACTCCCAGATTCCTTCTGTACCTCTCTGTCACTGATGTATGAAGAGGGAAGTGGTGAAGCAACATACCTTTAGCTTTTCCCCTTAAACTATTTTTTGAAGATTATTGTGATGTTTAAATAGAACATACCTGTTGTCTGGAGTTTTTCTTGGTATTCTGCATTTTCCTTTGACGTCATGCCCAGTCTCATCATATGCATAGACATAATCTGGTAAACAGGAGAAAGAATAATCATTTGATGAATCCATTTAACTGATGTGAAAGCAGAATTTGGATATTAGTGATGATGATACTGTATACATCTCTCAGTGGTCATATGTTCATATGAGAGCATATTGTTACTACATAATCAGAACATATTTATCTACAGTTATAAATATATATATATAAATATATATATATATATATATATATATAGAGAGAGAGAGAGAGAGAGAGAGAGAGAGAGAGATGTGTTGTTTATTATTGCCATGGCGTACAATATTGCCAGCTAGATATGAATTGCAGTGTACAGTGTATACAGAAATAAATAAATCATCTGAGAAATGTATATTAATATAATAATAAATAAATGATAAATGTATAATATTTGGAAGTTAAGTGGCTTAGTACCAGGCTCTGTCTTGTAGATGGTCAAAGGCGACAGGCGTAGGCTGGGCTGGCCTCTGGAGGGAGGAGTGGCTAAGGATCTCTCCAAGGAGGCCACAGATCGTATCACTCCATCAGAAGACAACCCCCTCCGTCTGAGATCCATGAAACCCTGCTGAGGGAGGGAATCAGTCATAATCAACATCAACTACTATATCAAGCACAGACACCAACCATATTTTACATCCAAAGTCTGTAAGAATAAGGAGAAGGGACACCTTAGTGTTAGCTTTAGGAATGGGTTTAGTAAGATAAACCAGATATCGTTACAAAACATTATGGGTATTGTACTACATCATGCTAGAGTCAACTGCAGAGACAAAAACAAGAAAAGGCATTGCTGCCAAAAACCTGGAATCTGATTGACCCAAAAAGGTAATTTTGTTAAATGTACCTTTAAACAGCAACACTAGCAACTTTGTCCAATTTGTTTGCAAAAAAAAGCAAATGGACTCATTGCTGCATCAGTTCTGTTTTTTGGTAATGTCTTTTACCCTCTGCAAAGAATTTACATTGCCATGTGTGTAGCCAAACCTTTCTACCACATTTATATGTATCCCTTTAAAATCAAATCCAAAACTGCTGAGACTGCGCCTTAAAATAACTGACATATTGTAATAGATACAGTATTTGGAATATTGTTTTCTTTTACAATGTTCTTTTCTTTGTATAGAATTACATTAATTATAGGATCTCTATGGCAGCAGGTCTCTGTTTAGTAATAGGTTACCTGGTCTGCCATGCGTCCCCTTTCCACGGCTGCTGTTGCTAGGCTGTGGGTGGCCCCCAGGGGCCTGTCTGTGGAGGGGCTGCTGGAGGGGCCTGCCAGTTCTGGTGGGATGCTCTGGGATCGACTCTTCCTCCCACACAGTGAGCTGGGCCTGCTGCTCTGAGCATCAACACTAAACCCATGGGTCGTCACAGACATCTCCAATGAAGTGGATCTCTGTCAGAACACAGAAACATGAAGGCAGACCGCCTCAGCACACTCTACTGTTGCTGACTGAGCATCATACAACACAGGTGCATCTATTCATGTCATAGCAACAGAGAGACAGTGCGGTGGTGGGAGGTGTGTGGCGGAACAACCTTCAGTACCACACGCACTAAGGACGCCACTCAGAATCCATTCTGTGAGCCCTGCCTGTCTGATTAAAAACAACGCAATCGCTACAAAGCCCATTCATTTCAGCGAGAGATGGCCCACGCTCACAACACCGTCATTCTACTGATAATGAAGGGCTTAGTTACAACACCAATTATCGTATGTAAATCCACCATCAGAAGTGCGTTAGCTAGGCTCCTTTGAATAAGAGGCATTAGCACATCACAGATTAGACTCTCTTTCTGTCTCTTCTCCATTGGCCTTCCCATCTCGTCATCATTTCACTAATGTGAGTTTTCCAAAAAGCCCCCAGCAACTGTATCTCTGTGCTAATGCAGCCATACGCCTGACAAAGCTCGAGCACTAGCCTGTGTCTCAGCACCCCTCCTCTTCCTCTCACCCCTCCTCTTCCTCTCACCTCTCCTTCCCTCCCTTTTTTTCTCTGTCTTATTTCTCACAGCGCGCCACACACCATGGAGATTTAGACCAGCTGACACAGAGCATGTGCTCATAATTACCACTCGGTTAAAACACTTACCTGATCCGCGCCCCGAGGAGAGGTGTGAAGGAGTCTAAATGTGGAGAAAAAAGCTATAATCCTCTTCTAGAGGAAGAGGGAGCGAGACAGAAGACAGGGATGTATCTGAGAGAAGTGTACCCAGAGCTGAAATCAACCTGCCAGCTCCACCAATTCCCCAAGTGTCTCATTATTACCAGGTTAAGTATGTATGTGGCTGCGCCCAAGCGCATTTTCTTCTCTCTTTCACTCACTGTGTCTTGGCAAGGCGGAAATCATGTGCCTCTGTTGTTGTAATCATGCAGGAGGAACATTTTTGATCGGTGATCATTCGGTTGCTCAATCCCTGGTACCAAGGGTAAACAGTAGAATCTTTTTTTTGTTTTTTTTATATATTTCAGCATAGCTGGTGCTTTGATTGTGTTAGTGTGCCTCTTTCTTAAGCATAGTTCCTTCTTCAAATGGAAGCACCTCAGGTTTCTGTAGCACCATCTGTTTTCAGGGCAGCTGTCAACCACTGTGACTGATCATTTGGCGTAAACAAAGTTATTGACAGAATTCTTTCAATATCCGCTGTATGTAGATATTGAGACAGGAAATACTGCTGTCAGCCTGGGTTTTAAGACTTGCAATCATGCGAAGCTCCCTGCGGTACAATGTGCTTTGAGCTTCAATTATAACACCATGAAACCAATTTACTGTATCCAGCCTGCCCTCAACCCATTGGCTTTTTATTCTGCCATAATGCACAACCGAAGTGAAACAATGGCTGTACCTTGCACTATTCTCCTCAGGACAGGTGTGTGACCTGTGGTTTGTGTGTGCGTGTATGTGTGCATTGCCAGAAGCGAAGCAGGGCTGAGGCATGTGTGTTACTGTGAGTCTGAGAGGTGTTTGTGAGCAAGACTGTGTGTTTTGACACCTCTGAGCTCAGAGTGTGTGGTGAGGTCTATAAGGCCATAGAGAATGAGGAGGGACAAGTGTGACCACTGGGGAGTCAACAGAGTGAAAGCGAAATGAGGTTGTGGGACCTATACAACTCTCTGGTCAACAGACAACAATGGGGGAACTCCAATGTAGGCCAAAAGTGCACTATCGCTGAGCAAACATGGACAGCTTTACTAAGATGATATGGTTTAAGCATCTCTGATGTGAAGAAACAATGTTCATTATAGTGTGCTTTGGTCAACTCACCATGCCATCTCTGCAGTCTCTGGATGGCTGTGTAGTCCTGGCCTCCTGCTGCTCTTCCTCCTGCTGCTCTTCCTCCTGCTGCTCCACTGTCAGTTCGGCCACCAGGGGAGACAGGAGCTGCTGCTGTTGCTGTTGCTGTTGCTGTTGCTGTTGCTGCTCCTGCTGGATCCCGTCTGTCAGCACCTCTCTGTCCACCCCTGTCTGTACATGTGTCATCTCCCTGCTCCCCTCCTGGATCTGCTCTGTCAACACCTCTCTGTCCACAGCTGGCTGCCCAGGAGTCTGCTCTCTCTCTCTGCTGGCCTGCTGGCCCTGGCCATCCCTGGCCCCATCTGTGGCTGGCTGTGCATGAGTTTCGGGAAGCGGCTGAATCTGAGGCTGGTAGAGGGCTGTGGCTGGGGGCTGAAGTCCAAGACCTCTACTGTTGGAGTTGGAGCTGAGCAGGCCTGGGTCAGCAGCCGGGAGATGCGCTGGCTGTTGGGGACGCTGCATGGAGGAGGGCGCCACAGCTGGTGGACCTGGAGGACTGTCAGGGCCCCAGCACCTCAGCAGCTGACTCTGGTGCAGGGCCAGTGAGGGAGAGCTGAGGGTGGACTGGGCACACCTGGCGGAGTAGGGGTTGGGTTCCCGCTGGGTCTTGTCCAGCTGCACAGCTGGCTGTGGGGGTATGCAGTGAAGGCAGCACATCTGGGGCTGACAGCAGGCCTGGAAGGCACAGCTCTGCTCCCGCCCTCCATGGCACACAGATGGCAGGGACAAGCAGGTGATAGGCTGGGGCCTCAGGATGCTGGGGAAGGCCACGCCCTCAGAGTAGGAGCGATTTCCCCCCTCGGCAGTGAGCTGACCTAGAACAACAGAGATACTTGTAGTTTAGGAATAAGGCCAGGTCTCCAGTAGGAAGGCATTAAATGCAACACTTTCAATAATTACATACTACCAGTTTACAACCAGTCACTGCTACTGCAGCCAAGTCCTTAAGCCTTAGTTTACCCAAAGTTGAGATCTGCTTAGTCCAGTAGCTGGCATCCCAGTTGAATTTGATTTTCACAGGGAGCCAGGCGTCAGAGTGAAGTGGGGGTTCAAGCAGGCGCTGCATCTGGAGAGAAATCTAAAGGAGGACAGGCGTAATTTAAAAGCCCAAAAGACCTTTTATCATAATCAACTCCAAAAATGTTTTCTTTCTCTTTTCTTAAAAGAGACTAGAAAAGGGCCTTGCATTTTACAAGTGGCAAAAGAATGGTCTTGTGTTTGACCCGCAAGCCCACCCTTCTGTCCCTTCAGACCTACCAGCTCCCTGCTGAAGAGCAGTGGGTTCTTGAGGTGGTGGGCCGTTGCCCAGCTGATGAAGTTCTGCACGTGGTCCAGCTGGCTGCACATCTCTATCGCCCCCTGCAGCTGGTCCTCCAGACGCCGCTGGAAGTCCTCTGAGATCTTCTACACACACACACACAGAGGCAGACAGAAACATGCTCACGTGTAATTGCTGGTACAGAGAGAGTGAATTACAGATGGAAAGAGAGAGGCTAATCAATGGCTTGTTTTTCGCCGGATTTCATTCCTAAGATCCCTGCTTTTTTGACAGATCATTATTGCCTCTCCATTGCAAGCGGTCGGAACTGATTAGATAATGTTGGGAGCGCTCCTGATTGGGAACATGTACATTCATGGTCAGCTAGACACTGGAGATGAATGCCCCTGGAAACATAGAGACTGAGGGGAGAGAGAGAGAGAGAGAGTCATTACCTCTAGTTGCTCTATTAATAGGTTAGCCCGTTTGTTCAGCTCATTCATCATAATCATCTTTGCCATTTTAATCTGGTTCTCAGCCTTCCTCTGCGTGACCTTTACACCGTGCAGCCTGAGAGGAACACAGAGAAAATGACATTCTGATTACTGACAGAGAAACCAAAACAGTTGATGGATTGTGGTGTACAAGTGCTTTATTGCACTTGGATGCTTTTCAAATGTTAGATGGGTATTTCATTCAGAGTTGGAGAGTGTATTGTATATAATCTTTGAGAGGACATATACATGTCATCAACATTGCTCTGGTAAATTTGAGCCAGGTTTCTGAGACCACCAGCTGTTGGCTTTACACTTGCTTTATGAGATCAGTGTATACTCTTGCTCATTCTACACATCTGTCTGTAATGTATTGTACATGCGGAGCTTACCTGTCCTCTATCTGTTTGGCTGTGCTCTCCACTGCAGACCTCCTCTCCTCCACCTGAGCCATCAGGCTCTCAAACTGCCACTGTTGGTCCTGCAGGGCCTTCCCAATGTGCACCAACCTGAGGACAAACAGATATCACAGTGGGTCAAATAATACAATAGAAACACCACTTAACCTCACCACTTTACACGCTTTCATTTAAAGCATCTCCTTGAGGGCTAGTTACTGTATGACGTTAGAGACTTTTGGGACCACTAATGCGCTGCAAAATCACAGGCAACAGGGCAATGTATCATATGGACTGAATTAGAATTAGGTAGGTTGAAGATATGCACCAGAGACAATGCAGGAGGTTTTTAACCTGCTGTTAGCTCCTCACTGTAATGCCCTTGTGCCGTGTCTAAGGACTGACCTGTGGTTCTTGTGGGCGGACAGGTGACAGCTGCTGCAGCACATGAGGTCACAGGATTCACAGAAGAGCTCCAAGGGCTCCTGTCTGTGAGAGTGGCACATGAGGAGGGGGCGGCCACACGAGCCAGGGCCTGCCGGGCAGAGGGGGGAGGGGGGAGGGGGGAGAGAAGCATAGCATTACCACAGAGAAGGACTAAACAAGCAATTCACACTACAGCTAAACCCGTTGGGAGGAATTGGTGCTGTACATTTATTTGCTAAATGCACAAAGATATATCATGTAAACAAATGTTCAAAGACACATCATGTAAACAAAAGTGGCCTACTAAAGAGCAACTGCATAACATTCATGTCTGGCAGCACACAGCTTATGTACATCAATGTTTTATTCTATTTTTAAATCAATCTACAAGACAAACTACTATTTCGCTGAATGTTTCCTGTTGAGTCTTGTTTAATTTAGTTTCAAATGTTATCTGCAATCTCACTCTACTCTATTTTAGAGTTGGAAAATACATTGAATCTGATATTGGCCTCAAGTTAACAGTCATTCAGTATCATCATCATTCCAAAACTATTTTAGGTTGGGGAAATATGCCATCCTTTAAATCTAGTAAATATTTCTGGGCTTAAAGAATGGGTAAACAGATGGAAAATAGGGCAGAGAGAGGTCTTTGATCGAAGAAATGAAAGACCAGTGCCAATCTAGATGAATAACTTTGTTCGGTTGGCTTTTGAAGAATCAAACAAAACCTTCACACCGCAGGATGTAGACAGTAACAAATGCTGCTAGAGAACAAATTACTTTCATGTGTGCATGCATAAACGGCCATGTTTTAAAAATAAATGCAGCATTAGTCATTTGATTTGCAATGTAATGAGAGTTCCTACTCTATGCAAATGATCTGTATAAATAGCTGGAAATGTGATTCTTATGCAGCACATATGAGACTTCCTGCCCAAAGTTATCACTTCCTCACACTAAGGTTATATCCCAAATAGCACCTGTTCCCTATAGGGCTCTGGCCAAAAGTAGTGCACCATGTAAGAATAGGGTATAATTTGGGACGGAGTCCGAGCAATCACCATGTGGCATTAGTTTATTTACTTCAAAACTGGACCCAAATTGACTGAAGCCTTTAATTGACTTTTGAGAACAATAACAGCCAATTGTTGTATCCTGATGCTGGTGTTTATTTCCTCTCTTGGGTAATGATTGTGTCATGAAACTGTGTGCACTGCACTCGGAGCAGGCCTAAGCATTGTTATGAGGACTGAGAAGACTGGGTGATGTTCAGATGGCTATCCACTGTACACATTAAAGTTGGTCCTATGTCTATACTCTGGGGTGATGCAGAAGGTTTTCCCACAGTCACAGACACACACGCAGGCACAAACGCACACACAAACACACACAAACCAGAAGGGGCAGGAAACAGATCACAACGTGATAGAGAGACCACAGGGTCACGATGAGTAAACACAGCCCCCAACAATACACAGTACTGCTGCTGTACACACACACACACACACACACACACACACACACACACACACACACACACACACACACACACACACACACACACACACACACACACACACACACACACACACACACACACACACACACAGCTAAGCATGGCCCTAGTTAGTACAGTCAACTAAACACTGACTCAACAGAACAGTACAGCGCTCAACACAACCCTATAACATAAAGATCACATCCCAGTTCATATGCAAACTGCTGCACACAGGCCCACAGAGCCTGACTAAAGTCTCAGCTGAACATAGCTATCCGCTGAACACAACCCTACTGCACTCTGCTGGACACACCACTCCAATGAGCAGTGCCTTTTGCACAATGCTCTCCACAAGGCCTATTGTGCACTGCGTAGCACAGCCCCAGTGCTAAGAGCTGAGTGACCACATCCTGCCTGCAGAGCTACGCTTTCTCACCCGCAACACTTCAAACTGATGTTCTCACCAAAACACAAAAACAAAACACTAACACACTAAGACAGCAACACTTAGAGGTGGCAATAGAGGTGAGATGTGATCACAGAGTTACAGTATGACTTCGCCTTTTAGCATCCAAGAGTAGAGCCCTAGAAACGTACTTTTCAGCATCCACGAATTATATCACACTGCTGCTACAAAAATAGTATCATTCTCAGAGTGTTCACTTTCTGAATGTGGGCCACATGATAAAATTAATTGTGGAGGAACCATTACTGTACCACCAACCATTACAGGCTACATGCAGAATTCATCACAATCATTCCTACTGAGACATGATTAACAAACAAACATGGGAAAAAGTTGAAACAAAGAAACCCAAACAGGTCTGATGACGACCCCGGGGAAACGAAGCCCATCTCCACCCAACCGTCCAGAGACACCCGGATGTGGAGACTGGAGAGGCAGTGAGGGATGGGAGAACCTGTCTGGGAGAGAGAGATGCTTGCCTGGTTCGGGTGGAGGCAGGGACCTGGGGGCTATCTGGTCCCTCTGGTGCAGGTCGGCCCATTGGTTAGTGGGCTTCTGGTGTTTGTGCAGGTCTGAGCACTGAGGGGAGGCTTTCTGGTGCTGGTGCATGTCTGTACACTGGTAGCACAGCCACTTGTTGCAGAATGTACACAGGCTCTGGGCTAGCCTGGGCTCTGGGCACTCTGCGCAACGCTGCCACAGACAAGAGAAGACCTGTCATGTATTGACACACACCAAGCACGCATGCACACAAGCACACACACAAAACAACAAGGTTGTCTGATATAAAGATGGGGTGACATCTGTCAGAAGTATTTGTGTTACCTCCCTCTGTACTTTGGGCTAAATCACACTCCTCAGAGCGGTTACTTGTGTCGATGCTCACACATTCTGAGCTATTCCCAGAGAATGTCAGATGCATTCGATCAAGTTCCTCAAAATTAAGCCATGTTGAGAGTCACAGACACAAGCTGCTCAACCAGCTGATTCATTTCCCATTTAATGCAGCTTAAAGACAGCTAGTAGCACAGAATGAAGTGCACATTCAAATCAAATGTACTGAAATCACATATGAAAATACAGCTGCAACAATATAAGAAAACAGGTCATACTGAAGTCATGCCAATTGCACAGGATGATCCTTTCTTCTTTCAGAACGTGTTGTGTATCTTTTCATCCTCCTCACATTACAGTTAACAGTTAACATTATCCCCTCAGAGTTATTTGGAAAAATATTCATATTCACTTTGTTAGAAATACACTGAAGCACATCAAAGACTTGAGAGAGTCTGAATACCCTCGGGCTAAGACAGCAAATAATAAGTCCACGCATTTACATTCATTCTATTTCTGCAATTGCCTCTACACACAGAGGCACAAACAAAAGTAGAATAGAAAATCTGCTTGTGGGGGAAAAAGAGAGTTGAGGTAATCTGTGTCAGCCGTGTCATAGGAATGTTAATAGAACGTTGAGAGAACGCCTTACCTTCTCCATGTCAGCACTGGGGTAATGTGTCCTCTGGTGAATGGTGGAGCTGGTACCCAGCAGAGCTGCTCTCGCTATCGGAGGGAGAGGACAGCACAGTCTGACGCTCACACACAGCACAGCAGCACTCACACTGAAGCTTTTACCTGCGGCAGGAAGCAGCATGCACCGAGAGGTGGCCCCAGAGAATACGGCTTACATGACAGCCTGCGTGCTGAGCTCTCCTCTCCTCGCCTGGTTCATCTGTGTGTAGGACTCCTCACAGAACAGAAGGAGAGGAGTCTCAAATTCAAATCCATCCTCTCTAACACACAAAAAAACATAATCCTTTTTCTTAAATAAGCCTGTGCATAATAATTGGGAATTAGGGAGATACGATAATTATTTTTTTTCTAGGGCGAAATATCCCCGGAAGCCCTTCCCAAAATGGAAGGAGAGGCCGATTGACCTACAATGTTGGAGGGAATTGTAAGCACTGCAAACGGGAGTGGAGCAGGCTGGGATGGGATGGGCTGTGGTGGGCTGGGTTGTGGTGGGCTGCTGGTGACCTCCTTCTGCATCCCTGTATCAGCACAAGGAGGGGACAGTTCCCTCTGGAGCCACACATGCTCACGTAGCACACCATAACCGGGTCAGGCTCTGATGAGCACCAGATGAGAGTAGGAAGCACTCCTGCTTTATCTTTATTACAGTATTGCAGAAGAGAAGGAATGGCACACTGCAAGGAAACAAAACTAACTTCATGGCTGGAAAGACAATCCATTTACAGTACTAGAGAGGAGGATCATGTTGTAACTGTCTTAAAATGCATCAGCAAAAAGTGACACTATTAGAAGGAGGGATATGACTCCTCCCGTTGCTGTAATGCTGAAAGAGTTGTGGAAAAGAGTAGTAAGACACCCTCACTATGCGAAATCAAGATCAAAACACCATCATGGCTGCTGCTCTGAGTCTGCCTAACACCAAGCCCTGCAGCCTGACCTACAAATCTGACAACTTTCTCATCCTCTGGTGCTTCACAGGGGAGCTAAAAACCATCCCATTCCCCATTGTGTGCTCAAAGACCCACTTTAAAACACAATTAGTCAAACCTAGCGGACCCCGCCCCTTGTTCACTCAGCTCTCCTGCTTTTTAAACCCCCCCTCCTCCCCTTTCAAACTCCCCATTTTGCTTTTAAACCAGAAAGGTGTTAGCACTATACCTCTCTGTGAGGGACAGCTCTCCTGCCCTGCTAAGTGAGGTTGGTGCTGTATAAAAGGCAACCTGAAAGCATGACATCTCTAGAGATGTCACAATAATAGAAACTTCACTGGTGATGTCTCCCCTGAAAGCACACCTATGTAACATCCATTAACACTGAGGTGATGAGATCCAAGTGAAAAACCACTCCAATGTCACTTCCCTGATCAGACAATTATCTACATAGTGACTGTAAATATTCATGACTTCTCTGGCCAAACTCCTCAATCACTGTACACTGTACACTGTAATGGAAAACTGTAAATTATAAGGTCATTTTGGGTATTATCAATACTCTGAAACGTTTTACTGCAGCATACTGTAAATGATGGTGCATTGTGGGAAAATGTTGTGGGTGGGGAAAGAACTGCTGTATTTCTAATGGTACTGTAATTGCATATCTTTGGGGCACCAAAAACCTTTTGACCACTAGTGGGTGAATGGTATTGTTGTTTCTGGCTCATTAACATACAATATAAATACAAAAGTATGTGTACTCCCCTTCAAATTAGTGGATTTGGCTATTTCAGCCACACCCTTTGCTGTGAGGTGTATAAAACCGAGCACACAGCCATGCAATCTCCATAGACAAACATTGGCAGTAGAATGGCCATACTGAAAAGCTCAGTGACTTTAAACGAGGCACTGTCATAGGATGCCACCTTTCCAACAAGTCCGTCAGTTCGTCAAATTTCTGCCCTGCTAGAGCTGCCCCGGTCAACTGTAAGGGCTGTTTTGTGAATTGGAAAGGTCTAGGAGCAACAATGGCACAGCCGCAAAGTGGTAGGCCACATAAACTCACAGAACGGGACAGCTGATGCTGAAGCGCGCAGCGCATAAAAATCATCTGTCCTCGGTTGCAACACTCACTACCGAGTTACAAACTTCCTCTGGAAGCAATGTCAGCATAATAACTGTTTGTAGGGAGCTTCATGAAATGGGTTTCCATGGACGAGCAGCCGCACACAAGCCTAAGATCACCATGCGCAATGCAGGCTGGAGTGGGGTAAAGCTCGACGCCATTGGACTCTGGAGCAGTGGAAACGCATTCTCTGAAGTGATGAATCATGCTTCACCATCTGGCAGTCCAGGTTTGGCGGATGCCAGGAGAATGCTACCTGCCTGAATGCATAGTGCCAAATGTAAAGTTTGGTGGAGGAAGAATAATGGTCTGGGGTTGTTTTTCATGGTTCGGGCTAGGCCCCTTATTTCCAGTGAAAGGAAATCTTAACGCTACAGCATACAATGACGTTCTAGACGATTCTTTGCTTCCAACTTTGTGGCAACAGTTTGGGAAGGCCCTTTCTTGTTTAAGCATGACAATGCCCCTGTGCACAAAGTGAGGTCCATACAGAAATGGTTTGTCTCGATCGGTGTGGAAGAACTTGACTGGCTGACCTCAACCCCATCCAACACCTTTGGGATGAATTGGAACACTGAATGCGAGCCAGGCCTAATCACCCAACATCAGTGTTCGACCTCACTAACGCTCTTGTGGCTGAATGGAAGCAAGACCCCGCAGCAATGTTCCAACATCTAGTGTAAATCCTTCCCAGAAGAGTGGAGGCAGTTATAGCAGAACAAGGGGGACCAACTCCATATTAATGCCCATGATTTTGGAATGAGATGTTCGACGAGCAGGTGTCCATATACTTTTGGTCATGTAGTGTATATATCAATGGAGGCTGATGAGGGGAGGACGGCTCATAATGATGGCTGAAACGGAGTGAATGTAATGGCATCAAACACATGGAAAACATGTGTTTGATGTATTTGATACCATTCCACTTAATCCCACCATGAGCGGGTCATCCCCAATTCAGGCACCACCAACCTGCTGTGGTATATATACAGTTGAAGTTGGAAGTTAACATACACTTAGGTTGGAGTCATTAAAACTAGTTTTTTAACCACTCCACAAATTTCTTGTTAACAAACTATAGTTTTGGAAAGTCAGTCAGAACATCTACTTTGTGCATGACACAAGTCATTTTTCCAACAATTGTTTACAGAGTATTTCACTTATAACTTACTGTATCACAATTCCAGTGGGTCAGAAGTTTACATACACTAAGTTGACTGTGCCTTTAAACAGCTTGGAAAACTCCAGAAAATTATGTCATGGCTTTAGAAGCTTCTGATAGGCTAATTGACATAATTTGAGTCAATTGGAGGTGTACCTGTGGATATATTTCAAGGCCTACCTTCAAACTCAGTGCCTCTTTGCTTGACATCATGGGAAAATCAAAAGAAATCAGACAAGACCTCAGAAAAAAACATTGTAGACCTCCACAAGTCTGGTTCATCCTTGGGAGCAATTTCCAAAAGTCTGAAGGTACCACGTTCATCTGTACAAACAATAGTACGCAAGTGTAAACACCATGGGACCACGCAGCCGTCATACCGCTCAGGAAGGAGACTCGTTCTGTCTCCTAGAGATGAACATACTTTGGTGCGAAAAGTGCAAATCAATCCCAGAACAGCAAAGGACCTTGTGAAGATGCTGGAGGAAACAGGTACAAAAGTATCTATATCCACAGTAAAACAAATCCTATATCGACATAACCTGAAAGGCTGCTCAGCAAGGAAGAAGCCACTGCTCCAAAACCGCCATAAAAAAGCCAGACTACGGTTTGCAACTGCACATGGGGACAAAGATCGTACTTTTTGGAGAAGTGTCCTCTGGTCTGATGAAACAAAAATAGAACTGTTTGGCCATAATGACCATCGTTATGTTTGGAGGAAAAAGGGAGAGGCTTGCAAGCCGAAGAACACCATCCCAACCGTGAAGCACGGGGGTGGCAGCATCATGTTGTGGAAGTGCTTTGCTGCAGGAGGGACTGGTGCACTTCACAAAATAGATGGCATCATGAGGGAGGAAAATGATGTGGATATATTGAAGCAAAATCTCAAGACATCAGTCAGGAAGTTAAAGCTTGGTCGCAAATGGGTCTTCCAAATGGACAATGACCCCAAGCATTCTTCCAAAGTTGTGGCAAAATGGCTTAAGGACAACAAAGTCAAGGTATTGGAGTGGCCATCATAAAGCCCTGACCTCAATCCTTTAGAAAATGTGTGGGCAGAACTGAAAAAACATGTGCGAGCAAGGAGGCCTACAAACCTGACTCGGTTACACCAGCTCTGTCAGGAGGAATGGGCCACAATTCACCCAATTTATTGTGGGAAGCTTGTGGAAAGCTACCCGAAACATTTGACCCAAGTTAAACATTTTAAAGGCAATGCTACCAAATACTAATTGAGTGTCTGTAAACTTCTGACCCACTGGGAATGTGATGAAACTAATAAAAGCTGAAATAAATCATTCTCTCTACTATTATTCTGACATTTCACATTGTTAAAATAAAGTGGTGATCCTAACTGACCTAAGACAGAGAACGTTTACTAAGATTAATGCCAGGAATAGTGAAAAACTGAGTTTAAATGTATTTGGCTAAGGTGTGTGTAAACTTCCAACTTAAACTGTAACTGTAGATAAATACCTTCTCATTATGTAGTAACAATAGGCTTTCATATGAACACTGAGAGATGAATACTGTATCATCATCACTGATATCAAAAATATGCATTCACATCAGTTAAATGGATTCATCAAATTATTATTGTTCGCCCTCTGTTCACATACCTTTGGTGATGTAGTGTATTTTGAGGTATGCCTTGTCATAGGCTATATTGGTTGCACACATGAGTGAGAAGGCTGTACTAATTTAACTCCTTATATTGCCCCATCAATTTGTATAGGGGACAGATTGGAGTGGCAGCAAGTCCAAAACCTTAAATGGTTGAGCATTTTGCCATGTCCTTTTGGTCTGTTTGGCCCTGTAGTCGCTGCCAGTTTGGAAGCCTTTGTTAAGGCCTCTAGAAGTGCAAGTGATATAAAACACAAAATATTCATGAATATACTGTAATGTGTAAACACTTTACCTAGCAGCCAACCTGTTTGCAATCTCTTGTAATTACTGTATAATACTGTGAAATACAAACCCCTCCCTCAATTAATTTAATTCATCCATTCATTCATTATTTTTCGATTACGGTAGCATTACTTTTTTACAGTATTCTTTTTACAGTACATTTTACGGTATTGTACTGTGTGTCATTACACATTACTTGCTTTGATACTGTATATTACAGTATAATACTGTAATATGAAATACAGAACAATACTTGCCACCGAGCTGCCTGTACGCAACTGTCAAATTCACAGAAACCCATTTAAAGTGTATTTAAGTCCATAACTTATTACATAGCCTACAGGAGAAAAATGTGTTCAATACTCTTCCTTGGAATCTGCCTTGTGGTACAGATGTATCCGTATTGAATTAATGATAATAGCATATAAAAAAATCATAAAAGATATGCATAATTTAAATCATTTGAGCACTCTCATCACTGAAGGTACTCTTGTGGTGCTCTGTTCAAAATCAGGCATAGTGAATCCATGTACACAGTGATACAGTGCCTTCAGAAAGAATTCATACCCCTTGACTTATTCCACATTTTGTTGTGTTACAGTCTGAATACAAAATGGATTAAATAGATTTTTTTCTCTCATCCATCTACACACAATACCCCATAATGACAAAGTGAAAACATGTTTTTAGAATTTTTTGCAAATGTATTGAAAAAGAAATACATAAATATCTAATTAACATAAGAATTCACACCCCTGAGTCAATACTTTGTAGAAGCACATTTAGCAGTGATTACAGCTGTGAGGCTTTCTGGGTAAGTCTCTAAGAGTTTTCCACACTGGATTGGGCAATATTTCCCCATGACTCTTTTTAAAATTCTTTAAGCTCTGTCAAATGGGTTGTTGGTCATTGCTAGGCAACCATTTTCAGGTGTTGCCAAAGACTTTCAAGTAGATTTCAGTCAAAAAACTGTAACTTGGCCACTCAAGAACATTCACTGTCTTCTTGGTAAGCAACTCCAGTGTAGCCTTGTGTTTTAGGTTATTATCCTGCTGAAAGGTGTATTAATCTCCCAGTGTATGGTGTAAAGCAGACTGAACCAGGTTTTCCTCTAGAATTTTGCCTTTTGGTCTATTTCTTTTGTATCCCCAGTCCTTAACAATTACAAGCATACCCGTAACGTTATGCAGCCACCACTATGCTTGAAATATGGACAGTGGTACTCAGTAATGTGTTGTATTGGATTTGCCCCAAACATAACATTTTGTAGTTACTCCACAAAACTAACCTAAATTACAGAGTGAAAAGAAGGAAGCCTTTACAGAATAACAATATTCAAAAACATGCATCCTGTTTGCAACAAGGCAATAAAGTAATACTGCAAAACATTTGGGAATGCAATTAACTTCATGTCCTGAATCATTGTTGTTGATCCATCCTCAGTTCTCTCTTATCGTAGCCATTAAACTCAGTAACTGTTTTAAAGTCACCATTGACTTCATGGTGAAATCCCTGAGCGGTTTCCTTCCTCTCCAGCAACTGAGTTAGGAAGGACGCCTGTATTATTGTAGTGACTAGGTGTGTTGATACACCATCCAAAGTGTAATTAATAACTTCACCATGCTCAAAGGGATATTTAATGTCTGTTTAGTTTTAATACCCATCTACCAATAGGTGCCTTTCTTTGCGAGGCATTGAAAAACCTCCCTGGTCTTTGTGGTTGAATCTGTGTTTGAAATTCACTGCTCGACTGAAGGACCTTACAGATAATTGTATGTGTGGGGGTACAGAGATGAGGTAGTCCTTAAGAAATCATGCAACTTATTATGTGACTTGTTAAACACATTTTTTTCTCCTAAACTTATTTAGGTTTGCCATAACAAAGGGGTTATACTTATTGACATTCCATCTTTTCATTTTTTATTAATTTGTAAAAATTTCTAAAACCATAATTCCACTTTCACATTATAGGGTATTATGTGTAGGCTACTGACAAAAAATCTAAATGTAATCCATTTTCAATTCAGGCTGTAACACAAAACAAATAGGGGAAAGTCAAGGAGTGTAAACACTTTCTGAAGGCACTGTCTGTATCTGCATGTGTTTAGGCTACTTTTCTTTACATTATGACCCCTAATCCTGATGCACCATCCATGTATTGGGTCTTGTCTATTGAGTGATGATGAGTGTTGAGGGGGCTCTCTGAGAGATGATATGCTTTTCCTGTGAGAAGGAATGTGAGCATCACTCCCTGGCTGTCTGTCAATAACAGCTTTATAGCAGTGCCTGTGTTTTACTAACACCTCCCTGGAAGTATTATTATTTTTGTTTTATTTAACCTTTATTTAACTAGGCAAGTCAGTTAAGAACAAATTCTTATTTACAATGACGGCCTACTTGTAAAGCCCCACCCGTCCAAACTCTCCCCTAACCCGGACAACGCTGGGCCAATTGTGCGCCGCCCTATGGGACACCCGATCACGGCCGGTTGTAATACAGCCCGGGATCGAACGCGGGTCTGTTGTGACGCCTCTTGCACTGCGATGCAGTACCTTAGACCGCTGTGCCACTCGGGAGGCCCTGTAGGCTCGGGGGACTACACACTTCCCAGCTTGTTCATGTTTCTGATGGCAATAAGCTATAATATGTGGATTTGCAGGTATGAATTGCAGGGCATTTTTGTTTTTATGAAATTGCATAATTATCTTTTAAACCTCCCAATATGGAATCAATGTGTGGTGAAATGATTGTATTATTGCCCTATTTTATACAGATCGGCCACACTGACACTTAACAGAGGTCAATGTCACTCATTGATAACCTGTCATTGTCATCATGTATATCAATTGTGTATTGAGCCTGATCAATGAATGCAAACGTGGTTGCTGTTGTTTCAACCATTTTCTGTAAAATATCAAGTTGTTAAAAGTAAAACAAGTTATGATTCATGGCTGGGCTATCATTCCAGTAGGCTATGTGCAAATATCTGATTTTCATCATGATAGACAAGGAGCAGGTGAATCAATGACTTTAAAATTAGACAGATAGATTGTGTAACAATCTAGTCTAATTATACTGACGCATTCCCTGTTGTAATCAAAATATAATGGTAACCTAACTGGTATCGATTTGTTGTTTAAATGACATTGCTGAATTCTTGGCTCGCATACAGTATCGGAGGATGCGCATAATTTGAGCTACTCAATAGTCAACAGAGCCGCACCTAAATTCATTCGATTATTTACGCATGTATTTAAGCTGTCCAAAAAATCATGCATTACAATATCGTTTTTAAGATACAAAACACAATAGTTGCTCATAACATACCTCAAACGCAATAACTTTCGCTTTGGCAGTGCGTCCGCAAGGTTCAGAGTCAGACAATATCAACTTACCGTTATGTGATGACAATTGCTTTCAGTGTCAGTGCGCACGTAGTGTACTAGGACGGGCTACATTATTATTATGACCATGTTTACGAATTTGAAATGGACTGTAGGCTACTGGTATATTCACTGCGATACAGAATATACTCACCTAGGTCTTCCTATTATAGTGAAGGGCTGTCACAAGTCAAGTATAACCAAAGCTTGAGTTTTTTACCTTAACCTGATCATCACCGTATAAGGCAGGCTATCCCCTCTCCATCCATTGGATGTCGCTCTTTTGTCCAGCTCAAATATTTTGGAGTTACAAAGTCTCGTGTTTGATCGTGAGACTTACATGGTTAATTTCTTCGGGAAAAACGGTACTTCCCATCTGAAATCTCACATCCCCCCCCCCCCACACACACACCCCTACACCCCCCCCCCCCCCCCCCCCCCCCCCCCCCCATACACACACACGAAAACATTTGATCTTCGGTTAATCTTATTGTCATAATGCATTTTTGTACAAATATCTTCCCAAACACATACTTTTCACATTCATTTTATGACGGTAATATTATGACTAGCCTATTTCGCCTATCTATTCAAGCTTAAAATATGCTGTCGATATGTTTAATGTTCCACCGTAAAAGCCAGTTGTGCTTGCCTGGTAACTCAGTACAAGCATCATACCATGACAGGACAGTATCACGATAGGACAGTACAGGTAAACTATTGTTTTAATAATATTTAACTTACCCAATCCGTTATTCATCCTAGCCCACCATAAATACCGAAACTAGAAGGCATCGGGCACGTCAGCCACGGGCATGGGCGTATGGTGAGGGATACCCTTATTTTGGTCTAATGTATAACTGCATCCCAATCGTTTTTTCGGGTATTTTTCAGCTGACCGTCTTTGCTCTGCCATCCCACAGCTCAACACAGAACATCTGACAGATGATATGCACCATCACAGATCCAATTGATTGATTTATTTTTATTTTACCGTTATTTTACCAGGTAAGTTGACTGAGAACACGTTCTCATTTGCAGCAACGACCTGGGGAATAGTTACAGGGGAGAGGAGGGGGATGAATGAGCCAATTGTAAACTGGGGATTATTAGGTGACCATGATGGTTTGAGGGCCAGTGGTGATGGTGATACAATACCTTTTAATGCAGAAGCCAATGAAGGTATGTGTAAACTTGCCCCGTTATTGTCTCCCTGTTAGTGTTTTACACTGTAACCCAGATTGATTTTAATAACCACTGGCTTTAATAACCACTGGTACAGTGCATTCAGAAAGTATTCAGACCCCTTGACTTTTTCCACATTTTGTTACGTTACAGCCTTATTCTAAAATGTATTAAATTGTTATTTTTCCTGATCAATATTCACACAATACCACATAATGACAAAGCAAAACAGTTTTTGGAAATATTTGCAAATGTATTAAAGATTTTAAAAAGTATTCAGACCCTTTACTCAGTACTTTGTTGAAGCACCTTTGGCAGCGATTACAGCCTCCTTGGGTTTGACGCTACAAAAATACAGTTGTGCTCCGTTAGGTTGGATGGGCTGCACAGCTATTTTCATGTCTCTCCAGAGATGTTCAATCGGGTTCAAGTTCAGGCTCTGGCTGGGCCACTCAAGGACATTCAGAAACTTGTCCCGAAGCCACTCCTGCATTGTCTTGGCTGTCTGCGTATGGTCATTGTCCTGTTGGAAGGTGAACCTTCGCCCCATTCTGAGGTCCTGAGCGCTCTGGAGCAGGTTTTCATTAAGGATATCTCTGTACTTTGCTCAGTTCATCTTTGCGTTGATCCTGACTAGTCTCCCAGTCCCTGCCGCTGAAAAACATCCCCACAGCACCACCACCATGCTTCACCAATCTGGCCTGATTGGTGGAGTGCTGCAGAGATAGTTGTCCTTCTGGAAGGTTCTACCATCTACACAAAGGAACTCTAGAGCTCTGTCAGAGTGAACATCAAGTTCTTGGTCACCTCTCTGACCCAGGCCCTTCTCCCCTGATTGCTCAGTTCGGCCGGGCTGCCAGCTAAGAATAATGGAGGCCACTGTGTTCTTGGGAACCTTCCAAAGCTGCAGAAATGTTTTGGTACCCTTCCCCAGATCTGTGCCTCGACACAATCCTGTCTTGGAGCTCTACGAACAATTCCTTCGACCTCATGGCTTAGTTTTTGCTCTTACATGCACTGTCAACTGTCGGACCTTACATAGACAGGTGTGTGCCTTTCCAAATCATGTCCAATCAATTTAATTTACCACAAGTGGACTCCAATCAAGTTGTGGAAACATCTCAAAGATGATCAATGGAAACAAGATGCACCTGAGGCTCAATTTCAAGTCTCATAGCAAAGGGTCTGAATACTTATGCAAATATTTTTTTTTTGTTTTTTATTTTTAAATAGATTTTCAAAAATGTCTAAAACCTTTTTGATGCTTTGTCATTATGGGGTATTGTGTGTAGATTGATGAGAAAAAATCTTTGATACATTTTAGAAGGCTTTAACGTATTAACGTAACAAATTGTGGAAAAAGTCAAGGGGTCTGAATACTTTCCGAATGCACTGTATACCTAACCTGTTAGTCCTGAGACTATTGTCTCATCCTGACACTCTCCATTCCTCGGTTGTCTTCGTCGGATAGAGCTAGAACGTAAACATGGTCTTGTTCACTGAATGGCCTTCCTGTACACCGGTCAGCTACCCAAATACACACTCAGTGACAGTTTCATCTCTGTACACATGTTCTGGGCTAGTATTGACTGTAATATAATATTACTCTCATTATAAATATGACCCAGCAATGCATTTATAGACACCCGAAATCGACAAGTTAAACACATTATTCAATTCCAGATTGTTGTTCCATTCATTGCCAAAATGTCTAAAATCACTAGACGTCATGTCTGACAACTCAATGACAAGTCCCCCACAGCACCCAACTGTGTAGTTGGTGGGGTGGAATCCCAAAAGGCACACATAGCTACCACATGCTGCCAGTAACCTAATTATGTCCTCACACATCACTCCAGTGGCTGTCACTGCCATGCTTTATCAGCTCTGCTGACTTGGAAGCTTACTGTCATCTTGCAGCACTCAAATCTGTTTTGAGTGTTTGACTTCTTTAAAATGTGTGAACCAACCTCCCTGTCTGTACAGAGCCACCTGGTTCCACCTAAAGAGGAACAATGATCTTGTTCACCGACCTCGCTTCCTGTAAGTGCTGATGAAGTTCTGCTTCTTCTGAACAGTAACACATAAAAAAGTTCAAAGAATCCAATCATTTGAAGTCTTTTGTGTTTAATTACTGAATTTTACAAAGCAATGCATGTTTTAAACATTTACAATCACTTTATTCATGTGTTAACGCATGTACAAATCCTCCCAACCAGGTGTGGAATTTACAGCTCTCATTCAGCAAATAGACAGGACAACGATGATCTAAACTACAAAACATAGTAACTGTACATCCACCATACATCAGCATGCATTCACTCACTCAGTCTGATCATGTTCTTCTCAAGCATGCTTTAATGTCAGTGGTTAATCAGAAACAAAGGCACATTCACTCTGTACCGTCCTACTGTAACTAGCCTCATAATTAAGGTACCAGACACCTAACAATCAAGCTACATTGGAGGGTATCACAGCCAGTTTACAGTGAAATATGTACAACATATTGACATTTCATTGATGTTTTTGATAGACAAACAAGTGAATAAGTCAATAAAATACAGGGTTTTGGGTGTATCAGATCTTCTGTTTGCAGTAGAATAAGCTTTCATGCTCCGGTATTTGGTTATTAAGTAGCAGGTTTCCTCAGTTCTTTTTGTGAAGAAACTTCATTTTACTTCCTAAAAGACACAAACAAAATGCAAGTAAGAACTGTTCACGTCACGTAATTTTTTTTTTAACACACTTCAATTACATTTTCCAATTGAGCCGATATCTGCAGTGTTTACTGTGAGTGTGATCTCCGTGATTGTCAGGGAAATGATATAATGCCTCGGATGGAATCCCAGTTTTAGACTACATCAGGGATCATCAACTACATTCAGCCGCGGCTAATTTTTTCTTGAGCGGATGATTAGGTGGCCGGAACATAATTACAAATAAGTTGTAGACTGCAGATTGACCGCAAAAAGTCCAAACATATATAATATTTGACTAAAACATAATAATTTTGAACCTTTTTATATTTGTATACGATAACATATATATATATCTTTATAATGCATGGGAATAGTTTGGAATGTATTTCCAAAATTAAAATCACTTGTAGCTGATTTGCTGGTGTTTTTACAGTCTTTTATGTCCAACAATAAAAATTCTATTTCAAATTCCACCAGTTGGGGAACCCTGGACAACATGGTGCTCATTACTACATCATGGCCAAATGTGAATAGGCTTCTTTTAGAACAAAACTTTGTATCATCCTACATTTTAAGCCAGGTTACAATTTTCCCCAGTGGTAAAGTGGACAGGTAAGGTCTGTTGAGGGGAAATATTTGTTTTAAGTGCAGATTCTATTTTATTTGAGAACTCACCTAGCCCTTTGAGGAACTTGTTCACTCCACTCTGCTCTGTGTCTGGTAGCTCTTCCAGGTACTGCTCCACCCTCTGCTCAAAGAGTCCTGACAGAAACACAACATAATGACAGAATAACATTAGGTAATTACCAGTGGTGTAAAGTACTTAAGTAAAAGTACTTTACAGTACTACTTAAGTAGTTTTTTGGGGTATCTGTACTTTACTATTTATATTGTTGACTACTTTTACTTCACTACATTCCTAAAGAAAATAATGTACTTTTTACTCCATTCATTTTACCTGACATCCAAAAGTACTTGTTACATTTTGAATGCTTAGCAGGACAGGAACATGGTCAAATCCACACACTTATCAAGACAACACAAGGTCATCCCTTCTGCCTCTGATCTGGACTCACTAAACACAAATTAATCTTTTGTAAATTATGTCTGAGTGTTGGAGTGTGCCCAGGGCTATCCATACATTTTAAAAACAAGAAAATGGTGCTGCCTGCTTTGCTTAATAGAAGGAATTTAAAATGATTTTTACTTTTACTTTTGATACTTAAGTATATTTTAGCAATTACATTTACTTTTGATACTTAAGTATTTTTAGAACCAAATACTTTTAGACTTTTACTCAAGTAGTATTTTACTGGGTGACTTTTACTTTTACTTGAGTAACTTTCTATTAAGGTATCTATAGTTTTACTCAAGTATGACAATTGGGTACTTTTTCCACCACTGGTAATTATTAACATTATTACATTATTAATGTTATATTGTGAGGTAATGTTACAGTGCAGTATATCAGAGAAAGCATGTTTTGGTATGGGGTGAAATACCTTCACTATGTGGCCAGGAGATGGCACTGAATACCCAGCTAGAACCACTGTCAACGAGAGGGCCGTACCAGCACGGGATTGAGAAGATCCCTTTAGGGATTTTGGACTACATTGGCAGAAAAGTGAGGGGTGGCAGAGCCTACCTCTAAAGAGCATTTCTACCAATCATTACAGTTTACATATTATTTGTATTATGATGAACTACAATGAATCCATTTTAAGAGGACAGGACACACTTAATGTTATTATCTCTTAACAAGTAGACAGGACCATATTACAGACTGTTGTGTAGGGTGGATTAACAGGGTCATTGTAAATTTGCTCTACCTTTGGCCCGGCATTTCCGCAGCTCCCGGTCTTGGATGAACCCCGCAAACATCTGGGACTCCATGAAGACCCCCAGGAAGCGACGGATGCTCTTGGAGGCCACAGACTTGCGGAAGGCCTCGCGCTGGAAACTGCGTTCTCCTCGCTCGCTCTGGGTGAGGAACAGGGAGTAGTGGCCGATGGTTTCTAGGAAGAAACGGATGAAGGCCTCTGACACCAGGCTGTTCAAGGAGTTACACTCTACAGAAACAGACGAAACAGGATAGGTTAGTATTGTGATGCTGAAACTGAAACACACTTAATACATGTTCAATACATCTAGAAAGAAGCAACACAAACTACATGCTTGAGAATTGTGCTTGAGAATCAAGTAGGGCCTATAACATTTGTGGGAATGACACAAGAGTTATTTAGAGTTGATGTTTGACTGATATTGTGTATTCATACGTAACATTAAACAAACACTAGGTTCTGAACACCAGTAACCTTCAATTCAGTGAGGTGAATCACCCATTCCAGGAGTTCTCATCACTCCACAGACAGTGTATTGCTCCCAGACATGTGCTGTACATGTTCTTGTTCACAGGGTTGAAACATGGCCAGTGCTCTGTTGTCCTAATTTACACTCGTAACATCTGGTTTAGTAGAGAGTGATGATGTGTCCCTCGTTCACCTTCGTCTGACTCGCTGTCAGAGTCCTGATTGATGATGTCATTCCTCTGCTCCAGAGTTAGCTCAAGAGCAGACTGGAGTTTCCGTGGCAACAGTGAGGCCTCATCATCCATCTATACACACGCATAACAATTTAATTAGCGACAATAAACAAGAATATCAAAAGATTAGTCCATATTATATTACAATAAACGTTCTGGTCTTTGTTACGGGGAGGTACTGGAGAATTGAGACCAACCTGTCTGAGGAAGCGGTCAGTTCCCAGGTCCACCATCAAAGCCTGCAAAGGAAACAAACAAGTCACATATTTGTGACTCATTTCAGGAAACTAGGCGTATGTCGCACGTCACTACTTGACAGGAGAGGCATTTGAACATAAACATTCATTGTTTATCAAAATTTATTTTTGGGCAGAAATGCCTTCTGGAACATGTGAACTTTCATGTGCCTCAATAACAAACTTGTATTCCATCTGTAAATACAAATAAAATTGTTAAATTACGAGCCTAGTTGGTTTAGCCACGGGAGCCATCCTGCTAGCCATGATTGGCTGATATAATGGATGGGCTGGACATGCCGAGAGATGAGTTTGGATTGGTCTGACGTGTAGCATGCTTCTGTCTATAACTTGAGCTGTTCAGCATGTGTTGATAGTCCTTTCTACCTCACCGTTTTTGAAAGATATAAGGTTAGCCATCGAGAACTGCAAAAGTTATGCTACTTTTCTCAACAACATTGATGCCCTGAATTTAGCGGGAGCTATCAACAGATCAGTTGGAAAAAGTGATGGGCTACTTCCTGCACAGGCCGAAAGTAGTTTACCGTGTGAACCGGAGTGACTTGACACAATACTGGCCAAACAATATGTACCTACAAACAAAACAGAGTTAAACGGTTCCAGTCTGCCGTGAAGCGTTCATCCATGTATACAAGTAAGAATCTAGCTACATCTTCAGATATTATACATTTCTAATTTTGTCAGAAACTCGTTTTCATTGCAAGTTAAAGCATACTGTTCGCTAGCTAGCGAGAGTTAGCTTGCGGGCTCGCTATCTAACGTTACGTGTATGATAGGTATAGTAATATTATTTGAATCACAAAACCATTTGCACTACTAGTTATAGCCTAATGTTAGCTAGCTAACATTGAACCTTGTTGGTTAGCTTAAGCTACCTGCAGATTCATACTAAGGCTATGAGAATGTTTGTATTGGTAGTAGTATGAGTTGGGATTATTCCGGTTCATTGTTTAGCTGGATAGCTACATGTCTAAACAAAGGACTCCACTTCACCAGATGATTACATGACCCATCAAGCTAGCCAGGTGTGTCTGGGGGTGATTGCGGCCATCTATTGTATTTCTAGACAATAGTAACCCATCCACTTAGCTAGATGTGGCTGGGGTGGTTATAGCATTTCCTTCACATGACCCATCAATTTAGACAAGTGTGTCGCGTAAATGTCATCTAATAATTCTAAAATATTTTTATCTAGACACTTTCTGTTTTTGATATTGCTACTATGCAAGTAACCATTTCACTGTACCGTTTACACCTTCTGTATCCTGCGCATGTGTGTGTTTACCAGAAGAACAACATGACCTGCACCAAAGTCAGATTAGGATATTGGCCAAGGACTAGATAAAGTGTATTTTTACCTGGAGGTCAATTATTTTTGTGTAGGCTACTACATTTATCACTTTTAGTCATGAAATCTTTGGTTGTTTACTAAACTAGTCACTCTGTTTAGCACATGGCCTTACATGTGAATCCTTAAAGAGATGGGTGCGGTTAAGGATTAAGAGGGTGTGAACAATGCTGAATGGGTATAGACAAAGGAGAGCTCTCCAGTAGGTGTACCAAAACATTCAATGGCCATTTTCTCAAAAGTGGGGATACAAGTTTATCGACTTTCAAGCAGAATTACTTTCCCATTGTACCACAACTGGAGTGTATGATATACCATTTTCTACCGCAGAGGTTCTACTTTATCCAATGTAAAAAACACCATTTAAAATGTTGCTACATAAGACAGAATCAAGGTGGTCGATCACATTTAGGAATCTTCAATCAAATCCAGGCTTCCTCCATGTGCATACAGTGGCTTAAAGTGAATACCAATGCCCTCTACAAATAAATCAAACTCTCCATCAAGAGAAAGACAAGCTCTTCCAGAAGTTGGAAGTGTTATACCAGTGTTAAAACGAGATCTTTAAAAGCAGCGAAACATACTTGGGGAATTTTTATTGAGTTGATCAGCAACATCAAGACAGATGTAAACAGACAACATATACTGTTGACAGGCCATTAAAAGCCTTGTGTTAAATATGACAGACAGGGTAAGATGGTCTTTTCACTCATACCATGGGCTGAGGGCAGATGCTGCTGACTCGGACAAACTGTGTTAATAGCAGAGAGCTGGGCTTTAAGAGGCCTGATGGCTTCTCCTGCCAGGCTTTTATTGAGAGCCAGAACCTCCCTCTCTCCCTCCCTACTGGGGCCAGGACCCCAGAGCTGAGGTCTGAGGCTGCCCTGGCATGGGCCCTGCAGGCTGCAGCAGCTGCCAACTGCCAAGGCCACATTCACTGGGGGGTTTAGGTCAGGGTCAGCCACACTACAGCACGTTGAGGCTGGAGGAGAAGTTGCTACTTTAACAAGGATCGATTCAAGTGATTTCCACCTCTTTCCACTCTGCCTTGGCAAATCAGTGCACCGTTCCAAGAATGCTGCAGAACAGAGCAGAACAGTCCAGCTGGGAGAGCAGAGAAGCAGACACGTCTTCTTTCCCTCCTCCCTCTGTAATTGGTGACAAAACTGCTGCAGGTCAACGTCCTGTCAGGCTTTGACCACAGCGAGACTGCTGGACAGCTCTGAACAGGCAATTATAGCTATAGCAGGCCTCACACCGTGTGTGGACTCTGACAGCTCAATACTAGGAAGCTCATGGCTTGAATTCTAATACTCAATACTGGGAGCCTACAGTGTCCATGACAGCAAAACAGAGGAAACGGGTCATATTACACTCAGCGCTCAGAGAATTCAAGTTTGACCCGATCGTTCGAAAACACAATGCTATTTCTCAATGTGTGACTGTGACTTTAACATGAGACTGATTTAGAACGATTTCTGGTATGTAGTGCTTGAATGAATAAACGTTAAAAAAAAAACGTTTGAGGGTAAAATTGCTCTGAATCACTGGAAGGTCCAGCATTCTTTTAAAGAATGCCTGTGACAGTCATCATGAGAGTGTGGTTTCATCCTGAACCCAGGGGTGGTCCTGGGTCTCTGAGGGAGGTTGGGAGGAGCACCATGATAGCTGTCTCGTGAGATGTCCCAGTTACTGTATATCCGGATGCTTCTGAATCTGTCCCATGGCTGCACCAATCAGCCAAGAGGATCAACATACCTACGCAATTCTCTTCAGAAATATAAGTCCCTCATTGGGTAAATGTTTAATGAAAACAAGCAGGGTAATTGACTGTGTAATATACTGTAGGTTGTTGTGGGCGTTTTACTGCTGACCAGTAACAGGAAGGCCACTCCCCAGCCCAGTGTCTAACAGAGAGATGGAATGTGACAGTGGTATAGCCTCTAATCTGTAGCCTCATGCTAACAAAATCAGAGGCGCAGAATGAGGAGGAAATTAATAGAGCCATTACATTAAACCTGGTCTAAGAAAAGCAAGACAGTGGGAGACAAAGATGAAAAGCTAGAGAGAGAGAGATGGAGAAAATGAAGTACCAACCTCTTCCACAGGCAGGTCTTTGAGTTTGGGCAGTGAGCTGGACAGGAGCCCCACCAGGAAGGGTGTTGGGCAGCAGACGATGTCCACCATGGAGGCAGGCAGGACGGGGATGAAGGTGTGCTGCCAGGAGAAGGGATAGAGCAGAGCCACCACCGCATGCATACAGCTGGACAGGGTACTGCAGAGAGGGAGACAGACATCCATAGAATTACATATAGAATCACTATATCTAATCATTTTAAGATCTCTATGGGGACAGTCAACATCAGATACAGCTGGACAGGGTACTACCGGGGAGGGAGACAGACAACATCACTCACCTTTACACTCACAACACAGAACTGCAGGGGGCCCATCAGTAAAACCAGATATGAACATTGTTAGGGGAAAACATGGGGATGCCAGATTTTCCATCAGATTGCACACTTTATCCTGACCTTTGAAAGGGAGTGGTGGATTGTGTTTTGAAGTAAACTCTGAACACTCCTAAAACAGCAGCCAGCAGCGGACAAAGAACGACAAACAGATGCAACAAAAATGTGGACTCATGTTCCTCTATAAAATACAAAATAAAAGCTTATTGAGATTTAAAGTTCATCATTATCTGCCTCTAATATCAAGAAGAGAGCCGAATGAGAGCGTATTAACGTCATAAGTGAACCAGTCTTTCCAACGTCCAAACCAAACAACAACCTGATCCTCTTTTCCTTGAAACAATTACTTTTGTATATGTGAGGCGAACCAGTGCGGCTATGTACCCTGGCTTAACACCGCGTTCCTTCCTCCAGTTGGTCTAAGGGACAATCTGAAATCCATTCTCAACAGGCTGTTCTTTCTCTCCAACAAAAGATGAAAAGAAGAAAAAGACAGAAAGAAATCACTCCTCCTGACACTCAGCTGCCAGGAGAGAGAGGTCTGTACAAGACTTCACATTGGAGCAGCCAGTAGCGGGAAAAATACCCAAATGTCATACTTGGGTAAAAGTAAAGATGCCTTAATAGAAAATGACTCAAGTAAAAATGACCGTCACCCTGGAAAATACTACTTGGGTAAAAGTCTAAAAGTATTTGGTTTTAAATATACTTAAGTAATTAAGTATCAAAAGTATAAATAGTTTCAAATTTGCTTATATTAAGCAAACCAGAAGGCACCATTTTAGTTTTTACATTTTATTTACGGATAGCCAGGGGCACACTCCAACACATCATTTATAAACGAAGCATGTGTTCAGTGAGTCCACCAGATCAGAGACAGTAGGGATGACCAGGGCTGTTCTCTTGATAAGTGTGTGTATTGGACCATTTTCCTATCCTGCTAAGCATTCAAAATGTAACGAGTACTTTTGGGTGTCAGGGAAAATGTATGGAGGAAAAAGTACATTCTTTTCTTTAGGAATGTAGTGGAGTAAAAGTTGTCCAAAATATAAATAGTAAAGTACAGAAAAAACGAAAAAACTACTTAAGTAGTACCTTCAAGTATTTTTACTTAAGTACTTTACACCAGTGGGAGCAGCAGACAGGCAGACAGGTTCACCAATGGCAACCATTCAAAAGCTTTAATCTGTTATGTTTCCACCTCTTCCACTGACAGTGTAACACCCTTAACTACACAGCCCACAGCTAAGACCTGCTCTATAAACATCTGTGACAGGCTGATTACACTAGGCACTGCCACTGTGGCAACACACACAGTAGGTCCACTCCCTCACCCTCAGAGATGGGTTGGGTGTGTTACAATAGTTTAACAAGATCTTGAATCCGTCTGATATTACCCAAAACAGCACCCTTACCGCTGGTGAATTTTGACAGCTGTGGCTTAACACAAAATCACAAACAGTATGTCGTCTTTCTCACGGTCCCAAGCTTGTTGACAGTGGGCGACCCTCCTCCCCTCTGTCCCCCTGCACTCCATACAGTCCATGTACACACAGATAGCGAGGGGAAATAAACCATGAGGCCCATCAGAAACATACAGATACCACAACTCTAAATCAGAGGGGATCAAACCCTCCACTGAAGATGAATGCACTGTTAATAAAGAATGTTGTCCATAGTTGTTCTCTTCAACAGCAGAGGGCACATCCTACCAAACACACAGTACTCCCACTACGTATAAGTGTCCACGCTCTATCACAACGTCAATATTGATGTGCATACAGCCTCTCCTTGACGGAACCTTTATCTTGTTACTGTAAATAGAGCTATGAGTAAAATGGCAAGTTATTATAGTTAATGAACACTGTAAAGCGAGACCAGTATCTACATGGCTCAACAACTGCAGCCCCATGGTCTGTTCAGGTTTCTTATTCACCCATCATAACATAGAGCAGAAAGCAGTCTCAGTTTCACTGTCTGAGTTTTATTTGCAGAAGGAGCTGATCCTTTTGAAGAGATCTAGTCTCCGGGATTTGACCTGTTCCAACAGGGAGGGATCCCGGATCCCAGCTCTCAGAACCTCAGCCACAGGCAAGACAGAGCTAGCGCTGCAGAGGACTGATACCATGAGTATCACTTACACACTCAGTCCTGAGGGAAACACTCATGGGAAATGATGAACTTGCAATAAAAACACCATCTCTGCCCAGAGCTGCCAGTCAACTCTCTAAGGGTGCGTGCCAAATGGCACTCTATTCCTTAAATATTGCACAACGTTTGACCAGAGCCAATATGGGCAATAGTGCACTACATAGGGAAAAGGGTGCTATTTGGGACGCAATCTAAAGTGGAAAGGAATGGCAGACCTTTACAGACCAGGTCATAACAAAACCATATCCGCATAACCATCCACTTAAGTTTAGAGGATCCTAACTTTGCTTTGTGATATATTGCATTTGGGGTTATATAAGCATGTCAGATCGGGAATGGTTGTCCTGGGTCTGTCTGTGGCTGACCATGCAGATTCCCAGGAAACTCTCAGGATAGAGAGGCTTCCTCTGCCAGACTCACAGGTGCAGGATGGAGAGTCCCAGTGTCAGCAGCACTGTCCACAATCCCAGACGGGCCCATTTCAGCCCAGGACAAACACAGACCCTGGCAGGAGCATCAATACAGCTGTTGACTAACAGCTCCTCATACTGAAGCACATACATATTTTTCTGGGTGAGAATCAGTGCTTCATTTGTAAATCCGGAGGTGCCGGAACAAAAAAGTTAGTGCGAGAGGGGGGTAAGCTGGGGAGCTCTGATGTACTGGAACGCATGAGAGAAAAATCCCCTTTAATAAAGCACTGCATGCAGATTATTGCATTTGCGTAGTGGCATAGAGAAGTAGAGCAGAGGCACTTACAGAAGTTGCACAAATGGAGAACATTTTTAGTAGTCTACGGTCTGCGAAAAAAAATGCCTTTTATAAATGCATTTCATGCAATTCTGCATCATTTTACATGACTGGAGACTTTGGCAGAATCTTTTTTAATACCGTACAAATGGTCAAAATGACAGTATACTTTGACACTGACACACTGAGATCAATAAAAACAATCTTTCTTGAATCCATCAATAGTCTAGGCATAGGTGTGTGGAGACACACATATTGTAGGTTACAATATGAAGAGGAAATGATAGTCCTAAAAATGCCTTCCAGTTTCACTGACTCACCCAATGGTGTGCAGCTTACTGGCTGGTGATTCGTGCCAAAAGCCTCAATCTCTCTCGTTTTACTTTGTAAAAAAATATTTGGAAGTTGATCAAAAATGTTGGTAGCCTACAGCAAACACATTAGTGTCTTCTCTTTCCAGCAGGAGCCATTTGCTTTCCACCCTATGTTTTCCCACGATTGTATTTGAAATACTGCCTGATTTATCTGCATGCTGTTCACTGACAGATTTAGGCTATGCCTTGTTATTGGCTACACACAATCCATAGCTAGATAATTTGTTAAAATAAGATACTGATCTTCTGTGGCTAAATTACAGGCTTTCTCATGGTGTACTAGGCTACTCTGAATTATTTCATTTCTTTCTGAACAGACAGCAGTAATTCTATAACTTTAGCAAATGTATTTAAATGTATCAGGGGTTTTGCATCTCCTCCAGAACCCTTCGCGCAGCTATGATTCTATGAGGAAATAAATGATGAAGTGCAACGCTGGAGAGATGAGAGTTGCAGAGCAGAGAGAGATCATAGAAAGTGAATCTCATTCTAGTTCTGAGAGAGATACAGGCGTGCTTCTCACATAGCAACGGCCACGCGTTGGTCTCAAACATAGGTTGCAATGTTGTGCAAACCTAAACCCAGGCCGGCCCAACCTGAATCAACTCGAATATCAGGCCTGTGCTGAAAATCTACTTTTTCACATGACGAATTAACTTTGATCGCTTTTATTAGGATCCGGCTCAAATTAAGCAATGGTGAGAATGATGAATGAGTGTGTGCATACTGCTCATTGGTGCATCTAGTAGAATGTTTAGTATTCACATAGAGCTCCAATGTCTTTTCCCCACTTCCTCTCCATAAGGATCTCAAGTCCCCATCACGGCCTAGGCTTGGACTCCCTGGTATGAACAGTTGTAGCGGAAGCTGTTGAACAGTAAGACCAGGCTTCCCTTGAGCAACCCTACACATGGTTCTATTCAAGCCTATTGATTCCAATGCTTCTTGTGGGCAGCATTGCAGTGTGTGTGTATATATAATAATAATAATAATAATAATAATAATAATAATAATAATAATAATAATAATAATAATAATAATGGGAAAGTCAGATGCTTGGCCTCTGGTTTCCATCTTCTGAGTTTCCCTCTTCAGTCTCACAGAAATATTTTACACACAGTATGTTTCCACTGTGTTCATCCACTCCACCTTTGGGCGTTAGAAATACACACGGGGAAAGTATTAAGTTGTTGTAGGTTGTTTGGTGCGGTGCCAGCATTGCTCAGTGTGATACAAGTGTTCAGCAGTAATAAGGGACTAAATAAACTGTACAGCTTGTTCCCAGATTAGAGTGGTACACTGTAGCTACCTACAGTGGCTCACTTTAACACACTGGGGTTACAGACATACACCATATTATACGGCTGCTGCTGCTGGAGTCTGGAGCAATGGGCTCTTCCTGAATCTAATGCACACCCCAGTCATTTCAACAGGTGGTAGAAGAAAATTATGAATGGGGTTTGAAAGGAGGATATTAAACTAATAAAAATGCAAAACATCTGGTGACTACCATGTGTTAGTTTGAAGTTTTCTGATGTTACAGTGAGCGGTGTAAGGGGAACCGAGGTACAGAAAGCAGCCTTCCTGCTCCCCCTCAGAAAACAAGAGCCTGGTTAATTCACCATGACCATGAGAAAAGCTTTCAGAGGCGGTCTTTTGCTCTCCCTCTGCACCCCCGCTCTTTCTTTCTCCCTGTTTCTCCCTCTCTTACCCTCCATCTTTCTCACACTCATACACACACTACCTTCCTCCCAATCCCCTGTCTCTTCTACTGTGGTCCTCTCATCAAATACAATAGAAACATTGACTTATTAAAGCACTTCAGTAATCGGAAACGACCTCCATGTTCTCAGATTGGCTAAAAAAAGAGAAGTGATTCAATCCCCTCTACACCCACAGGCTAGGTTGAAGATGGGAAGGTTAAGACAACAAAGTAAATCTATACAGAAGCGTTAGAAAATAAACAAATTCATGGAAACAGCTCCATTGATATCTACTAGCGCCGTTGCTAACTAGCAACGCTGGTCACATGAATTGCAAAGAGTTATGGGATATTAGAATCCTCTTGTCTTAACCTGTATATTTTGAACCTAGCCCACAGGCAAGCCCTAACAATGGAGGAATGGCAGGGAAAAAGTTGAGACCCGCCCATTTAGAGCCACAGAGAGGCAGATCAAACAAGCCAACACTCTCTCTGTGGTGGTAACCCTTCTCTGTCCTAGACCCATAAAAACTGGAAGATGATGTTTACATTACGAGCACTGCAGCAATCCCAGCACAGAGCCTTCAGGTAAATCTGGTTAAGCAATTACAGTCTGATGTAACCGATGATGAATTTATGTAATTAGGCATCAAAGTTGGTTTTACAGCAGCCATTTGCTGGTTAATCATCATCAGTTCTGAGTAACTGTTTGTCTGGCTGTTTGATGTCACAGATAAGCAGCAACATGTCTGATATAAACCATTTCTATACGTACAAAGACGCTTGCTTTAGGCAAACGACCCGTTGTGACCTCTTAAACAAGTCATACACAGCCTACAGTACAAATAAAGAGTTAATGCAACAGTCCATGTAACCCCGTAGGCTCGGCCCTAATTTACTCGCCGCAAGGCAAATGGCCCAAGGCACTGCCTAAGGCTCAGTATTGCCTTGTAACTTAAGCTTCATGCCTTGTATGTAATTTCATACATTTTTTAAGTAAATAAATAATAGCATATTCGCTTCTCATGACCATTTCTTGATCTTAGTCGGCTAAACACATAATACTTGATTGCACATGATTTTACCATAATATCAAATGGAGTCAGATAAACATTAAAAAAAACTTGGGCCTATGTCTAATTAGCATAATCAAATTAGCATGATAATACTAATAAAAAACATACAAAATTGTCAGTTCAAGCTAGAGATATCTGTTGTTTTGCATTGGATCCACTGCATCCGTCTATGTCGCACTTCCGCATCTGCAATGAAAGGTGACAGAGCTAGAGCGGGGCGTTTTCAGACCATGAGACATCATAAAAATCGGTCTTCTTACAAAATCGTCTGTAACGTCCGAACGGTTTGGCCTACAAACCCCTCTGTGGAAAGATGAGACTCTCACGAACATGATGGTGTTCTCCATTTTGCTCTACAACCCCCACAAGCGTCTTGGGACTCGTTTGACGTCAGTACAGCCATTCTGCCAACCTCTGTCTTAGCATAAGGCCAGAGGAGTGGTGGTATATGGCCAATATACCATGGCTAAGGGTTGGTTTAAAAATAATACTTTTATATCAAATCTTACCACAGTACAACCCAGTGGAGACACATTCCCTACCATGGCCTGTTTGGTGTTTTCCCTCCCTCAGATCCTTCTCCTATTGGATACAGATTACACCCAGACATACATCATGTTGTGTTGGAAGGGATTTCTGGGATTGAATTGCGTTCTCTGTCTCCCACGGGATCAGACCCTTTTACCAGTGAAGTCAGTGGAGGGTCTCTCCCTTCTCCCCAACACGGCCCAATGACGCCCAGAGTGGCTCCTTGAATCCTGTTTTCAATGGGAACTGAGACACAGGGGGTCTGGTCCGTGTTCTGGGGCACTCTGGCAGCTAGAGCTCCATCTATTGTGGTTCTGGGTGTGAGTCCTGGAGACTAAGTCCAGTTAGACACACACAGAAAGGACTGGTTGGTTTTGTGATGCTAATCCACAATGAAAACATATTGTTTTGCCTTTATTCAGAACCTGAATAAGACCTGAATGGTGAAGTATGTCATTGTGTTGATACAAAGCAGGTTTTATTAAGTAATAGCATATGGTTTTCAATGAAGTTCTAACATTGAGCAGGGCTGTAGTCTGTAGTACTGTAGTCTGTAGTCTGTAGTACTGTAGTCTGTAAAGACTTATGGTGCTGATTTTCAGTGTTGTTCAATAACAGTACCTGACACACAGACTATTCGATACTGCTCTCAAGTCCTTGCTGCTGTTCACATGAGCCCTTAGAAATGGGTGACTGATTAAGAATCTTTGGGTGATGTGCAAACTGACATGAACCTGGGAGTCATTGTCTCAAACGGCGGAGTGACGACAAAAACAGCTTTCTCTGGGTCCCCCTGGGTGGAGAGAGGGCTGTCGTAAACAGGCCAGGCAGGGACCAGGGAGTGAACATGGCGCCATCAGTCACACAGTGACAGTGAAACCATAGATCAGAGGGGAGAGTCGCTGCACACAGGAAGTACATTCCTTCCCCTCACAGTCACTGCCCCCACTGATGTTTGTTTAAACTGTCCTCTGATATGTAGAGATTACCATTCAACACAAACCTGACAGAGCCCCTCAGCCCAGAGTGCTGTCCTATAGCCAGGGGCAGATTGCTGTGCCTGCCTGGTGGGACTCTGGCTCCTTGGAGATCCCTAGCTCAATGTTATCGGCCCCACCCCACCCCACCCTGCCTGTCGGGGTTGGACAGTGGCCCCCGGCAAAGATGACCCACTTCTGGAACCACATCAGTTGTGAGTACATGCAGGGAGAATTAATTTAACAGCTCTAACCCTGTTCCCGCGTGCTAAACCCGTTAAGCACCAACTGACAAACCCACAGTAGAAGGCTGCTATTTGCTGTGCAGATTGGGTGAATGGCAAGCAGCTCGACTGAGGAATTCAATCTGCCATCAACAGTTAGGTTGAGCCAGAGTGCACTGGCAGAGTGGCAGGGCAATCCCCACTATTGGAACTGTTATACATGTAAATTCTCTCTTCGAAGTTAGTCCTTCTTTAAAGTTCAGGATATGTCATCTCTGTGAGAGGAAATGCACCAAGATATTGAAAAAGTGTTATGATATCATAGTCAGTATCATAGTCAGTCTGTACATGTCCAGAAATATACAGATAGAGGATCCCTGAGCTCAGCAATGTTGTGGGTCTGAGAAAAGTCAGATCTCTGTGTGAATGTAAACAGAAAAGGGAAAATGTACAAGAGCATGAGATAAAATCCCTCTCATGTAAGGCAGATGTTATTGTAATGGGGTTAGAATAGGTGAATTCACTGCAGAAAAAGACAGTGGACTTCAGAGATAACTGAGGGACATTTTTGCTAACATACACCGTAATCCTAGACAGTAATTGATCTCACTCCTAGCCACCATGTGTGACAAGGATGAAGTATTCTAGGAACTATTTTTACTATTTATAGCCTAATGTCGGAGGGTTAAGATCTTTGTCGGGCGATAACCTTACACTACAATATGAGCAGGCGTTGAGAGCTCTACGTATTAGATTTCTCTGTAAATACTGTAGTTTCAATCATTATCTAACAATGACAACAGCCCTTAGCGTTTCAGAACTACCTTAACAAAACACTGCCTCTAAAGGTATTATTGAGTATTATTCACTTGGCACAAGTAACCATCATCTAACAACTACAAGTTTCAACAACCCCCGCCTGCCTCAAACAGGGCATGACCATTAGTCAGGGACAGCTTCCCATGAGAAGGTGATTCAGTTCTCTCTCCATCTTTACTTATTACTAGAAGGGTAACTAACAATAAGAGTCTTGACGCTCACCTGAGTTTATCAGCCACAAAGATGACTCTGCGCTCCAGCAGCAGGGAGGCGAAGACCTGCACCACCTGACGCACACTCAGGCAGCTGAAGAGACTGTCAAAGTCTACATGCTCCAGTCTGGAGTCCATGGGCCGCCTCAGCTCAATGACCTGTGGAGGAGAACACCACTTGGGGTCACAACCTGGGGTCACAACCAGTCATACATTTGCAGAGATCACAGGTCATGCTCAATTAAGCATACATCGCATTATCTTCATGCATCATCCTTCTTTGATGGAACCTTAGTAACCAAGGGCTGATGTGTCTCCAACCTCATTCCCTGCTCCAGGCAGGAAGGTCTTGACTTTGATGGTCTTCCCCGGCGCTGGGAAAGGTGACTCCATCAGACTCCTCATGAAGGGGTAGACCAGGGCTGCAGAGATCCCCCTCCGCCTCTCCACCTCATCCAGGATCTACACACAGCACAGGACAGCGGGTTGAGAGTTAGACCACACTGCACAGGACAGAAGGTTGAGAGTTAGACCACACAGCACAGGACAGGGGGTTGAGAGTTAGACCACACACCACAGGACAGGGGGTTGAGAGTTAGACCACACAGCACAGGACAGAAGGTTGAGAGTTAGACCACACAGCACAGGACAGGAGGTTGAGAGTTAGACCACACAGGACAGGACAGGACAGGGGGTTGAGAGTTAGACCACACAGCACAGGAGGTTGAGAGTTAGACCACACAGCACAGGACAGGGGGTTGAGAGTTAGACCACACAGCACAGGACAGGGGGTTGAGAGTTAGACCACACAGCACAGGACAGGGGGTTGAGAGTTAGACCACACAGCACAGGACAGGGGGTTGAGAGTTAGACCACACAGCACAGGACAGAAGGCTGAGAGTTAGACCACACAGCACAGGACAGGAGGCTGAGAGTTAGACCACACAGCACAGGACAGAGGGTTGAGAGTTAGACCATACTGCAGACACAACACTCAACATTTCAAACAGAAAGTCCCAAATTCCCTATATAGTGCCTTATGGACTGTGGTCAAAAGTAGTGCACTAAATAGGGAATAAGGTTTCACTCGGGATGTAGATTGAGAGTCTAGTAATAGACCAAGTCCAAGTACATTCAGTCTGTACAGCCAGTAAATGTAAATGGTAGCGTGTTGCTGTCTGAAGTAAAGCTCTTGCTATTGTCTGGAACCAGGCTACCTTTCCCCCTTTTGAAAAATACAGTATGAATTTCAATCTGTGGCTGTCTGATATACAGTGGGGAGAAGAAATATTTGATACACTGCCGATTTTCCTACTTACAAAGCATGTAGAGGTCTGTAATTTTTATCATAGGTACACTTCAACTGTGAGAGACGGAATCTAAAAATAAAATCCAGAAAATCACATTGTATGATTTTTAAGTAATTTTTGCATTTTATTGCCTGACATAAGTATTTGATACATCAGAAAAGCAGAACTTAATATTTGGTACAGAAACCTTTTAAAAAATAATTTTTTAGGGGTGGATCAGCTTAATATTGTGGAAAGAATGTTGCTTCCAATGTAATTGTCTGCATCATTTCCAATCCCCCATATTTTTGGGGGTAAATATATATATCCATACACGCATGCATACATATACACATATATACATACCTATATAGACATACATACTTTTTAAAAGATTATAGCTTTATTATTATTCCCCGCAACCCTACCACCGATCCCCCAATTGGAGTAAACTGATAAACACTTCTGCTTTTACCTTCAATTTATACATCTTATACCCTTTTTACAGACACAGTCTACTTTATAATAGTTCTCTCTTGTTTGTTCTTAGTCCTTCCTCTATTTCTGTTGTCCATCCAGTTTTATTTCCACTTGTAACTGTGCTATTTCACAAAAGCTCCGTACCTATACACATTTCACAGATCCCGTATGCCCTACATTGTTTATCTTGTTATTAGTCCCACCCTTCAGCTCCATTCAACCCCTCCCATCTATCATCCAACATCATCCATTTCAGATTTTTATTTGCCATATATTTTTCAACTGTGCTCTGATGCTTCACAAAAGATTTGAACCTTCCTATTCTCATAGCTTCTACAGATTGTAAATTAAAAATAATTTTTTTTGCTAAAATAATTATTATATTATTGATTGATTGATTGACTATGGCTTTTCAAATCCCCCAGTATTGCTATCTGCAGCGTTAGTTCTACGCAAATGTTGCAATTCTTCAGCCATTCCTGGACCTGTGACCAAAAACGAGCTACATATGGACAATACCAAAATAAATGATCTAATGACTCTGCCTCCTCACAGCAGAATCTGCAGAGCTGGGAAGATTGTATCCCCCATATATATAACATTCTATTAGATGCAAGAATTTTGTACAGTAATTTAAATTGAAAAATTCGAAGTTTTGAATCCGGCGTTGTTTTGCGTATCAATTCATAAACCATGTGCCATGGAATGGGTACATCGAAAATCTCTTCCCAACTATTTTGCAATTTATAATGGCACAGCTGTCAGTTTTTTGGTCCTTAAATGAAATTGGTATATGTTTTTATTTATCACACTTTTCTTCAACCATTTATGTTCTTTAATAGAGGGCCGACATACAAGTTCCTTACTTTTTTCCCCTTCTACTTGCCTCTTCCATTTTTGTGGTAATGCTGCAATTAATTGGTTGTAATTTTGGGTAGAGCAGACATTTCCATATGTCTGTGTTAGCTGCATGTGTGACATAACTCCACCAGTCCTATTTATGATATCATTCACAAAAATTATACCTTTTTTTAAACATTTCTTCGATAAATACAGTTTTTTTTATCAATTACTGTATTTGAATTTAACCACAATATTTGTTGTACTATTTGTTCCGTCCTTTCAGGTGGATTACACTGAAATTGCAACCAACTTTCTAAGGCTTGTTTAAAAAAGAAAGATATTTTGGAGATTATTTCCTTTTCTAACAACCGAAAGTGAGCAGGTGTAATCTGAATAAAGGGGAAAAGGCCCTTCTTGAACATAGGATGAGAGATTCGTACCAATTTACTAGAGAACCAGTTTGGATTTAAGAATAACTTTTGTATGATTGATGCCTTTAGTGAGAGGTCTAATGCTTTAATATTTAATCATTTCTGCCCTCTGAATTCATATTCGTTATATAAATAGGCCCTTTTAATTTTATCTGGCTTGCCGTTCCAAATAAAATGGAATATTTTTTGTTCATATAATTTAAAAAGCAGGTCACTAGGTGTAGGCAAAACCATAAGCAAATAGGTAAACTGTGATATGACTAAAGAGTTAATCAGGGTGATTTTTCCACAATTAGACAGGTATTTTCCTTTCCATGGTAGCAAGATCTTATCTATTTTTGCTAACTTTATATAAAAATATATTGTAGTGAGATCATTTCTTTCTTTTGGGATTTTTATACCGAGTATGTCCACATCTCCGTCAGACCATTTAATTGGTAAACTACATGGCAATGTAAAATGTGTATTTTTTAGTGATCCAATACGTAATATGGTACATTTATCATAATTTGGTTTTAATCCAGAGAGGATAGCAAAGGTATCTAGATCCTCTAAGAGGCCATGGAGAGACTCTAGTTGTGGTTTTAAAAGAAAACATGAATCATCAGTATACAATGACACCTTAGTTTTTAAGCCACAGATTTCTAATCCCTTAATATTAATGTTTGATCTAATTTTAACAGCTAACATTTTGATGGCAATAATAAATAGATATGCCGATAGTGGACAACCTTGTTTTACTCCTCTAGATAGTTTAAAACTTTCTGAGATGTAGCCATTATTTACTAATTTACACCTAGGGTTACTATACATCATTTTAACCCATTTTATAAGAGATTCCCCAAAATTGAAATATTCTAGGCATTTATATATAAACTCCAGTCGTACTTTATCAAAAGCCTTTTCAAAATCAGCTATGAAAACCAGGCCTGGTGTCCTCGATATTTCATAATGTTCTATTGTTTCCAGTACTTGCCTTATATTATCTCCAATGTATCATCCATGTAAAAAACCTGTCTGATTAGGATGAATAATATTTGACAAAACTTTTTTTATCCTATGTGCCAAGCATTTTGCTAGGATTTTTGCATCACAACACTGAAGTGTAAGAGGTCTCCAATTTTTTAAATGGACTGGATATTTATATATACCACTTGGGTCCTGTTTCAGTAATAATGATATAAGACCTTCTTGTTGCGTGTCTGATAATCTACCATTTATATAGGAGTGGTTAAAACATGCTAATAATACAGAAACCTTTGTTTGCAATTACAGAGATCATACGTTTCCTGTAGTTCTTGACCAGGTTTGCACACACTGCAGCAGGGATTTCGGCCCACTCCTCCATACAGACCTTCTCCAGATCCTTCAGGTTTCGGGGCAGTCGCTGGGCAATACGGACTTTCAGCTCCCTCCAAAGATTTTCTATTGGGTTCAGGTCTGGAGACTGGCTAGGCCACTCCAGGATCTTGAGATGCCTCTTACGGAGCCACTCCTTAGTTGCCGTGGCTGTGTGTTTCAGGTCGTTGTCATGCTGGAAGACCCAGCCACGACCCATCTTCAATGCTCTTACTGAGGGAAGGAGGTTGTTGGCCAAGATCTCGCGATACATGGCCCCATCCATCCTCCCCTCAATACGGTGCAGTCGTTCTGTCCCCTTTGCAGAAAAGCATCCCCAAAGAATGATGTTTCCACCTCCATGCCTCACGGTTGGGATGGTGTTCATGGGGTTGTACTCATCCTTCTTCTTCCTCCAAACACGGCGAGTGGAGTTTAGACCAAAAAGCTCTATTTTTGTCTCATCAGACCACATGACCTTCTCCCATTCCTCCTCTGGATCATCCAGATGGTCATTGGCAAACCTCAGACGGGCCTGGACATGCGCTGGCTTGAGCAGGGGGACCTTGCGTGCGCTGCAGGATTTTAATCCATGACGGCGTAGTGTGTTACTAATAGTTTTCTTTGAGACTGTGGTCCCAGCTCTCTTCAGGTCACTGACCAGGTCCTGCCGTGTAGTTCTGGGCTGATCCCTCACCTTCCTCATGATCATTGATGCTCCACGAGGTGAGATCTTGCATGGAGCCCCAGACCGAGGGTGATTGACCGTCATCTTGAACTTCTTCCATTTTCTAATAATTGCGCCAACAGTTGTTGCCTTCTCACCAAGCTGCTTGCCTATTGTCCTGTAGCCCATCCCAGCCTTGTGCAGGTCTACAATTTTATGCCTGATGTCCTTACACAGCTCTCTGGTCTTGGCCATTGTGGAGAGGTTGGAGTCTGTTTGATTGAGTGTGTGGACAGGTGTCTTTTATACAGGTAACGAGTTCAAACAGGTGCAGTTAATACAGGTAATGAGTGAAGAACAGGAGGGCTTCTTAAAGAAAACTAACAGGTCTGTGAGAGCCGGAATTCTTACTGCTTGGTAGGTGATCAAATACTTATGTCATGCAAAAAAATGCGAATTAATTACTTGAAAATCATACAATGTGATTTTCTGGATTTTTGTTTTAGATTCCGTCTCTCACAGTTGAAGTGTACCTATGATAAAAAATTACAGACCTTTACATGCTTTGTAAGTAGGAAAACCTGCAAAATCGGCAGTGTATCAAATACTTGTTCTCCCCACTGTATATGGAAAATAGCAAAGGAAAATCCCACTCAATATGCCCATGTGTCTGTCTGTGTCAGACCTGCCTACTACTGTCTGGAAAGTTTGTTGGAGAGAGACATCCTCACATTCAGAGTCATATGATATCCCCTCCACTCCCCACACACCCTCTGTTCCCGGTGAAATCAAACACTCCCATCTTTCTCGCCTTAACTAGAAAAGCACTTCAAACTCCGTGGAAAACATTTCCTCTCTCACCTACGCAGGTCTCAAGCCCTCAAAATGGTGCCTTCTGAAACCTACACCCCCACCTGTATGAGGGCTGTTCCACCCTCACTGTTGAGGTGCCTGTGCTGTCACAAGACAGAAACAATCTATTGTATTTATGCATCCTTTTGGCCTTAAATTAATATGAAATGAAACTGACTGACAGTTTTTTGGCACATTTTAGTACTCACGACACAGTAATAAAAAGTTATTTTCATTCATTAGATATGTCTACTACCTCTTAATTGTTTCCCTTAACACAGGCCTTATTCACTTCAAATACACCGTTCATAGAGGATTCATGAGGAGGCAGATAAGGCATGAGTACTTAAACACAATGAGCACTCCGTTTCATGTTAGCTCAACTCAGGAACAAGTGAAGGAAACAATTGAACTGGGAAATCAGAGAGAGGAAAAAGCAGAAAATAAGGTTTATGCTGGACAGGATTCCTTTGAGTGGAAATGCTGGCACAGCCTCAACTAGTTCACTCCTGGGAACAGTGGCCTCGGCTCGGCTCAGAGACAGGTAACCGCGACGACGGCTACACTAGGGTGTGTGTGTGTGTGTGTGTGTGTGTGTGTGTGTGTGTGTGTGTGTGTGTGTGTGTGTAAGCATGAACTCACCTTGGAGAACAGGTGGAAACAGCCCAGTCGGCTGATGACGCAGTACACCTCAGGAAGGCGAGGCCCTTTCCCACTCGGCTGGAACAAGGGCACAAATTAAGAGTCTCGTCAGTCACTGGGGAAGAGAGGCTTGTAAGGTAACACAGACAGTAATGTGGCAATAGATACTAACATAAGATACTTGGTTAGGTTTATAATGCAACATCAATGAGAATATACTGAAACACTATCCTACACACAAACTGTACTTTCTTTTATTCAGATAAAGTACCAGGTTAGTTCACAATCAGCTGTGGTTGAACAAATATTTATAAATCTGGTCTTTCAGTTGCTGGAGGTGGACGTATTTAATCTGGAGAGACTGAAGCTTCCCATTGTAAACTAAACACAGGTGCTGCAGTCTCTACACAGTTAATGATCACCTCTACCCTCCACACTAAACAATCACAGACCAATCTACTCTGGAGCCAACCAGGCCTCCTGGATCTATCCATCTCCTAACACACACACATCTGCACGTGCACACACACACACACACGTGCACACACACACACACACACACACACGCTCACACACAAATTAACACATGCATACATATAAAGAAATCCCGATCCACTTGTCCATATTAGGTATGCAATTTTCTCCTCTGCTTTCTCCAAATGGATGATTAAATCAAGCATGTGGAACTTGGTTAAAGTCCTTAGGAATGTGTTGTTCATGCCAACTCCTTAGACTTCCACCAGGGAAGGAAGGAGCTGGGTTACCGGAGAGGAGGAAACTCACCTCTCTCACAGCATCAGGAGTCGTCTGATCTACAGCTACTTAATGTCAGCAACTACTGAGCTCAGTACAGTCAAGTAACAGTCAGAACTGAGTTTAAGAATGGCCCCCATCTCGGTCTACGCGACACACAAATACAGTAGGCTATTAAAACACACTGACAAACCCTACAAAACATACACGCTTTGTGAATGTACACGTTCTTGGGCATAACAGTGACATAAAAAAAAAAATCACAGCAAGCACAACATCCCACACAGCCATACTTTCTGAATTGTGGGCTCGTCATAAAACATCAAATGACTAGAAACCCTTACAGGCGGGTTGTGCTCCACAATGACAAACTTAGACATTTCATGATGTTTTTCGGCATTCTTCTCCTGAGAAACTCTCATGAAACAGAAGGAGTCCAGTTTTACTAAGATTCATCCCGACCGTTTTGAAAGGCAAAAACGACCAAGCTTTGTTACATACAGACATTCAAATTCACTTTATTTACTTTCTCTCCTATTCACACCCAGTTTGGTGATGCAATAACACCTCAATGGTCCCACAGGAAAGAAAAAAACCTTGTCAAAACAAACAGGGCTGGCTCAGCAGGGTGTGAACAGAACAGAGACCAGTGAATTAATGGTGGCTTGCTTACCAGCAGACGCCTGCAGTACCCAAACCTCCTGCTGCCATCCTCTCCAGTCAACATGAACGAGAAGGTCTCACTGTACAGACACACACACACACACACAGTCTCTGTTATAGTCAAACCAGCATACAGATTGTAGAGATTGAACAGTGATCAAAGGAAACGTAGTGTTGGATCTCATTCACACGTTAGGGTTGGTGAAGTAGCACAGTCTCTGTGGCGGAGAGAGAAGACTGTTTTAGGGACCCACGTTGTCAGGAGCAGGAGTGAGAGTAAGAATCTACCAGGATTTCATGAAGACAATGGCATTACATTTTTGTGTTTTCTTCTTAATTTTACTCGTTGATATTTACACATCTAATCATACTATCGATTTGTTCGTTTTTTAACCTTAAATCTATATATGGAACACTTGTGCATCACAACTGATTAGTACCCATCTGGTTCAGGCAAGGAATGGGACTAATAGGCCAACAGTGTGGTGGTGAGCTTTCCTCTGTGACGCAGTGGGGTTGTATAGTAATCTGTACTGTACCTGCTGTATTCAGACACTGGGGTCCAGTCCTTGGCATCTGGAAAGCAGAACTGGGGGATAGCTTTGAGTCTCTGCTCTGCCTCCCTCATCAGCTTGGTGGGCCTCTCTAGCTGTGAGACGAGAAAGGAACAGGAAACGTCTCAGTCAGAAACAGACCCAGACGCTTACAGTCTACTGAGTCTGTCCTCTTTACAGGGTCCCCAAAAACGTCCCCTACAGTAAGAATAAATGACCAGCCTAAGCATTCTCCCACACAGGGTCAGTGCCTCCTCCCCTTATCACCCCCAACCCCCCTCTCTACCCCCTCTCCCCCCGACGTCATTGGGTCAGGCTTTTCTCTGGCAGAGAACCAACATACCGATATCTCCCAGAGGATTCTATCACTGAACCAAATCTTAAATAACTTAAAAAGAGATCTTTGAGTAAGTAAACACTTAACTACCATAGAAACCGTTTCCTGGTTACACCACTTACTGTCAATAAACTCCGAAAACTCCCTCAACCCGTATGTTACGGCCATGGCCCTACTCTTCAGAAATATCTGCATCAACAATGGCTTCAGAAAGTATTCACACCCCTGGATTTTTTCCCACATTTTGTTGTGTTACAGCCTGAATTTAAAATGTATTACATTTAGATTTTGTGTCACTGGCCTACACACAATACCTCATAATGTCAAAGCGGAATTATATTTTTAGAAACATTTACAAATAAAAAAAACATTTAAAGCTGAAATGTCTTGAGTCAATAAATATTCAACCCTTTCGTTATGGTAAGCAAAAACAAGTTCATGAGTAAAAATGTGCTTAACAACTCACATAAAGTTGCATGGACAAAAATTGTGTTTAACATAATTTTTTAATGACTTCCTCATCTCTGTACCCACACACTGTAACGGCTTTCGTCTGGTGAAGGAGAAGAGGACCAAGGTGCAGCGTGGTAAGTGTTCATTTTAATAAACAAAATAAACTGAACACTGAAATTACAAAAATAATAAAGAGCGAGAACGAAAACCAAACAGTTCTGTAAGGAATATGCACAAAACAGAAAACAATCACCCACAACCAAAATGTGGAAAACAGGCTACCTAAGTATGATTCTCAATCAGAGTCAACGATCGACAGCTGCCTCTGATTGAGAACCATACCAGGCCAAACACAGAATTGGAAAACATAGAAAAACAACATAGAATGCCCACCCCAACTCACGCCCTAACCAAACCAAAATAAAGACATAAAAAAGGAACTATGGTCAGAACATGACACACACATACAATTATCTCTAAGGTCCTTCAGTCGAGCAGTGAATTTCAAACACAGATTCAACCACAAAGACCAGAGATGTTTTCCAATGCCTTGTAGAGAAGGGCACCAATTGGTAGATGGGTAAAAAAATTAAACAGACATTACACTTCGGATGGTGTATCAATACACCCAGTCACTACAGTCCTTCCTAACTCAGTTGCCGGAGAGGAAGGAAACCACTCAGGGATTTCACCATGAGGTCAATTGTGACTTTAAAACAGTTACAGAGTTTAATGGCTGTGATAGGAGAAAACTGAGAATGGATCAACAACACTGTAGTTACTCCACAATACTAACCTAAATAACGAAATGAAAATAAGGAAGCCTTAACAGAATAAAAATCTTCCAAAACATGCATCCTGTTTGCAATAAAGCACTAAAGAAAAACTGCAAAACATGTGACAAAGAAATTAACTTCATGTCCTGAATACAAAGTGTTATGTTTGGGACAAATCCAACACAACACATCACTGAGTACCACTCTTCATATTTTCAAGCATGATGGTTGCATCATGTTATGGGTAGAATTATCATCGGCAAGGACTGCACAGGGTTTAAAAAAAAAAAAAAATAAACTAAATAGAACTAAGCACAATCAAAATCTTAGAGGAAAACCTGGTTCAGTCTGCTTTCCAACAGATACTGGGAGACAAATTCACCTTTCAGCAGGACAATAACCTAAAACACAAGGCCAAATATACACTGGAGTTGCTAACCAAGACAACATTGAATGTTCCTGAGTGGCTTAGTTACAGTTTTGACTTAAATCAGCTTGAAAATCTATGGCAAGACATGAAAATGGCTATCTATAAATGATCAACAACTAACTTGACAGAGCTTGAAGAATTGAAAAAATAATATGCAAATATTGTACAATCCAGGTGTGCAAAGCTCTTAGTAGACTTACTCAGAAAGACTTAGCTGTAATCGCTGCCAAAAGTGATTATAACATGTACTGACTCAGGGGTATGAATACTTATGTAAATTTGATATTTCTGTATTTGCTTTTTTTTTATGTGCTAAAATTTCTAAAAACCTGTTTTCACTTTGTCATTATGGGGTATTGTGTGTAGATGAGTGGTATTTTTTATTTATTATTAATTTTGAATTCAGGCTTTAACACAACAAAATGTGAATAAGTCAAGGGGTATGAATACTTTCTGAAGGAACTGTATGTGCTGGACTAATGTGGCCATAATGGCTACTAAAAGTAGATTAGATAACACAAGACGTTTTTGACCGCCAAAATCAATATTGTTCTGTATGAAAATGAGCCACTTTCAATTCTATTTCAACATGCAAACAACATTGGTAAGGGTCTCCGACCTCCATATATCACAGATCTCAGCATACATATTTCTGTAGGTCCAGTGAGTAATGTCTCAGAAGAAACAGTTATTTACTAGCACCCCTTCCTGTTTAAATCTTTTCTCTCACTTAAGGGACTTGACACTGCTGTCTGACCCATGACCAAGGGGCCCGAGGGGCCAGAATACAGTTTGGTTGTTCCCTTACCTTGGGGAACTGGTAGGTGACTTCGGGAAAGAAGGAGCTTTTGGTGGGCTTCTTCTTGAGGGACACCACCACAAAGTACTCAAACAGTTCCCTCTCCTGCCACTCAATCAGCTGCAGCTCCAGTGTGCGGTAGCTAGGGGCCCTCCGCAGCATTGACTGCAGCTTCAGCAGCCTCTGGGTGTGGGCTGGGGAGAGAAGAGAGAGGGATATGGACAGTTCAATCTTCAGCACAGGGTTGTATTGACAAAATGCATATCCCAAACACTGTGTACACACAACTGACACCAATCACAGCAAATAGTGCACTACAAGCCATGAAGACTGACAAAGAGCTTACAGTCCAACATCCACTTCCCAGCTAACGAGACACATTCCCATAACTAATGAAATGTTACCATTGGATTCCCCTTAGGTTGAGAGAGAACATAATGAGAGAATGTTATCCAAACATTATTGGAACATATTTAGTCAAGCATGATGTTTCCAAAACCATGTTACGATGTAAAAGGAAATCAAACATTCAAGGACCCCTGAAAAGTTGCCAGGCGGTTCCTGGGATGATAAAAAAAAAATAAAAAAAATAACAAAATGCTTTGAAAACCAAACAAATGGAGGTTAAATGATTGTTATCTCTAACCTACCAAAAGCATTCTGGGAACCAAAACTTAACCGGATTTAAAACGTTAGCTGGGTTTCAACACACTGATTAAACCTCTATACTCACACATGTTTATCCTCACACAGTCCAACACATAACAACCTAAACACAGATTAGAGAGAAATACAAACCTTATAGTTCACCATAACTGTCATCACAGATGGCTTGTGTTTAAAACAGAGTATGAACAGAATCAGCAACGAGTTCGGACATAGTGCATTTAGTATTTATTTGAAAGAATGACAGTTGTATAGTCTATAGCACATCCATGACATCTTCATTTTGCCTTTCAGTTACATTTCTGTGATCCCTTTGGTCACAAGTCACTTGATCGATGTCTCGTTCCAAACACCGACTTGTCAAAACAGAGACGTGCGCTTGTTGTATCTGCTGTGAGTGGGACAAATCCTCTGTCTGTGCAGAAACACCAAGTGCACCATTGTTCTCCAGGGACTGAGCTTCAACTGCATACTGTGACCTCTCACCTTTGAACCTGTCATCAGAGTCGCTCTCGCTCTCGCTGTTGTCATCTGTAAACAGATCGGAGAGAGAAAAAAGGTTTGTTTAGGGTCAGGGGTCAACTCTACAACTATGTTTATGCCATACAGATGAGATGACTGGGGGAGACACAAATATTTACTCCCTGATCCAGACAGTGGATGGAGAGAAGGAAGGGAGGAGCCCCTATGTACCTCTCAGAGATGCCGTCTCAATATTAGACAAGGACAGCTTCTTCAACCTCTTCTTCCCTCTCTTGGTAGAGTAAATGGAGTTGATTCTCTGGACAATCTGTAAACAGTGAGAGGAAAGGGGAAGCTCAGTGTGTGTACAACCTACAGTAGAGGACTATCTGATCTCCTGCGGTGAAACTCTTCAAAGTTGGCTCCATTCAGTGTGTGGGAGGAGGAAGAGATAGACATAAAATCCTTCTCAGTGCTCTCTCTCTCTCTCTGTATGTCCAGAACTATCCCTGGGATATGGCTTGTGTTTAAAACAAAGTATGAACAGAATCAACAAAGAGTTTCCATCCCAGTGCATTTAGGAATTATTCAAAAGAATAACATTTGTATAGTCTATAGCAAATCCATCTTCATTTTGCCTTCCAGGTAGATGCATGGCCCCGTAGATACATGGCTTACAAGAATAGAATAGTCCTTGAGGAGATCCTCATGGAGAGAACAGGTTTATTCCTACAGCCTGGAGTGTTTTATATTGTACCTTGGGGATCCTCCGGTGCCTACGGGAGGCCAGGGTGTCGCTAGCGCTGCTCAGGCTGTCATCCAGCAGGCAGCAGGGGGAGGGAGAGACCCCCAGTTGGGGCGGCAGCAGCAGCATGTCATCATGGCTGTGTCGCTTGGACAGGCGGGATGCCCGGTGACTCTTCTTGTCTGTGGGACCAGAGAGGCGCAGGGACTGGCTACTGGGCTTAGAGGGCAGCTGTGGAGGGGGAGAGAGAGGACAATACTGAGGCAGTGTCCCAGATGGCAACCTATTCCCTTTATAGTGCACTATTTCTGACCAGGGCCCATAGGATGACGCAATGGACCTTGGTTTGGTCTGGGATTGACTGAGGTTTTTGTCATGACAATAAGTAATCGTACCCAATAATACAATATATTTTCCTCACCGCACAGTGACCTCATTCCCAGTTGAACACAAGGAAATTCTAAATCATCTTTCCTACGACGAGACAGTGCCCATCCATATTAAAGCAGCAGAGCCAAACCTACATTTCCAGGCAGACTGACAGTATTTTACTGGAACTCCACCAGGTTTCAACATATCAAAAGGCTTCTGTAGCGCAAATAATGAGAAATCTAGCTGTGAAATAAGATTATTGGAGGATCCTGTCCAGGTTTCAGAGATCTAACTCCAGTCTGAGGGAGAGTTTTACTGCAGGAAAATACCTCAGTTCTGCTAGCTAGCTGGGTTACCTCGGGAGGTGAGTTGAGTTTCTGGGAGGTCCAGGTCCGGTTGCTTTCCGGTACAAAGCGGTTCTTCCGACCCAAACTCCTCCTCTTCAGGTCCACGTCCTCGTACGGGTTCTCCTTCTCTGTGTGACAACATTAAGAAAACAGATTAAGGTCTAAGATAACAGCAGCAGCTGTTCAGAAGGATCTGTTAAGGTTCAGGGAGAAGGAAGGTATTTGACTAGACAAGACAAAGCCACAGGGGCTTCAGGCCAGAGTCTGTGTGAGATGACGGGGGGCAGGAGAGGGAGTTGGGGGGCAGGAGAGAGGCTCCCAGTGGTGTAGCACAGATCAAATAAGTCATGCAGGGGCCAGGTTAAAGGTCACTCTCAACTGGCTGCTACAATGCCCAAATGTACTGTCTCTTTAAACAGTTAGTGTTGGCCCAGGGCCCCGGCGGCCCCGCTGGCCCCTGACCGACTGCACTGTGCCGAGACTCCCGGACACTGGGCTGCTACAATGCCCAAATGTACTGTCTCTTTAAACAGTTAGTGTTGGCCCCGCTGGCCCCTGACCGACTGCACTGTGCCGAGACTCCCGGACACTGGGCTGCTACAATGCCCAAATGTACTGTCTCTTTAAACAGTTAGTGTTGGCCCCGCTGGCCCCTGACCGACTGCACTGTGCCGAGACTCCCGGACACTGGGCTGCTAGTGGTGAGTCACGGCCGGAGTATGCAGGCTGTCTGCTGCGGGAGGAGAAGGGGAGGAGAGGAGAGGAGCGGGACATCCTCCTCCTCTTCCTCCTCCTCTCAGGTATCACTGAACTTCATTCTCACATCCTTTCAATGTGACTGTTGATGTAGAAATGTTCACTCAACATTTCAGAGGTGTTGCCCAAAGAGTTTTGGGTTTTCCCACTGCACACTGACGGCAATCTCACACAGCACTGCTTTCACTGATGTCACTTGGAAAAAGGCCAGCCAGCGTGTATAAAGACTTGTATAACACCCCTGCCCATGTCCACCATGTCCACATGCTCTGAGAATAGCATTTCAGCTGGGTCTGAAAAGGTTGTGAGAAAAAGGAACTGCACTAAAAAGGAAAACAGAGCCAGATGGTGTCGAAAGGCATGATGGAAAAGACTTGCAGTGAAAGACGAGAATGAGTCCTACAGCAGAGCTAGTGTCTGTTAAAAGAGACTACACTAAATCTACACTTCAGCATCTCAATGATGGAAGAGAATCCTATAAACGGAGGAACACCTTGAAGGCCAACGTTAAACTGTGCTAAATGTATCTGTTAAAGGTATCTGTTTTGTTAAAAGGGGTTCAACATTTATTGCCTATTTATGAACCATCTTAGTGAGATCATCAGAGCATTCTGCCATGTCATACTGAAAATGAAATTCCAGTCAGACTGGGCTTTTCCCTCTTCCCTCCCTATGTATTATCAGAGCTGATGAATACAATAACAAGCCTGGGTATAGCTGGGACCATAAACTGTAAATTGAGACTGACCATACCGATCACTAATCGCAGGCAGTTTGCTGATATTGTTCATTACGATAAGTAGCGTATACTACTTACAAACTATTGTAATATGGATGTTTGTCTGTATGGCCCAGCTCTAGGGCTGTATGGCCCAGCTCTAGGGCTGGACTGACTGACGTCTCAGTGCTCTGGACCCCATTCCACTGAAGCAGAGTAATGACAGCCTGCTGGGATGATGATATGTCTCCATGGCTTCTGACGCACTGGAGGGTACTAATCAACTGCTGTGGTTACTCACATCCAAACACACACACACACACACACACACACACACACACACACACACACACACACACACACACACACACACACACACACACACACACACACACACACACACACACACACACACACACACACACACACACACACACACACCTCTCCTGACCTGGCTGCACCCACACTGTGACTCGGCATCTGTTTACACAATAGGCTCTCTCTAGAGCGAGACAGAGGACAGACTATCTACACAATGTCAGGATAGGATTACCCCATAAAAGGGCTATGGACAGAATGTCCCTCGCCATCGAGTGGCTGCTACAGTGGCACCAGTCATTCATGTAATAAACAGAGATGTTCAGGGGACCAAAACGGGCTTGAGATCTGTCTAAACGTTTGGTGGCACCACAAACCATGCTGGAACTGTACAGTGTACATCCTTCAGAGAAGGCTTGTGACCACATGGGCCAAATTTGTTGGGAGATATATATAGTATTTTTGGAATCTAAATTGTTTAACACTCATACCTCAAAAATGCTACAAAACCTACATTATACATTCAACTGTAAATTAAAGAGAAATGCCATACTGTATTCATCAGCAATTCATAAATCTATGTGAAATGTATGATTACATAGACAAAACAAAGCATAATTATTCCAGTCAGCAGATTCCCATGCAGTGTTAGAGCAGAGATAATCTGGGTCAGACAGACAGGCCAGGGAGGCCATCTTACCTCACCACCACCACTGGTTATAATGATGTTAGAGAGACTCAGTTCAGCTTGGGGTTGATGACGCAGACATAATCCATTACTGCTGAGTCACTGTTGTGTACAGAACCTGATTCACCAGACGGGAAACCTATTCCCAGTGGCACTACGCTAATCAAACTATAGCTTGTCATAATATAACCATTTATACCATAAATCTTCTTAGGGATCGGTGTCCTGTCCACGGACGGTTGATCTAACGTAAGCTAATGTGATTAGCATGAGGTTGTAAGTAACAAGAACATTTCCCAGGACATACAGTTGAAGTCGGAAGTTTAGAATACACTTAGGTTGGAAAAACTCGTTTTTCAACCACTCAGCAAATTGGTTGTTAACAAACTATAGTTTTGGCAAGTCGGTTAGGACATCTACTTTGTGCATGGCAAGTCATTTTTCCAACAATTGTTTACAGACAGATTATTTCACTTATAATTCACTATATCACAATTCCAGTGGGTCAGAAGTTTGTGGGTCAATTGCAGGTGTACCTGTGGATGTATTTCAAGGCCTACCTTAAAACTCAGTGCCTCTTTGCTTGACATCTTGGGAAAATCAAAAGAAATCAGAAAGACCTCAGAAAACAATTTGTAGACCTCCACAAGTCTGGTTCATCCTTGGTAGCAATTTCCAAACGCCTGAAGGTACCACATTAATCTGTACAAACAATAGTACGCAAGTATAAACACCATGGGACCACGCAGCCGTCATACCGCTCAGGATGGAGACGCGTTCTGTCTCCTAGAGATGAACATACTTTGGTGTGACAAGTGCAAATCAATCCCAGAACAACAGCAAAGGACCTTGTGATGATGCTGTAGGAAACCGGTACAAAAGTATCTATATCCACAGTAAAACGAGTCCTATATCGACATAACCTGAAAGGCTGCTCAGCAAGGAAGAATCCACTGCTCCAAAACCGCCATAAAAAAGCCAGACTACGGTTTGCAACTGCACATGGGGACAAAGATCGTACTTTTTGGAGAAATGTCCTCTGGTCTGATGAAACAAAAATAGAACTGTTTGGCCATAATGACTATTGTTATGTTTGGAAGAAAAAGGGAGAGGCTTGCAAGCCAAAGAACATCATCCCAACCGTGAAGCACGGGGGTGGCAGCATCATGTTGTGGGGGTGCTTTGCTGCAGGAGGGACTGGTGCACTTCACAAAATAGATGGCATCATGAGGGAGGGAAAATTATGTGGATATATTGAAGCAACATCTCAAGACATCAGTCAGGAAGTTAAAGCTTGGTCGCAAATGGGTCTTCCAAATGGACAATGACCCCAAGCATTGTTCTAAGGTTGTGGCAAAATGCCATAAGGACAACAAAGTCAATGTATTGGAGTGGCCATCACAAAGCCCTGACCTCAATCCTATAGAAAATTTGTCAGCAAGGAAGCCTACAAACCTGACTCAGTTATACCAGCTCTGTCAGGAGGAATGTGGCAAAATTCACCCAACTTATTGTGGGAAGCTTGTGGAAGGCTACCCGAAACGTTTGACACAAGTTTAAAGGCAATGCTACCAAATACCAATTTAAAGGCAACGCTACCAAATACTAATTGAGTGTATGTAAACTTCTGACCCACTGGGAATGTGATGAAAGAAATAAAAGCTGAAATAAATAATTCTCTCTACTATTATTCTGACATTTTACATTCTTAAAATAAAGTGGTGATCCTAACTGACCTAAGACAGGGAATTTTTACTAAGATTACATGTCAGGAATTGTGAAAAACGGAGTTTAAATGTATTTGGCTAAGGTGTATGTAGACATATCTGCTATTGGCAGAAAGCTTAAATTCTTGTTAATCTAACTGCACTGTCCAATTCACAGTAGCTATTACAGTGAAAGAATGCCATGCTATTGTTTGAGGAGAGTGCACAATTTTGAACATGAAAAGTTATTAATAAACAAATTAGTCTTGATACAACATTTTGGACAAAATGCAATGGTTCATTGGATCAGTCTAAAACTTTGTCAATACACTGCTGCCATCTAGTGGCCAAAATCAAAATTACACCTTGGCTGGAATAATACATGCCTTTCTCTTGCATTTCAAAAATGATGGTACAAAAAAATACAAAGACACTGACTTCAGACTGACTTCACTGGCTTCTGAATTAAAAAACAGTGAATATTGGCAAATGTCCAGTCACTCAAGAATTCATTTGAGAGTCTCCTATCAGAGAGACTTGAAAAGCTGCAACATTATGTCTTACTGAAACATGGCTGGATGATGGCGCTATGCACGTAGTACCCAGTGGATTCTCCATGCAGTGGCAGGATCGGACGGCAGCTTCGGGGAAGTCAAAAGGAGGAGTGTGTTTTTTCATAAATAACAACTGGTGTGCTGCTTCCAGTGTGAAGGAAATATCTAGCTTTTGCTCACCCGATATAGAATACCTCACGGTAAGCTGCAGACCCTTTTATCTACCAAGAGAGTTCTCATCTGTAATTATCACAGCTGTCTACATCCATCCACAAGCCAACAGGCACTCACCTAACTGTATGGGGCCATAAACAAACAAGTGGTTGGGTGGAGAATTAAAACCATCCTACCTCACTTCTACCATCCTACCTCACTTAGCTCACTAAAGAACTCTAAAGCCAAAGATGTGTTTGGGCTGGACTTTACATTTCTTAAAAACTACAAAAAGTCACTCATTGGCCCCATTACTAAGGTCACCAACACATCTATTGGTCTCGGGGTGTTTCCAAGGGTATGGAAGTCGGCCATAATAACGGCCATCTTTAAATCAGGCGATCCTGCTAACGTGAGTAACTACAGGCCCATTAGTATACTACCTGTGGTGTCAAAGGTTGTTGAAAGGTATGTAGCAGAACAACTGATTGCCCACCTCAACAACAGCCCCTTCACATTACACTCCATGCAGTTTGGCTTCAGAGCGAAACACTCCACAGAAACGGCCAACTGCTTTCTTCTGGAAAATGTGAAGTCCAAGATGGACAAAGGGGGCGTTGTTGGGGCTGTGTTTCTGGACCTAAGGAAGGCTTTTGATACTGTTAACCATGAGATTCTCATCACAAAATTGTTCAAGTTCAACTTTCCCCAAATGCCTTGAGATGGATGAAATCATACCTTGAAGGCAGAACTCAGCGTGTCAGAGTGAGCAATGAGCTGTCGCCAACTCTTAGCTCTGATGTGGGCGTGCCCCAAGGGTCAATACTGGGGCCCCTCCTGTTCAGCCTGTACATTAATGATCTGCCTTCTGTCTGTACTGGGTCTGAAGTTCAAATGTATGCAGATGATACAGTGATATATGTACATGCAAAGAGCAAGCAACAAGCTGCACAAGAACTCACTACTGTACTGGTCCAGGTTACAAAGTGGCTCAGTGACTCGTGTTTGCATCTCAATGTGAAAAAAACTGTTTGCATGTTCTTCACAAAGAGGGCAACAGATGCTTCTGAGCCAGATGTCTGTGTGTCAGGGTAGAAGCTCCAGGTAGTATCTGATTTTAAGTACCTTGGCATTATACTTAATTCCAACCTCTCTTTTAAAAAGCATGTGAAAAAGGTAATTCAAATAACCAAATTCAACCCAGCTAATTTCCGATTTATACGAAATTGTTTGACTACAGAGGTAGCAAAACTGTACTTCAAATCTATGATACTCTCCTACTTAACATAATGCTTGACTAGTTGGGCCCAAGCTTGCTGTACAACATTTAAACCTATTCAGTCTGTCTACAAACAGGCTCTCAAAGTGCTTGATAGGAAGCCCAATAGCCATCATCACTGTTACATCCTCAGAAAGCATGAGCTCCTGAGTTGGGAAAATCTTGTGCAATACACCAACGCATGTCTTGTATTCAAGATCCTAAATGGCCTGGCTTCCCCTCCACTCAGTATTTTTGTTAAACAGAAAACACAAACATATGGCAGCAGATCCACAAGGTCTGCCATGAGAGGTGACTGTATAGTTCCCTTAAGGAAAAGCACCTAAATCCACTTTCTCTGTGAGAGCTTCCCATGTCTGGAATACACTGCCATCAGACACACATAACTGCACCACATATCACACTTTCACAAAATGCATGAAGACATGGCTAAAGGTCAATCAGATTTGTGAACATAATCCCTTGCTGTGTATTGCCGCTTTCCATGTTGTCTGTTGTCTGTAGCTTGTGAGGTGTTGAAACACTTTGTTGCTTTTATGAATTTTGTCTTGCTGCTTTTTGTTCTATGTTGCTCTGTCTATATGCTACGTCTTGCTTGTCCTATGTTGCTCTGTGTGTGCTCACTGCTCAATGATTGTCTATATTGTAATTGTTTTTAATAACCTGCCCAAGGACTGCGGTTGGAAATTAGCCGACTGGCTAAAACCGGCACTTTTACTGAAACGTTGATTAATGTGCACTGTCCCTGTAAAAAATAAAATAAACTCAAACTCAAACCAACACGTCTCCTGTGCCACTAATGGCACTAAAACTATGGACCACTTTTTTGCTACCTACAGAAATGCATACAAGGCCCTCCCTCGTCCTCCCTTTGGCAAATCTGACCATGACTCCATTATCCTGCTTCGTGTTTACAAACAAAAGCTCAAACAGGAAGTACCAGTGATGCACTGAATACGGAAGTTGTTGGATGAAGAAGACGGGAGGCTAAAAGACTGTTTTTCTAGTACAGACTGGAATATGTTCCGGGATTTAACCGTTAGCATTAAGGAGTTTACCACAACAGTCACAGGCTTCATCAATAAGTACATAGACTCTAAGAACGTATCAAAACCAAAAACTATGGATTACAGGCAATATCCACGCTGGGCTAAAGGCTAGAGCTACTGCTTACGAGGGACGGGACACAACAAAGAAAGCCCCTCCGACCTCCGACAAGACATCAAACATGCAAAAGGACAATATAGGAGGAAGGTGGAATGCAATCACAAGGCCGGAATACCAGGGCATGTTCTCAAAGCATGTGCAGACCAGCTGGCAAGTGTCTTCACAGACATTTTCAATCTCTCCTTGTCCCAGTCTGTAATCCCCAAATATTTCAAACTGAGAGAGCTCCAATGTAATCAGCCTAAATGACTATCGCCCTGTAGCACTCAGACCTGTAATTAAGAAGTGCTTTGAAAGGCTGGTCATGACAAACATCAACACCATCATCCCAGACAGCCTACACCCACTCCAATTTGCATACACCCCTGACAGATCCACAGATGAAGCAATCACAATTGCACTTCACACTGCCCTCTTCCACCTGGACAGGAGGGAAAATAACTATGTGAGAATGCTGTTCATAGACTACAGCTCAGCGTTCAACACCATAGTCGCCTCCAAGCTCATCACCAAGCTAGGGACCCTGGGACTGAACCCCTCCCTCTGCAACTGGATCCTGGACTTAGGCTGACCCTCAACCCTAGGGCCCCTCAGGGGTGTGTGCTTAGTTCCCTCCTGCACTCCCTGTCACCCACGACTGCATGGTCACGCACAACTCCAACACCATCACCAAGTTTGCTGATGACACGACAGTGGTAGGCCTGATCATGGACGACGATGAGACAGCCTACAGGAAGGACGTCAGAGACTTAGCAGTGTGGTGCCAGGACAACAACATCAGTAAGACCAAGGAGCTGATCGTGGACTATAGAGGAAATAGGGGAGAGCCCGCCACTATCCATGTTGACAGGGCTGTTGTGGAGCGGGTCGAGAGCTTCTAGTTCCTTGGCGTCCACTAAGGACTTAACATGGCTCCCAGACACCCGCACAGTCGTGAAGAGAGCATGGCAGCAACTCTTCCCCCTCAGGAGGCTGAAAGGATTTGGCATTGGCCCTCAAATCTTCAAAATGTTCTACAGATGTAATATTGAGAGCATCTTGACTGGCTGCATCAACGTTTGGTATGGCAAATGCATTGCCCTTGACCTCAAAGCGCTACAGAGGGGGGTGCGGACAGCCCAGTACATCACAGGGGCCGAGCTCCCTGCCATCCAGGACCTCTATATCAGGTGGCGTCAGAGGAAGGCCCAAAACATTGCCAAAGACTCCCAAACCATACTGCTGCCATCCGGCAAACGGAAATCAGCTCTCGAACCAACAGCTCGAGACAGCTTCTACCCCCAAACCACAAGACTGCTAAATAGCCAGACTGCTATATATGTAGTAAATTAATGGTACCCAAACTATCTGCACTGACTCTATCTTGCACTGACCCTACGTACACTCACTAGACTATATATACACACCATATACACACTCACTAGACTATATATACACACCATATACACACTCACTAGACTATATATACACACCATATACACACTCACTAGACTATATATACACACCATATACACACTCACTAGACTATATATACACACCATATACACACTCACTAGACTATATATACACACCATATACACACTCACTAGACTATATATACACACCATATACACACTCACTAGACTATATATACACACCATATACACACTCACTAGACTATATATACACACCATATACACACTCACTAGACTATATATACACACCATATACACACTCACTAGACTATATATACACACCATATACACACTCACTAGACTATATATACACACCATATACACACTCACTAGACTATATATACACACCATATACACACTCACTAGACTATATATACACACCATATACACACTCACTAGACTATATATACACACCATATACACACTCACTAGACTATATATACACACCATATACACACTCACTAGACTATATATACACACCATATACACACTCACTAGACTATATATAGACACCATATTCACACTCACTAGACTATATATACACACCATATACACACTCACTAGACTATATATACACACCATATACACACTCACTAGACTATATATACACACCATATACACACTCACTAGACTATATATACACACCATATACACACTCACTAGACTATATATACACACCATATACACACTCACTAGACTATATATACACACCATATACACACTCACTAGACTATATATACACACCATATACACACTCACTAGACTATATATAGACACCATATACACACTCACTAGACTATATATAGACACCATATTCACACTCACTAGACTATATATACACACCATATACACACTCACTAGACTATATATACACACCATATACACACTCACTAGACTATATATACACACCATATACACACTCACTAGACTATATATACACACCATATACACACTCACTAGACTATATATAGACACCATATTCACACTCACTAGACTATATATACACACCATATACACACTCACTAGACTATATATACACACCATATACACACTCACTAGACTATATATACACACCATATTCACACTCACTAGACTATATATAGACACCATATTCACACTCACTAGACTATATATACACACCATATACACACTCACTAGACTATATATACACACCATATACACACTCACTAGACTATATATACACACCATATACACACTCACTAGACTATATATAGACACCATATTCACACTCACTAGACTATATATACACACCATATACACACTCACTAGACTATATATACACACCATATTCACACTCACTAGACTATATATACACACCATATACACACTCACTAGACTATATATAGACACCATATACACACTCACTAGACTATATATACACACCATATACACACTCACTAGACTATATATACACACCATATTCACACTCACTAGACTATATATAGACACCATATTCACACTCACTAGACTATATATACACACCATATACACACTCACTAGACTATATATACACACCATATTCACACTCACTAGACTATATATACACACCATATACACACTCACTAGACTATATATACACACCATATACACACTCACTAGACTATATATACACACCATATACACACTCACTAGACTATATGTACACACACCATATTCACACTCACTAGACTATATATAGACACCATATTCACACTCACTAGACTATATATACACACCATATACACACTCACTAGACTATATATACACACCATATTCACACTCACTAGACTATATATACACACCATATACACACTCACTAGACTATATATACACACCATATACACACTCACTAGACTATATATACACACCATATACACACTCACTAGACTATATATACACAACATATACACACTCACTAGACTATATATACACACCATATACACACTCACTAGACTATATATACACACCATATACACACTCACTAGACTATATATACACACCATATTCACACTCACTAGACTATATATAGACACCATATTCACACTCACTAGACTATATATACACACCATATACACACTCACTAGACTATATATACACACCATATTCACACTCACTAGACTATATATACACACCATATACACACTCACTAGACTATATATACACACCATATACACACTCACTAGACTATATATACACACCATATACACACTCACTAGACTATATGTACACACACCATATTCACACTCACTAGACTATATATAGACACCATATTCACACTCACTAGACTATATATACACACCATATACACACTCACTAGACTATATATACACACCATATTCACACTCACTAGACTATATATACACACCATATACACACTCACTAGACTATATATACACACCATATACACACTCACTAGACTATATATACACACCATATACACACTCACTAGACTATATATACACACCATATACACACTCACTAGACTATATATACACACCATATACACACTCACTAGACTATATGTACACACACCATATTCACACTCACTAGACTATATATACACACCATATACACACTCACTAGACTATATATACACACCATATACACACTCACTAGACTATATATACACACCATATACACACTCACTAGACTATATATACACACCATATACACACTCACTAGACTATATATACACACCATATACACACTCACTAGACTATATGTACACACACCATATTCACACTCACTAGACTATATATAGACACCATATTCACACTCACTAGACTATATATACGCAGACCATATACATACACTCACTCATATACACTCCAACACAAAACCCACACACATTTACATACGCACACACACACACACACTCATATACACTCCAACACAAAGCCCACACACATTCACATACGCACACACACACACTCACTCATATACCCTCCAACACAAAACCCACACACACACACACACACACACACACACACACACACACACACACACACACACACACACACACACACATCATATGCTGCTGCTTCTTATTATCTATCATGATGACTAGTCACTTTACCCTGCCTTCAGGTACATATCTACCTCAAATACCACATACCTCTGCACATTGATCTGGTACTGGTACTTCCTTTTTATAGCTCCATTCTTGTGTATTTTATTTTATTCCTCGTGTTACTATTTGTAATAATTTTTTTTTATTCTGAAACGATGGGAAGGGCTCGTAAGCAAGCATTTCACGGTAAAGTCTACATCAGTTGTATCCAGCGCATGTGGCAAATTAAATTTGATTTTGAGAAGAGTCTTTATTTAATGTACTCATTGTTAGTGGGCTACTGCCTCAGACAGCTATGATCTCCTCACATAGTTGATTAAATGCTTCGAGAAGGGCTGTGTGTGTCTGAGTCCAAAGTGTCTGGGCTGCTACACGTTGAAATACGAGCGGAGAGGGACTAGAACATGGCTTATCTCCCATTGCTGTGGCTGCTGCGTCCAACGGAACATCTGACCTGTAAACCGCTGCTTAGCGGTGGTGGAGACCGTTTCAGACTGGAGCAGCCAGGATTACTAGGGAGGGACAGCTCACAGAGGCAATGTATTTCTCTGTAACTAATCATCATTCAGCCAAAATGCCTTCGACCGCATCGCCGATCCCATACTCGAGGTGTTCGACCGGCAAACAATGGACTCTTTTTTGGGGTACGCATGAAGGTCCCCAGGGTCCTCTCGCGGCCACCGATTCATGCTCTGCCTGGAACCATTGGTCATCTTCAGAGACTGAATAAAACGCCATAGAAGACGAATAGAGGAAGAGAGTCAACCATGTATGAGGGAGAAATGTGGCCATCACAGTCTTAATTTGACCCATGTGCTTGCAAAATAAAATGCTCAAAGGCTACAAACATATATCAACCAACACTCAATCTCTAATTTCCAACTAAAAACATGTCAGCCCCCATTCTTTTACTGGGTCTCACATTCAAGCCTGATGAGCAGGAAGGAAATTTATAGTGGAGGGGCAGAGAAGGGCCGGGTGAGACGTGACAGACATCGCTGCCACATGAAGCACCTCAGGAGAACCAGCCTTTTCACTGTCCACAGTCCTCAGGACGTTTACTACTGGAAAGGAATTTGGCATACATTTGTACTTTGTCACCCTCAATACAGAGAAATTAGAGTTGGTCTTGCTTATACCGTGATATTGTAGTTTTCCATGTTACTAAACCTATCAGCAGGTCAAAAGTCCTTGTTAGAGGATAGATATTCCCCAAATTTTGTGAAAACAACTTTTTGTGAAACTGTCGAACACTTGATTTATGTGAAATTAGCTTTAGTGCTAGGTCTGGGCTTTAGCTGAGGCATATCAAGTTGACATTTTCCCAAGCCACAGAGTTATCTTACAATTTAATCCAGTAAACGGAGGAGTGCCATTCTTTGTCTCAAGGAATGGCCTGATAATGAAGAGTGAGTGATGATCATATTTTCTTTACATAACCATACAGTGCTGAATAAACATAAAGCAGGAATATTAAGTGTAAATCTAGCATTGATTTTTGAAAATCCCTGAGAGTTTTTCAGTCAACTATTTGGGATTGTCCAATAGAAAGCAGATGGGGTATAAATGTACACCATGACTGTCAAATTCCTTTTAACCAGGGGAAGGCCAGCTAGCATTATATAACCCATCTGTTGTTGCTGGCTCCCACATAACCATTGTCTGGAGACAGACACACAGAGTTTATAGCATATAAAGAAATACTTGTTATCAGTCCATAACAATTAGGAGTTGATGGTGAAACCAGAAAGTAGCACATCTTCAGGCCATCCTTCAGAATAAAGACAATCCAGTCTACTTGGCAGCTGAGAGTGTGAGGATATGAGAGAGTGGCCAACAATCAGACCTCCTTAGAAATCTACCAAGTGTGTGAAAGGCTTTTGGAATTACTGCTTGCATCAGCAGTTACTAACAGAGTTTGGCTTTCAACAATCCTGGTTATTCACTGAATTACAATGCATCCGTAAGTGTTGCAGGTCAGGCTGAGTTATCCTCAGGTATCCAGACACAGCACCATGCTTACCCACTATGTCCTCATAGGCGTTCTCCTCTAAAGTGTTTTTGGAGCTGGGCCGGCTGCTGCTGCGAGTCTCTGTGGAAACAGTGCCATTCTCTGTGTGAGAGGACGGGTACGAGGAGGCCAGGCTGGCAGCATCCTCCAACTCACATGACTCCCTGGAGAGAGAGAGAGAGAGAGAGAGAGAGAGAGAGAGAGAGAGAGAGAGAGAGAGAGAGAGAGAGAGAGAGAGAGAGAGAGAGAGAGTCAGAGAGGGAGAGAGAGAGAGAGTCAGAGAGAGAGGGAGAGAGAGAGTCAGAGAGAGAGGGAGAGAGAGAGTCAGAGAGAGAGCGAGAGAGAGAGTCAGAGAGAGAGCGAGAGAGAGTCAGAGAGAGAGAGAGAGAGAGAGAGAGAGAGAGAGAGAGAGAGAGAGAGAGAGAGAGAGAGAGAGAGAGAGAGAGGGAGAGAGGGAGAGAGAGGGAGAGAGTCAGAGAGAGGGGGAGAGAGAGAGTCAGAGAGAGAGCGAGTCAGAGAGAGAGCGAGTCAGAGAGAGAGCGAGTCAGAGAGAGCGAGTCAGAGAGAGAGCGAGTCAGAGAGAGAGCGAGTCAGAGAGAGAGAATCAGAGAGAGCGAGTCAGAGAGAGCGAAAGAGAGAGAGAAAGAGAGAGAAAGTGAGAGTCAGAAAGAGAGAGAGGAAGAGGAAGAGAGAGGGGAAAAGAGGGTGGACAGCGGACGGGAGGGAGGGAAAGATGGAAAGAAACAAGAAACAGGGAGGGAGGATGAAAAAAGCAGAAAAGAATGTTGCATTTAATCATGCATGGCTGTGTGCTGAGACAGTGGAGAGGAGAGCTGCAGTCCAGAGGGTTCATTCCATCCTGACATCCTCTACTGGCCGATTACAATCAACGAGGACCACCTGAGAGGATGAAAGCCACTGTTCCAATGAGACCCAAATATGCCTCATCCCTCTATGAAGCTGCCAATTAAACAGACAGAGAGAGAGAGAGACATAGAGAGAGACAGAGAGACAGAGACCTGGAACACTGGTTCAGAGCACCTCTAATCTAATTATAGTGACAGCAACATGTGCTCCAATCACAAAGTAAATTCCTGTTTATTTACCACCGACCCAAACATTTTCTGGAGTTCTGTGTACTGTACGTATGTACACAGCATGACAGCTTGTGTGTGTCTGGACTCTGAATGCTCAGGACAGGGGGAGAGTCCCTCCATTAGATCAGTGAGATCACGCCTGCTATCCTGCTGTCCTGCTCCATTGACGGCTCATGGCTTTTAAACATGCTCTGAAATTGCCTCTGCCGCAGGAATGTTAAACACTGACTACAAGTCAGGGACATTAAAGGATCTCTTCCTCCCCGCTCATCAAGCGGATCTGGCAAGGCCCTGCCCTCAGTCATTGGCCTAAACAAGTTGTGCTCTGAAGGCAATTTTAAGGGGAATAAAGAACAAGGGTAATAAACAATATCAAGTGTTCCAGAAAGACATAACAGGCTAATAGCTGCCTGTACTGCACAGCTCTATAGCAACATAATGAAGAAGGATGAGGAGGCACACTGGGAACCTTGGGGTGTCCACTGGCAAGACAATACACTGTAGGCCTTTGCTAAATAACAGGCATGATAGAAGAAGAACACAGTCCTATTTTGATGTAAGAGTGACTTGGAACGTTGTTGAAAAGCTGTTGGATTTCAAGGATAGAACAATTGATGGTCTTGGACGTGAACAGTTTGGCTGGAGCTGAGCAGTGATATTTAAGGATGTTCTATATCAACCATTATTACAGTGCATTGTGTTATAGACCTATTTACAATAATACTTTGTTTCTCACAGACAGCAGACTTTTGTTACCTGGCCTTATACTAAGATACACAATGCCCTGTCTAATGTAGTTGACATTTGCAATAAGTTTGTATTGCAATTAGGCTACTTGATGTTTGTTCAATGAAAGCCTGTCATTCTTACAAAATAACACTGTAAAAACAGCAGAAACTGAATTTAACATATTCCTTTTCAATGGCAACATTCTAGACAAATCAAATTAGAAAAAACAAAAGCCATGAACAATATCAATAGAACAATGCGATCCTCTTCATATGAAGCCAAAAATACTGTCTTTCTAATGCAGGAAAACATTGAGGCCTTAAGAAAATTAACAGCAGATTCAATGTTTATCTGCTTATTATCAAACGCTGAACAGAGGCAGACTTGGTGGAACCAATTCAGTTAGCAGCATCACTACGAAGTGAGCGAGGCCGCTCTACTGTCTATCTGACTACAGCCAGAGCCAGACAAAAGGCCAATCATTTAATACACTTGAACACCAACAAAGTAAACGCTTGGTCTATGATCCTTACCTCCCTAAAAACATTCTCAGGACATGCTAGAGACATTTACAAATCCAAGACAAATAAATGTTCTAGCCGTCCAAGTGCAACTCTCAGAAAGGAACTAAACAAATTGACTGCCTCTCTGTTTTTACTGCAGCCTGCAGGACCCATGTTTTGTTTTGCAGCTACATAAATCAGCATCTCCTGTTCGCCATGTTGTTTGATCAGCAGGGCTGATTCTGAGGGGGAGGAAGGGCCCGGGGGATAAGATACACATGTTTTTACTGTCTGAGAATGCACTAAGCACAACACAAAACATCAGTTCACTGAACCGTGGACTTACTGACACATGCCATAACAATAAAAGACTACACTTAGAACAGAGTGTGCTATTTAGAACCTTAAAGAGTTTTTCGGCTGTCCTCATAGGAGAACACTTTGAATAACCCTTTTTGGTTGCAGGTAGAACACTTTTGGTTCCAGGTAGAAAGAACCCTTTCTACAGAGGGTTCTAGACGGAACTTAAAAGGGCTCTAACTGGAACTAAACAGGGTTCTAACTGGAACCAAAACGGGTTCCCCTATGGGGACAGCTGGATAACCTATTACAAACCCCTTTATCTAAGAGCGTACACGTCTAGAGGTGACGTGACTATTCTCACCTGTCCTGGAGTCTCTTGGGGGAGCTCCCGTCCTTTGTCAGATTTCGCGTCATGTTGGGTGCTGAAGTGGTGGGCAGCAGGGGTGGTGACTCCTCAGAAGCACTGCCAGGAGGTAGTCCGTTGATTGGCGACATTCCCTTGTGGTTGCGGTTGGCGTCGTACTCAAAGGTGCGTTTAGGTTTGGGCAGGGGGTTGACTGGCATGCCCTCCGGGGTCTGTTGACAGGGGGACTCTGGGCTCTCGGTCTCTGACCGGGTTGAGCTCACACTGAACCTCTGTCTGGAGAGTTTATCAGAGGCTGGCAGGGCGTCTGGTTCTGTGGCCACGGAACATATACTGCTGCGTTTACTGGTGCCCCTACTGTCCAAGTCCTCGACCCCACCTATCATAAAACACTTCTGTCTCATTTTGTCTGGTGCATAGCAGTTACTAAGATACCGCGGTGGCTGGCTGGGGCTCTCCTTCAGCACCTTCTCAATCTTTTGTATCCGATTGAGTACAGCAGACGTTTCCTTCCGAGCAGACAGGGAGCTCAGGAATAACGCAGAGGAGTCTGTCTTTCCTGGCCTCTTCTGGAAGCGGCCCAGGCACTCCCTGTCTGAGGCTGCCTCCTCTTCCTCCGTCTCTGGGTAGGAGCACTCTGAGAAAGCCGTACTCATCCTCCGGATGCTCTTGAAGTCAAAGGTCTTCTCACTGCAAGGTGAGGGAAGGAGGCTGGGGCAGCCCTCGCTGCCGCCCACACGCTCACCTACAGGCCTCTTCTCCAGACACAGGCTCATCCTAGGCAGAGCCACCCTCCTGCACTCCCATTCTGAGATCTTCTTACGGATGGCCACAGAGGATGTCCCTGACACGGGGCGGCTGAGAGAGAGGGTGCGCTTGTGGCTGTGGTTGGATGAAGGTCCCAGGGAGAGGGTGCTCCAGCTCAGGGGACCACCACTCAGTCCACCCCCCCCAGGAAGGTCCTCCTGTTTCTGGTTCTCTTTCTGCTCCTCCTGGCCCCCCTGGGCCTCCTGGCCCACCGGAGCCCCACCAGAGGGCTTGTAGATGGAGAGCTTGTTGTCCAGGCAGCTAATACTCTTGGACTTGGTAAGTCGGCTCTGGGACAGTAAGTCACAGGAGAGGGAGGCTCCACTGCAGAGGCTAGCGGTCTTGCTGCTCCAGCCGGCCCGGCCCAAGAGTCTGCCGTCTGTTTTGACGTATCTGACGTGCTGCCTGTTGTCCTCGCTGTCGCTGAGCGGGGCGTGGCACCGCCCCTGTGTGGCAGAGAGAATGGGGGGTGGGGACGCAGACTGGCACCTGGAACGAGAGTAAGGGCAGGGATCAGAAACATCATGATACCATTCCTTATAACGTTACTTTATTTGCTCCCAAATACCAAAATAATAATTTAGCTCACTAAACAGCTCGGAAGAGTCTGGCGCTGAGAGCTGCTGTGAATTTCTCTCAACACTGCTGACTGCACATTGAGAGAAACTAGGCGTGGAATACCAGTGGTTACCTCAGGTGTGTTCAGCTTACCAGTGGAAGATTAATCATAGCAGCTAAAGTTTACAGGGCAACAGAGGGGGAAAAAACTCTCTCTTTAGAGAAGAAAGAAAAGAAAGGAAAACCCTTCAACGCCAGAATGTATTTCTAAGATAATAGGCAACATGAAAACTTTGACCACTCATGTAAAATAACCAATGGAAAATGTGATATAACCTTGGCAGTATGGGATCCCTGTTCGACGCCAAAGCAAATACATATCAACAGTAAAAATGCATGCGTGGACTTTTCCACATAATTAAAATGATTTGAGTAGAATGTATGTCGACGCCACACACAAAGCCATGGGAATACAGCACGCTGAGAGACAGATGAGATGCTCTTAGGTCTTACCTTCATCAGCAGCTTACCACACTAGTCCTGGGAGAGTTGTCTGTGTTTCCTGATGCTAACAGCTAACAGCCTCACAGAGTGGACAACGGCCCGGCCCCTGGCTCATTACAGACTGGTCCATTGTTCACCTCACACCGCCGCTAACGCAACGCTGCTGCTGCTCAATGCTGAGCAATGTGGATTAAACACCCTGCTGCTGACCTCATTTGGGCTTTTCACAGAGAGAAACACACTCTTTCGCACCCATCTCTGACTCTTCCGTTTCTACCCCACTCAGAAGACTTTGGGAACTTTCTGAACTTGGCTCCTGACTGAGGCTTGCGAAACCCAAGGCGGTGGTGGGGATCTGATGTCACAGCTAGCAACGGCTAGAATAACAAGTGTGAGCTGAGCTGGGCTGGGAGGAAGTGATGGCTGTGATCCAAGGTGCAGGTTGGGACAGATCTCTTCACACCTCTGGGCTCTGTCTTTCACACGAGGGTGGGGACTACTGGGGAGAGAGCTGTACAGCACCTGATCACCTGATCACCGACTGTCTGACTCTGACTCACTGTGTCAGTGACCTAACTCCTCCTGACAAACTGCTTTGTCCAAGTTGCCTGCCTCCTACTCAAACAATTCAAATTGTACATTCTAAACAAGCATTACGGGTTCAAATCCAGTAGAGTTGACAGAACACACCTATACTTAGGCCCCTACAGTCTGTTTGGAAAGCAGGAAGGGTTTTGTCATTATAGTAACAGCCCAAAGAAGTGAAGAAAGCAGCAAGATAGGAAAAGTTAAGTATTAACTAAAGAATGCCCTTTAAAGCTTGATTAAGCCATAACGTAAATATAATAAATTAAATGGAGCCAGTTCAATAGCATTACTGAACTATACACATATGAAGGTAAATGGAGCCAGTTCAATAGCATTACTGAACTGTACACATATGAAGGTAAATGGAGCCAGTTCAATAGCATTACTGAACTGTACACATATGAAGGTAAATGGAGCCAGTTCAATACCATTACTGAACTGTACACATATGAAGATAAATGGAGCCAGTTCAATACCATTACTGAACTGTACACATATGAAGATAAATGGAGCCAGTTCAATAGCATTACTGAACTGTACACATATGAAGATAAATGGAGCCAGTTCAATAGCATTACTGAACTGTACACATATGAAGGTCAAAAGATTTCAATTTCCCATACTAAACATACACTCTTAGAAAACGGGGTTCTTCAGCTGTCCCATAGGAGAACCCTTTTCGGTGCCAGGTAGAACCTTTTTGGTTCCAGGTAAAACCTTTTTGGGTTCCATGTAGTACTCTCTGTGGAAAGGGTTCTAAGAGTGTAGGGTAGGCCTATTATAGAACAAATAACAATATGAGGGAGAATAAGTCTTTCAACTACAGTGCCTTCAGAAAGTATTCATACTCCTTGACTTATTCCACATTTTGCTGTGTTACAGCCTGAATTCCAAATGGATTACATAGATGTTTTTTCTCACCCATAATGACAAAGTGAAAACATACTTTTAGACATTTATGCGAATGTATGAAAATGAAATGCTGAAATATCTAATTTACATAAGTATTCACAACCCTGAGTCAATACTTTTACGATTACAAGCATACCCATAACATGATGCAGCCACCACTATGCTTGAAAATATGGAGAGTGGTACTCAGCAATGTGTTGTGTTGGATTTGACCGAAACATAATACGTATTCAGGGCAAAAAGGTAATTGCTTTGCCACATTTTTTGCAGTATTATTTTAGTGCCTTGTTGCAAACAGGATGCATGTTTTGGAATATTTTCTGGAATATTTAATTCACTCTGTAAATTAGGTTTGTTTTGTGGAGTAACCATCCTCAGTTTTCTCCTATCACAGCCATTAAAACTCTGTAACTGTTTTAAAGTTGGTGAAATCCCTGAGCGGTTTCCTTCCTCTCCGGTAATAGAGTTTAGGAAGGACGCCTGTATCTTTGTAGTGACTGGGTGTATTGATACACCATCCAAGGTCTAATTAATAACTTTACCATGTGCAAAAGGATATTCAATGTCTGCTTTTTTTTATTTGTCCCAAGTACCAATAGGTGCCCTTATTTTGCGAAGCATTGGAAAACCTCCCTGGTCTTTGTGGTTGAATCTGTTTGAAATTCACTGCTTGACTGAGGGACCTTACAAATAATTGTATGTGTGGGGTACAGAGATGAGGTAGTCATTAAAAATGCAACTTATTAAGTGCAGTTTTACTCCTGAACTTATTACTGTAAGCTAGCGATAACAAAGGGGTTGAATACTTATTGACTCAAGACATTTCAGATTTTCATTATTAATTAATTTGTAAACATTTCTGAAAAGATCAATCCACTTTGACATTATGGGGTATTGTGTGTAGGCCAGTGACAAAAACAAATCTAAATGTAATACATTTTAAATTCAGGCTGTAACACACCAAAATTTGGAAAAAGTCAAGGGGTGTGAATACTTTCTGAAGGCAGTGTATGATACTCCACTAAAATGGCTCCTGGTAAGTGAGTTAACCCGTGGAACTTGACAGATTAACCCATACCATCAATCAGCATGTAGGAACAATGCCATAGACAATACAGTATGTATGAGAACCAGATCACTATAGATTATCTCTAAGGGACTACGGTATCTAACTTCTCCAGTTGAAACTGCTTGGTTTCTCATAATGAGGTAGAGGGGAATGAAACTGGCCCCACGTGCCTGGTTTGGACTCAGGATTCTCTCATTAAACCCAGTCCAGAGGCTGGACTCATAGGTTAAGTTTCCTGGACACGGTTTAAGTCTAGTCCAGGACCATAATGAGCAGTGTCCTGGATGAAGCTATTCATGCATCATCGTTTTACAGAATAGTGCTAGCTAGATCACGTTCCAGTTGACTGTGGTAAAAGTCCAAAGTTACATCCAATTATCCAGTGTGTCTAAAATGAAAACATATGCGATATGGTTTCAAGGGAAAGCAAATTGATAAAGACCAAACAAGGGTGAAAATAGCAAGAGGACGGTTGAGTTTTAGTAACCAACATTCTCAAGGTTGAACCCCATTGATCAGTTCCGTAATTAATTTACATGTAGTTTTGATTTGCCACATTAATTTATAAGAATATATCTAGAAAGCATTTTGATGGATCAATGTTCAACAATAAGCTTCTGCTGGGGAAACATTATTGCTAATGGCCTTTAAATCAAACTGTATGGTATGTATCCACAGTATTGCGCCAAATGCACATTATATACTGAACAAAAAATATAAACGCAACATGTAAAGTGTTGGTCCCATGTTTCATGAGCAGAAATAAAAGATCCCAGAAATGTTCCATATGCACAAAAAGCTTATTTCTCTCACATTTGTGTACAAAGTAGAAGTGCTCACAGTGAGCACTTCTACTTTGCCAATTTAATCCATCCACCTGACAGGTGTAGCATATCAAGAAGCTGATTAAACGGCATGATCATTACACAGGTGCACCTTGTGCTGGGGGAAATAAAAGGCCACTCTAAAATGTGTAGTTTTGTCACACAACACAATGCCACAGATGTTTTGAGGGAGTGTGCATTTGGCATGCTGACTGTAGGAATGTCCACAAGAGCTGTTGCCAGATACTGTAATGTTAATTTCTCTGCCATAAGCCACCTCCAACATCATTTTAGAGAATTTGGTAGTAAGTCCAACCAACCTCACACCTGCAGACCACGTGCAACCATGCCAGCCCAAGACCTCCACATCCGAATCCACAGAAAAACACAACCCAGTTCACAAATACTGACTTATAAACCACTATGAGATGGAATCAGATGTGAGTGACTGCATATCAAAAAACACAGTAAGGTGTTTAAATGTGGCATATGCTTATGACAGTCCCACTGTAGTGTATGGTGCAATGCTGTCTTGCAACAAAGAGTCCTACCAGACCGTTGTATTGCAGTGCAAATTCCGTGTCCTACGAAGGAAAAATACCTCTGCATGCAAATTTTCTCATGGATGTCCTGGATTCGGGCGGCTGTTTTACAAACAGGATCACACAATATATATAACATGAGTACCTTTCATATAAACATTAATATAGCTCTTAGCTTTAATCTCTTAGAGGAATAATAAAATAAAACGTAGTCAAAATACTTTACACTTTAACTACAGCACCAGGCTCAAGTGAACTAAACAATAATCTAGCCTGAGCAATGCAAAGAACTTTACACAACTACAGCACCAGGCTCACGTGGACTGAACAATAAACTAGTCTGGGCAATGCAAAGGACTTTACACAACTACAGCACCAGGCTCACGTGGACTAAACAATAGACTAGTCTGGGCAATGCAAAGGACTTTACACAACTACAGCACCAGGCTCACGTGGACTGAACAATAGACTAGCCTGGGCAAATGGAAAGTACTAGTGCTTACACCTATACACCATTTCTTATAAAGTCATCTAAAACATAACTGTGTACCAACATGGATTATGATAATAGCTAATCACATTTTATAAAAGTATGACAACTAAAATAGTTCGCCATGCAGGATTAGCATGATCACTAATGTTTGCTATTTCAATTGATCGATAGCTGAGCTAGCCTAAATGTTAACGGCTAGTGCATATGCTAGGTTCAGTGTGAACACGCACAAAACGCTAGCAATAGCTTAGCTAGTCTAATCGCTAGCGGCTCGTTCTCCTTATTAAACCTAACCAAATCCCGGGGTCAATCTTTCCCTCAACCCCTTCACAGTACGTTTGGATAGATAAGTAAGTGTTAATATCTGGTTCTGTCTTTTTAGTTCAGTTTTGTACAACTTCTCACTTCGATTTGAAACATAGTTTTTCTTCCATAGAATGGTGGTAGCTCTTCATGTTCCATTCTAGCTCCTTTTCAACATGTTGGAGCCAACTGGTATAGAGCGTGAGGTTAGGAGAGGGACTAAGAGAGAATATTGAGTTTTGATTGGCTCAAAATAAACTGCTTGTCATGCAGCTTCTGACAAATGATTTGTAATAGCTGTAAGCTTTTAAACATATCACAATATAATATAATATGATTGGTTGCTGGAATCTCACTAGTAACAATTGTCACGCCCTGATCTGTTTCACCTGTCATTGTGATTGTCTCCACCCCCCTCCAGGTGTCGCCCATCTTCCCCATTATCCCCTGTGTATATATACCTGTGTTCTCTGTTTGTCTGTTGTCAGTTCATCTTGTTTGTCAAGTCAACCAGCGGTTTTCTCAGCTCCTGCTTTTCCCCAGTCTTGCTTTTTCTCGCCCCCCTGGTTTTGACCCTTGCTTGTCCTGTCTCTGAGCCCGCTTGCCCGACTACGCAGTCTGCCCTTGACCCTGAGCTTGCCTTCCGTCCTGGGTCTTTGCCACTACTCTGGATTATCGACCCCTGCCTGACCTGACCCTGAGCCTGCCTACAGTCCTGTGCCTTTGCCACTATTCTGGATTATCGATCCCTGCCTGCCTTGACCTGTAATTTGCAATAAACATTGTTACTTCAACACAGTCTGCATTTGGGTCTTACCTGAAACGTGATAACAAGTATTCAACATTAGTTGACCTGCGTTACACCTGGCTCCCAAGTGGGCAGGCCTATGCCCTCCCAGGCCCAACCATGGCTGCGCCCCTGCCCATAGATGAAATCCATAGATTAGGACCAAAATAAATAATTTCAATTGACTGATTTCCTTATATGAACTGTAACTCAGTAAAATCGTTGAAATTGTTGCATTTATATTTTAGTTTAGTCTAAATTCAGTCTGGTTCTTGTTTGACCTAGCAGCAGCCATTACATTGTGATAGTCAAAACTGCCCCAGTGTAAAATCACTGTAGAAGTATTTCAAATAGCAACAGACCCTGTGTAATATATCGATTCAAACACCCCATATCCAGCCATCAGACCATTATACCCAAATGTAAGTGCAATCAGCCGGTAGAATAACAGCGCACATTCAAAAATACCCCCTTAGGCACGCCTTGGCCAAGATTACTCCAGGAGTCATAAAAAGCTGGTTTGACTGCAGTATTAAGCCCCTGTAAGTTCCTTTTCACACAAAAGGAAAACATCAAGTGCAGAATTCTCCAGTACAGATAGTTGCGTTGTGGTTGGGGTCTGTGGGGGTGTTCTGGTGGTCAGGACTGGGCCTGTTAAAACAAGCCTGGCTCTGGCGCTGGGCAGCTTCAACTGTGGCGGCCACACATGTACTGAGCTGGGTGCCAATTACGGCCTGGCTTCTGGGTCCTGGACCTACTGTCCTCCAGCCAGGGCACATCATATCAACCACAGGTCACTTCCTGTTCTGTTGATAGACCGGGCCACAACAGGAGGGCTTCCAGTAACCCAGATAAACAGACTGATTTTCAAAAAGAAAAAAAAGAAGCCATTAACATCCGCTCCATTTCACTTTCAGCTTCACCCTCAAGACACACTCCCTCTTCCTTTCATAAATGTGTTTTATTTCATTTCCTTTTACCTTTTTATAGATTTATATCCAGCTTTCCAGTGACTTAATTTATTTTCTCAGCAATAATCTTTTCTATTAAAAGAAGTGCCCATCAAAGCCCTGCTGCACCCCTCCCAGATCTTATGAGAAGTTGTCTTCTCAGAATTCTTTCCTGCCAAGTGATTTACCGACAGAATCATTCTTTTTGGGGGGGGGGGGGGGGGGGTAGAGACTTGTGGGAAGTTGGGGGCAAGTATATAACTGTGCTCTCTCTGTGTATAAATTACAGTTTCTTCTCTTAAATCATCTTAACTTTGTGCAATTTTTATTAAGTCAAAACGCTACAAACATAATGTGTGAGTGTTGATGGTAACAGAGATAGGGACTGTTATTGTTTCTAGAGAACTGTCTTTATCTCGAATGGGGTTGTTAGATGAGCGATGGGGTACAGTTATTAGATTCAAACACTTGATGTAACCGGAGTAGATTATCATAAAGAGACCAGGGCTAACTACACTCTTAAAATAAAAGGTTCCAAAAGGGTTCTTTGGGTGTCCCCATAGGAGAACCCTTTCCTGGTTCCAGGGAGAACACTTTTTGGTTCCAAGTAGAACCCTTTTGGGTTTCATGTAGAACACTCTGTGGAAAGGGTCCTACATGGAACCAAAAAGGGTTCTTCAAAGGGTTCTTCTATAGCGACAGCAGAATAACCTTTTTAGGTTCTAGATAGATACACTCTTAGAAAAAAAGGTGCTAACTCAGGAGACATGGTGAGGTAACAGAAAAACAACTACTCAGCACAAAATCTATTTATCTTAAAAAATATATCTGTCAGTGGTAGTCATGTTTAAACTCCTCACAGGCTATGGTGTTTTCACACTGGGTGAATGTACCAGCCAGGGCTGTAGCTAGCTTCCAACTGGCAGCCTTTCTCAAGGTTATTCACATAAGAGATCCAACTAAAACATGTCAGAGCCATAGCCACTGACTGCTGTGTTATACAAGGACATGTAGCACTTGGTAAACTAACATTCTGACAGACTACACACCAAGTAGCAGATGGTGAAGGCTTGCAGTTGCACCCCTGTGAGTCCGATGTAAGCATTCCATGCCAGTTGATGCCAGTTCCCGTAGATCTTAAATCTTCACTCTAAGCCTAGTTTCAGTGGACACAGTGTGTGTATATATAGTGTTGAAGGGAAAGACTGATCACAAAACAGAACAGTCTATCGCCAGCACTTTCATTACGAGCCCTGTTTGTTTCTCTGTTCCAGGAGGAAGATGTCATCTCTCAACATGGTAACTCAAACAAGCCTCTGCTCAGACCACAAAGAGTTTATTGTTGAATGGGGCCCTATTCCAGAATGTAGAGGATGGCTTACAAAAGCAGATACTACTAGTCCTATCCCTGTTGCTCTAGAGAAAAGGCAGACAGAATACTGCAGAATACAATCAGTACTTCCTTATTAATAATTGCGTAATGCTAACAGCTGTGGGTTGATGAGCCATGTCACCTACTGCATGCAGTGTATCACTCAACACAGACACATAGTGGGATCCCACGGTACAGATTTACAAAAATAGCTTTACTACCTGAAGAAAATGTCCTGACTGAGGAAATAAAGGATATGAGCACCTGCACTGGTTATTACTGACATCATAGTGCATGTTGAGAGCCATCTCCTTTCCCTCCACCCTGTCCCTCCCCCTCCCCTAGAGGCTGGTGGTGATATCACTGACCTGTCGGGGATGTCCCGGGGCACATTAGCCCCTCTTGCTCGGGGTGCAGCCTTGGAACTTTTGTTGGCAGTCATCGTCACCCTCGGACCGCCCACTCGCCTGATAGACAGACAGGATACAACACATGAAACTCCCCAGCCGTAACATGGACAATACATCAGCATCCAACAGATTGAAGTCTTTGTGATTGTTTAGGTGAGGGTATACTTGTAGCAGTGTACATGTTGTTTATAAATCACAACAATTCATTACTTACTGTTAATATATTGCAGTAATAAGAAAATTAGTTATGTGAAATAAAGCGTTACCCAAAACACTCACACTTGAATTTGAGACCTTGAGAGTGTAAGTGGGTCAATGTGCTCTGTGCATATTTGGCCAAAACCATGACAAATATGGAGCTTAATCTTAGCCATGGGAGTGCCATATCAGATATCAGATGGATGACTTCACTGGATTCCTAACAGTGTGAGTAAACACCAGAGCATAAAGTACAACAACCAAGGAGAGAAAGGGCTGTGCTGTGTGAGGGACTCATCTGTGCTCTAGGCTCTGCTCTGTTAATCCAGCACCTCTTTCTCTCTCTTCTCATACAAATGAATGGAAATACAGTAATCATGAGGTCACCGCTCCAAATGAGAATGGTCCCTGAAGTCTTACAACAGAAGACAAATGTCTTTGGTTGTCACAGAAACGGCAGAAATATTTCTGAATCATTCAGGCCAGTTGGACAGAAGATCTGGGCTTGTTTAAAAGAAACCTTCAATCTCACTCCATTGTTTTCCCATCAATTTAGAGAGCACAAAACTTTAAAAAGGTAGAATTAAAGAAATTACAGAGCACGATCTCTAAATTGTAATTACGGTGCACCCTTAAAATCGCTGTTTGAGATTGAAGTGGGCAAGAATAGCCAGTAATTGCAAACAAAGCAGAGCCAACTAAAGAGAGGAGACACTCCATCCCCTTCCTGCTTGACTAGAGCAGCCAAGATTAACAGACTTGCTCTCTTCCCATGAACGTGTTCACCAAGAGGGCTAGGAAAAAAAAGCCTTGCTGTGTTTTACTGCAGATTTTACTTTTAGGGGCTTGTAGTTTGTGTGCTGCTGAAGGCTCTGAGGACTCAGGCTAAACAGAGAGAGACATGTTTCTTTGATCTGACTGACATGATGACCACATCGCCAGCGTTACGTGTGCAAGCGTTGCAAGATACATTTACACATACATGTTATTCAATCATTTCATTCTAACTGCTCGCGTGCGTCAACAAGCGTCCTGCGTAGCCAGGCGCTAAAATAAAACTCCCATCTCCTCATTGGTTTTTAGGAGCATATACCCGCGTGGGTGATTGAAAGATGAACTGAGGTCCACACTCCATTCCAGTTGGTGGTGTTAATGCACCTTAAAGTTGGTTGCCAACCGCCATATAAAGTCCACAGAAAAAGAAGAAGAGAGAAGAGATTACTATAAACTAACCATGTTTCCCCTTTCCCCTCTGTGGATTAACTGTCGTAGTAGAGACTCAAAATGGGTCAAAATTCTACAAAGATAAGGAAAAAAGTACCTTGTGCATTTCAGGTAAAATAAAACCCAATGTTTGTATCCGAGGACAAATTAGCTAGCAACATCAAGCTAGCAACATCAAGCTAGCAACATCAAGCTAGTGAGCTAAATGTCCATGAATGTTTCTTGTGTTTCGACCTGTCCCCAAATGAATATAGCTGGTTCAGAGTTCATGTTGATATTTCAACCTGATATTTCGATGGCGGACGCACGCGCATGCTTGGTCTAGACGGCATGTGAGCCAAACGGGCCATCACATTTACACTACTCTGATCAGCATTATATTCAATCAAAGGGTAATGACTTCTAGTCTTGCATATTTCTCTGCCTGATAATATAGTTCATATCATTGCCATTATCATCATTTCACCAAAACATCTTTATTATATATTCATGTATTTTTGTGTTGAAATGGATGTTCAGATCAAATGTGTTGTTTCTTCAACGCTTCTCTATAACGCCACACATTCTGTGGTGTCCATGACATGGCAGACATCAGCACCCAGAGGAACCCGTGTTAGTAACCCGTGATCACGTGTGGCTCAGTTAGTAGAGCATGGTGCTTATAACGCCGGGGTTGGGAGTTTGATTCCTACAGGGAACCAGTACCAAAAAAGTATGAAAATGTGTGCACTCCCTACTGTAAGTCTCTCTGGATAAGAGCGTCTGCTAAATGACGTAAATATAAATGACCACGCCGTCATTTCACCATAAACAGTCCCTGGATGCCCACATGTCCCTGCACAATTTCCCCCCTTCAAATGCCACTCTCATCTAAAATACAGTCTCAGCACTGACACAACCCCTCTTCCAAAGTGTTTTGGTTTCTATGGAGGTCAATACAAAATCCAGAGAGATCAGAGGTGTATAGGAGGGAGGGTGCTGGGCTCTGGTCAGAAGCTGTTTGTTTAAAGGAAGTAGTTATATGAAGCAGCAGTAGCCCTAATGGAGCTGAGTCCTATAGAGACAGATGAGGAGAGACGGCACTGAGCCCTATAGAGACAGATGAGGAGAGAGACGGCACTGAGCCCTATAGAGACGGATGAGGAGAGAGACGGCACTGAGCCCTATAGAGACAGATGAGGAGAGAGACGGCACTGAGCCCTATAGAGACAGATGAGGAGAGAGACGGCACTGAGCCCTATAGAGACAGATGAGGAGAGAGACGGCACTGAGCCCTATAGAGACAGATGAGGAGAGAGACGGCACTGAGCCCTATAGAGACAGATGAGGAGAGAGACGGCACTGAGCCCTATAGAGACAGATGAGGAGAGAGACGGCACTGAGCCCTATAGAGACAGATGAGGGGGCGGAGCTAGCATGTTGGAGTGAACGGCTGCGTGTGAGAGGCTCCTGCAACTTTTTTGCGAAATAATCTAACTTAACCTACTTTATGATACTTTTTACAACAAACGTTTCTTTCTAATACAACATCGTAACTTTCTGTGTAAAAATGCTGAGTAATAAGCGACCAAAGGACAATAAATCCACATCGGGGGCCTACTCCACACCAAACAACGAGACAGACATGGCGGAAGGCACAGGCAACAACGTGACACTTAAAGAACTTACCCAGGCTTTGGGAGAACTACGTGTTGCTTTAGCTGAGGATCTTAAGGCTACTATTGCTGAACTGGACACCAAAATCGAGGGCACCATTCGAGCGGTCGCTTCGCAGGGCCAGAGTATTGTGGACCTTGAGAGGGCTTCTGAATTCAGCGCTGGTAGGATCGACGAGTTAGAGAAGCTGTGCTCGTCACTACAGGGCACTGTGCAGAGGCTTTCTGTGAAAGTGGTCGACCTGGAGGGCCGTTCCAGACGTAATAACCTTCGCGTTGTTGGTCTGGCAGAGGGGGTAGAGGCGGGCTCTCGCCCCACCGACTTCTTCGCCAAGCTATTGAAGGATGCAATGGGATCGGACGTTTTGGCTTCGGACCCCCAGCTGGACCGTGCACATCGCGCCCCTGTCCCAGTGCCTGGACCGGGTCAACGCCCTCGCCCAGTAATCATCTGTTGTCACAGTTTCAAGACCAAGGATCTTATCCTGCGCGAGGCCCGAATGAGGGGCAACCTGTTACATAAAGGGCACCCCTTCCGTGTCTATGATGATTATGCGCCCGATGTGGCAAAGGACCGTGGCGGCTACAGAGATGTCATGGCCAAACTCTACAAACTCCATCTTCGCCCAGCCTTGCTCTTCCCTGCAAGACTAAGAATTACCCCGCCCTCCGGTGAGAAGATGTGGCTCTCCTCGGTTTTGGACGCAGAGAAGTTTATCCGGGAACATACGCCAATCCCCCGTACAGGTTAGAGTGCCTTGTCATTGTGTGTTAGGGTCTGCTCATGGAATCGAATCCATACTAAACCATAACGGGTGAAACCGTATTGAACGGTCTCAACAAGGGCTACCAAACATGTAAGATGCTGTGGAGGGCGGTCTTGGCTCTCAATTAAAGTCACTTTCATTCTGGCTGTGTTCAGAGCGATGCCTATTTAGGATGCCTTCCAGGTTTGATCATTGACACTTTCGGATGAATATACTTATATTCCCCCCATTTTTTTTTTTGTTTCGTTATTTATTTTTTAATTCTTACATTTATTGTTATTACAATACCATTTATTTAAAGCTTGCAGGGGACTGGGGGTGATGGTGGGGAAGGGGCAGACACAGACACCTGGATAGCAAGTGGATGTTTTGTGCCGTTCTGCCTTTGATATAGCCGAGGGCCGCTCTCCCGATTAGATCCCTACCAGCCCTCTGTAGTGTCTAGGTAGGTGTGCGTACATATAATTATTATTTGTACTTTATAATTATTTTCTCTTAGCATGTTACTATTATGTATGTGTATATTTTAAATTAGTGTAGATTATTACTCTGGGGCATGAATGTTTCTGTATGTATGGGTATGTATGTGTATATGCGCATATGTAGATATGTATGGGTGTGTGTGTGTGTATATGTATATATATATATTTTTAAATATATACCTTTATATGTATTTTTTGGGGATGTGTGTGTGTGTGTATGTGTTTGTATGTATGTGTGTGTGTGTGTGTGTGTGTGTATGTATGTATGTATGTATGTATGTATGTATGTATGTATGTATGTATGTATGTATATATATATATATATATATATATATATATATGTATATGTATGTATGTATATGTATATATGTATATATATATATATATATATATATATGTATATGGGTAAGTATGTGTATGTGTGTGTATGTATACATGTATATAACCTTTTTATTTATTTATTTTCTGACTGGGGGATACGTTTAATTTAGAAAAATTCTTGTTTCCGATCTAACCCACAATATGTAAATGTACGGCTGTCTAAGTTGGTTGCTGATGGTTCATGTTTAGACCGGCAGTGCTTAGCAAAATAATCTTGTGATGCTATATCTTGCTTATCTCAGGGATAGATAGACCCAAGATGACGCTTAAGTGCGCAATATGTTTAGGTTGCAACTTATTCTCTTTAGGTTTATTAGATGCTAATTGGACACTTTATTCGCGGGAGCCTCCTCAGTTCATATGTTAGTAGAAGTTCTAGGATAGTGAGAGGTGAACGTACAGTTGGGATTTTATTTTTGTTTCACCTCTTGTTCGAGGTCGCGCCGTGCTTTTTTGGCATCGGCCAGACAATGTGTTTATTATTTTTATTTTTATTTTATTTTCTCTCCTATTTGTGTATGCCTGTTAAAGGTGGGTTGAGCGGGGGGGTAAATAGTGGGGAAAGTAGGGGAACAGGGTGGGAAGTAAAGGGGCTTGCAGGGGGGGAGGGGCTGGTTGGATACTGCTCGGGTGTAGCTGCTACATATGCTGATCGTGATGGTTTGGTGCGCTTTCTTATCTTTTTATTGAGTTACAAGTTATGCAGGCCACCATAGGAACTACAAATGAGAGGGGGGCGGGGCTCACATTCACTTCCTGGAATGTCAAGGGCTTAAACGAACCAATTAAGAGAGGCAAGGTCCTAGCCCACTTGAAAGCACTCTCGTCTGATATCATATTTTTGCAAGAAACCCATCTGAAAAATAATTCTCACAGCAGACTTAAATGTAGGTGGGTGGGGCAAGTGTATCACTCTAACTTCTCTGCCAAAACGAGAGGCACAGCAATTCTGGTACGGAAAGGAATTCCCTTTCTACATAAAACCACTATTGTGGATAAAGAGGGTCGTTATGTGATCGTAATAGGAGAGATCCACTCTACTTCTGTAACTCTACTAAATATCTATGGGCCAAACATTGATAACCCCTCTTTTTTCAAAAGAGTCCTTGCCCTGATTCCAGATATCTCCCATACTAACCTGATCATTGGAGGGGACCTTAACTGCGTGCTAGACCAATATTTGGACAGATCCTCTACCCGGCGAACCCCCACCTCCTATTCAAGTGAATTCTTGAATACCTACATAAAGAATTCTAACTTATTTGATATATGGAGGATCACTAACCCTACGGGCAGGGAATACTCCTTTCACTCTCATGTTCACAATGTTTATACTCGAATTGACTACTTTTTGGTTGATGCTAAACTACTCCCCTATACCTGTAATGTGAAGTATCATGATATTATAATCTCGGACCACAGTCCACTCACCTTCTCCCTGAGATTGGGTGACATGGTACCAAACGAGAGGGTCTGGAGGTTAAATCCTCAGCTCCTCACAGAACCAACATTCTGTGAACATCTTAAAGACCAAATAACATTTTTCTTTGATACCAACGACAACACAGAGACTTCCCCAGCATTACTGTGGGAAACACTTAAGGCTTATTTGAGAGGCTCATCTCCTATCAGACTGCCAGGAGTAGGCAAAACAAGGGAAAATTGGTAGAACTGGAGGGACAAATTCACTTACTGGATAGGGAGAATGCTAGACATCCATCTATGGAGAAACATAAAAAAATTACCTCTTTAAAATTTGAATATAATCAGACTCTCTCAGCTAAAATTGCTAAATCTTTTCTCTACGCCAAGCAAAAATATTTTGAGTTTGGTGACAAACCACACAAATTACTCGCCAGACAACTTCGAAAAATTGTGAGTGACCGAATGATTCACAAAGTTAAGTCTGCATCTGGGGAATTACTCTCTTCCCCCAAAGACATCAATGACAGATTCCGTCAGTTTTATGAGACTCTATATACATCTAAAGCCGATTCTAACCCCTTAATTATGCAAAACTTTTTGGATGACTGTAATCTTCCTGCCCTGAACCAGGAAGATTCTAACTTCCTGAATAAGGAAATATCTCTTGAAGAAATTCGAGAAACAATCAAAACTCTAAAGAGTGGCAAGACCCCGGGCCCAGATGGATACCCGGGTGAATTCTATAAAACATTCAGCAACATGCTCTCTCCCTACCTGCACAAAATGTTGGTTCAGTCCAGAGAGGATGGAGCTCTCCCATCTACTTTGGATGAAGCATTCATTACAGTTATACATAAGAAGGGTAAAGATCCGGAAGAGGTAGGGTCGTACAGACCAATATCCCTCCTCAATACAGACCAGAAGATTTTAGCAAAAACCCTGGCTAACAGGCTTAGCACTTTAATTGGCAAACTGGTCCATTCGGACCAGACCGGCTTTATTCCGAACAGAAACTCATTCTTCAATCTCAGGCGCCTCTTCAACATTATGTATTCTCAGAGGTTACCAAACATGGACCTTGCCGTTATATCTCTTGACGCCGAGAAGGCTTTTGACCAAGTTGAGTGGTCCTATCTATTCAAAGTCCTACAGAAATTTAATATTGGAGATGGGTTCATAAATTGGATCCAGCTTTTATATAGGAACCCCTGTGCGAGAATACTCACTAACCAATCATTGTCGCCCCGATTTAACCTCTACAGAGGGACAAGGCAGGGTTGTGCGCTGTCGCCTATGCTCTTCGCCCTAATCATTGAACCTCTCGCTCAGACGATTAGATCTGATGCAGCAATACACGGCTATAATACTAAAGATACTCTAAATAAGATTTCCCTATACGCAGATGACATTCTCCTCTATGTAACAGAACCCCAAGCTAGTATTCCAGCTATTCTTGATGTGATTAATTTGTTTGGTACCTTCTCGGGATACAGAATAAATTGGAACAAGAGTGAATTAATGCCCATACGGTTACAAAACACCTCCTGGCTAGAACATCTTCCACTTAAGTTATCTTCAGAAAAATTTACCTATCTAGGAATTGTAGTTACCAAACAATATTCCTTACTATTTAAAGAGAATTTCCCCTCGCTGATGCAAAAACTAAAAACAAACATACAATTTTGGAGAACTCTCCCAATTTCTCTGCTCGGAAGAATTAATGCCATTAAAATGGTCTTCCTCCCACAACTGCTCTACCTATACCAGAACATGATTAGCGTAGTGTTAGCTAGTTGTCTTTGCTGTCCTTGTATCCATGATAATTGTGTAGTTTAGAGAAACTTAGAGAAACTGTCGAGGTCACCTAGCCAGCTTCACTTTCAACAACGCAGCTACTGCTAGCCAGGCTACTTCACCAGCCAGCAGTACTATATCATTTTAGTCAATAAGATTTTTAATTTTATAGATTTTTTGCTACGTAAGCTTAACTTTCTGAACATTCGAGACGTGTAGCCCACTTGTCATTCTAATCCCCTTTGCTTTAGCGTAGCCTCTTCTGTAGCCTGTCAAATATGTGTCTGTCTATCCCTGTTCTCTCCTCTCTGCACAGACCATACAAACGCCTCACACCGCGTGGCCGCGCCCACCCTAACCTGGTGGTCCCAGCCCGCACGACCCACGTGGAGTTCCAGGTCTCCGGTAGCCTCTGGAACTGCCGATCCGCGGCCAACAAGGCAGAGCTCATCTCAGCCTATGCGTCCCTCCAGTCCCTCGACTTCTTGGCACTGACGGAAACATGGCTCACCACAGATAACACTGCTACTCCTACTGCTCTCTCTTCGTCTGCCCACGTGTTCTCGCACACCCCGAGAGCTTCTGGTCAGCGGGGTGGTGGCACCGGGATCCTCATCTCTCCCAAGTGGTCATTCTCTCTTTCTCCCCTTACCCATCTGTCTATCGCCTCCTTTGAATTCCATGCTGTCACAGTTACCAGCCCTTTCAAGCTTAACATCCTTATCATTTATCGCCCTCCAGGTTCCCTTGGAGAGTTCATCAATGAGCTTGATGCCTTGATAAGCTCCTTTCCTGAGGACGGCTCACCTCTCACAGTTCTGGGTGACTTTAACCTCCCCATGTCTACCTTTGACTCATTCCTCTCCGCCTCCTTCTTTCCACTCCTCTCCTCTTTTGACCTCACCCTCTCACCTTCCCCCCCTACTCACAAGGCAGGCAATACGCTTGACCTCATCTTTACTAGATGCTGTTCTTCCACTAACCTCATTGCAACTCCCCTCCAAGTCTCCGACCACTACCTTGTATCCTTTTCCCTCTCGCTCTCATCCAACACTTCCCACACTGCCCCTACTCGGATGGTATCGCGCCGTCCCAACCTTCGCTCTCTCTCCCCCGCTACTCTCTCCTCTTCCATCCTATCATCTCTTCCCTCTGCCCAAACCTTCTCCAACCTATCTCCTGATTCTGCCTCCTCAACCCTCCTCTCCTCCCTTTCTGCATCCTTTGACTCTCTATGTCCCCTATCCTCCAGGCCGGCTCGGTCCTCCCCTCCCGCTCCGTGGCTCGACGACTCATTGCGAGCTCACAGAACAGGGCTCCGGGCAGCCGAGCGGAAATGGAGGAAAACTCGCCTCCCTGCGGACCTGGCATCCTTTCACTCCCTCCTCTCTACATTTTCCTCTTCTGTCTCTGCTGCTAAAGCCACTTTCTACCACTCTAAATTCCAAGCATCTGCCTCTAACCCTAGGAAGCTCTTTGCCACCTTCTCCTCCCTCCTGAATCCTCCTCCCCCTCCCCCCCCCCTCCTCCCTCTCTGCAGACGACTTCGTCAACCATTTTGAAAAGAAGGTCGACGACATCCGATCCTCGTTTGCTAAGTCAAACGACACCGCTGGTTCTGCTCACACTGCCCTACCCTGTGCTTTGACCTCTTTCTCTCCTCTCTCTCCAGATGAAATCTCGCGTCTTGTGACGGCCGGCCGCCCAACAACCTGCCCGCTTGACCCTATCCCCTCCTCTCTTCTCCAGACCATTTCCGGAGACCTTCTCCCTTACCTCACCTCGCTCATCAACTCATCCCTGACCGCTGGCTACGTCCCTTCCGTCTTCAAGAGAGCGAGAGTTGCACCCCTTCTGAAAAAACCTACACTCGATCCCTCCGATGTCAACAACTACAGACCAGTATCCCTTCTTTCTTTTCTCTCCAAAACTCTTGAACGTGCCGTCCTTGGCCAGCTCTCCTGCTATCTCTCTCAGAATGACCTTCTTGATCCAAATCAGTCAGGTTTCAAGACTAGTCACTCAACTGAGACTGCTCTTCTCTGTATCACGGAGGCGCTCCGCACTGCTAAAGCTAACTCTCTTTCCTCTGCTCTCATCCTTCTAGACCTATCGGCTGCCTTCGATACTGTGAACCATCAGATCCTCCTCTCCACCCTCTCCGAGTTGGGCATCTCCGGCGCGGCCCACGCTTGGATTGCGTCCTACCTGACAGGTCGCTCCTACCAGGTGGCGTGGCGAGAATCTGTCTCCTCACCACGCGCTCTCACCACTGGTGTCCCCCAGGGCTCTGTTCTAGGCCCTCTCCTATTCTCGCTATACACCAAGTCACTTGGCTCTGTCATAACCTCACATGGTCTCTCCTATCATTGCTATGCAGACGACACACAACTAATCTTCTCCTTTCCCCCTTCTGATGACCAGGTGGCGAATCGCATCTCTGCATGTCTGGCAGACATATCAGTGTGGATGACGGATCACCACCTCAAGCTGAACCTCGGCAAGACGGAGCTGCTCTTCCTCCCGGGGAAGGACTGCCCGTTCCATGATCTCGCCATCACGGTTGACAACTCCATTGTGTCCTCCTCCCAGAGCGCTAAGAACCTTGGCGTGATCCTGGACAACACCCTGTCGTTCTCAACTAACATCAAGGCGGTGGCCCGTTCCTGTAGGTTCATGCTCTACAACATCCGCAGAGTACGACCCTGCCTCACACAGGAAGCGGCGCAGGTCCTAATCCAGGCACTTGTCATCTCCCGTCTGGATTACTGCAACTCGCTGTTGGCTGGGCTCCCTGCCTGTGCCATCAAACCCCTACAACTCATCCAGAACGCCGCAGCCCGTCTGGTGTTCAACCTTCCCAAGTTCTCTCACGTCACCCCGCTCCTCCGCTCTCTCCACTGGCTTCCAGTTGAAGCTCGCATCCGCTACAAGACCATGGTGCTTGCCTACGGAGCTGTGAGGGGAACGGCACCTCAGTACCTTCAGGCTCTGATCAGGCCCTACACCCAAACAAGGGCACTGCGTTCATCCACCTCTGGCCTGCTCGCCTCCCTACCACTGAGGAAGTACAGTTCCCGCTCAGCCCAGTCAAAACTGTTCGCTGCTCTGGCACCCCAATGGTGGAACAAACTCCCTCACGACGCCAGGACAGCGGAGTCAATCACCACCTTCCGGAGACACCTGAAACCCCACCTCTTCAAGGAATACCTAGGATAGGATAAAGCAATCCTTCTGCCCCCCCCCCCCCCCCCCCTTAAAAGATTTAGATGCACTATTGTAAAGTGGCTGCTCCACTGGATGTCATTAGGTGAATGCACCAATTTGTAAGTCGCTCTGGATAAGAGCGTCTGCTAAATGACTTAAATGTAATGTAAATGTAACATCCCAGTATTCATACCTAAATCCTTTCATAAACAACTGGACTCAATTATCAATCCTTTCATCTGGGATTATAAAACACACAGGATAGGTAAAAAACACCTCTGCAAATCCAAGATGGAAGGAGGATTGTCTCTCCCAAATTTTATATTTTATTATTGGGCCGCTAACCTCCGTGCGGTTACGTTTTTGCTGGATGACGCACGTCCGTCACCCACCTGGCTTAGTATGGAGCGTGAGGAGTGTCACCCCTTCTCTATTGGTGCTGTGATTTTGTCGCCTGTCAATCTGGAGAGGTCACTCTATCGTAACAATCCTATTTTACATTGCACAGTCCGAATCTGGAAGCAAATTAAAACCCACTTTGAGCTTAGACCAATGTCATTCATGCTCCCTGTTGCCAGGAACCCCTCCTTTGCCCCCTCCAACCTTGATAACACCTTTGAGCAATGGGGAGAGTTGGGGATAAGTACCATAGGGGATTTATATATAGAAGGGACCTTTGCTTCCTTTGAGTTGCTGAGGGAAACTTATAATCTTCCCAGAAATAACTTTTTCAGATACCTACAAATCAGAGACTATGTTAGGAAACACCTCCCAACATTTGGGAACGCTAAGCCTTCCATGTTTGACGGATGCATAAAAACATCCCCCACCTCAGACAAACTGATATCTCGTTTATATGACTCTTTTCAATCGGTTAGCACACCCTCTACAGAGGCCATTAAGGCAAAATGGGAGGAAGAACTAGGGACTGACATTTCGATGGCAGACTGGGAAGATAGCTTGGAGTATATCCACACCTGCTCCATTAACTCCAGACATCGGCTCATACAATTCAAGGTATTACACAGATTACACTATTCCAAAACCAAACTGCATAGGATATTTCCTGATACATCCCCTTTGTGTGATAAATGTCAGGCTGCACAGGGTACACTTCTCCACTGCTTTGCCCTATGCTCTAGCTTGCATGGTTACTGGTGTGGAATTTTTAGGATCCTCTCTGAAGTTCTGGAGACTTCAATTGACCCAGACCCGCTTCTGATAATCCTGGGAGTGTCTGATTCCCTAATCGGACTAACCAACCCCCAAAAACAACTCATCTCTTACAGTCTCATTTCGGCAAAAAAACTAATCTTGTTGTTCTGGAAAAAGAGGGAAGCGCCCACTACCAAATTATGGCTCAGCGAATTGGCAAACACTGTACACTTAGAAAGGATTAGATATATTCTGAACAATAAATTATTAACATTTGATCAGATCTGGCAGCCTTTCCTCTCTTACTTGGACCATTCGACGCTGTGAATTTGTACTTTTTAACGCGCTCTCCATTGTAATGTTTTAATCCACCTCTGGGCAGCATGTGCTGGCACCGCCACCCGAGCAGCGGGGAGGGGTATAAGGGGAAGGGATAAAGGGGGGGAGGGATAAAGGGGGGGAATAAGGGGGGGGTGACACCCACCCTCTTTCTTTCTACCTGTCCTTGTTTTGTATGTCTTGTTTTGTAATAATTGTTTTGTACCCAGAACTCTGGATCTTTTTATTTCTGTCTGCTCTTTTATGTTTAGTTAAAAATTGTATACCTGCCTTTCATACCTATACACCATTCCTGTGTGTGTTCAATAAAAAATATTTGAACGAGACAGATGAGGAGAGAGACGGCACTGAGCCCTATAGAGACAGATGAGGAGAGAAGGCATTCCTGCTGTCATCTATTTCCTGTTTTAGTGGACTGAGAGGACAGAGCATACGTCTTCATTTTGATCCAGCAGCACAGGGAATTGCCAGAATATCCTGACAGATCCTAACAACTGCAGTTGTTTTGGTTCATTCGGATCTTCTGCAGGCAGGGAAAGCCAAGGTATTCAGAATGTGAGCCTTGGAGTACAGCGATGGTGATTAGGCTACACTCAAACACAGCCATAGGCTCTGGTCTGTATTTATTTCTGTGCACACAACCATAAGTACACAAAGGTATACCGGAGTTTCATCTGTACATGCTTTCACTTACTACAGTCATCAACATTAAAAGGCATGTGACAAAAACAGAACATGAAAGCACATCCGTGGAGGCTCCTCAGAGGAGAAAGGGGAGGACCATCATCTTCAGTGAATTTCATAAAAAGAATGAAACATTTAAAAAGGTTCTCCTTTTTAGATAAAACTATACTAAACATATTCACATCACCAAATAATTTATTAAAACACACTTAATTGCAATGAAGGTCCACAGTAGCCTCAACAGCACTCTGTAGAGTAGCACCATTATGTAGCCGAAGGACAACAAGTTTCCGTCCTCCTCTGGGTACATTGACTTCAATATAAAACCTAGGAGGCTCTTGGTTCTCACCCCCTTCCATAGACTTACACAGTAATTATGACAACTTCCGGAGGACGTCGTCCAACCTATCAGAACTCTTGAAGCATGAACTGACATGTTGTTCACCCAATCAAAGGATCAGAGAATAAATCAAGTACTGAAAGCATAAGCTACAGCTAGCTAGCACTGCAGTGCATAAAATCTGGTAGGTAGTTGACATAAAGAGAGAGGAAGACAATAGTTAAACAGTTTTGAACAAATCAATTCTTTAAAAATGAAGGAGAAGCAAGAGAAGAGAGAGATTGTTGCATTTTTTTCAATTTCACTTAGCTTGTGAATGCAGCTAGCTAGTTTGGTCTACTCAAACACCCGGCTCAAACATATAGGGATGCTATGTTAGCTAGCTGGCTATGGCTATCCAACCCTGGAACTCTTCCATGTCAATATAAGCTTTTGGTTTTATTAATTTATTGCCACCTGGGCCCACCGGTGTAACTGCTAAAGTGCTTGCTGACTGTGCATGATTGTAGCGGGTTTACTAAACACCTTAGTTTTAGTAGCTATGTTGACTATGAGACGTTAACTAATATGGTGACAATGATATAGGCTGTGTGTAGCAGTTAGCAGTTATGATATGAAGTTTTTTTTGCATGGTCACAGACAGCTGATTCTGTAGAAAAACATTTCATAAAACTGAAGCAAACGGAACGGGGATAAACATACATCAATTTGTCCAATAGAAACTCTCGTTTGCAACTGTTGGACTAATAATTACACCCTAGATCAGCAAGATGCAAGCAAGAGTGTGCAAGGCGTTATTGAATGTGTCACTGTCACCATGATTACTCACATTTATCTCTCGACCTGTGACCTATGTTGTAAACTTTAATTCATAGGCTAGGTTGTAGCAACCTCATGATGGGAGTAGAGAGCATTTGAGTATCATGTAGTAGCCTAAACCTATCGATGGTACATTGAGCTGGGTGAATGGAATATGAATGACAGTTATCCAATACGCTGTAATAGAAATATGGCAATGCTCATAAAATATTATAATCCTCCTCCCTCAGTTTAAACTTCACCAACCACCACGGAAGCACATTAAATATTTGATGAAATTTGGACAGAATATCAGATGTCTGAAAATTACGCTATTTCTTTTAAATACCTGCTACAGCTTGATGAAAAAAAAAATCATTGACTTATTGAAAGATGCACAGCTATAAAAATACTGTTGGCTGCGCGTAAAAACACTTTTAATTGTAACATCTGGAAAGCAAATACAGTATGCTTAGAAAAAAGGAAAACTTATCAAGACAGGCATACTGATAAACCACAGCAATTAAAAACACATTTGAAAAGTGTCTCAGTTAATCCTAATGGTTCTATCAAAACAAATGTAGAGTACCCCAGGATTCTTTATAGGTCTAGGTATCAATTTTGGAAGTACTTCAGATCAGTACAGTTTCTGAATATGAGGCTTACTGCCTATACCTACATTGAGTGTACAACACATTAGTAACACCTACTCTTTCCATGACATAGACTGACCAGATGAATCCAAGTGAAAGCTATGATCCCTTATTGATGTCACCTGTTAAATCCACTTAAATCAATGTAGATGAAGAGGAGGAGACAGGTTAAAGAAGGATTTTAAAGCCTTGAGACAATGTATATATGGATTGTATATGTGTGCCATTCAGAGGGTGAATGGGTAAGACAAAATATTTAAGTGCCATTGAACGGGGTACGGTAGTAGGTGGTCTGAGTGTGTCAAGAACTGCAACGCTGCTGGGTTTTTAACGCTCAACCGTTTCCCGTGTGTATCAAGAATGGTCCACCACCCAAAGGACATCCAGCCAACTTGACACAACAGTGGGAAGCATTGGAGTCAAAATGGGCCAGCATCCCTGTGGAACACTTTCAACACCTTGTAGAGTCCATGCCCCGGTGAATTGAGGCTGTTCTGAGGGCAAAAAGGGGTGCAAGTCAATATTAGGAAGGTTTTGCTAATGTTTTGTACACTCAGTGTATCTGGAACACTTTGTAATGACAAGGAAATGGCAGTGATTGTTAAATAAATGCCCTTTAACAGGCTACTTGTGCAATGCACGAACAGTAGGCAGGTTTCAGCATGTAATTACAAAGAAGACAAGTTGAGGGCAACAAGTGAATTGGTGAACTTTCACTGTAGCAATGTCTCAGCACCTTTCTCTATGTGCAATCAGCCAATATTTACCATGTGGCACCCGTGACTACACTCTTAGAGAAAAAGGTCCTATCTAGAACCCACTTTTTTTTTCGGCTGTCCCCATAAGAGAACCCTTTGAATAACCCTTTATGAAGGACCCTTTCCACAGAGGGTTCTACATGGAACCTAAAAGAGTTCTACCTGGAACCAAAAAGAGTTATCCTATGGGGACAGCCAAAGAACCCTTTTGGAAACCTTTTTTCTAAAAGTGTAGTGATATAGGTTATATGCACAACCTACTTCACAAGTTCACAACAATGGAGAGATTTGGGTCAGAGAAGTCCAAGATGGAGCTTTGGGGAGTAAACAGAAAGGTGTTAGCCAGCTGACTTCGTGGAGATGGCAGGGTAGCCTAGCGGTTAGAGCATTGGGCTAGTAACCGAAAGGTTGCAAGTTCAAATCCCCCAGCTGACAAGGTACAAATCTGCCGTTCTGCACCTGAACAAGGCAGTTAACCCACTGTTCCTAGGCCGTCATTGAAAATAAGAATTTGTTCTTAACTGACTTGCCTAGTTAAATATAGGTTAAAAAAATATATTTTAAAAAGACTGATACTATCTCTTCACATTAAAAAACAAGCTATAGGCCTCCTGTTTCGCTCCCAGGCTATGTCACAACTGGCCGGGACAACCAACCGAGATCCCCCCCATAGGGCGGTGCACAATTGTCCCAGCTTCGTCGGGGTTGTTGGGCAGGGGGGCTTTACTTGGCAATGGGCCTCTGTTCAAAACATCAGACCAACATACATTTTTAACATCTTCAGCAAGAGCCCTGAGAAAACATTTTGTATGATCTCTTATTAATTACGTTTGGCCCAACCTTTGGCACTTTGTCTTTCCTTGTTATTATCACAATGTTATGTTCACTACAGCAAATGGAATCTGATATTGCTTTGGAGCAAAGCTCTGCAGCATTAGTAAAGATATGATCAGTACAAGTGGATGTCACAGATCCAACACTTTTGGTATGTACTCTAGCTGGTTGAGTGATAACCTGGGTCATATTACAGGCATTAGTTAGAAGTTAGAAGATTCATCTTGAGAGGACAGCTAGATGCTAACCAGTCAATGTTCAGGTCACCCTCAGGTCACCCCTCTTTGTTAACATCACACACATTATCAAGCATTGCACACATATTATGAAAATACTGACTGCTGGCACTTGGTATATGAGATTTAAGAACACTGCATACTAAACTTATATTTTCAGTAATTTATAAATGTCAAGGAAGAGATGCTCAGATGAGACCAGTGGTGTAGTGGAGGGTAAACACAAGTAAACACACTTTATTTTAGCTTGACAGTTTACTCACCTTTTGCAGAAAAATGCATTGAAAGTAGGCGTTACTTTTTTCACAGACAGGCGATCAGAGTTTATCCACCTATTTTCTCACCACTGCATCACTGGGTGTGACGTCAGCTTTGTTTGACCCACAAGGGTTAACTACCTATGCAGGAATGCACCTACCTGTCAGATATTTACATGTCATTTGAGTATTGACTTAACATTCAGCGAACGTTATGAACAAGACACAGCCTGGAATTATGACAAAAGAGAGCTAACAACTGTCATTTCAACAGGCTGTCTGTCCTCCCACCTCTGCATTCTAGTCGAGTCATGCTGCATTTACATGGTCTAAATCCCAAAAAGCACCCTATTCCCTACATAGTGCACTACTTTTGACCAGAGCCTTATGGGTCCTGGTCTAACGTAGTTCACTATAGGAAATAGGGTGCCATATGGGGAATGACAGCAGGCAGATTTACACCCACTCTGCCCCCCACCCAGGGGTCCACAGACAACCAGAAGTGAACTGCAGGTTAACCCTGACCCTGCATGACTGAGGCTCATACATAATGCATACAGTATTCTGTTTGAACTACAGGACACGAGGTGGAAAAACAGATAGATTGATGGAAAACACTCAACATCAAAGGAGATTAGTTCCTTGTCTTACCTACATTTGGGATGTGCACTAGATAAACACTGATTGAGCAAGTAATATTGTTCCACAGTAGTTACAAGGAATACAAATAACTATCCTGTGATATGATCTCTCTGAATCAGGAGTAAAAAATAAACAGGCCTATCTATCAACAACAATGTTCAAGGTATATGTTTATTCTCGTCAGGTTCCTCAGAACCAGTTACAGTTAGATCCCCAGACAGAAGGCAACATTTTTTCTAAGACATTTACTCTTTCCCAAACTGTCTACATGACTTACAGTATCTGCCATCCAAACCACTAACTCATACCTGTCCTGTTGTGTCTTAGCCATACCATATTCTACAGCAAAGGGCATATCCATTATGGGGGGAAATCATGAGGCTAGATAATATCAGCTACTACATGTCCAGTTTCTATGTCCTTACTATACCATTAGATCACAAACTATGCTTGCTTGTTGAGGAGGCAAGTCCGTGTGTGTTCCTGAGACAGTTTGGGGTGGAACAGAAGAGCTCTTTGTTTTCAACATGTCCTTGAATGGGAAAACTCATGGTTAAAAAGTAAGCCCTTTATCGGGTAACCGAAACACACAAATACTATACAAAGCTACTCCCGCTAGTTTGTGTGTATGTGCTCGCATGTGGGTGTGCGTGTGTGTGACGTGCATGGGCTGTGGAATGTTTCATCTCATAGTGAAGCCATTAGGTCCATGGCCTTGTCAGCCTTGACAGGTCAACAGGCCCACAGGCCAGCCCATCACATAGAGGAATGTGCTAATATTTGTCCTGTCCATCAGGCCTGGTATTCAACACATTAGACTATGTTTTAAAGGGTGGATGAACAGGAGAGGGGCGGGAGCTCGGAGCACCTGGCTTCAATGATAAGAGCTTCTTTATCATCCAACAAAGATTCTCAGACACTCAACTATGCATCTTTGCTCATCAACACCTGGCAGTTACATACCGAATATGAGATGTCAATGTGATTTGGTGAACACAGCACTTTTCATGGTTTGGGCTGTGATGATAACAGTAAGTTGTTATTTAGTGTTTGTCATCACAATGGATGAACTTAAATGAACCTCTGGAGGAGTAGCCTTGGCTTGGTGTAATTTCTATCCAGCACCACCACGTCTCTGGTGGAAATCAAGTAATAACAACAGACACAATGGCTTCCAGAAATAGAAGCATTGTTCTAATTTTGTTCTCCAGTCTGCTACGACACCTCTGTCTCGGCCTCTCTGGCAGACATGTCCTCCCGACCATTTCTGCTGATCAGCATACTCCAAGGTTTTCAAACTACTGTTGAGCTGAGCTCACTTACAGCCATGAGCCAGCCAGGGAAAGCAGAGTAAAACCTCTGAAAATTATTTCCAGACGTCACAACTCACCAGAGGACATGAGGAGTGTATGGGCCCATGTATCCACAGGCATTATTTTTCATCTTCAAAAGACCATTTCATTTTTCTCCCGTGCGTTCTCAGCGAGGAAAGAGGTTTTGGGACTGCTGTTGGAAGTCCGAAATCAGATGTGAGTCTGGAGGTTGAATTACTGGGTAAATACCATGGTAGAGGGGAAGGAGGAGCCACTCCAGACACTCAGTCCCTAGCATAACATCATATGGTCCTCGTAAACCTTTTACATGGAGGAGACACATTGGAACTGTTCATGTGGTGTATGTGCCTGTCGTCATGGACCAAGCATGTGTTTAGGTTGAGGAGAATGACTATGAATAACGTCTCCATTAACATGAAAGCATTATAAAAGACCTTCCACCTGGATGAGAACTCCATTCCTAATTAACAGTCCATACAAATCTCCTCTCTGCCTCGCTCTAACACATAGGCCGCAAGAGGCTGGCTTTTGTCTCCTTTTAACTTTCAGTGCCAAATTTTCTAAAGAATGGTCCAGTGGACATCTTTTCGTCGAGTGGGCGGCTGTTTGCTGAGCACTGTCGGGCCCCTTAAATATCCATCCCACAGAGCTCCATTCGCCTCTTTATGGGCAGGGGCACCCCAGGTTGACACTGTTCATGGCAGCTGCACACTCCCTACACAATAACCACAAGTCCCTGCCACCGTAGCTCTCTGACTCAATGCGCCAGATGGAACCAATTCTTTTAGTCTTTTTCATTCCTCTTTTCTCTCCATCGTTCAGCTGTTTACAGTTCCCTTTTATCTTCAAGGCAATACTAATGGCAGATATGCCCTTTTTGGAAAGCTGGGGAAAAGTGTTCTGGGCAACCTGGATATGAGCATGCACAGCTGTCGGAGCAGGCATGTGGAAAACAGGCTTATATCCATTTGAGCTGCTGCAGGGACCTGGGATGTAGGATATATGTCACTGGGCTGACTTCTGACACACAGGCTTTAAGTTCCAATGAAAGAAGGAAAGGAGGACAAGACATTTTGTGTGCCCCTACTGCCTTACGACTGTTCTCCCTTACTCTGATATGGAAGAGGGTTAATTTATGGATCATGAATCTGAGGGATGAGAGGGGATCTGACTGAACCCTTATGACTGCCTACACTCCGTGGCCAGCTTATTAAGTACACCACCCCATTCACAAAAACAGTTCACTCCTACTGACAGTGAGTCACGTGGCCATGGCTTGCTATACAAAGCAGGCAGACAGGAATCGAGGCATTCAGTTACCGATCGATTGAATGTTAGAATGGGAAAAACTGATGACCTAAGCAACTTTGTGCGTGGTATGATCGTCGGTACCAGGTGCGTTGGCTCCAGTATCTCAGAAATGGCCGGCCTCCTGGGCTTTTCACGCACGACAGTGTCTAGGGTTTACCGATAATTGTGCAACAAACCAAAAACATCCAGTCAGCGGCAGTCCTGTGGGCAATAACAACTTGTTGATGAGAGGTGGAAGGGGAATGGCAAGAATTGTGCACGCTAACAGGCACGCTACAAACAGGCAAATAACGATGCAGTACAATAGTGGTGTGCAGAACGGCATCTCGGGAGTGAACAACTCGTCAGTCCTTGTCACAGATGGGCTATTGCAGCAGACGACCACACCAGGTTCCACTCCTATCAGCTAAAAACAAGAAGAAGCGGCTCCAGTGGACACGTGATCAACAACACTGGACAATTAAAGAGTGGAAAAACATTGCCTGGTCCGAAGAATCCCGATTCCAGTTGCGTCATGCTGATGGCAGAGTCAGGATTTGGCGTAAGTCCATGACCCCATCCTACCTGGTGTCAACAGTACAGGCTGTTGGTGATGGTGTAATGATGTGGGGAATGTTTTCCTAGCACACGTTAGGTCCCTTGATACCATTTGAGCAATGTTTCCATGCCATGAAGAATTCAGGCTGTTCTGGAGGCAAAGGGGGTCCGACCCAGTACTAGATACCTAATAAACAGGCCACTGAGTGTATATCCTATGTAAAAGATAGATGGATTACAGAAATGTGTAAGGTGAGCTATCAAAGGAGAAGTAGAGAAAATACATCTGAATATCATTCCTTTTAAGGCACCTTTGCATGATCAAAACAGGAAGATATAATGTATAGTAAGGCAAATGGTATGTAATCCAGGGTGAGATAGTGACTACACGTCAAGGTGGAGCCTGAGTGCCAGCCTCCCAGCACTTACTTCTGGTCACAGGCAGTTTAACTTACTAATAGCCTTTACATGGCAAGTGAGCCTGAAAGAATGCCATGCCCAAACCATTTTGAATATGCCTTGGACAGGTTTAAGAATGGATATGAAAGGTTGTGCAAACACTCAGTATTTGTAATAACAAACTCCAAAGAGAGAATGAGATTGGTGATATTTGAAAAGGGACAGCATTCCCCATCTGCTTGAACAGAGGGAGTAGATTGCACTACACACAAAAGTAAATCAAAGGTCTCCGTCATTCAAAACAAAAACAAGAAGTAACAGGAAGTGACAGCCTACTGTACAGGATCTTAGTTACAAAGGCTGGGTGGTGAGCAGAAAGGATAACACAGAATACCTTTTTTATAGTACTACTGATATTAATTAGTGCATTGTTGGGAAAGAGCTTGCAAGAAAAGGCTTTTCACTGTACTTGTGCACTTGACAATAAAAATGTTAAACTTGAATCACTCCGTAATGTGTATTGTGCGACAATTTTTGCCAAGTTACGAGCTAATCTTAGCTACATGACTACCTAGGATCCATACACTGGTTGAACTACCATGCTTCCATTCCAAAACCATAGATGGCCCTATGTCTTGCCATCTTTATTCCTGCTATGGACCTAAAATGCAAATGGCTGAGATGAAATGGAGTAGAAAAGGGAGGACCGGGAGGAAGATGCGGCACATTGAAGGCACTGCATAAAAGTGATGCACCATTAACCTTTAACAAGGCTATGAAAAAAGAACTGACATACCTTCTGACACTTGTGGGGCAGACTTGTGGCTGGATTATCCACTGCTGCATGTATAGCCTAGACCCAGTCAAATTATGAGGTTTAACTGTGACATCCAATACAGTCATTCTCTGTGGGCTATATTCCACTCAGATCCTGGTCACAGTGTATCACATGATTTCCCCATGAATCTTAAACCACTGAGGGATCAACACAGACCTACAACTCATCATCAAGGTTGGCAAACTGACATTGAATTCCAACAGCTTTAACAGGATAGTGATCATTGTCTCCTGACCCCTCCTGTCTCAGCCTCCAGTATTTATGCCGCAGTAGTTTATGTGTCGGAGGGCAAGGGTCAGTTTGTTATATCTGGAGTACTTCTCCTGTCTTATCCGGTGTCCTGTGTGAATTTAAGTATGCTCTCTCTAATTCTCTCTTTCTCTCTTTCTTTCTCTCTCTCGGAGGACCTGAGCCCTAGGACCATGCCTCAGGACTACCTGGCATGATGACTCCTTGCTGTCCCCAGTCCACCTGGCCGTACTGCTGCTCCAGTTTCAACTGTTCTGCCTGCGGCTATGGAACCCTGACCTGTTCACCGGACGTGCTACCTGTCCCAGACCTGCTGTTTTCAACTCTCTAGAGACAGCAGGAGCGGTAGAGATACTCTTAATGATCGGCTATGAAAAGCCAACTGACATTTACTCCTGAGGTGCTGACTTGCTGCACCCTCGACAACTACTGTGATTATTATTATTTGACCATGCTGGTCATTTATGAACATTTGAACATCTTGGCCATGTTCTGTTATAATCTCCACCCGGCACAGCCAGAAGAGGACTGGCCACCCCTCATAGCCTGGTTCCTCTCTAGGTTTCTTCCTAGGTTTTGGCCTTTCTAGGGAGTTTTTCCTAGCCACCGTGCTTCTACACCTGCATTGCTTGCTGTTTGGGGTTTTAGGATGGGTTTCTGTACAGCACTTTGAGATATCAGCTGATGTAAGAAGGGTTATATAAATCAAATTGATTTGATTTGATATATGGCTTATAGGCTAATAGTATGCCCAGCATGCCATTTAGATACCAGTAAATAAAATTGTGAAAAGGCACCCTAAAGCTGTGTGGCTCCACTAGACAATGGGTTTCTATTATGGGTGATGTGTGGGCACTGGGCATAGCAGCATACATATAGCCTACCAGTCTTACCCAATAACTGTGTGTGTGTGTGTATAATATCATACACATTGTCTGATAATGCCAGCCTAAAAAGCATCTGGTGACATCCCACCCTCGCCCCTGTTATGCAAGCCCTGGCCAGAGAACAGAGGGGCCTCCCAATCTTGCTGCTGACAATCCAGTCCAGTGAGAAGGAAAGGTCATTGTTAGACATGCACAATAGACAGTCTGTTCGGGAAATGTTCAAGAAAAAGAGCTTGCAGCTGCAGGGTCTGCCTAGTCGCAGTGATAGTGATAGCAGGAGGTACCCCTGGGGGAAAAAGGTCTGGCTAAACTGAATCTAACAGAGAGATGCCCCTCAGAGAGAAAAAAATATGATCCACATTAGAGGACATAATAGGCTATGATTATGGATATTCTCACTCAACAGCATTAGTAAATCTGAGGCGGATGTAATCTCAGAACGTTTGTAGCTAAATTATCCGTAACTCTCAAGAACCCAAGGAGGCCCAAGTGAGTTTACAGTCCCTCTTTTGAATTGAAAAAATGATCTCGTACTCCACAATGTAAACTTTAGTTTGGCATAATTTATTTAGCCTCAACTCACTCAGTCCGATTTAATTTAATTATTTTGTCATTCACATTATCTACTTGAAAGAGCTCAAGTGGGGATGTAACGCTAACAACAAGGATAACGTTAACGTGGTACATCCCCAAAACTGTTACGTTACCAAATACGGTAAAATCACTAAAATCACTTCAGCGAAATATTTATTGTAGGCTATACTTTAGGTTTGTCAATTGATACAGTCGCATATAACCACGAGATGAATTTGCGCTTTCCGAACTCTGTCTGTACAGCATTCGGATACTTATGCGGCAACTAGCTCGTTAACCTCGTTAACCCTTTATAAACTATCCCCAATCATGTAAAAAAAAAAAAAAAAAAAATCAAATGACGACCAGCTTTACCTCAGAGTAGCGCCTCATTTCCACAGCCATTTTTCCCCGCAAAAAGGCCAGCAAATATCAATCACGTTAGATAAATTGTAGCAAAAAAATAAAACGTTTCGTTTTGCCGGATAGCTGCAGCTTTCCCACTGAACTACGAGTCATGTCTTTCCAACCAAATCCCTCCCTCTTTGAGAACTCCTCTGGAGAGGCGAGGGCTGGGCTAGTTTCCATGGAGATGGGTTGTTTGCCCCCCCACTTCAATGGTTCTGGCCCCTTTCCTCTATCCCACACATAAGCTTGCAGCAGTTCTTTGTCTATTCAACAGTATATTTCATAGGAATGACCAAGAGAGTCAGATAGGCTCTGGAATTATCCTCAGGACATCATTATCATGTGGTCCACATTCCATTTGGATCTTTTTGACACTCTCTTCCTAGCCTTCTAACAGCATATAAAGAGAGTGACAGTTGGGAGTGCACAAGACAACGCTAGAGTGGTCTCAAATACACACATGCCAGAGGGGTAAGAAAGTCTTCGAGTTGGAAACTAAAGTCAACAAGTGACTATTACAACATATAAAGTGTACAGCATGATGAGCCAGTACAGTATATTCCCACATTTGGAGAGAGAAATGTATTAATCAATAACAGCTACGAGAGAACACTATGTTTAGTTATGGAATGGATAACTACTCAACTCAGCGCGGATATTCTCTCAGGGAAACAATTAGAGAAGATTTCTGTGTAATTGTATGGTTTTGGTGTATCCAACTATTTATAACACAAACTAGCAAAATCACAATGTAACAAGAACATAATCAATAGGCCTACACACGTTTCAACTACAGAATGGTACTCAGAGATGGAGAATGAATCCGCTATTTATCCAGGAGATAGATAAGATGTCAAAACACATCTCAGAAGATAAAGTCAAGGTTGAACCTTTAAAGACCTGTGTCAATTAGTGAAATCGTGTAATTATGAACAGCCTCAAGGGCTTGATGATGAGGCTATCTCCAGAGGGAAGGGTTTGTCAAAGACATAATTTCAGGTCAAACTGAATGACGAACACACAGCTAATGAGTTGGAAGACAGTTGCCATGATTAGTCCCAACAGTCATACATATCTTTAAAATTAGGAGTATAGACTGTTATCAATTAACATAATACTTAACAAAAAACAAGTTAACAAAACACTTATTTGACAAAACTATTAACAAGATCCATTAAATGTTTTTTTGACATTACTGTATATGTAATTATACTAGGACATTATACTGGTTGGAGACATATCCCAAAGTAATAATTCAGATATTCAAAACAGTGAACACATGTTCACTGAGGACAGTTGCCAGAATCCATGTACATATTAGCAGATGTGATTCCTTGTTGTTGGACTGCAGTGTGGATCCTGTCGCTCTCTGGTTGGTTTTATATAAGTGGGCTCTAGACAGGCTTAAACCTCATGCTCTGCTCTCCAACATTAAGCTTCCCAGAGCACACATGCATGTTGAGAAACAACACTGCAGTCTTAGTCCAGACAAAACAATACCCAAGGGGGAGGATGCCTGCTATGATGATCACCATACCCAAAGTTGTGTCTGTTTTTCACTTTCTTAAGTGTAGGTTACCTCCAAGCAAAACAGCCTTTACATTGTTACATTGTTGTAATTGTTGAGATTTTTGTTCTTTGTCATCAAAGAAAAATTTGGTCGGTAAACAATATGTATATGGTCTGTAAACAATATGTGCCCTACCTTTACGCTACTGATTTCTGGAACATTTTCGATGCACTTAAGAAAAACATGAAAAAATACAAAACAAGCCACATGAATTCAAAGTATTGGAAACATGCATGAGTCAACACACGAGTCCACTCAACCTTGCTCTGGTTAAGGGAACAGCTATTGGGCCACAGCAGAATTTGAAAAAGAACTGAACATTTCTATCCAAAACAATTGGCACGAAGTCTACAATCAAAAATCAATGTCCCCTTTCACAGGAAAGGATGCAGAAGACTGAAAATGGTAATTATAAAGCCTGTCTTTCATATCTACTCTATAATGCAATGCCTAATCATCACAAACAAATGTCAGTTTACAGCTTACCCATAAACCAATTCTCTCATCAAACCCTCTGAGCATCAGCAGGAGAAAAATAGATGGGGGAGAGATCAAATCTAAAGCCATTCCACTGGGCACAGACATCAGTTCAATATCTAGTTTTGATTTACATTTGGTTGAGTTGTCAACTAATGTGAATTCTGCGTGAAATCAACAAAAAATGGTGCTATGTCATTAGATTTAGGTTCAAAGTTGGGTAAAAAATAGACGAAATTCCCTTAAATTGATAACTTTTTTCAAATCCAAATTTTGTTGAAATTATGTGGAAACAACATTGATTCAAAATGTGGAGTCGATCTACCTGTCATGAATAGAATCCACACCACAGTTCTACCAAGTCTCCAACTACAGTATGTATCATATATTTTACTCACAGTGTGCACTATTTCATACAGCCCCCCCCCCCAGAGCATCCTTTCATTCTACTGACTGAGGAACGGAGGAAGTCGTAAGATGCAGACATCCGACTCATGTCCCATAACATGTCTCCAGGAAGTCCACAGCTTTGTCAGTATGTCATTGTACTCTAAGATCTAACTATACTGAACAAAAATATAAACGCAACATGTAAAAATGTCTAAGATTTTACTGAGTTACAGTTCATATAAAGAAATCAGTCAATTGAAATACATTCATTAGGCCCTAATCTATGGATTTCACATGACTGTGAATACAGATATGCATCTGTTGGTCACAGATACCTTTAAAAACAAATGTGCATCACAATGGGCCTCAGGATCTCGTCACGGTATCTCTGTGCATTCAAGTTGCCATCGATAAAATGCAATTGTGTTCGTTGTCCGTGGCTTATGCATGCCCATACCATAACCCCACCACCATGGGGCACTCTGTTCATAACGTTGACATCAGCAAACCGCTCGCTCACACGACGCCATACACGTGGTCTGTGGTTGTGAGGCCAGTTGGATGTACTGCCAAATTATCTTAAATGATGTTGAAGGTGGCTTATGATAAAGAAATGAACATTCAATTATTTGGCAACAGCTCATGTAGACATTCCTGCAGTCAGCATTCCAATTGCACACTCCCTCAAAACATGAGACATCTATGGCATTGTGTTGTGTGACAAAACTGCACATTTTTGAGTGGACTTTCATTGTCCCTAGCACAAGGTGCACCTGTGTAATGATCATGCTGTTTAATCAACTTCTTGATATGCCACACCTGTCAGGTGGATAGATTATCTTGGCAAAAGGAGAAATGCTCACTAACAGAGATTTAAGAAATTTGTGCCCAAAATTTGAGAGAAATAAGCTTTTTGTGTGTATCGAACATTTCTGGGATCTTTTATTTCAGCTCATGAAACATGGGACCAACACGTTACATGTTGCGTTTATATTTTTGTTCAGTGTAGTTGTCTCTCAGACATGTCAAAGCCTCATAAAGTATAAAGAGTACTGAGTGGACTCTTGACAGCTTTGTGCTTCAAATTAGCAGAGGTACTAGTGCTGTTTCATACTGGGAAAGGCTGGCTCCAGTAGCATGGATGCACAACGAAGAACAACCTCCTGGAATCCGCTGTGGTGTCGAGAAGTCTGGTCTTCAGGGTTTCTTCTGTACAATGAAAGCAATACATTACGCTGCTTCTCTGTGAGTGTAACATGAGAAAATCAAATACAGTCCAATCATAAATAAGCACTACTTAAAGAGAGACTGTTATTGTTTGTATAGGGCTACTTTCACAAAAGAATGCAACCTTTTTCAATGCTCCGGCTCAGGAATTTGTCCACACAGTTTTGATGGCATAAATCTGTTTTAAAATCATCTCCCTGAGGTCTACAACTCTCCACCTTTTACACCTGCTAAAACCATTCAGGCAAAGGGAAAAAACATACGACCAGGCCAGTGTTTTTTGGACTCGTTACAGGTCCAATGTACCTTGCGTAGGATCCATCGGTCAAGTTCAGTGAATCCACAAAAGCCTCCGAAATTTGACAGTAACCCTCTCCAGTACACTGTTGAGCTTTCACCACACCCTTACCACAAAATATTCCTGTGAGAGCCTCTCCTCTGGCATCTGGAGATTTTAAATAGCCAAGGGCCAGCGGGTCAAGGGAGTTATGGAAATGAGGATGGGCCAGTCGCATACGAAAGCCTCCAAGCAGCCTAACAGCATAGGGTCTGATTGAATCGCAAGTCTAAACTGCTTGTTTTAACATAAAGAGTTTTTTTTTAGGAACAACATATTCAATTTCAAGACAGGTCATGAGGCACCCTTTAAACTTCAGCAGTCGAGTCCTCTCATGTTGATGATGTCTATCCAATACTACTGCCCTAAGGCCTACAGCAATGAAGAGATGACAAGACTCACACTATATATACTTCCTCTGCACCTAAAGTACCAATTTGCATCAAAATAAGCTTCAGGGCCTGTAGACTTTTCAGTGGTTCATCTAGTATCATAATGTAATCGCATCCATCTTATTTTATCCCTTAGCATCATAGGGCAATAATATGATTCGATCTCATTCTGTTGCTGAGAAATATCTCAAAATGGACAAAAAGCTGAACTTTTTGTTGTCACAAGGAAAGCTACTAGAGGCATGTAAGCTATTCTGTGTGTGTTAGTTATGCATACTTGTAATAGGTGCTACAGCCTCAGGCATCACTATGGCCCCTTTTGACTGTTCTCTTCATATGGAGTCCATTTGGAATCTGTGACCCATGGAGAACGCTGTTACCAAAGGCTGCCATGAGACTTTTAAAAGATCTGCCACTGCTGTCCCCATGTACAAATAATACACATCTCCACAGATCTAAAGTCACTACCGCACATGGGATTTATTTTTAATTTTTAAAAACACGTTTTGCAGTACTGTTGGAATTAGGCAAACACTTCAGGACACGATCCTGTGCCGTATTTGTTATCAGGGAGGAAATTGACAGCCTCCAGTCACATTAGCCTTCATCCTGATTAGTTCAATGTGTTAATGGTATTATAGCTGTCAGCCTCACATACTGAAAGTAGAGGAATGTCCTGCACATTGTCTTAATTCTTGCTCCAGATGCTTTTTTAAAGGCCCAGTGCAGTCAACATTTAGTTAAATCTGTGTTTTGTATCATATTGTATAACAGCTGATTAAACTAATACTGCAAAAGTGTGAAAACATTTGATCAGTGTTATTTCCTGATAATTGGTGGTTGAAAATGCAATCTACACAGGACCTTCTAAACAGCCTGTTTGCATGGGTGAGAGTTTTGGCTTACCTGGTGTCATCACCAGGCGGTAAATTACTTAATAGACCAATAACAAAGAGAGTTCCAAACCTCTCTGCCAATAACAGCTAGTTTTAAGTTTTCCCTTCCCCACTCAGACCACTCCCAGACAGTCCAAGCAAAATTCTAGCTCGATAATTTTTTTGATAAAAACTATTTTTGCCCATTTTAATGGAAAAATATTACAGTAAGGTACTTAATTGTTACTCAGAAATGATTTGATATTGATATAAAAACAGCTCCATTGGGCCTTTAAGAATTACAGGATAAACACATGCATGGAAGTAGTTATTCTCCCTTATGAAAGAGATTTCTATTCTGAGAATGGGCCCCTCCTTAACCACAGTATTTACTCAAGAGATGTCTAATAATTCATATTCTAAACATAGGAAATCATTGTACTGTTATAGACAGGAATAAATCATACCAAATAACCCATCATCAATTTCAAGCACAGAGAGTAACTGCTCAACAAGGACCTACCTATACACTCTATTATCTTGCATTTCAGTGGCATTGAAAGGTTTTTCCAGACAGCAGCCATAATGTTAGTCTGACCATGGTCAGGCAGACCTTGGGAAGGTTCTGACTGAAGCTTCTCCTGCAGGGATGCAGCCTCTATGAGCCTTGAAACGATTCCCACTGTCTTACACTGAGGCACTGAAGAGGGGATTGAGGAGACAGACCCTCTCCGTCTGTCATTAACCAAAGAGGGACAGATAAGAGCCTGGCCCTTAAAACACAGGATGGGTCCTATTAAAAGGAAGTACCTTGGAGTATTGTTTTTGCCTAAACATGCAATAATTCAGATTGAAAGAGTTTCAGGTGAAAGAGTAGTTCTAATACTTTTACTTTCGTCTAGAAGCCTGCATTCCCCCACGCATGAAGCAACATTTTAATACTTCAATAAAAGCATACTGCAAAGAAAGAATTTTTTTTTTCCCATATTGACTGATATTCAAATGGTAAGAATGGTACAAAAGATTCATATATTATTTCAGTTAAGATGCCAGATTGGGTACTTAGGGTAGTTCCTATAAAAGGCCTTAAGGCGCCCCCTAATTTATGTTCACAGTACAGCACTTGATTTTGAGGTTACTGTATTGAATAAAACAATTTTGGGGAAACTGTTGTTGGTCATAGGTTATTAATTCAAACCAGCAAGTCACTCTCATAAAAAAATCTCAACCTTTATGTGGCAATTTTTTATGCTTTTCTGCATTATTGCCCACGCAAGTTTCATAAAACAGAAAATGCAAGAATCAGTTTCATAAAACAGTTAGTGCATTATATTAAGTTAAAACTACAATATATGGATTTACTGTATGAACAAATTAAACGGAAAACGCTCCTTACCGTATCCTTTATGCACTTATTGGAGTATTTTTCAACAATCCATTCTTTGACAACGCAAATGTAGCTCTCTTGCCGAGTATCCTTAAATCTGAATTTTCTGCACCGAGTGTAGCCTACTTTCTTTCTGGATAACGGACTGCATGCATACAAAAAAATAAAAGGGGAGAACAGGAAACGATGACGGCAGCTCTGCAAAAGTAATTGAAAAGTAAATAAATGATCACTATTGTCTTATATATCAACATACTGTCATTAGCGATAAATTCATTTTTGCAAACTTATCCTGTAATTTTACTCCGTGTTCTATTGTTCAATGGTGAACTTGCGAAATAGCCTGATTATTTTCGTTCAGATTTCGTTTCCTCTGGGCTAGATTATGAATAATGGATTTTTAATGCATTAATACAATTTAAATGCATTGGTTATTGAAATTTCTCATCAGTTGTAGCCCTGTACTAAAATGATCATATTGATAGAACTCCGATGGTATAGTATAAATGCCATTTTGTGCGCCTATCATTGTCTGCATTAGTGCAATGTGTTTTTGTGCGCCTATTAATGCGATCATCAATTTTGACTAATGTATTTTACCTTTTATGTTGAAGCACGACTCCTGGAGGATGGTCCAGGAATTTGACATTATCAGCATTAAACAAAAGCATTATAAATATTACAGAAATGAATTTCAAATGTGATGTTATCACAGATAAGAGTTAACACTTTCATTAGGTCACCCAACTGCAGAATTTTCTACCCACTTTACAACCACCCAAGCTATCCCAAATGATCATTAAAAAATGTTTTACATCAGTGTAAAAGACAGATGGTGGCATCAATACTGTCTACCATACGACAATGACAGTTATTTAAAGTTTGAATAATGGTGGATCTCATTAATGTGCGATTCATGTCAAATGTATCTAAATGGAGAGGAGTAGAAGCTGAAAACAAAACAGGCAAGGTGCAGAGATGGTGTACATCTACTCTAGACAGTGACAGCTCTGACTACAGTAACACACAGATATATTCAAAGGAGAGGACTAATGTTTACATTAAATGTACCATAGGATGATAGGTTAACAGTCAAAATGTCTCCCAAATGCTACATTATACTTACAGGAGAACATGATACAGGAGTGTTCACACCACGAAATGCATACATCTGTACATCAACTGTTGTTCAGGGTAAATGGTTGTAAATAAGTTTATACATCACTTCTTTAAAAAAAACATGCTTTTTGACAAGAGACTGATGCTACACATTTTTACTGTTTCCAACTCATTCCCATCTTCTGTAGTTTAGGTAGCAGATGTTACATTTATTGTAAACGTTTTCATTAGTTTGAGTGATTAATTTTGGTATGATATTTTTTTTTTTTGTTATTTACTCTACCCTCAAATGTCTCACCTAATTTCATTGGTGACTTGGCCAACATTACTGTTATCAGAAGCTACCAATATTACTGTAAAAGAGTGCATAGTGTCACCCGTTGTTTCTACTTTATCAGAAGCCAAAGCTTATCATCAGCTTGTGCAAAATGGCACACATCATCCATTTTTTTGTGTGGGGGGGGGCAACAAACTAACATCTAACTTTCTATTAGTATTATTAAATCAGAAAGTATACAAAGTCATACAGACACTAGCATTATCTTAAGCCAAAGGTCTCAAATGCAACACCCCACTTCAACCTACTGATGTAGAGACCCTTTATGATCACCTCCTGAAAACATAGAGCTATATGATCACCTTTCATGAAATACAGGTCCAGTTGAGGAACAAAACACTAATAAGGATGACGCTTGGAATTTGGGGAAAGAATCAGACAAAATAGAAGAAAAAAAAGAGAGGGAACACCCAGTCACAGTAACATTTTTTGCTTCACCCCGGGTTTTTGTTTCCTGGGGATGGGTTTAGCTGAGCACCACATGGCGGTCAAACACAGACTTCCTCTGTTCCTGGACCTGCCTCCGCCAGCGCTGCTGAGCGTGCTCCACTTTGTTCAGCATGTTGGGGCGAGAGGCCGAACGAGACAATACGTTGTGGGCGTTGGCAAAAGGCTGCTGGTCCTGAACACAAAGAGAAACAGACATTACAGTGAGGAGGACAGTGAAATTGTGACAAGCTAGAGTTTACCTTTTTTTAGAAACATTTCCAAACACAATTCTCTACGAGCTATTCATCAAATCAATTTACAGCATGAAAGAAATCTGAAATCACCACCACATACATTGCCCCAACAAGTCACAGAATACGAGATCCACAATCAAACAACAAAAATGTCACGGCTACAACAACTGCTTTGACTTAAAGGCCACCACTATAGCTGGGATGGGCAACATGAACACATACCCCGACATCATCATCATTCTGAAGCTGTGAGTGTCCAAAGAGCCTCCTCTTCAGCATGGGCTCCAACAGGGTCAGGTACACCATATAGAGGAACAGCAGGCCCAGGATGGACAGGTAGATTATGATAGTCACCTGGAACACAAATCAAATTAACATTTTATTTGTCACGTGTGCCAAATACAACAGGTAGACCTCACCGTGAAATGCTTACTTACAAGCACTTAACCAACAATGCAGTTCAAGAAATAGAGTTCATAAAATATTTACTAAATCAAATCAAAAAGAAACATGTACATGACAATAACGAGGCTATATACAGGGGGTACCGAGTCAATGTGCAGGGGTGCAGGTTAGTCTAGGTAATTTGTAAAATGACTATGCATAGATAATAAACAGTGAGTAGCAGCAGTGGAAAAACAAAGGGTGGGGTCAATGTAAATAGTCCGGGTGGCCATTTGATTAGTTGTTCAGCAGTCAAACTCATTAACCCATTAGGCCTTGGCTGCCTGCAACCCATTGACTCCATTTCAGCTCCACAGTAATAGACAGAGTTGACTGGTTAGTAGCAGAGCACATGCGCCGATGCTATCCCACTTGGGCAACATCGTTGCGTGATATCCCATTGCCAAAATCGTAATGTCTCCTGTGTGTCAGGAACGTTGAATAAAATTTTATTTGAACCTACTTTGCCTGTTGTCCTTCTGCCGTTGGCAATTTAAGCAAAAATATCCACATGAAAGTATGAAGAATCATCTCCTAGCAACGACACATGTGCGGCTAGCTGGTCGGTAGATTTCCCAGACTTACCTTGATAGTTCCAGAACTCCTCTCCTCATATTTGCATTCACAACGCAGACAGTACGCCTCCACATCCTTTCCATCAACTGGCATTGGCTCCACAACATGAAGGCAGTTACTGAAAACAAATATACAATTAAATCGGAATATCTATTCGAAAGCACAGTGAGGTTGAAGTCTGTAACAGTTTTCCAAATATGATTTGAGATCATTCATATGACAGTGTAAAATTACAGTTAGCCTAATCCATCAGACAACCCATACACTCACCACACCTCAGAGAGTGGTCTCGTTCCACTGCATGCATCAACCAAATGGTTGCATGCCACATCATAGACTGTCATCGATTGACAGATTGTTATAACATATAGTGTGGTTAGCTGATAGGTAAAATACCCATTCGGACGTTGTAAGATCTGGCAACGTCTAACCAGTGGAACGCGACCATATGTAATCATCTTTAAATGACATCATGACAACACAACATACCAATCCTTTAGAGATACATTTTGTTTGTAGATCTGTCCATCGATGTCTCTGTACGGTGGGCAGGTACATTTACACCGGATATCCTCTGAATTCTATGGGAAAAGGAGGGGGAAATGTTCAGGCTGTGATATCAGAGAACATTTAATGCCATAAATGGTGATATAACTAGCTGCCTGCCTTCTAAAATAAGCTTACACAGCCAGTGGAATAATCACATTTACTGTAACTGTACAGAGCAGGTTACCAGCTAGCTAGTTAACTAACTTATCCATTGACTGTCGTCACAAGAAAGGACATACTAGCCTGGCTAGCTAGCTAAGTACAGTAACTAGCCAGCTGACTCAACACCTAGCATTAAACAATGTCAATTTAAATTCTTTTTATGTATTTAAAGCAGATGACAGTCATGTGAACAACAACAGAGTCTACCTTCGCATCCGTCGTCTGTGTTGACATCAATAACAAACCAACAAGAGAGAGCAGCTTGAAGGCAACGCTCGACATTATTTTTCTATGTTGAAATACCAGAATACAAGCTACTAAGAAACTGGAGAAACGATATACTGAAATCAGATACACGTTTTTTTTAACTGACAACAATTCTTCTGCTAGCATCAAACATCTCCTTCGACTGGTCAGCTGACAACTGTATGACATCTCTTCCTGTACGCGTAAATAGTATTCCCCAGGTAAACAACTTGTCGGAACAAAAACATATAGCAATGATGGCCTTTCGGTAAGGGTCCGTGCTATCCGGAATCCTTGGGACGTGCATACCCCTCTTAGATAATCTCATAGAACAAAGCGTATAAAATCTCCTAAACCTGTGTTTACAACAGACCTTATTTTTTGGCGTTTTTCCAAAAACCATACGACGAACCATGGCGGAGTTAGAGCCTACAAAAAGACGCCATTACTATTTGTCTTTATAAAGTTAACATGTTAAAAGGTTATGGCAGATAGCCGGGGAGTCAGGTATTCTAGTGGTTAGAGCGCTGGACTAGTAACCGAAAGATAGCTAGATCGAATATCCGAACTGACAAGGTAAAAATGTGTCGCCCTGAACCTGCCCTAACCTTTTAAAATGTTAACTTTATAAAGATAAATAGTAATGGCGTCTTTTTGTAGGCTCTAACTCCGCCATGGTTCGTCGTATGGTTGTTGGATAAACGTCGGATAAACGCCGATAATAAGGTATGTTGTACAAGGCAGTTAACCCACTGTTCATAGGCCGTCATTGAAAATAAGAATTTGTTACTTACTGACTTGCCTAGTTAAATAAAGGTACGATTTCACCGGATGTATAAACGTGAAGCATCCGCTTGGCGTTTCCACAAATATGGAAGCCCTCTGGCCGGCATTCTGCACATTTTCTCATCGATTAAACATTTTATATCAATACAATTTGTGTTCCCAAACTAAAAATATGTTATGCAGACTTTACCCATTGCCAAAGTTGTAAGAAACCACGTTTAGGAGTGCAAAGGCGAATTGAGTTATTGCACACGCACGTTCCCTAACGGAAATACGCAGAGGCCAATAGGATCTCCCTAACTTGTGCTTGGCTATACCCAATTCCTTGCTTGTTCTCCCCACTATTACTTATTTGTTATTCGTTCCGATTGGAAACGACAGGCTGTGGTATTGGTTTAGTTATGCAAATCGTTGGTACGGGATAAGGTTCGTCGCGAACCACGCTTCCCGTGACAACGACGTGATTTTGGAGGTATGGCAACGCGAGACTAGGGTAAATTTAGGGTAGGGTCATCGCAGGGACGCCTGATCGCATTAACCCTTCTGTTTTCTTACAGTGTCTCTGATTTCCCAATGCCTCTGATACAGTGCTGAAAATATAATCAATGTGAATTTTAAGTAATCACAATAGGTGACAGTGTGGCAGGCATTTTTTTTGTTTAATTCAAGAGCAAAAACAATTATAACACAATAACTCATGTTATAGAGCCTAAAAACGACATAATTAATGTATTATTTTGATTTGGACATTGTTGTTGCTTATATTGAAAATAGCACATCAGAAAGTAAAAGAAGTAAAGCAAAAGCACAATATTATGTTTATTCGCTTTATTTACAACATATTATATGTACAAACATAAAAATATAGACATACATTTATTTGCTAAGTCATAAGTGAATAGAGCAATTCTATTTCACAAACCTCTCATTCCATATCTGGAATGTATAATCTCACTTGATCCCCCTCATATTGCTCTACATTTCTACTCACACCACTCAATAGTCTCACTTCTATGAGTAGTGAAAAGTAGTCTTTGGTAGCTGTTTGAATGATCATAGTGAAGAGCTAGTCTTGATCCATGGGCATTTTGTTGTTCACTCAAAGCCCAGTGGCATGGAGTATTCACTGTCCAGTCATTTTTAAAGTACAACCATGTTTTCAGGACAGCAAAAATACAGGTTGTGAAGGGATGTGTTGATACTGCACATGTGTCAGGAATGCAGTTAACTACAATACGTTAACATTTTCATCTAATACTTTTTACACAATATACAATACATTCATTAGGCTATTTTATTTTGTGGTATCACTACATTCTTTGTAGTGCTTTAAAGTTCCCACAGGTCACATTTGTGCTATATTCTTTTCTCATATTCAGGCATATTTCTGTCAACAATTCTGATCTAAATGTGAAACATGACTTTAATAATGTATGTTATAAGTATACACTATCTATGTGGTTGACATTTAGCATAAACCTCAGTTAACTTTTTATACATAATCAAGAGTCTTTTCTCATCCGCTTTCTATGCTATTGGTGAAAGTTCCGTTAACCATAATTATTTTCAAGATGTTGTTACACCAGTATGCAAATCGAAGCTTTCATGAATTTAAATGCTAACAATCAAATCAGCTTACCACTTCAAGCTTTATTCCTGAGACTGAAAGTTTAAAATCAAAAGGAAAAGACCAAGTCTGTCTAAGTGTTGCAATGCTCACACACAGGAGTGTATGAAAGTATCAGATATAGATGTGGTATCGAAGTACAAAAAACTTAGCTCTAGAATGTAGACCAGATGTGATAGCGGGAGCTGCCACTTGTCTCCACCATGACAGTCCACTACCCACCTATTCCCAGAAGGTCCAATTGAAGGAAAGTGTACGAGTCCATCTCTCTTAGTCAACTCTAGACTCAGTCAGTCTCTGTACAGACAGGAGAAGTAAAGGACTCTTTTCTAGGGATTAACTGGTAGAAGCGGTTTCTGAGATATCCACAAAGCAACTTGATGATAGTGCCTTCTTAAGGGCGAAGGAATCTCAAGACTTTAGAACGCAGAAATCGGATGAAGGTTTTGGGGAACATTTCTCTTGACTCCTGTGCTGTGTAGTTGAAGAAGTTCTGTGGGTGGGCCAATACATCAAACAGTGCCTTCATAAGCTTCTTGTCCTGAGAAGAGAATGTAAACCAAAAATTAGTACAGGTTAGAGTTCAATCTGAGACAGAGCCAACAATCATCTGACATTTTTACGTTGGTGCTCAAGTGAAGTTTGCATCCTGAATTTCTTATTGTGTCCACAAGAGGGTAGTATATGTCAGACAAAAGCTTTTTCCACAGGAAATACATGAAATCTTTACCTTGAGAATTTCTTGGTGATTTTCAGAGGCATATAATCTTCCATCTCTGACTATATCTTCAATGAGTTCCTGGTAGTCCTCTGAAACATATATCATATATAAACATACCCAAGAGTATATTTCTATATTATTTGTGCAATTGGAAGTAGGTGATACTTTTGTGGTATTATGTAGACCTATCCAGACTTAAAATTCCAAATTAAATTACATTTCACAGACACTTGATCCATTGTTTTTAAGCATGTGTGATTTAAATGTCAATATTTCCACCAATAAGGATGTCTCTTACCATCATAGGTCACATAAGGGACTTGGAAGCCCTTCCCACTGTTCCCTTCATTCGATTTAAACTGTATCCACAGCCTCTTGGAGCGGGAGGTGAAGGCAATAGGCCGTTCATAGGTCTGGCAGGTCTCATAGGTCGTCACAGAGTTTGAGAGAGCTGTGAATTGAGGAAATGGTCACATTATGACAAATCAAACACTAGTGCCATTCATTACTCTGAAAGTGGCAAGATCTAAAGGTCTATTAGAAGCCCATAGTAACCCCCATGATCTCTGAGAGGTGCTATGCTATTATGCAGAACCTCCTACCAACACTGCCACCAACATCTGGTAACCTGCAGTGAAATCACATTAATACTGTAGTACCCTGATAACACCCAGTCACCTAACAAGCTCTAACCTCCAACACGACACACACAGACAGACAGACTCATGCATGCACGCACACACAGAAAAACAAACACTCACAGCTCTTTCTCATGACCAGGTAGTCTCCACACTCATCCTCAATGGGGAGGAAGATCTCCGGGACCACGATGAGGATTCTGCGCTTGGGCGGTGGGTTGATGGTCCAGGTGCACTCGATGTTGGCTGGGTAGTTCCCTGGGTAGTTGGGAGACTCGATGTAGCCAGTGAAATCTCCCATCTCTCCCCCACAGTGTCTGTCTGGTGGTGACAGGATAGTGTCAAATAGTTTACGCTGCCTTGGTGCTGCGACGCTAATTATCTACAGTAGCATCCCAAAGCAGGACAGGAACAATATTTATTTGAGCACAGTAGAGAAACCTGCATGTAGTTTTAGTTTACTCTATGTGTAGCCATTAAGTACATCTAAAGTGTGAAGCCATGAACACACAAATACATACACATGCACGCACACACATACAACTCTTGTGTGAACATACATACTTTTGCACTGCATGATGTTGGTGGAGCCGTCAAAGTCAGTGGTGGTATTTCCTGGGCAGGAGATGCAGTAATTCTGACCAAACTCCATCTGATACGTCCCCATGGGACAACGGATACAGCGGTGTGTGCTGGTGTTGTAGTAATGTCCCGGTGAACACTGGACTACAGGAGCAGAATGGAGTGTACCATGGTTCAGCACCTCTCAAACACCAACATACAATAACATAAACCAATGTAGTATATTTCCATAAAACAGAAACTGCAGGGGAGTTCCCTTAAAGATCCAGAGTGTCTTCCAAATGCCACCCTATTCCCTATATAGTGCACTACTTTTGACCAGGGTCCATAGGGCTCTGGACAAAGTTATACATTAGGTAGGGAATATGGTGTCATTTGGGACTCACACCCAGACTTTATAGGCAGAACTACATGGGATGGATAAGCTGACCCCTCACCTTTGGTCTCACACTCCTGGAAGGACACGGCACCATTGTGTTTGGTGACCAGGTTTCCTCCACAGTGGAAACAAGAAGTGCGCCCCACCTCTGGCTGGTAGGTACCCAGGGGACAGGGCAGGCAAGGGATGAAGCCATCATGGGAGAACTGACCAGGGGGACATTGACCTGGGAATACAACAACAGAGGACTGGTCAGAGGGACACTTGTTTCATCAGTCTGCTCAAAGCAACATTCCCATCGTCATGTGGTAATTTAGCAGACAGACACTCTTATCCAGAGCGACTTAAAGACGAGCACTCTACCACAATAAGACTAAGGCCAGGAGAGCAGATGTCAGTGGAGTGATGTAACGCAAGGACATTATCTACCATGGAACAACCTCTCTCATATCTCCTGACTGACTTTAACAAACTCTCTCTCCCCATAGCTCTTTTTTGTTTAGTCTATTGGTGGGGAAAGCAGGAGATGGGATCTGTGGCTTAGCCACAAATTGGCTGTGATAACAGTGTTTGGGGGGGTGAAAACATGGTGGCCCCTTCTCTTTATTCAGGAGTGGGCAGGGGCAGGGTGTGGCTGTTTAATTCAAACAGGGCTTGAATGTTCCGAGGCTTACACGACTTTATACAAAGCAGAACATCTGCCTGTGGGGAGATTTTGATCAGAGTATCACTCCTTCCTGCGTATTTCATATATACTCATAACAGGATGTGATTCTGACTGGGAGACTAGTTTTAAGATCACTTTTTTTTTTTTTAAGATCAAACCATGAGGAAAAACTATGCCAATATCTTTGAAGGAGCTCAGTGTATTTTGCTGCAGTTATCTTTATGATTATGATGGTTGAGTAAGTAAGTATCCAAGGTGACTCATATCTCATGTCTTGTACACAGTTAGGAGATACATGATTACTCATATCCTCAACTCTTGAGCCTTACCTCCACACTCAGAGATATTCCGCGCCCCAACCGACCTGGGGCTTCCTCTCACCTCTGGCCCTGGGCAGGCCTCGCAAGAATTCTTCCCCTCTTCATCTTGGTACATTCCAGCTGGACACAGAACACATCTTCCCTGATCCCTGTCATAGTACGTTCCAACAGTGCAGCTCACTAGCAAAAGGTAGAAGAATGAGGCAGATTGGCTAGATAATAGGGACGCTACACACACACACACACACACACACACACACACACACACACACACACACACACACACACACACACACACACACACACACACACACACACACACACACACACACACTCACAGGCATTCAAGCCCACCACAAGAAGCCCAGTGTTAAGCTGTTAAAAAGGCATTGCAAATCGACCTGCTGCAGCTATGCACAAATAAAGACATAAGAGCACTGAGCTGCTCTCCAGATGCCTTTGTGTCCCACATCAAACAAGTCCTTACACTTCACATAACACCGGTGTGCATTGGGGAAAGAACTCTACATACCATCCTAAGCACCCTCACCTCTACCAAAGCACACACAGAGCCAGTCAAAATGAGTGTTTGTCTGTTATCTCACAAGAGCGTGCAAAGCCTGATTACAGGGATGCACACCATCAGCTTTCATTTCCCCCTTTTAATGTTTTACTTTGTAGAACAACGTCTCTAATTTATGTTTGAATTATTGTGTGTGTCTGGTGATGTCAAGAACTTCTTAAAGGGGGAAATGACATCTAATCATCTCTCTGAACAGAGAGCAGTGAAGTGAAATCATTTTGCATTTTCATAAGAAAATATCCCTCAGGAAAATCTAAGTAAGAAGAGCTTTTCAGTAGAGAACCAGCCATAATGAGTTAATGAGGAACACACAAAGCCTTTAACGCACATCCATTATATGTGCCTCAGCAACTTGATTTTCCTTAAGAGAAAGAAAATGTCATTCTCACAAGAGCAGTTCATTTTTTCTGCCTTTTGTTTATCCTGAATGACCATGAGGAGCCACCGTCACATTGTCTCCACCAGCTTTTATTTGATGCAGAGAGCGAGAGAAGAGAAGAGAGAGAGAGAGAAAAAAACTTGAAGCCTTTCAAATGCAGAGGCAATTCTATAGAGTTCTCGAATTGAGGGCCCCAAAGAGGTTTAAAAGACCTTTCACCTCTATTCAAGTATTTGATGACATAGGCAAACACTATGGTATCACAATAGTAAGGAGCTGAACCCAATAAAAGGGGTCAGAGTTCTGAATCCACCCATTCTGCCTGCCCCAATCCCTTCTTGCGCCTATCAAGCAGAGGCCCAAACAGCTGATGCTAATTAATTCCCATGGTGTGGCTGAAGTCAATTCTCCGCAGCAGTTTATTGGCTGGGGTCATGCAGAGTGGCCCTGACTGAGGGGGGATATAAGCACTCAAACTCCCAGCTTGAATCAACAGCACTTCCTAATCATCTCCAATGTTAAAACGAACATGCACTATTTTACGTAAAAGAGATCAGGAGAATACTCGTACACAGGGTTTCAGACACTACACACTGGCAAGTTTTGCTGTTGGCTATTATTGTTTTTCATAGTAATACAGTCATTCTGCCCCATTAAGTGGTCTGAAACTAAAGTCCAACATACAGCTGATTCTTATATTGGGTTGAGGCATACGGAAATGCAAATGTTGTTGTTGATCAGTCATGAATGATTTAAACTCAGCAAAAAAAGAAACGTCCCTTTTTCAGGACCCTGTCTTTCAAAGATAATTTGTAACAATCCAAATAACTTCACAGATCTTCATTGTAAAGGGTTTAAACACTGTTTCCCATGCTTGTTCAATGAACCATAAACAATTAATGAACATGCACCTGTGGAACAGTCATTAAGACACTAACAGCTTACAGACGGTAGGCAATTAAGGTCACAGTTATGAAAACTTAGGACACTAAAGAGGCCTTTCTACTGACTCTGAAAAACACCAAAAGAAAGATGCTCAGGTTCCCTGCTCATCTGCGTGGACATGCCTTAGGCATGCTGCAAGGAGGCATGAGGACTGCAGATCTGGCCAGGGCAATTAATTGCAATGTCCGTACTGTGAGATGCCTAAGACAGCGCTAAGGGAGACAGGACGGAAAGCTGATCGTCCTCGCAATGGCAGACCACGTGTAACAACACCGGCACAGGATCGGTACATCCGAACATCACACCTGCGGGACAGGTACAGGATGGCAACAACAACTGCCAGAGTTACACCAGGAACGCACAATCCCTCCATCAGTGCTCAGACTGTCTGCAATTGGCTGAGAGAGGCTGGACTGAGGGCTTGTAGGCCTGTTGTAAGGTAGGTCCTCACCAGACATCACCGGCAATGTCGCCTATGAGCACAAACCCACCGTCGCTGGACCCGACAGGACTGGCAAAAAGTGCTCTTCACTGACGAGTCGCAGTTTTGTCTCACCAGGGGTGATGGTCGGATTCGCGTTTATCGTTGAAGGAATGAGCATTACACCGAGGCCTGTACTCTGGAGCGGGATCGATTTGGAGGTGGAGGATCCATCATGGTCTGGGGTGGTGTGTCACAGCATCATCGGACTGAGCTTATTGTCATTGCAGGCAATCTCAATGCTGTGCGTAACAGGGAAGACAACCTCCTCCCTCATATGGTACCCTTCCTGCAGGCTCATCCTGACATGACCCTCCAGCATCACAATGCCACCAGCCATACTGCTTGTTCTGTGCGTGATTTCCTGCAAGACAGGAATGTCAGTGTTCTGCCATGGCCAGCGAAGGGCCCGGATCTCAATCCCTAAGAGTATGTCTGGGACCTGTTGGATCGGATGGTGAGGGCTAAGGCCATTCACCAGAAATGTCTGGGAACTTTCAGGTGCCTTGGTGGAAGAGTGGGGTAACATCTCACAGCAAGAACTGGCAAATCTGGTGCAGTCCATGAGGAGGAGATGCACTGCAGTACTTAATGCAGCTGGTGGCCACACCAGATACTGACTGTTACTTTTGATTTTGACCCCCCCTTTGTTCAGGGACACATTATTCCATTTCTGTTAGTCACATGTCTGTGGAACTTATTCAGTTTATGTCTCAGTTGTTGAATCTTTTTAGGTTCATACAAATATTTACACATGTTAAGTTTGCTGAAAATAAACGCAGTTGACAGAGAGGACGTTTCTTTTTTTGCTGAGTTTAGAATGGAAAAAAAACTCTGATTTAACATATGAGATATTTCACCAGTTGGTTTATTGGAATACGGCCGGGTACTATATCATGAGATTCATAACGTTCACAATTTGGTTTGAGAGAAAGAGCGCTAAATATTTTATGAGTGAGGAATAAGAAGGCATTGCTTTATCTCAGTACTAGTGAGGCTGAGGCCATGTTGTTTGGAGGATTTCTCTCCCAACTGAAGCAGTGAGAACAAGCCCCAATGGGATTTACAATGGAGTGGGCAAACTGAAAGGGTTACACTGCACTTAGTGAGCTTAGCCAGGGGTGGAGGGAAAAATATAGCTTTATAGAGCTGGGGGTTACGGCTCCCTTTCAGCCCCCCTTCCAAATGACATGTCTACACCCCTGCCTGTCCACTGGTCTGCTTAATGATCATCTGAAACTAACTGCAGTGTGGGAATCCTACACTCTGGTAACTTTACTCTTCTGAGTTATTTTTTGTTTTTATACTTAAGATTTACTTATGAGGTAAGTCATATGAAACACAAAAACAACAAGCAACAAAGCTACAAAGCAAAATCAACAGCTAAGGGTCATTTGAATCCAGCACAAAATGTTAGTCTCCTGTTATTTGGAGGCAGAGAAAAACAAACACCAGCGAGAGTTCACTTCGCTGGGGATACCTTGGATTAAGGGATGCTTGGTTTGTAAAACTGTTAGACCATTTCTCTCTTGTGTGAAAATCAATACATTTCACCAGCTATGGGCAGTCTTTATTCTTAAAAAGCTCTATGAACCAGAATGGATCAAACACCATCCTTCCCCCACTCAACCCCCTCCATCCTCACCCACTCAACCCCCTCCATCCTCACCCACTCAACTCCCTCCATCCTCACCCACTCAACCCCCTCCATCCTCACCCACTCCACCCCCTCCATCCTCACCCCCTCAACCCCCTCCATCCTCACCCACTCAACCCCCTCCATCATCACCCACTCAACCCCCTCCATCCTCACCCACTCAACTCCCTCCATCCTCACCTACTCAACCTCAATAAGGACGGGGGTAAGAGAGGAGAGCTCTGGATCAAGACAGAGGCAGGCTACAACAGCTTTGAGAGGTCGGTCTACAATAGTCTTCAGACCCCTTAAATATGGTGGCTTGGATCAGATTCAGACAGGGGCTCTAGAGGTAGACGACCAATCATTACAGAGTTAAGGGTGGACAGAAAACTGACTCTCTTCTACTGACCACACTGAGACAGACAGGCAGAATGCAGCAGCAGGCAGTGGGCTTACTATGCTTACTGTGAGGCCCTGAACTGGGGGCACGCAGCTCTCTGCTCCCCTCCGCCAGAGAAAACACATGCCAGCCTCCTTTCCACTGCTGATGTTGACAGGGTGTCATTAAAGCTCATGGACTTTTCCTCCATTATGGCTGTAAAACGAAATAGGACCAGTGGCAACAACAGCAAAAGCTAGCGGCTGCCATCACACCTTCTGTTGCACTTTATCCCACGGAGATGCTGGTAGATCTCCTCGCTCTGCGAGCCAGCCAACAACAGGCTCTCTTTTCTCCGTGCGAGCCGAGCAAGCACTCCCCATACTAGCTCATTACAGCATGTCGGCACCCAAATATGGCAGTCATCTGGCCGACACCTGCTCCAAATCCAATCAATAAACCAACCTGTCTAAATATATCTTGCTGGCATGGCTTTGACTATGAGCTGCTCTGTGTGGGAGCCAGGGCTTGGCTCCAGGGGTGGCTCAGATACAGGCAGAAACAGATACAGGTAGATGCTCAAGATGCTACTCATTTTATACATACATTTATACCTATATCTTATGATACTCAGAACACTCAAGATGATACTCATTTTATACATACATTTATACCTATATCTTATGATACTCAGAACACTCAAGATGCTCACTCACCACACTTCCTGTCCACCAGTACCTGCCCTCTCCCACAGTGTTCCGGCAGGTCCACCGGCCGGGCCAGCCTCTTGGCCAGCTCGTAGTTAGAGCCAGCGAAGTGGAGGTGGAACTGCTCCCGGTGGATGGACTTCCTCAGGGTACGGATAGTCTTCCTCAGCCTCTTCTCTGAGCGCCGGCGCACACAGCCCAGGTCACAGCTCTCTGCTGAGAGAAACACCAGATACCAAAACTGCCATCGCAACGCAATGAGACCACAGTACACACGCAAACAAAACCACACACACATACCGGTACTAAAATAGACAGACACACACACTTGTGTACATATCCATTCCAACACACAGACACCAGAACATTTGATCAACCACTTGCTCCCTCAGTATACAAGGGAAACCTCCAAACCTACACTTTCCCCAAAGATCCCACCACCGCAAAACGCCACGTCAAAACAGGAGATACTTTAACATGTTTGGCTTGTTAAGTGACGAAAAGCAAGAGCAGAGAGAGAAGCAGAGTGTCAGCCAGAGGACTGGGGTCACAGCAGGGCAGGGCAGAGAGACCAACCTGTTACCTCCTCTAGGTTCACATCCAACTCAAACTCAGCCGTGATGGAAGAGCCCTCCTCCTCGTAACCCGCCTTCCTGCTGTGGCGGCTCCGCATTCGGTGGCCAGACGAGCTGCAGCGCAAGCGCACATAACTGAACTGGACGTTCTCCGTGAAGGGGGACCTGCTGTCTGTGGACACGACCAGCCACACAGGACATGGACACGCACTCATACATACATGCATGCACGGAGACAAACACACATGCATGCACGGAGACAAACACACACACACATGCATGCACGGAGACAAACACACACATACATGCATGCATGGAGACAAACACACACACACACGTTACTGAATAACTATATGGTCTATAACTGGTTAACTGTAGCAGGTAGAGTGAGGATAAAACTTAATTGCAATGTCACAACACTTAAATCTAAGGATATTATATCCTTTGTGTTTTTATTTTTTATTTAACCTTTATTTAACTGGGCAAGTTAGTTAAGAACAAATTCTTATTTTACAATGACGGCCTACACCGGCCAAACCCTCCCCTAACCCGGACAACGCTGGGCCAATTGTGCACCGCCCTATTGGACTCCCGATCACGGCTGGTTGTGATACAGTCCGGGATCAAACCAGGGTCTGTAGTGATGCCTCGAGCACTGTTCAAGTTCTGATGTTTCTAATCATTCTTTAAAAAGCAGTGACTTCTCTGTGTATCCTGTTAAACATGCACTCTTTTCCCCCTGCTCTTTTTGTTGCTTTTGGACAGGGGGATGGCGAGAGGAGACTGGGAAAAGCTCCCTTTTTATTTGAACACCATGCCGGAACCCATTGTAGAAGATATTTTATCCAACAATCGGAAGTCCGTTTGATTGATAGCTGGGTAGGGGCCAAGTGAAAGGCATGCTATGGCTAATTATGTTTTCCCCTGTGTCACGTTCCTGACCCGTTTACCTTTTTCTTGTATTTATTTAGTTGGTCAGGGCGTGAGTTAGGTGGGTTTGTCTATGTTTGATTTTCTATGTTGGGATGTTTGTGTTCGGCCGGGTATGATTCTCAATCAGAGACAGCTGTCAATCGTTGTCCCTGATTGAGAATCATACTTAGGCAGCCTGGGTTTCACGTGTGTTTTGTGGGTGTTTGTTTCCGTGTCTGTGTTTGTTGCAGCACACGGTACTGTATCGGTTTATGCACTTCGTTTATTTGTTTTGTAAGTCAGTTTCAGTTTCGTTATAATCAATCAATCAAGTTTATTTTATATAGCCCTTCGTACATCAGCTAATATCTCGAAGTGCTGTACAGAGACCCAGCCTAAACCCAGCCTATAATAAATCATTATGAACCCTAACCACTCTGCGTATTGGTCCGATCCGTCTCGCCTCTCCTCGTCCGAGGAGGAGGAAGAATATGACGATAGCCGTAACACCCTGTCAATGCCAGCCAATATGCAGTGCTGAGACATTGAAAACATTTCAGACCGCACTACTACCCCCCACGTATTTCTTTCATATTTAGCTCACTCTCAGTTTACTACAATCTAAGCAGCCTCGAGGTCTGGTTCCTGTAATCAAGTTTGTTGCATGAAATGTAGGCAGTGCCAGGTTAATCTGCATTGTTTTAATGAATGAGGAGCTGTTGGACTTGTTAGAAACCTCTGTACCTGAGTGAGCTGCGTTCAGGCTCTCCTTCAGTCTCTCTTGACTACGTTTCAAGTTGCACTTTCCTGTGCCAGACTTAAAAGTGGCTGTGGTCTTAATTCGCAGGACACTTGACATTTCTGGTCCTACGGTACAAAGGAAATAATAGCACATTGTTAACCTTTGATAAAAAGGAAAAATCCCTTGACTTCCGTATGTCTATAAATCTAAATGCGAAGACTTGATTTGGTATGAAGTTGTTCTGCCTTTATATGTTGTGTTTCTGGTTGTTTAGGTCAGGCTAGAGTGACAGAGACTGATGCAGATCTATGATGGTGTGTACTTGCCCAAGCAATATGAGCCACTTCCATTCCTTTGTGCTCCAGCCAAGCAGGGCAGAGGCATTCCACAGGTCACTGTATAAGAATCCTCCGTCCCTGTAAACGCACACAGGAGCATGAGACAGGCCACCAAAGACAAAAGGCAGAGCCACAAAAGGCCTGGTCGCCAAAAGCAAACAGACGGGTGCTGGTACATGAGACAGTAGTAGTAGTAACTCAATTTGTGTCCCAAATATATATTTCCTGTATAGGGCACTACCCTTGACCAGAGCCATGTGGGCCCTGGACAAAAGTTGTGTAATATAAAGGGAATAGGGTGCCATTTGGGATACAGACCAATAGTAGTAGTAGTAGTAACTGATAACTCACTACTGGTGATGTGGACCTGGGACTGGCAGGTCAGGTAGCAGCGGTCACCTCCCTCCTGCCTGCTGCAGTTTAAGGTCGGTTTAGAGGGGGGCTTTGTTGCTGGGAAACCCTCTGCCTCTAGATGGAAACCATAACAAACTCACAGGTAAAGTGCAGACTTGGGCCGTGGTAGAAAGACAGACAGAAGGAGTAGGGTAGAAGTTGTGAGAAGTTGTGGGAACAGAGTGAAACCTATCCAAGGAGAAGAAAATAGCAGCACTTGCCTTTATTCTACTTTTGTCCCAGGTTTTAAACCAAAGGCCAGAGAGAAAAACAGAGCAGTAAAGAGAAAGAGAAGGAAATAACTCAAAGTATCTCCTGTTTTAGTCCCCAAACGTTTCAAAACATACATGTGGTACACAACCACTGATTTTATGTCAAAACAGTTGACCAAAAACTCATCAGTTTATCACAACACACCCCAAACCTTCTAGAGCCCCCCAGGCCTGAAGGGGCACTGTCTTACCAATACAATCCTTTTTGTTCCAGTGTAGGTTATAACCAGGGTGGCAGTGGCACTCAAACCCACCCATGGTGTTCTCACAACCCTGCTCACAACCTCCGTTGTTCACACTGCACTCATTTATGTCTGAGAAGAAAGCAGGGAAAACATCCATATGTTATTCGCAGAATCTCTCACCTCACTTCATTCACAAAGCATCCATTATTTTTTCTGCAAAAACGATTAAAAACACCACAATGAACAATTCCGAATGGTGTGAAATGGTGTAGATGGTACCAAAGCCCTTTCACCATAAGCATAATACCCTATACACATTAGTTTATATAAATTCCACACATTAACTATTCAGAATGGTGTCAAAGCCCTTTCCCCATACCATTAGTATAATACCCCATAAGCATTAATCTTATAGTCTTACCTCCGCAGTGGGCCAGTCCATACATGGTGTACCCTTTGTTGCAAACACACTCAAAACCACCAGGGGAGTTCACACACGTGTGACCACATGTCCTTTCGAAATAACACTCGTCTATATCTGTCATTAAAAGCAGAGGGATATTCTTTTTCAATTTAAAGTAGTAGAAATTGGGGTTTTAAATGGTACAGCATGGTATCACTAGGTGATGAATTGTGGCATTGTTTTTGATAGTTAATTTTAGAGACAGCAGTATCTTAATGACGAGTTGTATCAGAGGGATGAAATCAGTTTGTACTAAACGTTAAGCTTTAAACTAGCACATGTTAAGGATCTACAGAGGAATCCTTCGAGTCAATACTGGCAAACCGTTCAGCCTCCCACTCTCATTGTCTTATCTTCCAGCAGCACCTACACAGAACAACAGCCCAGTATACTGTGCTGTCCCAGCCCCTTCCCGAGATGTAGGTTAGACAGGCAGGAGAGTGAAGAGAAGAGGCCTACCCTGACAGGAGTGTGAAGAGAAGAGGCCTACCCTGACCAGATAGTGAAAAGAAGAGGCCTACCCTGACATTAGCGTGAAGTGAAGAGGCCTACCCTGACAGGAGAGTGAAGAGAAGAGCGCTACCCTGACAGGAGCGTGAAGTGAAGAGGCCTGCCCTGACAGGAGCGTGAAGAGAAGAGGCCTACCCTGACAGGAGAGTGAAGAGAAGAGCGCTACCCTGACAGGAGCGTGAAGTGAAGAGGCCTGCCCTGACAGGAGCGTGAAGAGAAGAGGCCTACCCTGACAGGAGAGTGAAGAGAAGAGCGCTACCCTGACAGGAGCGTGAAGTGAAGAGGCCTACCCTGACAGGAGTGTGAAGAGAAGAGGCCTACCCTGACCAGATAGTGAAAAGAAGAGGCCTACCCTGGCTGGAGACTGAAGAGAAGAGGCCTACCCTGACATTAGCGTGAAGTGAAGAGGCCTGCCCTGACAGGAGCGTGAAGAGAAGAGGCCTACCCTGACAGGAGAGTGAAGAGAAGAGCGCTACCCTGACAGGAGCGTGAAGAGAAGAGACCTACCCTGACAAGAGCGTGAAGAGAAGAGGCCTACCCTGACAGGAGTGTGAAGAGAAGAGGCCTACCCTGACCAGATAGTGAAAAGAAGAGGCCTACCCTGACAGGAGAGTGAAGAGAAGAGGCCTACCCTGACATTAGCGTGAAGTGAAGAGGCCTGCCCTGACAGGAGCGTGAAGAGAAGAGGCCTACCCTGACAGGAGAGTGAAGAGAAGAGCGCTACCCTGACAGGAGCGTGAAGAGAAGAGACCTACCCTGACAAGAGCGTGAAGAGAAGAGGCCTACCCTGATAGGAGAGTGAAGAGAAGAGGCCTACCCTGATAGGAGAGTGAAGAGAAGAGGCCTACCCTGACAGGAGTGCTCGTCAGTAAGCAGCTTGAAGCCCTTCCAGCAGTTACACTCAAAGCTGCCGATGGTGTTCCTGCAGAAGTGGTCGCAACCGCTGTTGTGCAGCTCACACTCATTAATGTCTGTGAGAGACAAATTATAAAACTGTTATTATTCAGATAGACATACACTCCCCTCCATATATATTTAGACAGAGAAGCAATTTTTTAAAATGTGTCTCTATACTTAGGAGACGGTATATAATGTCAGCTTTATTTGAGGATATTTCGATACATATCTGTTTAACCATTTAGAAATGAAAGCACTTTATGTATCTAGTCCCCCCATTTAAAGAAGTCATAAGTATATCACTTTTAGTGTGTTAAAGTTGTCAAAAGGTGGTCCCATATTCCTTGCACGCAATGACTACATCAAGTTTTGCAGTTTGTTTTGTCTGTGTTTTGGGTTATGTTTTGCCCAATAGGAACTGAATGGTGAATAATGTCTTCTGCCATTTTGGAGTCACTTTTATTGTAAGTCAGCTCTCCTGCTCTCCTGCTATCTCTCTCAGAATGACCTTCTTGATCCAAATCAGTCAGGTTTCAAGACTAGTCACTCAACTGAGACTGCTCTTCTCTGTATCACGGAGGCGCTCCGCACTGCTAAAGCTAACTCTCTCTCCTCTGCTCTCATCCTTCTAGACCTATCGGCTGCCTTCGATACTGTGAACCATCAGATCCTCCTCTCCACCCTCTCCGAGTTGGGCATCTCCGGCGCGGCCCACGCTTGGATTGCGTCCTACCTGACAGGTCGCTCCTACCAGGTGGCGTGGCGAGAATCTGTCTCCTCACCACGCGCTCTCACCACTGGTGTCCCCCAGGGCTCTGTTCTAGGCCCTCTCCTATTCTCGCTATACACCAAGTCACTTGGCTCTGTCATAACCTCACATGGTCTCTCCTATCATTGCTATGCAGACGACACACAATTAATCTTCTCCTTTCCCCCTTCTGATGACCAGGTGGCGAATCGCATCTCTGCATGTCTGGCAGACATATCAGTGTGGATGACGGATCACCACCTCAAGCTGAACCTCGGCAAGACGGAGCTGCTCTTCCTCCCGGGGAAGGACTGTCCGTTCCATGATCTCGCCATCACGGTTGACAACTCCATTGTGTCCTCCTCCCAGAGCGCTAAGAACCTTGGCGTGATCCTGGACAACACCCTGTCGTTCTCCACCAACATCAAGGCGGTGGCCCGTTCCTGTAGGTTCATGCTCTACAACATCCGCAGAGTACGACCCTGCCTCACACAGGAAGCGGCGCAGGTCCTAATCCAGGCACTTGTCATCTCCCGCCTGGATTACTGCAACTCGCTGTTGGCTGGGCTCCCTGCCTGTGCCATTAAACTCCTACAACTCATCCAGAACGCCGCAGCCCGTCTGGTGTTCAACCTTCCCAAGTTCTCTCACGTCACCCCGCTCCTCCGCTCTCTCCACTGGCTTCCAGTTGAAGCTCGCATCCGCTACAAGACCATGGTGCTTGCCTACGGAGCTGTGAGGGGAACGGCACCTCAGTACCTTCAGGCTCTGATCAGGCCCTACACCCAAACAAGGGAACTGCGTTCATCCACCTCTGGCCTGCTCGCCTCCCTACCACTGAGGAAGTACAGTTCCCGCTCAGCCCAGTCAAAACTGTTCGCTGCTCTGGCACCCCAATGGTGGAACAAACTCCCTCACGACGCCAGGACAGCGGAGTCAATCACCACCTTCCGGAGACACCTGAAACCCCACCTCTTCAAGGAATACCTAGGATAGGATAAAGCAATCCTTCTGCCCCCCCCCCCCCCCTTAAAAGATCTAGATGCACTATTGTAAAGTGGCTGTTCCACTGGATGTCATTAGGTGAATGCACCAATTTGTAAGTCGCTCTGGAAAAGAGCGTCTGCTAAATGACTTAAATGTAAATGTAAGTAAGAATAGAAGACGTTTCTGAACGTTCATGTGGATACTACCACGATTATGGATGATTCGTGAATAATGATGAGTGAGAAGGTTACAGAGGCAGAAAGAACGATCTCACTCATCATTATTCATAATTCTTTCATGATTTTTCTTAATCCTGGCATTAACAGGATTAATTTAGTATTCAGAAACATATTATCTACTCACTTAGAAAGAAAATTACTCCAGTCATCATTCACCCATTCAGTTCCTGTTGGGCAAAACATAACACTAAACACAACCAAAAGAAACTGCAAACGCATCCAACGAGTTCGTAAAGGCACAAGCTTGATGTAGTCGTTGCGTGCAAGGAATATGGGACCAAATAATAAACTGTTGACTACTTTTATACACTGTACGGTAAGTGTATTCGTCCAAATACTTATTAATTCTTCACATGGAGGAAATTTGATACATAAACCTGACATTCTGTACTGTAGCCTCATATGAAACATTTGATCTCAAATCCAAAATGCTGGGGTATAGAGCCAAATGAAAAATGTTAGCTTCACTGTCCAAATACCTATGGAGGGGAGATGTGAAGCTTGTTAAATAAAAGTACACTCTGGGTTCGCGCCCAGGCTCTGTCGCAGCCGGCCGCGACCGGGAGGTCCGTGGGGCGACGCACAATTGGCATAGCGTCGTCCGGGGTAGGGAGGGTTTGGCCGGTAGGGATATCCTTGTCTCATCGCGCTCCAGCGACTCCTGTGGCGGGCCGGGCGCAGTGCGCGCCAACCAAGGGGGCCAGGTACACGGTGTTTCCTCCGACACATTGGTGCGGCTGGCTTCCGGGTTGGAGGCGCGCTGTGTTAAAGAAGCAGTACGGCTGGTTGGGTTGTGCTTCGGAGGACGCATGGCTTTCGACCTTCGTCTCTCCCGAGCCCGTACGGGAGTTGTAGCAATGAGACAAGGTAGTAATTACCAGCGATTGGATACCACGAAAAATTGGGGAGAAAATGGGATAAAAAAAAAAAAATAAAAAAAAAAAAAAAGTACACTGAACTGAATAATAAGAGATGGAGATGAAGATGGCCTGCCTCCAAAATGGCACATATTCCCTATAAAGTGCATTACTTTTGACCAGAGCCCTATGGGCCCAGGTCAAAAGTAGAGCACTAAATAGGGAATAGAGTGCCATTTGGAACTCAGGCATAGAGATGGAGTTGAGGTTCTTGGTGGACGGTTGGTCTGACCTTTGCACGTCTTCCCGTCAGGCTGCAGAGTGAAGCCCACAGGGCAGCTGCAGCGTACGCCCGTGGATGTGTCCTTACACGTGGAGTCACACCCCCCGTTATTCACCGCACAGTTCTCTGAAAGGCCAGCGTGAATAGATTCAATGTCAACATGCCGTTGTTATGTACTATACTGAATGAAGGGTTATAAAATGCCTATACATCATGTACTGTCGTTATAGAGCTATTGCCAAAGTCTGTTTTTTAACCCTACCAACAGACATTGAGTAAACAACAGCAGTAGTCCTAGACAGTGAGCTAGCAACCCAGTCACATACATACAGTGTTTTACTAGGTGTGAACATTGACACAGCACACCATGACTGACAGTGCTATACATTGGGCAACCCAACGCCATCCCCATCCTAAACGGAAGGAAAACGTGAAATGTACCACACTGTCACAAAAGCATATTTTTCAGGGGAGGAATCGGGCGGTGAGAAAGTGAGGGTCCATAGTCATTTCACAGTTTGTTCTAAAGCCTGTGGAATGCCTTGGTTTACTGGGCCTTGCTCTTCTCCCCTCTGAAAAACACCTCTGGCTGATTCCTGGCAGCATAACCCATGGTAACTAAAGTCATTCAAATAGTCCAACTGACAGAATCCTCTCAGTCATTAGCTGAGTCTGTTTGGTTTTGTTATTTTAGTGTGTAAGTAACAATGGGTAATAACAGTGGAATTTGTGCAATTATACAATTATTACCCATGAGCAGTCTGCGCTTGACACGTTTGTCCACCTCAGTGAAGGATGTGGCGTTGTGATCAGAGCTCTCAGTAGTTGTCTCGTCCCGCTCTGTAATACAGACAGTGGGTGACGTGAGTAACAGTCAGTAACCTAACCAACAGAATACACGTAGATACATACACGGTATTTTAGTATAACTAAAATAAACACAGGTCAACATTTAAGAAAATGGTTTGCACCAAGTTGTGTTCTGTTCTGTCTGCTGATGCACAGTAGCTGAATTGCCCAGTGCACACCTTGGCGGTCTGTAAGTGTAGTCTACCTCCCCTGGATGTTTTTCTGTGTTCCTCTCTGTAACCAGCAGCTGTTTACACCTCAGGCATACAGTTTGGCTGTCTATGCGTGTAGCAGATAAGGCAGGAGATGGAACTGTGAGATGGATCTGGAGACAACTCAGTGATAATCCTGGACCCCACACACACAGTAGCGCCGCAGGAGAAACAGATACTACCCGCAGGCCTACCGTACGTCTCCTTCCTATCTGACGGCTGATGCTTATCATATCCACCATGTGCAAATGGAAGAAATACACACTCGCTATCAGGAAGGATGGCAGGCTCCTCAAAAGGATTGCCATTTCATCCACAGGCTCAATATGTGATCATTTAAACTGGTGAGTTTCAGTGGGCGAGAGTAGCAAAAAGGAGGAGAATGAAGAAGTGTACAGATGGAAATATCTAGAAGGATCCAGTCCATTTCACCATTATTGACTAGGTAATCTGGTTTGCTATACGTAGAGATGCTTACAGGTAAGTACCAGGTATGTAAGTAGGCCTGGATGTGGTTGGTCAGCACTTACCTACACAGGACCTGCCGTCAGGGTGCAGGGTGTACCTCACATGACACCTGCAGATGGGCCCCTGCTCCATGTCCTCGCAGGTGTGCTGGCAGCCCCCGTTACCATGGTTACAGGTCACTAGGCCAATAACACAAAACTTGGGTCACTTCCAAAGTTCAACTCATGTGTTATCTAAACAATACTCTTGGTTGACCTGGCTAAACGATCAATCACAAAACTTCACACATACAGATGCAGCCTCTTTGGTTCTTGGCCAGCTCGAATCCTGGGCGGCACTCGCAGGCCACTCCTCCCTTGGGTGTCTCCTTGCAGATGTGAGCACAGCCATGCTCCTTATTCATACAGCTAAGGCCCTCTGGGAAAGAGAGGTAACATTTTACATTAGGTTGCTCCTATACCTGTGTAATAACACTGTAATTACACTACTAACAACAGTGTATTCACATGTTGTTACATATTGTTACGGATACAAGTATTCTGTGTGTATCCTGTGTGTATTTTTGTTCTCCTTCTCCCCTACTCACAGGTGACAATCATCATTCCCCAATCAGTCATCAATCAGTCGCTAATCAGAAGACACCTGCTCCTTTTCTCCTACCCAATCACATTCCATTTCCCTTGGTTTAAAAACCCTGTCAGTAGTTTTCTCTGGAGCTCAATCTCTCTGTCAATGCCATATGTCTGTAGATCCATTGTGTGATTTAGCATCTACATGTCACTTTGTCCCCACCTGTGAGTATTGTTTTTGGTTATGGTGTTTGAGTGTTTGGCTGATGGTGGGATAAGGGGGTAACCAGACAGGTCGCCCATGGGCATACACTACCCGTAGGTAAACTTTGTTAAATACACTAGTTAGAACTGGGCGGACCACCCACTGTATTTTTGGTTAGTTAGTTAGCTGTTGGTGAAGTAGGCTAGTCTAGCTTAGGGGTGTTTGTGGATACTTATTATTTCTTTCCTTGGGTCCAGCTCAGCCCCTTTTCCTGCTACCCCCATTACCGTGTGTTTGTAAATAAACCCTGAGTGTTTGACGGTAGATATTAGTTGCCGTGGTTATTTCATTCTCACTCTTACTTTGTCACTACTATAATTTGCATGAGTTATGTTACGGGTCCCATGACCATCCCCCCTAGATTGTCGGGCCAAAGGGATTCGTAACACATATAGTACATGGTAATGAAATACAGAGGCAAAACAACTGACACTGCACAACACCAATGATGTCTGATGATAGATTATTGAAGCCCCCTGACTAGAAATCTGCCACAACCCTTTGGAGCATGGCCCAACAATAACACTTCCTAGAGAGGGCTGATGCATTCAGCTGACCTGCAAGTGCAGTGGACCCCTCAAATGTGCAACTCCAAATGGACTGGGCTTTTTCAAGCCATGTCAAAAAGAGAGGGGAAAGAAAACCAAGTGGCTGGGAAAGCATAAAGAGTAAAGCCCACCGGCAGAGCGAGAGAGCTTTTCCCTGAAGGCAAGCAGAAACAAAGCTAAGAACCTACACTTTGAGTGGACACCCAGATAAGTACTTTATTTAATCAGATTTTACCGAGGTCATTCTACATTTTCATATACTTTATACACTGAGTTTAGAAAACATTAAGGACACCTTCCTAATGTTAAGTTGCACCCCCCCCTCCCCCCCCCTTGCCCTAAGAACAGATTCAATTAATCAGGGCATGGACTCTACGTGGTTTTGAAAGCATTCCACAGCGATGCTGGCCCATGTTAACTCCAATGCTTCCCATAGTTGTGTCAACCTTATATAGCTTGTCTTGCCCATTCACACTCTGAATGGCACACATACACAATCCATGTCTCAATTGTCTAAAGGCTTAAAAATCCTTCTTTAACCTGTCTCCTCCCCTTCATCTACACTGATTGAAGTGGATTTAACAAGTGACATCAATAAGGGATAATAGCTTTCACCTGGATTCACCTGGTCAATCTATGTCATGGTATGTCATGGATAGAGCAGATATCCATAATGTTTTGTACACTCAGTGTGTATGGGATTCAGAATCACACTATTATCTTCTATCCTAATACCATCATTGGCCTTCTCCCAGGTCACTGTAGAGAGCAGCTCCTTTAAACTTATGCTGCAACGGCATAGTGGATGTGCTGGTAGGATTAGTAACTTTTCCAAGGGAAACCCAATGTAAGTGTTTAAAAGCCTTTGGATCTCTTCGTTGAATTTAGTGAGAATAAAACAACAATACTTCTGAGAGCTTTATTCTAATGTAAGACACAGGCCACAAAAGCCCAAGTGTTGCAGTTATTAACTTGTTTTGTTCTCTGGGACACGGGGCTCCTTTTCCCATAGCATGGGCCCTTTGGAGCCCGACTGCTCTAGATAATGCCACAGAGAGGGGACCGATTTAACAGCTGTCATCCATCATTGTGCTGTCAATCACACTCTTGTATGTGACCATTCGAGAATTAGCTCCATAATTCTCTGCTATGCCCCTGACACGGCTTAGTAGCCTACCTTAACACAAACACACATACACACACACATAGGGATGCACACACACACAAACACACATAAGGATGCACACACACACACACACACACACATAGACTGAGACACAAACATACAGAAACATGCATGGACTGAGACACAACAGACATGCATGCACACACACACGCACACACACACACAGACAGACACAGAGAGACACATACTGTACATACACACATTTGAAGGTGGGAAGGAGAGTTGGAAGCCATCACAGGGCAGGTATTCCAGGGGTACTCACCCACAGAGCGGTGGATACATGTGTGCTGGTTGTCACTGAGGAAGAAGCCCTCTTTGCAGCGGCACTCATAACTCCCCATGGTGTTGACACATGTATACTGGCACCCTCCATTGTTGAAGACACACTCGTCCACATCTGCAGGCAGAGCCAGGACATGACTTCTCAGAACAATGAAATAACTGGATGAATGTTCATGAATTCCTAGGCTAAGTCTTCATGAAAACTATAAAGAAATATTACAACAAATCTCTATTTACCTGGCTGTCACACATTGTTCAATGGCCTTAGCAGAATAAAAAAGAATTCCCTATTGAAATCATACACTTTGAATGCCATCTTAATTCACCATATAGGCCTAAAGTTATATCTGCGAAATGATTGTCAGACACTCAATACATCAAATGTTGTTTACCTTGTAGTCTGAAATGTATCTTACCTAGACAATTGTGTCCATCGTGCGCTAAATTGAATCCATCATGGCAAGTGCAACGATAATTGCCTGGTATGTTGTTACATTCGTGTACACAGCCACCATTGTACTCGATATCGCATTCATCAATGTCTAAAAGGGAGTCAAATCGAGATTGATGAATGTTTGCCATTTGAGCATTTAATGGAAAAGGGTAATTTCAAACAATGGGCCACATCATTTAAATAAAAAGTAATGCATTATGCCAAGGTATATGATATATAATCAAAATGTCATTGAAACTTGTCTTGGTAATCCAAGGAACTATTGGTCCAAAGAATTCAAATGTGTCTCATATGATCCCAATACAAACATGAGTGATGAAAGAAACAAGGAATTACAGAGGAGATAATTACCTTCACAATGTTTACCGTCGCCTTTAAAGCCTACTTTACACGTGCACTTGTAAGAGGCTTGGGTATTTTGACAAATAGCATCAATGTGACAGCCATCACTTCCTTCTGCGCATGCATCTGGATTTGAAATCCACATTATGGCATAAAATGTTACCAGAACAACATTTCGTTATGAATCTCAAAAATCTGTATTTTAGTGATGTACATTAGGATTATGGGATTAATGTGGTCCTCATTAAATCCCCAATATTCAATTCAACACTGAATAATTTCAGTTAAATAGATAAAAGTCTAATTCGCCAGGTTCTGAGTACTAAAGTTAACAAAACATTGATCCGATTGAACCTGATCCATTATTCTCAAAAGTGTTAAAGTTCAGAAAAAATACAAGTCAGGACCCATTCCTTATCATCGGTACATTTGTTATTCCTTTTACCTGAAAACAAGTTAGTAGGTAGGTTCAAATGTGGACTTCATTAAAAAAGCAAACAGACAAAAGAGTTTCATCAAGTTCCAATGTTTACAATTGAAGCCAAAACTGAGTGGGCAAACTATAATAATGTAAAACAAAATAAAGTCTGCCAAGTAGTTGGAAACTATTCATCATTTGAAAACAACAACAACATGAGCGCAAACACTCTTATAAAAAGTGCATAAAACAGCCTTTGAAACTCATACAACGCACCTGGATTCTCTGGAAGAGCGGCGATTTGGCGAGTATTTAACAAGAGCAAAAACAAACAAAAGTCCATTGCAATACAAATAGCTCCCATGGTGATATGATCCAAGTTTTGGAGGTGTCCTTAAAAGGATGCGTTTGCACTGAAGTCTTGACCAAGTGTCCGCCTCATTCTAGCCTGTCAGTCGGCTTCACGAGTGGCTCTGGAAAGAGAAAGGAGTGTGTGTGTGTGTGTGTGTGTGTCTGAGTGAGAGAGAAAGAGAGAGAGAGAGAGAGAGAGAGAGAGAGAGAGAGAGAGAGAGAGAGAGAGATAGTGTCTCTATTATTTTTAAACTTTTGTGAGTGTAATGCTTACTATTGAGTTCTGATTGTTTATTTCACTTGTGTTCATTATATATTACACTTGGTTTGGCAATGTTATTAGATAAGGCTGTATAACTGATTTTATAACCCAAAAATTATAGCCTAAAGTATTTTAAGGAAGCCAAGGAAATGTTTCTCTCTTCTGGCTGGACGAAAAGAGTGGTTCCCGAAATATTCCTTAAAAGCCTGACTTTGTAAAATAAATGTAACTCCGCAAATCTGCACCGTGCCCTGTTCTATGTTCTTTTTCATCCTCATGTTGTATAAAGCGGGCATCTCTGAATGCCCAATCCTCGAAATAATGGTGGCCATAAATTATCCCATTGTGTTTCACACTTGACTGCTCCAGACTTGTCTAGAGTCTTTGTCGGCGATCAAAGTGCCATCCTTTGAAATCCGTTTGTCTAAAACTCGTTTTGTTGAAATAGGAGCGCACGCAAAGCTGCGTTGAATCGCGCTCCTCTGTATCCAAGTTAATATAAATTTCACATAAGATCTAGGCCTTTGCAGCGTTCAAATCATGTCGGAAACTCGGGACCTCCGAGTTAAAATCAATGTAATTTATTTTCGTAGAGCTTACTATACGTTGATAATGAGATACTTCTCATTTGGGAAACTAGGGTATCATCTTTCTACAACGAGTATGACGCGTTCATGTGCTTGTCGGAACTAGGAACCTCCGAGTTAAAATTAACGTAAGTTATTTAAATGAACGTAAGTTATTTGCTTAGAGCTTACTATTGGTTGATACTGATATTTCCCAAATGCGAAACTCGGGATCATCCTTATACGAGTTGGCAAATCTTACATTTCCGAGTTCCGAACATGGTTTAATAAGCAAGTCGGATTTTTTCCGAGTTTCCGACGTGAGATGAACGAGACATTGAATAGGCAATCGACATTGGAACATGGATTTATGCTGCGTCCTGTCATGTCGGAATCTTCCTATTAATTGATTCTGGTACCTTCCGTCTAGGTTAGCATGACGTGAATGCGGCTTTATATTGAAGAAGCCTTCATGGGAGCTACTTTAGGCGCCTTTGAGTGTTCAACATCATTTAAACCAACCCTCTCTCCAATCTCTACGATGACTGAACGAGTGTTAAGGTTTGAGTACCATCTAGCGGTTGAAATGAGATCACGCAGACCCAAAAAGGATATTTTATGTTTTATTACAAGACAGAACTAATGTAGTTGTTGAGATACAGAATAACAATATAGACAAAAACATAACAAAATCGAAAGAAGTGCACAGAATGAAAATGACTTGAAGGTCCTAACGGTTCAATTAACAGCATCAGTTTTACAAATGGATTTGAAATAAATAAATATTAAATGACATTACAGATTGAATTTCATAATGTAAAAGGAACGTTCATTCTTATAAGGCACACCTCATATGATCAAATGTACCATGCAAACACCAATAAAATAGGCATTTCCCTATATACAAAAACAGTTTAGAATTTCCATCTTGATAAAAGGAAGCAGCAGCTCTCCTTTAAATGACATTATTTAAGAATCACAGAAAGATTTAACACTCAACTAACAGTATATTGACACAAACCAGTCTAATGTAATGAAGTTCAGTTACAGCAAATAAATAACTTTGCACAACAGGATACCCTGTCTACTAGCCAGGTGCCAGATCTGTTTGTGCTCTTGCAAATGCCATTAATATCATTGTCAAGCCATACAATGTTTGGCATGACAAAGAGTAACAAGAAGTTGGCATGACGGAACAGACAAACTGGCACCTAGGCTACCTGTCTGCATGCCTGACAACAAACTGATAATAATTCATGCCACTTACTGCAAAACGGTGCATTATTTAACAGAGGTACACATCTTATTGGTTTGACTCGACCATTAACCATAAACGTATGTTGTCCCTTGAGGCAAAGTTTCATTCTAAATATGAAATATCGCTTTTAAAAAAATGAAACGCTGGAAAAACAATTTGCTACGAGGCAGAGATGGACTTACAAACGTTGCTCCTTTAACATTTAGGTAATTTCTCACATTCAAAATGTCTGCATAGTCTCAGCTTTGATTTGCTTTCTGTAGATGAACAAAACAAAACACACGTTCAATAACAGAATATCAAGATGCCAACAAACACAGAACATTAATAGTGTAAGTATTGCTTTGGCCTTCAACTCATAGGACAAAGATATGGGTGGTAATCAGCAGGCACAAACTGTGTTACTGTCAAAAGTTGTCCAACACCACAATGCTAATTTTCATAATCAGTTGCAAAATCTTTGCTGCATTGTGCCTTACCAAACACAACCCCCTGAAGTGTTGTGAAAAACTTGGGGATTAGGCTAGCCACTTATTGGCCAATGAATAAGTTACAAGTGATGCCATAAAAGTATGCCTCAATCTAAATATTTGCACATCTGTACACATTTAGTGATTTAAAAATATGAGTTGTCAATCCTGTAATTTAAAATAGTTCTCATAGCCAAAACACTCACAAGTGTATATACAAGAACACTTCAACATATGGTTATAAAATGTGCATTTTCAGTTCACGGAAGACTACAAATAAATAATTGCTGGTTTTCATTCCAAGACAGAGATGAGTTCTGCATGCTTGGTCTAACTCAATCTACCGTGATTCACTTGCATGAAATTGCTGGAAAAGCAATGGATAAGCTCATAGTACGGAGTGTTTACAAATCTACATGTACAATACTACTCAGCTCTTGCCAAACCATGCATGTGTGGGAGAGTGAGACAACGCATGCATGTATACATTTAAAAGGCCATTCATAATGTATAAACTCACTGAAGACCCCCCAAAATATTCTCATAGCCCATAACCCTTTATATATTAAGATGCTATAAATCAAATTAATCTGCTTGAGTGTCAGGGGAACATAAGTATAAGAAAACACTTAATGTCCATGCCATCAATGCAAATAAGCTGTTTTTTTGTTGTTGTTTTTTAAAATCTAGCTGGTGGAGTCTTGCATATCAGCACATGAACACTTCATTGCCAATTAGACAGCTAAAAAAAAAAAAAAAAAAAAAAGACTGGGTGCTGGCAAAAGGAACATAATATATACACAAACGCTGGTAACCGTAACACAGAAAATAAGCTTTAAATGTCGCAAACCAAATTAAATCAGACCTGGATAGTGTGCCCTTCAAGGCCAAATATAATTCTGCCTCCTCACCCTATAAATAGTACAACTAATGCCTTTATAAAAACATTTTTGGGGGGTTCTTTTTGGTTTTCTTAAAAAAAGATAAGAAAGTTCATGTATAAAAAACACATATCAAAGAAAAAAAAGAAAATCATTTAGCCGTCTAAATGCAGTAAACTAATAAGGAATGGTTTTGGGGGTAGTCTGCCACTGGAGACAACTTGTGGAGCAATTGACACCCCAAGGGGGTGCTCAAGAGCCATCACCAGTCCTCTTTCAGGGCCTCTGGTAGCAGGAGAGGTGGGGGGTGAATGGTGGGAAGGGGAAGGTGCGTGTCCTGCATGGGAACCAACGTCTCCTGCTTCTTGGAGCTGCAGCAGGGCTTGAAGAGACGTGGGTCAATCATCACCTCACCAAAACGCCCTTTGTAGACAATCCCACAGCACACCTTTTGCCTACAGGGAAGAGGATGAAGTACCCATTCAATAGTTTGTCCTAAAAACTAAATTTCTTCAGAATTGTCCCAGATAAACTACAGTACTAAATTATAAACTTAGATTTTCCAGACAGACTTCAATTTCATATACTTCATTGACATACCTTTTCCAGTAAGAACGGTCCAGGAAGGAAAAGACAGAAGGAGTGGGGCGCCTCTGTTTGGACTCAATGTCTGAGCCGTCATCTGACTCGTAGCTGGGGGACTGGGATGGAGACATGCTTGAGGTCGTGCTGTGGGCATCAGAGTCTGAAAGGACAAACAGGACCATTTGTGGCATTCTCTCATGGTAAATGATTTACAGGCAACATCTGCATGTCTACCTGGATCTTCCAAGTAGGGCCTAATGACAAAAGTGAAACAAAGACTTATGCAGTAAAACTTAGTGGTTTAAAAACATTGAAGGTGTATATATACTATCATTTTGTTGATTTAACAAGACAAGTGACCTACTTTGTCTTTTGAATTTGTGAAGCCTCTTCAGTTTGTTTTTCTTCTTCCCATCACTGCTCTTCATCTTCTTGGGTTTGGTTAGCTTGAAGCCAGGCCCAGCTCTTGCATCTACAACCTAATGTCATATAATACATGTCAATCACTCAACTTCCACACAGCATCAAATACATGAAAATTCACAGTGAATCCTCATTGAACTAAAATAACAAGATGATGCATACATGGTTCCAGTTCTTCTTAGAGCCTTTTGGCAGTTTTTTCCATCTTTTTACTAACAGCACACAGGCATTGCAGATGTCTCCCACACGATCCTCTGACAACCTTGATAAATAATCAAGGAAATGAAAACACAAGCACAATAAACAATACACCTCAAGCATTAACTTAAATATAAAGCACTGCAAATTTAGCATCGATGTTCTTCAGACAGCAAAAAAACAAGGTAAGCCACCCTAGAATCAGTCCTAGACTAGTTAATAATATTTTCCCAATTCAATCTGTTGACCATCACTTGTTTGACCTTTTATGGCATACAATCACTGGTGCAAACTCTGCATTAACACGAATTACAATATACAATACAGAAATAATAGTGTGTAGTGTTTAATACTCCCTGAAAAGGAAGTATTTGATGAATGCAATGTTATGTCATTAACACTTAAAGCTTACCCAAAACATAGCCTGAAGGTTTCTTCATATCTGCTGCTGTCAGTAAAGCGTGAACTGGAGGACTTGGTTTTGCAAATGCAACATCCTTCATGGCTGCGATATATTTTCGACTTGTGAAAACCAAACATGATGATCAATGGGAAACCTACAGAGAAAGAACAAATAGATTACCAAAGAATGCCATCCATTAAATGCAGAATAGTAATAGCACTGTAACGTTACTGCTGTAATGCTTTCCCCTGGTGGAAAGGGGCGGGTCACCACATTGTGTTATTTCCATTTAGAAGTCTTATTCTACAATTTCAGCGATCCATGATATAACTTCACTCCGAGACAAGCTTTCTCATATTTATTGACGATAGGCCTATTTTAACTACACAAAAAAGCAATACGGAGCAAATAAATATAAACTTTGTTGTGCATTTAGATACACCTTTCATCAATCTTGCAAGCTACTATACAAATGAATGACACTCACTTAGCCACCAGTGATAGATCTGCTAGACGTCCCCGTTATTATGCATACACAATTAACGTTATAGGCTGCGACTCCCATCTCGCTTTTTTGTTTCCTGACAGGAGACTATTTTTAAACAAAGCTCGCGGGACAGGAACCAAAGGATGAAATTGTTCGAATGGTTTTTAAGCACAGACTCACACAACTAAATCTAGCCAACCATTGCAAGCTAACTATTCCATTTAGTAGATTACAATATACCAACGGTATATTGTCAAAACGATCATTGTTACTTGCAAGCAATCAAACAAAATAGAATGGCAGCATCTGGCAAACCCCGCTAGTAATGACGCCATCGCTGGCTAACTTGGCTACTACAAATACTCGACAAATTAGAACAGTGGGTCGCTGGTACTACATTAACTATGCTTTCCTTATTGTCCTTTTGATTAACTGTGTTTAAAACTGATACGTTCCCGTCGGGAAAGTGATTCTCAGTTACTTGGGGAATCCGAAACAAAAAGCGGGGAAGGAGAACTCCTTTCACTGAAGAAACAAAAAGCGGACGAAGTCAGAAAAAACAAATGCGACATAAAAAAGTGATTTGAGCGACACTGGCTTGTTTTATAATTTCAAATGAAATAGTTGTAAGATTTAACACGCACAATACTTTATATCGTTTCCTTCCCTTTAAATTCAAACGTTGGCCCGCTGAGAGCGCCAAATAGCAATCTGACTATTGTTGTTAGCTAGCCTGCTAACGTTAGCTAGCTACCACGCCACGCTCCATATCCATTCTCTCCCATTGTTACAATGACCCCCTTGCAGATATAGTTCGCACGCAACAGACTAAAATTAAATGTAAGATATGTAAAACATTAGCATTTGCGTTAATTGCAAATTGCGTAAAGGGTAAATAACAGTGGACTTACCGAACAAAAACTTTGAATCTTCACCGTTGTCTTTTTACACACTGCGCATGCCTTACTACTACTACTACTGCTGCTGCATACAGCTGGGTATTAGAATGACATTAGCATACAAAAACATGAACATAAAGCGTTCCATCGTAGAAACACCATATTAGGAGTGTAACGTGTCCGTTTGAAAACAATTTCAACCAATTGGCGCACACTATGCATGGTATTTAACAATATGGGATTCTGGGAGTAGTAGTGTGTGGAAATGCTTTCCGTCTTATCCTATGTAATCAACACCTCATTAGACTCCATGTCCCAGCAAGCATCGTATCATCAACGTATGAATGGACAATACATTTTTTTTATTTGAAATGGCGCGAAGAGTTTGTTTACATTTTAAAACCATCATTTGTTGTTGTTACAAGTGTTGATATCAGTGTTTGATTTCTCTGCTAGGTACAGTTCTGTTATTTTTGCTCTACAGTTCATATGGGGAATATATGGGAGCATTTACAATACCAATAACCATATAGCAATTTATAGTGTACCCATTCCAGTCAGTTATAATCCTTTAATAAAAATACAAAAAAACATATCCATATTAATGCATTTCTGTAATTGTATTCTTTATTTATCTTTACACTGTACACATTTCCTCACTTAGTAAACACTACATTATACGGCTATGCCAATAAATGTACAACAGTATTGAAAACAAAAATATATCTCCCAAGATGCTCATGTCGATTGTAAATGGAATAGTACAACCAACACAATTCAGACGTTGGCACAGGAAAGACATCCTTCACACCCACTTCTATCAAACTGCTGTTGTTATTCATCATCATATGCTGCACAGTAAATGGAGGAGGTCCAATGATTCTCATCTAGATCTTGGGTAGATTTTTTTGTGTGATGTGGATTAAATTGCATAGCAGAAACACCAACAGTTCAGAGGAGAATTGTTTGCTCTATTTTGAATCTGGCCTTTTATAGCAACCATATGTACCACTCATTATTAATTTAAGTGGCAATCAGCTCATACAATTTTCACTACTGAACAGACATGATGTTGTAAACCTGCCAGGAATGGGCAGAACAGGTGAGGAATAATGAGAAGTTGTTGGAAAGAAGGATGCACTGGTTAGAGGTATTTACACGAAGGCTGTCATTTTATAAATGACTCACTTTCTACCAAGCCATGGTTATGATGAGTACTGTACTGTTGAAGAGTTGTGTGTCAAGTGTGAAACACTGACATGGCCGTATAGTGATACTTCTCCAACTGAATACATATTGTGCATCACTAGCATACGCTACATTATCTCATTCACAGGGGGAGCCAGGAGCCTCTTATTCCATATAAAATAGTTGCATACTACGGTACTTCCAGTGGGATTGATCCAAACTTACACATTGTCATATTGATTTAGATGAATCAGTTTTCCACCCTACACAAACATCTATACCATGTCATATTCATACTTATAAAGCATACTTCTGCATCATTTGCTTCAAGCTCTGCATTATGACAGTTAGAATTAGAACAGAGCAAGCAACTTGACAGACATATCAAAATAATACTGTTCTTCTCTGAAAATATATTAACAGTTTTTGTTCCTTGTTTTCCTTTTTAGAATATAGCCATTGTCAGCAGTTCACAATAACAATGAAAATATTTAGCTTTCAATAAAGTAGTATACAACAGGTGGGTTATCTTCTTCAACAAAGTGAAAGTCACGGATCGTAATAGAAAACATATTCTTAACGTCTAACAGCAACATTGTTGAGGATAAAAATAACAACACATTTTGAAAGGCTCATTGCACTTAATATATGGCAAATGTAACAGTAGCTTTAATATAAGCCAGAAATCGTCCCTTAATTGTTCAAGTCTCTTTCTGCATAAAAAGGTTAAATTGTTCTTTTAGTGGTCCCTAACAGTCTTCCTTAGTCAGGTCCAATTGGTGTGAACGAAGGAGGGCCTAGATACCGATCCCTTTGACAAGTGAAGCTTCTAGGGTAATGTTGAACTCCTGCAAAGTCTGTAGCACTCTGATCAGAGAATTTACCAATGAGCGGTCCTTTATCAGTGCTGTGTCTTCGTACATTTGGACTGTGATTGGACAGTCTGCGAGGAGAGCGATCCAGTGGTGTAACAAATGGTCCCTAGGAAGAGCAGAGAGAAATAAGAAGTTTACCAGACTGACTTCAGAGAACTTTTTTAGTAAATCCTCATACCTGTTAAAAGACAGGATAGGAAGGGCTCAAGCTTGGTTATGACTGAGGTATTATTTACGTTGCATTTAGGCATGTCTGGTCTCGCTATGTGCTACTTAAAAAGATTTCTGACAAACAACAAAGAGAAGGTATTTCATTGAAGTGGCAGGTGCATTTGAGCTATAGTACCAAGCCCTGTTCTGCCACAAAGGGTTGAGAGAGAGAAAGAGGAAGTCTGAGGTGTCATAACAGGTAGGATATATATTGTATGTTTTTAACTAATGTGTGGAAGCTTAAGGTGGGATTATAAACTGGGTGGTTAGAGCCCTGAATGCTAATTGGTTGACAGCTGTATGACAAAACATTTATTTTTACTGCTCTAATTACGTTGACAACCAGTTTATAATAGCAATAAGGCACCTCGGGAGTTTATGGTATATGGCTAATATACCACGGCTAGGGCTGTATCCCGAGTGGCTCAGCGGTCGAAGGCACTGCATCTCAGTGCAATAGGTACAAGCAGTCCCTGGTTTGAATCCAGGCTGTATCACATCCGGCCGTGATTGGGAGTCCCATAGGGTGGTGCACAATTGGCCCAGCATTGTCCGTGGTAGGCTGTCATTGTAAATAACAATTTGTTGTTAACTGACTTGCCTGGTTAAATAAATAAAATATCCAGGCACTCCGCTTTGCGTCATGCATAAGAACAGCCCTTCGCTGTGATATATTGGCCATATACCACACCCCCTCGTGCTTTATTGCTTAACTATACAACCATAAAAAAATAATTGTATTTCTATGTATACAACCTCCACAAATACACACACACACTCATACAATGCCCAACAGGATAGGCAGAGACACAGTGTGAGGGAGAATAACTGAAGCAGGAGGCGGGGAGGGATCACCCTAGCACTACAAAAGAGGACAAAGCCGCACACTCTGTTATCACAGTGATAAATGCTGTGCTGCTATTAGGGTTGCACATTTTGGGGAATATTCAGAGGTGGAAACTTTCTGTGGGAATTAACAGGAATATATGGGAATGAACTGAAATATATGCAAATTAATAATAATACCATTTAAATGGAGATGTTTTTTGCATTGGATATATTTACCATGTCATATGGAGACAGAAACATAATGTCACGTTCCTTACCTGTTTTCCTTTGTTTTGTATTCATTTTAGTTGGTCAGGGCGTGAGTTGGGTGGGTTTGTCTATGTTTGTATTTCTATGTGGGGTTTTGTGTTCGGCCTGGTATGATTCTCAATTAGAGACAGGTGTGTATTGTTTGTCTCTAATTGAGAGTCATACAAAGGCAGCCAGGGTTTCACTGGTGTTTTGTGGGTGTTTGTTCCGGTGTCCTCACAGGACAGTTGAAGGTTAGTCACGTTTGTTGTTTTGTAGTTTGTAGTGTCTTGTTTGCTGTTGTTTCATTAAAAGATGGCTTATTTCCCTCAATCCGCATCTTGGTCCTATCCATGCTCCTTCTCGTCTAAGGGGGAGAACAACATTGACTGCCTTTACAGAAACACCCACCACAACAGGACCAAGCGGATTGAGGAGAGAGAGAAGGAACTACAGCAATGGGGAAAAGAGGAATGGACTTGGGAGGAGATTCTGGACGGAGAAGGACCCTGGGCAGAACCAGAGGAGTGTCGCCGCCCCAAAGCGGAGCTGGAGGCAGCAAAGGCGGAGAGGAGGTTTTATGAGGCAAAAGCAAGGCAGAGCGGCTGGAAGCCTGAGAGGCTCACCCAAAAATTTCTTGGGGGGGGGCTAAAGGGGAGTGTGGTGAAGCCGGGTTGGATACCTGAGCCAACTCCCCGGGCTTGCCGTGGAGTAAGAGGGCGTCGTACTGGTCAGACACCGTGTTATGCGGTAAAGCGCACGGTGTCCCCAGTACGCGTGCTTAGCCCAGTGCGGGCTATTCCACCTTGCCGCACTGGGAGGGCTAGGTTGGGCATCGAGCCGAGTGCCATGAAGCCGGCCCAACGTATCTGGTCTCCAGTACGTCTCCTCGGGCCGGCGTACATGGCACCAGCCTTACAGGTGGTGTCCCCGGTTCGCCTGCATAGCCCAGTGCGGGCTATTCCACCTCGCCGCACTGGCAGGGCTACGGGGACCATTCAACCTGGTAAGGTTGGGGAGGTTCGGTGCTCAAGAGCACGTGTCCTCCTTCACGGTCCGGTATATCCGGCGCCACCTTCCCACCCCAGCTCAGTACCACCAGTGCCTACACCACGCACCAGGCTTCCAGTGCATCTCCAGAGCCCTGTTCCTCCTCCACGTACTCTCCCTATGGTGCGTGTCTCCAGCCCAGTGCCTCCAGTTCCGGCACCACGCACCAAGCCTCCTGTGCGTCTCCAGAGCCCTGGACGCACTGTTCCTTCTCCCCGCACTCGCCCTGAGGTGCGTGCCCTCAGCCCGGTACCTCCAGTTCCGGTACCACGCACCAGGCCTAGAGTGCGCCACGAGAGTCCAGTGTGCCCTGTTCCTGTTCCCCGCACTCGCCCTGAGGTGCGTGCCCTCAGCCCGGTACCTCCAGTTCCGGTACCACGCACCAGGCCTATAGTGCGTCTCAGCCGGCCAGAGTCTGCCGTCTGCCCAGCGGTGCCTGAACGGCCCGTCTGCCCAGCGCCGTCTGAGCCATCTGTCTGCCCAGCGCCGTCTGAGCCATCTGTCTGCCCAGCGCCGTCTGAGCCATCTGTCTGCCCAGCGCCGTTTGAGTCAGCCGTCTGCCCAGCGCCAGTAGAGCCGCCCGTCTGTCCCGAGCCAGTAGAGCCGTCCGTCAGTCAGGAGCCGCTAGAGCCGTCCGTCAGTCAGGAGCCGCTAGAGCCGTCCGTCAGTCAGGAGCTGCCAGAGACGCCCGCCAGTCAGGAGCTGCCAGAGACGCCCGCCAGTCAGGAGCTGCCAGAGACGCCCGCCAGTCAGGAGCTGCCAGAGACGCCCGCCAGTCAGGAGCTGCCAGAGACGCCCGCCAGTCAGGAGCTGCCAGAGACGCCCGCCAGTCAGGAGCTGCCAGAGACGCCCGCCAGTCAGGAGCTGCCCTACAGTCCGGAGCTGCCCTACAGTCCGGAGCTGCCACTCAGCCCGGACCTGCCGGAGTCCCTCAGCCCGGACCTGCCGGAGTCCCTCAGCCAGGACCTGCCGGAGTCCCTCAGCCAGGACCTGCCGGAGTCCCTCAGCCAGGACCTGCCGGAGTCCCTCAGCCAGGACCTGCCGGAGTCCCTCAGCCAGGACCTGCCGGAGTCCCTCAGCCAGGACCTGCCGGAGTCCCTCAGCCAGGACCTGCCGGAGTCCCTCAGCCAGGACCTGCCGGAGTCCCTCAGCCAGGACCTGCCGCCCCTTATCCCGGTGCTGGTCCTTATCCCGGTGCTGCCCCTTATCCCGGTGATGCCCCTTGTCCCGGTGCTGCCCCTTGTCCCGGTGCTGCCCCTTGTCCCGGTGCTGCCCCTTGTCCCGGTGCTGCCCCTTGTCCCGGTGCTGCCCCTTGTCCCGGTGCTGCTCCTTGTCCCGGTGCTGCCCCTTATCCCGGTGTTGCCCCTTGTCCCGGTGCTGCCCCTTGTCCCGGTGCTGCCCCTTGTCCCGGTGCTGCCCCTTGTCCCGGTGCTGCCCCTTATCCCGGTGCTGCCCCTTATCCCGGTGCTGCCCCTTCATTTAGGTGGGGTTAGTGGGAGGGTGGTCATTGGGAGGGGGATAAAGAAGCGGGGATTGATTATGGTGGGGTGGGGACCTCGTCCACCGCCAGAGCCGCCACCGTGGACAGACGCCCACCCAGACCCTCCCCTAGACTTTGTGCTGGTGCGCCCGGAGTTCGCACCTTAAGGGGGGGGTTCTGTCACGTTCCTTACCTGTTTTCCTTTGTTTTGTATTCATTTTAGTTGGTCAGGGCGTGAGTTGGGTGGGTTTGTCTATGTTTGTATTTCTATGTGGGGTTTTGTGTTCGGCCTGGTATGATTCTCAATTAGAGACAGGTGTGTATTGTTTGTCTCTAATTGAGAGTCATACAAAGGCAGCCAGGGTTTCACTGGTGTTTTGTGGGTGTTTGTTCCGGTGTCCTCACAGGACAGTTGAAGGTTAGTCACGTTTGTTGTTTTGTAGTTTGTAGTGTCTTGTTTGCTGTTGTTTCATTAAAAGATGGCTTATTTCCCTCAATCCGCATCTTGGTCCTATCCATGCTCCTTCTCGTCTAAGGGGGAGAACAACATTGACTGCCTTTACACATAAACCTTTTACCTTATCATAAGTAGACATAATTGCAAATGATTAAATCCTTCCAATAGAAATTAAAAAAAACAATTTAGTTACAAATTTAACTTCAATTAAATGAGTTGACTCTTCACATGGGATGATTTTACTGAACAACAAAAGAAAGGGAATATTGAATGATCCTCAATGATCCATCTCATCTCCCAAAAACGTTTTCAACATACATCTGTAAAATTATAGTCTAGAAACTAAAGCTTTGGTTATCTTCCTCTCAGGCTTCCATGTCTTCTCCCAGGACCTCCTCAATGTCCACTTCTTGAACATCAGACTCCGAGGTCTCATCTTCACTGTCACTTTTTTACCTTGTTGAGGATGGCTCGTTGTCAGGCTCAAAAAGCCAAAAATTTGCCCGGATGACACCCCAATTTTTCAGCCCTTGTATTGGTCAGTCTGTTGCGGGCTTCGGTGTGTGTGTTCCCAAACAAGGACCAGTTGCGCTCTGAGGCGGCTGATGTTGGTGGGATTTGGAGGATCATGGCGGCAACAGGGGAAAGAGCCTCAGATCTACAAAGTCCCTATCACCAGGTGGCTGATGAGATATGTTGGCACGACTGCCATATTGCATCTCCATCCCAAAGCCCTTGCTTGGAAGTGTACTTCGCCAGACTGCCAAGAACCTTGCCCTCATCCAGGCCAAGGTGGCGAGACACGGTAGTGTTGACACCATAAGACTTGTTGATCTCTGCACCAGACAGGATGCTCTTGCCAGGATACTTGGGGTCCAACATGTACGCTGTGGCGTGTATGGGCTTCAGGCAAAAGTCTTCATGCTTTCTGATGTATTTCAGAACTGCAGTTTCCTCTGCTTGGAGCAACAGTGAAATGGGCAGGGCAGTACGGATTTATTCTCTTACATCTGCAAGCAGAGTCTGAACATCAGACAGGATGGCATTGTCTCCCTCAATCCGTGCAATGGCTACAGCTATAGGTTTCAGGAGTTTCAGGTCGCTTACCACTCTCTCCCAAAATACATCATCCAGTAGGATCCTCTTGATGGGGCTGTCCATATGGGCAGACTGTGATATGGCCATTTCTTGAAGAGACTCTTTCCCCTCCAGGAGACTGTCAAGCATGATGACAACACCACCCCAAATGGTGTTGCTGGGCAACTTCGATGTGGTGCTCTTACTCTTCTCACTTTGATTGGTGAGGTAGATTGCTGCTATAACTTGATGACCCTTCACATACCTAACCATTTCCTTGGCACTTCTCTGACTACGTTCCTCCATTGAGTCAAAAAAACTTCTGATTCCAGGAGGACCATGAGCTGTTGCTATTGATAAGGTGTCTGATTCATCATGTTCACCTCGAATAGAAGTAGAGGGACTTTTGTCAGAGGTTGCTTGTTGTGAGCGCTGAGGGAACGTTATGCACTTGGCCAGATGATTCTGCATCTTTGTTGCATTTGATTTGATTTGACATTTGATTTGGCACAGTATTTGCACATGTACACAGCTTTTCCTTCTACATTAGCTACAGTGAAATGTCTCCACACATCAGTGGCATTTTCCTGTAAAGATGAGAAAAAAATTAGTAGAAAAAACCTGAATACAATTCCATGTACAGATAACTGGTTAAGCAGTTAGATTAAACAACTATTTTGTAAGATACATGTTTTAAAATGAAACATGTATGGAAACAGGTGAATTAACACTCCTCAGTTAGCAGGCTCAAGCAAGCTAAAACCCACATGGTAGCAAAAACTAACTAGCAGAAATTGTTAACAAGTTAGAAATGATTTAAACACACTTTGCTGTAGGCTACTATTTACTAGTTAACAACAAATCATGGATGCCATATTACAATATTCATCCAACCCAGTATTGTAATCAAAACTTACCAGAAAACATGTAGTCCTTGGCTCAGACAAGGAAGTGTAGTAGTGTGGGCTCAATAGCATCTCATTAGTGTGCAATATTTTGAGAATCAGCTGTACATGTGATGGAAGAGTGCACTGCACATGTGATGGAAGAATGCAATCTGTATGCAGAGGGTTGCAATTCCATTGAATTGGGGATAGTTTAACCAAAATATGCCCCAAGACCTAGAATTGCTAACCTAGAACAGGTTCACTGTTATAAGCTAACTTTTTGGATGAATTTAAGCTAAATTCCCCAAATTCCAGGGCTTAACTTCCCATGGAAAATGTCCTGAAAAATTACGGACATTTACCGGAAAGATTCCAATCCTTTGCAACCCTAGCTGCTATTAGAGAGATAATGAAAACACCTCTCTTTCAGTTGAATTGAAGACGTCATGTAAAACATCTCAAGCAATCTAATTTGCCCTTTTGACCAGGACATTTAGTGCTGTACAATGAATTCCCATTCAAATGTTCCTGATGATAGCTGTTGTTCTGAGTGTGTTTGTGAGGCTACAGAGGAGATATTACCTGGCACCCAGACACACCAGCATCTGGAACTTCCCATCCTTGCCTATGTTCCTAGATGTGCTGTTGATGGCCCGCATGAAGCGGCAGAAGTGGCGTACTCTGGTTTGCCAGTTCTCATCTGGAGTCACTGCCCTCTGCTCAGCACTCTCAAAGTACATCTGTGACTTTTCTATAATGAGAAATCACAGACAAAAGACATTGATAAGCGCACCCTCATCCAATAGCATGGCATGGAAGATACTGTATACTGTATATTCAGGTGTAATGGTCGTGTATTGGAGGCTTTACCTAAGAAGTCCCAGATGAAGACATTCTTAAAGAGGCGTGGGGATTTGAAGCCATGCTGGAACACCTGCTCTAAAGCCCAGACTAGACCATACTCCCCACACAGCAGAAGGGTCAGACTGCCCCTCTATAGAAAAACAGACAGGGAAAGAAAAAGTGTGACTGATGTTGTCTACTTTCAAAGTACCCTGGTCCAACACATCAGTTGTGGCATATGAAACTGGAAACTGTTCAATCGGAACACATGTGAGAGAGACTATGATCAGTGTTGCATGCAGTGTTCAGACAGTGTACAGACAGAGGACCCACTGTCTCCTTCACTGTGATGAATAATAGACAATGTGGTGGGGGGTTGTGTCTCTCACCTCCTTCTCTGGCTTGTGGAAGTGCTTCACTATCCCATTGATGGCCTCTCCCACTCCTTCTTGGATCTGACTAGTGTTCAACTCTGGATGATGGGAAAGAGTCGGACAAAATCAGTCCATGCCAGCAGACACAAGACCCTAAAAAGTGACACACCGGTAGCGTTTGCCAGTCGAGAGTACTTAGCACCTCTTAACAGAGTGCCGGCCGTAATTTGCAAACCGGTTCAACATGTAGAATCACGCAGAATTTCTTTCAGTCTGACGTCAGCCAGAGAGGGTGGTCCCTAAAACACACCACGTGAAAGAACTGCAGACGAACGGGAGAGCAACATTTGGGGCTGTGTGTGTAGTCCCTTGGTGAAGATTATTGGTTATTATTGATGACGATTTTTGCAGTGTATTTGAATGGTCACTCACTTGGTTTGCTGTTTGGTGAGATGGTGACGAACCTCCTCATCATTCCAGGGGACTGCTGCATGGGGGGCGTGCGACACATTCTGTCCTCATTCTCTGAGTTCGGTGTCACTAGCTCTCCCACCAGGACCCTCTCCAGACTGCCATCGTCCACCCCCTTCCCCAGCCACCGGCCACATGGGAACCTACACACACACACACACACACACACACACACACACACACACACACACACACACACACACACACACACACACACACACACACACACACACACACACACACACACACACACACACACACACACACACACACACACACACACACACACACACACACACAAATATATATATACACTGCTCAAAAAAATAAAGGGAACACTTAAACAACACAATGTAACTCCAAGTCAATCACACTTCTGTGAAATCAAACTGTCCACTTAGGAAGCAACACTGATTGACAATACATTTCACATGCTGTTGTGCAAATGGAATAGACAACAGGTGGAAATTATAGGCAATTAGCAAGACACCCCCAATAAAGGAGTGGTTCTGCAGGTGGTGACCACAGACCACTTCTCAGTTCCTATGCTTCCTGGCTGATGTTTTGGTCACTTTTGAATGCTGGCGGTGCTTTCACTCTAGTGGTAGCATGAGACGGAGTCTACAACCCACACAAGTGGCTCAGGTAGTGCAGCTCATCCAGGATGGCACATCAATGCGAGCAGTGGCAAGAAGGTTTGCTGTGTCTGTCAGCGTAGTGTCCAGAGCATGGAGGCGCTACCAGGAGACAGGCCAGTACATCAGGAGACGTGGAGGAGGCCGTAGGAGGGCAACAACCCAGCAGCAGGACCGCTACCTCCGCCTTTGTGCAAGGAGGAGCACTGCCAGAGCCCTGCAAAATGACCTCCAGCAGGCCACAAACGTGCATATGTCTGCTCAAACGGTCAGAAACAGACTCCATGAGGATGGTATGAGGGCCCGACGTCCACAGGTGGGGGTTGTGCTTACAGTCCAACACCGTGCAGGACGTTTGGCATTTGCCAGAGAACACCAAGATTGGCAAATTCGCCATTGGCGCCCTGTGCTCTTCACAGATGAAAGCAGGTTCACACTGAGCACATGTGACAGACGTGACAGAGTCTGGAGACGCCGTGGAGAACGTTCTGCTGCCTGCAACATCCTCCAGCATGACCGGTTTGGCGGTGGGTCAGTCATGGTGTGGGGTGGCATTTCTTTGGGGGGCCGCACAGCCCTCCATGTGCTCGCCAGAGGTAGCCTGACTGCCATTAGGTACCGAGATGAGATCCTCAGACACCTTGTGAGACCATATGCTGGTGCGGTTGGCCCTGGGTTCCTCCTAATGCAAGACAATGCTAGACCTCATGTGGCTGGAGTGTGTCAGCAGTTCCTGCAAGAGGAAGGTATTGATGCTATGGACTGGCCCGCCCGTTCCCCAGACCTGAATCCAATTGAGCACATCTGGGACATCATGTCTCGCTCCATCCACAAACGCCACGTTGCACCACAGACTGTCCAGGAGTTGACGGATGCTTTAGTCCAGGTCTGGGAGGAGATCCCTCAGGAGACCATCCGCCACCTCATCAGGAGCATGCCCAGGCGTTGTAGGGAGGTCATACAGGCACGTGGAGGCCACACACACTACTGAGCCTCATTTTGACTTGTTTTAAGGACATTACATCAAAGTTGGATCAGCCTGTAGTGTTGTTTTCCACTTTAGTTTTGTGTGTGACTCCAAATCCAGACCTCCATGGGTTGATAAATTTGATTTCCATTGATAATTTTTGTGTGATTTTGTGTGATTTTGTGTGATTTTGTGTGATTTTGTTGTCAGCACATTCAACTATGTAAAGAAAAAAGTATTTAACAAGAATATCTAGGATGTGTTATTTTAGTGTTCCCTTTATGTTTTTGAGCAGTGTATATAATATAGCAACATAACAGTTAACCAAAGCTTCAACAGGGTCTTTCTTGTGAGTTGATGCCACTGAAATCTCCAGCATAAGGCAGCTGCTACCAAATGTTTCACTCACTTGTAAGCATGACCTGTGATCTCATTCCGGACCATAACATACTCCACAAGCCACTTGGCGTAAAGACCTGAGTTATCATGGCCCATCTGCACTGTGGTCAGCTTGCCCAGGTTCTGGCACTGTGACAGAGAGAGAAGGCAAAGAGCAAAAGTCATGTTAAGGTGAATATATATTGATATTATTATCAAAATACCAGGAATATTCAACCTTGAGGGGAGCACCAACCTCAAAGGTGATCTCCTGAGTGTGCTTGGGGACCTGGAGCACCCCGGTCTCAGCCAGCTCCCCAGACACACACACCCAGGGGTTGGCTGTGAACATGGAGCCTCCTAGTTTCTTACTGGGAATCACCAGCACATGGTATGGGATCACTGTGGGACAGAGAAGAGAGGGAAACCTGAAATCACTCAGTCAAGTACAGTATGGTCACAAGAAGAGCTACCTCTGTCTTCAATATATTTCTCAGTATGCATCTCAAATCCAGGAAAACTGTTTAGCCAGGAAATAAGTCTAATTCATATATTACTCTAATGTAATTAAGTCTACCCAGCTTCTGGTTACATAGTGTTCAGTGTTGTGGCCAGGTTGTATGGTATTTGCTGGCACTCACTGATGGTGGTGAAGACATTGGTGAAACAGAAGTAGTCCACAGCGTTGAAGGAGAGGAGGTGGTACAGGAACTGCTCTTTCTCATCGTCACAACGCAGAAAAGCATAACGCTTGTATAGTTTCCTACAAAAGAAACAAAAGCAACAACAAAAAAATCACACAAAAAATCAGTTTAGCATTTCATATGATGTAATGAGTATAGATTGAACAATAACATTCTGGAGCCTAAAAGGCTGAATCAGTAGCTGATGAATTTGTTTTCCTTGATAAACAACTGGAGAATGGTAATGGAACAGTCACAATGCAATACCTCCATAATGAATCAGCCTGAACGTGACCCACTTCACCACCGTCTCATCAATTATAAAAAACATTGTAAATGTTTAATAGGTGATTGTACTATGACGTTTGGATCTGTCAAAAGAGCTCATATATTATACATGCATAGTTTTCAGACATCAGGTTGATTCATGTGTGTGGGACTGAGTGGGGCATTCCAATATAAATTAGTGAGGATTTATGAGGAGACTGACTTAAAGGGAATGGGGTATTATCCTAATTACTGAAGCAGAGGCTCTTACAAAAATTACACATTTTGTGTTTAGCTTGATTTGCCAGTTGTATACTAGGTCCTTGTTGTTTTGCTCACTTTGTAAGTTCATGGTCAGACAGCAGCTTTTTGAGGTGCCTGGACAGCAGTTTCTTCTCCATGGAGAGCCTCACCCAGGCCCTGGCCTTGCCCACGTCTGTCTTGATCTCCCCAATGTTCTGGATGTGTCTACGGAAGATATAGTACACAGCACAGAGGTCACAGGAGAAAAACACACACAAATGCACATATACACATATACAAACAGTCATCCTTTCAGAGATGGCCAAGGTGAGCACGAAACCACAAACCTAATATATGATAAGATGCAAGAGCAGTGACAGTCTCTCTGAACAAGGTGATAGACCTCTGCTGTATGTTGTTTTCACCACGGTTCTAGATTCCAGAGCATGCAGTGCTGAGAGGGGGGTAGCCAGCCCAGCCAGAAAGAAGCCTTGGCCAGCCCCAGACTCCCTGGTGTTTAAGCCAGCCTCCTGTCATCGCTCCCAGCCACTATCATGCCCTCCGTGTCCAGACACATTCCCTTCCACTCCACCTCTGCCAGTAAGCACTGCACTGTCTGCGCTATAAGTGCTCCCCATGCACCCCTCCTCCTCTCTCATCCCTCCTTTCCCCCCTCCCCTCACTCTCACGAATTAACCCAATTTCCGCCCACTCCCCTCTGTCCCCCATATCAACATTCACAATGCAGATTGTTATTGCATGAATGGTATTGTAAGAAAAACAATGGTTATCTGCAATCTGCAGACTAACTACAGGAATCCACCTCCTGTAGAATAGAAATAAGAAAAATGTCAAATAATAAAGAGCACAGCAAGGTAAATATGAAATGTTGACATGTAGAATGAAGCAACCTGGTCAACCTTTATTGTCCATTTAAAGTAAAGATACCCAACTATAAATATTTATTGATTAAAATGTGCTCGTATATCAATGTGACAACGCACAAAAGAAAAGCACCAATGGAAAATTCTGGATCCTTGGAAAGAAAACATGACATGTGTGTCTGTGCAGGTGTGTGATCAGAGTAGACTTCTACAAGACTACAGCACAGCCATGGGTAGGCCGTCATTGTAAATAAGAATTTGTTCTTAACTGACTTGCCTAAATAAGAAATAAACAGCTGCCTGGTATTGCCCTGAGCCAGACCCCCCTCTCCCTGGCTTGGTCTGCAGGGGAATCAGGCTGGAAGTAACATGCTGTCACACAGATCAGGCCAGCTCTCTTTACCACCTCCTTCACACCACACCAGGAATGACGTCCTGCATGACTCAACACCACTGGTTGTGGTGCACCGTAGACATGACAGTGGTCTGACTGCCTTAACTTCACTAGGATAGGGGGCAGCATTCTGAATTTTGGATGAAAAGCATGCCCAAATTAAACTGCCTGCTACTCAGGCCCAGAAGCTATGATATGCATGTAATTAGTAGATCTAGATAGAAAACATTCTAAAGTTTCCAAAACTGTTAAAATAACGTCTGTGAGTATAACAGAACTGATATGGCAGGCAAAAACACGAGGAAAATCCAACCAGGAAGTACTATTATTTTGAAAGGCTGTTGAATGCCAATCCACCATACAAAGACTTAGGACCCAGTTCACAAGCTCTATGGTTTATTCTACATGTGGCCAGTCTTTAGGCATTGTTTCAGGCTTTTACTCTAAAAAATGAGGGAGATACAGCACTTTCAATGAGAGGCCAGTGGAAATTTCCAGACATCAGCCATGCGCCTGATCAGGAACACGCCTTTCTTGTTTCTCCTTTCCTATTGACGAAGCTTTTGTCCGGTTGAAATATTATTGATTATTTATGACAAAAACAACCGGAGGATTGATTTTAAACATTGTTTGGCATGTTTCTACTAACTTTTATCGTACTTTTTAAAAACTTTTAATCTGGACTTAGTGCACGCGCCTTGTGCATTTGGATTACTGGCCAAAACACGCGAACAAAAAGGAGGTTTTTGGTCATAAAGAGGAACATTATCGAACAAAACAAACATGTATTGTCTAACATGGAGACCTGGTAGTGCCAACAGATAAAGATCATTAAAGGTAAGTGATTCATTTTAATGCTATTTCTGACTTTTGTGAGCCCTCTCCTTGGCTGGAAAATGGTTGTATGGGTTTCTGTAGCTCGGCGTTTACCTAACATAATCGCAAAGTGTGCTTTCACCGTAAAGCCTTTTTGAAATCTGACATAGCGGTTGCATTAACTTCTTGAGAATACAAGGGGTGCTGTTTCGCATTAGCATAATTGCCTCTACAGATTAAACTGCCTCTTATTCAATTATTGCTGTTACTATATGCATATAACCATATGCCATTGGATAGAAAACAAGCTATGGTTTCTAAAACCGTTCCAATTTTGTCTCTGAGTCAAACACAGGTCATTTCACAGCACTTTCCCTGAGCCAGAAGAAGATTGCAAGATGTGTATGCTCGCTTCAAAGCTCTGCCTATTTATGGTCACGCGACCTATGACCCGAAACACACTTCCTTCTTCTTCCTCTGGGTGTCTGGAAGACGTCAGAGGAGAAATTGTTTGTTTATCTTGTACTGACGTGAAATAAGACCTATTTCTTTAGCGTGACCGACAACTTCCGGTTTCTGAGATGCGCGTTTTCAGAGGTGCCATTGTCTTTTGTTATGCTGACGTTACGGATGAAAACTATCTCCGTGTCGAAGTTTGTTTGATACATGTGACCATATCACCGTAATGTATGTTTTTTCAATATAGTTTAATCAGATTATTAGAATTTTTTCGGGAGTTTTGCCGTGTTCCGTTCTTTGAGTTTTTTAACTTTGGACATGGACCGTGCCAGTCGACCAGTACCCAGGCTAAATGAAGAGGGGAGGTTGCCATTGTGAATGGATTGAACGACTCATCAGGACTAAGGACACCTTGATCAACATTCTGATGAAAGACCAGCAATAGTAAGACCCAATTTACGATGTTATTTCATATATCTGTCGTGCATGTGAACTGGTCGGGCGCGTCCAGCCGGTTCTGGCTGGCCTGGTTATGCTAATTTAGCGATACATTTTGTTTTCGCTATAAAACATTTAAAAAATCTGAAATATTGTTTGGATTCACCAGATGTTGGGCTTTCAATGTCTGTACGCTGTGTATTTTTTCTGAAATGTTTTAAGACAAGTAATTAGTTATATAACGTTGGTCTCTGTAATTGTTCTAGCTGCATCAGCACTATATCAGATTGCAGCTGCAATGTAGAACTGTGATTTATACCTGAAAAATGCACATTTAAAAAAAAAAAACTATGCTATACCATAAATATGTTATCAGACTGTCATCTTATAAATTTGTTTGTTGGTTTGTGGCTATCAATATCTTAGTTTAGCCGAATTGGTGATAGCACCTGATGGAGTAAGAAACTGTTGGAGTAAGAAAATGGTGTCTTTTGCTAACGTGTTTAGCTAATAGATTTACATATTTTGTCTTCCCTGTAAAACATTTAAAAAATCTGAAATGGTGGTTTTATTCACAAGATCTGTGTCTTTCATTGGGTGTCTTGGACTTGTGATTTAATGATATTTAGATGCTACTATTTAATTGTGACGCTATGCTAGCGATGCTAATCAGTGTGTGGGGGGGGGGGGGGTGCTCCCGGATCCGGGTTAGGTACTCTGTAGAGGTTAAGGAGAAGTTTATCTTTATTCGTATGTTTAACACTTGTATCTTTTATCAATGTTTATGATGAGTGTTTCTGTTATTTGATGTGGCTCTCTGCTTTTTCACCGGATGTTTGTTTGAGACAATGCATTTCTGAACATAACGCGCCAATGTAAACTGAGATTTTTGGATATAAATATGAACTTTATCGAACAAAACATACATGTATTGTGTAACATGAAGTCGTATGAGTGCCATCTGATGAAGATCATCAAAGGTTAGTGATTTATTTAATCGCTATTTCTGACTTTTGTGAGTGCTCTCCTTGGCTGGAAAATGGCTGTATGGTTTTCTGTGACTAGGTGCTGACCTAACATAATCGCATGGTGTGCTTTCGCAGTAAAGCCTTTTTGAAATCGGACACTGTGTTTGGATTTACAAGAAGTTTATCTTTAAAATGGTGTATAATACTTGTATGTTTGAGGACTTTTAATTATGGGATTTCTGTTGTTTTGAATTTGGCGCCCTGCAATTTCACTGGCTTTTGTCGAGGTGGGATGCTAGAGTCCCACTTGTACCAGAGAGGTTAACACACAATGCATCCCATAAACTATCGCCTACTTCAGGATTCCTCTCAGCCTGGCTGAGCACTACTGTGGGTAACAGTGTCTGCTAAATGAACTAGTGTGGATAAAAGTGTCTTTTAAATGAACTAGTGTGGATAAAAGTGTCTGCTAAATGAACTAGTGTGGTAGTATTTCAGAACAGAGACCCACCTGTTTTGAGCCCCACCTGTTTAGCTAAATAAAAAAAATAAAAAAATAACAAGTATACAATTGGCTCATTCATCCCCCTCCTCTCCCCTGTAACTATTCCCCAGGTCGTTGCTGCAAATGAGAACGTGTTCTCAGTCAACTTACCTGGTAAAATAACGGTAAAATAAAAAATAAATAAATAAATATACAGTTGAAGTCAGAAGTTGACATGCACTTAGGTTGGAGTCATTAAAACTTGTTTTTCAACCACTCCACAAATTTCTTGTTAACAAACTATAGTTTTGACAAGTCGGTTAGGACATCTACTTTGTGCATGACACAAGTAATTTGTCCAACAATTGTTTACAGACAGAGTATTTCACTTATAATTCACTGTATCACAATTCCAGTGGGTCAGACGTTTACATACACTAAGTTGACTGTGCCTTTAAACAGCTTGGAAAATTCCAGAAAATGATGTCATGGCGATAGAAGCTTCTGATAGGCTAATTGACATCATTTGAGTCAATTGGAGGTGTACCTGTGGATGTATTTCAAGGCCTACCTTCAAACTCAGTGCCTCTTTGCTTGACATCATGGGAAAATCAAAAGAAATCAGACAAGACCTCAGAAACAAAATTTTAGACCTCCACAAGTCTGGTTCATCATTGGGAGCAATTTATAAATGCCTGAAGGTACCAAGTTCATCTGTACAAACAATAGTACGCAAGTATAAACACCATGGGCCCACGCAGCCGTCATACCGCTCAGGATGGAGACGCGTTCTGTCTCCTAGAGATGAACATACTTTGGTGCGAAAAGTGCAAATCAGTCCCAGAACAATAGCAAAGGACCTTGTGAAGATGCTGGAAGAAACAGGTACAAAGTATCTATACCCACAGTAAAACAAGTCCTATATCGACATAACCTGAAAGGCCGCTCAGCAAGGAAGAAGCCACTGCTCCAAAACCGCCATAAAAAAAACAGACTACGGGTTGCAACTGCACATGGGGACAAGAATCATACTTTTTGGAGAAATGTCCTCTGGTCTGATGAAACAAAAATAGAACTGTTTGGCCATAATGACCATCGTTATATTTGGAGAAAAAAGGGGGAGGCTTGCAACCCGAAGAATACCATCCCAACCGTGAAACACGGGGGTGGCAGCATCATGTTGTGGGGGTGCTTTGCTGCAGGAGGGACTGGTGCATTTCACAAAATAGATGGCATCATGAGGCAGGACAATTATGTGTATATATTGAAGCAACATCTCAAGACATCAGTCAGGAAGTTAAAGCTTGGTCGTAAATGGGTCTTCCAAATGAACAATGACCCCAAGCATACTTCCAAAGTTTGGGCAAACTGGCTTAAGGACAAAAAAGCCAATGTATCGGAGTGGCCATCACAAAGCCCTGACCTCATCCTATAGAAAATTTGTGGGCAGAACTGAAAAAGCGTGTGCGAGCAAGGAGGCCTACAAACCTGACTCAGTTACACCAGCTCTGTCAGGAGGAATGGGCCAAAATTCACCCAACTTATTGGGGGAAGCTTGCGGAAGGCTACCCGAAACGTTTGGCCCAAGTTAAACAATTTAAAGGCAATGCTACCAAAAACTAATCGAGTGTATGTACATTTCTGACCGACTGGGAATGTGATGAAATAAATAAAAGCTGAAACAAATCATTCTCTCTAGTATTATTCTGACATTTCACATTCATAAAATAAAGTGGTGATCCTAACTGACCTAAGACAGGGAATTTTTACTATGATTAAATGTCAGGAATTGTGGAAAACTGAGTTTAAATGTATTTGACTTTCCCCCTCATAACTTAGCCTACTGTTCTGACTTGGTGGTGCACATGTAGCCTATAGCCTGTTTAAGAGAAATATAATCATTGAATATTGTAAGAGCTTTCATTGTCTGCTTATAGGCCCCCTTTATTTATCCTACGGCTCTGACTTGGTGTACAGGGAGAATACTGTAAGAACAGCCCATGTTCTAAATTCTGTCACTGTACATTTCAAAAGTGCAGAACAAAAAAGCTATATTGACTACATCCGTCCTAGCTCACTCATTAATGTCTTCATCAAAATTACAGATTGCCTCTTATCCGCTCGTCATCACCTTATGCCATAGTTTGTACATCTCAATTGTCAGTAAAACCACATTTGTTTAAGAAAGTCAGCCATATCAGCTATGGTGTTTTTAAAGGCAGTAAATGTGGCTGAATGAACTGTGTCGCTGCCAGACAAGTCTCTGCTGATAGCCAGGTGTAGCAGTGGTAAGGATTCACTCCATGGTGCTGAAAAGAAAGCTCTGCTGTTGGAACAGCTTTATGTTGGCCCTAACAGTTTGTGGGCACCGTTTGTCACCGTTTTATAGCACAATTCATGCATTGTTTAGTGTTGTGTTGTGTAGTGGTTTTGCTGGCATGCATCTAAATACATTTGGGGGAGTTTGCCCCACCAAGATTTACATGTTGGTATAGCATTTGGACCAGACATGAGGGACCAGACATGAAGACCATGAAGACTGTAGGTCAAGTCTGATCAAATAGAACACAAAGATGGAAGGCTAAGCTTTCAGTATACGCTGTACAGTGTGTATATATACAAATATTATATATATTTTTTAATCATAGCTGGTAATCAAGTGTTTATGCCTGCTGCAAAGCTTGAGATGCATGGCTATGAGGCTGATGTCAGTATTTTTCCACTACATATGGTCTTGAATCATTGATAATATTCTGTCTTGACTGAAAGTGTTTTTCGTCAGTGGGCCACAAGATGGCAGTGAAAACACTTTGAAATCATTGCATTCTGAGGTATGATCAATCAATCATTATCTCACCTTGATTCGAAATTGTCATTTTCAAAGAAGTACGTAGAGGTACGAAGGCATACATTTGAACCGCTTCTGCCACTACAGAAGGGACAATCAACACAGGCAGAATAGTATAGTATCACTTGCAACATTCCCCTTATAACCATCCATCATTTCAAGACCATATGACTTGAAATTTATATTCAGGAGGATACTTGACAAATAGTGTATATACGGTAGGTAGAGCATCTGAAGACACTGATACTGATACTGTGTTAGACCTGGTGAATGGATGAGGAGACTCACCTCATGTCCCTGATCAGGGATACCTTGAGAGGGACCAAGGCAGTGCCAGCGTCAGACTTGCGTCTCTCTGTGTCGTGGATGAGACCTGATGTGGGGAGGAGAGAGAAGGATGTGGCTTTACATCACCATCCATTTATCACATTTCAGGATTCAACGAGTGGCTTACCTGGGTGACCCAAACCGGCCGGTGCTGCATCCGTCTTCTCTTTGCTCTCCTGATAGTGGAGCAGGTGGGACCACAAGGCAGATTTACCCTGGCAGATGAAGATGGAGATGCGGGAATGAATGAATGCGCATTGAATGCACCTAAATGCATACATGTGTGTTAGTGTGTGTATATATACTGTTTTTAAATAATACGTGTGTGTGTGTGTGTGTGTGTGTGTGTGTGTGTGTGTGTGTGTGTGTGTGTGTGTGTGTGTGTGTGTGTGTGTGTGTGTGTGTGTATGTGCTGACCTGTTTGACCTGCAGCCCGTGGCTCCAGATCCTCTCCAGCAGGTCACAAAGGGAGGCGATAAGTGTGTTCTCCTCCACGCCTGTAATGCTGACCTCCCCATGACCCAGCTCCACCGCCTCCCTGCCCATCTTCTCAACCAGCATGCGCTTGGTCTGGAGGGACACACACATCACCGTACAGGGAGATTACCATCTCTGGAGGCCAGATGGTTGACACGAGAGGTGCTGGATCTCAATATCCAAGTAATAGTCTACTGCAACGGTCATTGACATCAGAATACTTCTGAGTGACATTGAAACTAATGGAGACTCACTGAAGGTGTCGTATCTCAATATCCATGGGATTGTCTACTGCAATAGTCTACTGCAATGGTTATTGCAGTCGTAATATGTCTGTGTAAGAGTGAGATGTAGGAAGAGTGGTAGTTACTGTACCTTATTCCTGCACTCCTTCAGCAGACCCTCCACAAACTTCCAGTTGGTCTGAGCGATGACGGAAGGGGAGAGGTTGGACAGCTTGGGCTGCCGGATGGTAGTGCCCAGGTTCCTGGCCTCCTGGATGTATTTCTGTAATGAGACAGAGAGGACAGGGTCAGACAGGACAGGGTCAGAGAGGACACACGTGGAGTGGCCTAAGAGTAAGCTATACACCAAGGGAGAGTAATCAATCTGGCTCAATGTTCATCATCACATAAACAGAGGGTCACACCACTTGGCAACCAACCACAGAACGTATACAGTGCATACAGTGGATAGATTTCTGGTAACTACTACAGTGAGGGACTGATCATTCCAGAGGAGGGAGAGGGAGGAGCTCTGAGTCAGTTGTATAATGAGCTGAGCTGCCTGTACTGAGGTCATTTCATGATGGACGATGTGTTTCTGTCTTTTAACTTTCTGACCTCAACATCCATCCTGGGAGGCGTGTCAGTGCCATGTGTTTTCTGTGATTCTGTCAAATCAATCGAAATATTGTTTTCTTAATGTGGAGTTAAGTGCACCCTAAAGTGAAACCCTAAACCTGAGAAGAAACCCTGGAAAGTGATCTGGAGTATCAGGTAAAGCTGTGATGTTAGGAGGAGGAGGGAGTGAGGACCACATGGGGGGAGGGGCCATGTGGACGTGGTGTGAGGCTCAGGCCCCACCCACTGCCAACACATACCACATCCACAGTCACAGACTTTAGACAGGGCCTGAAGGACTGCGAGAGCCAGTAGTAGTCTAGAAACAGCAGGAGCTGCAGCTCCGGGAACAGACACTCCACATGCTGGGAGCGTGTGTGTGAGATGGAGAGAGAGAGAGGAGAGAGGAGAGAGGAGAGAGAGAGAGAGAGAGAGAGAGAGAGAGAGAGAGAGAGAGAGAGAGAGAGAGAGAGAGAGAGAGAGAGAGAGAGAGAGAGAGAGAGAGAGAGAGAGAGAGAGAGAGAGAGAGAGAGAGAGAGAGAGAGAGAGAGAGAGAGAGAGAGAGAGAGAGAGAGTGTATGAGAGAAATACAGTAGGTAGATGTGAGGGAGACAGTAGGTGTCAGAGAGATAGAAACAGAAACAGAAAGAGAGGTTAGGTCAAGAGGAAATAATTGAGGGAGAGTAACAGAGAAAAATGGACAAACAAGACTTTAATTCAATCGTTCCAGACGTTAGATATTTAGAAGTGAATACCGCAAGCCATGAAGAAGAGTGAGGAAGAAATCGACAAGAAACTAACGATAACACAAAAACAGAAAGACAAAATCCATGCGAATATGGTTTGGGAATGTTAATCCCGTTTTTCTAGGGCTGCTTGATGTCCTCTCACCTCTCTCTGGTCGTTGTCCAGGTAAAGGTGTTCAGCGTGTTGTTTCTGTCTGTCCTTCCTCCTCCACTGTGCTGGAGCACTCCTCTTCGCCCATCTAACATACAAACAAAACAACTTCACTTAGAAAGACACGAAAGCCAAATAGCAAAGATAGAGACAAAACAAACGTATTTTTAAAGTATTATCAATCAAAGTATGTAAATCAGTCTCTCTTGTGGAGGTGTGATCCTCACTTGTTGCTGACGGGTCCAGTGGAGAGCACGTCAGACTGCAGCCGGGGGAAGAAGCCGTGTTCGTAGCGACCCTGGCCAATCTTCATATCCAGCAGGTGGGGATGCAGGGCCGTGTGGTCGATCTTAACCACCCGCATCTCTATGGCCTTCTCTGGGGTGACACAGAGAGGGGAGGAGGATGAGGTACTGTCACAGCAGATCCATTAGTACCAACCGTCATGGAGGATTTAACAGTCTTTTGTCATTGTTAAGCCACTCTGTGAGTGCCTATGAGTCATAGCACTGAGGAGTCACATAGATTCACCACTCCACATCTCATCTCTGACTCCTCACCGCCACACCTCCATGCTGTGAGTTATCATCACCTGAACTAGGGTTGCAAAATTCCTTTAATCTTATCAAAATTGTCAGGTTTTCCAGTTGTCCTGTTTGGAGGATTCATGATTTCCTGCTTATTCCCTTCTGATTCCGGGAATCTTCCAAACTGGATTTCTGAAAAAACTGGGAATTTTTGCAAATTTATTGGAATTATGCATCCCTAACCTGACCCAACACTCAACATCATCAGCACCAATGACAGCAGGCTACATAGTTAAGACTATTACTACTGTGTAGATAACTGTGTAATGTATTAGGTTAGTACATAACTGGCATGCATGCAATGAATCATACAATTACAGAGAGGAATTTATAGTTAGAAGAAAAAATTCAACCGCTAAATCCATTTTGACATGAATTATTCCAGGTGTTACTGACTGTTCCCATGTGTGTCTTGAAAACATACAAGTATCTTGCACCATCTGAGACAATGATCTCTTAATAGTATAGGTGTGAAAATGGGTTTCCTCTTTTCTTACCCGCCTCGTCGATATTGGTGCACGTCTGGTACATGGAGGTGCGCAGGGTGGGCGTGCGCACGTTCAGCATGCGGATTTTGTCCACGCGGGAGTCAAACACCCTCAACGTGTGTTCCTTGTCCTCGTCATCATGGCAAAGGATCTTACTATCGATGAAGGAGGCGAACATCTGAGTCTCCAGGAAACGGGACAGGAACGGCAGGTAGGGCTCAGGCTGGTCAGAGAGGAAGGAGGCCTGGAATCGACAAGAATCACATTACAAAATGAAGTGAGGACTCCTGGGGGTCAATTAATATGAAAAGCTTTAAACAACATTGAAGACTTCCACTCAAATGAATGTTTCAGAGTCTGGAGTGGCACAGCGTTCCAAATGGCACCCTATTCCCTATATAGTGCTCTACTTTTGACCATAGCCCTAGGGCCCCTATATAGGCTCCTATATAGGGAATCCAGTCCCTGATCTCACCTTGTCAAAGTTCTGCATCTGGTCCCTGTTGCTGAACCAGGACTCCTTGTCCTGGTTGGGCTGGATGACAAACACCTCGTAGTCGGCGAACATCTGGGTGAAGCGGTTGGCGAAGACCTCTCGCACCTGGATGTTGAGCTGGTGCATCTTCAGCTCCTCCTCATCACACTGCACCTTCAGGTCCTTGTTGCTGCTGGCATCCTCCCTCACATCCAGCTGGAAGAGGGAGAGGGGGAGGAAACACAGCGGCTCAGGAAAACGCAGCACAGAAAAATAAAGTGAAAAAGAAGAAGAAAAAGAGGGGTTTGACGACAGAAGTTAAGAAAGCCATAGAGCAGGGGTCGACAACAGGCGGCCGGCGGGGGTGGGTAAGAAAATAACTGTAAAATCACCAATATTCCCACGAATTAAAAATATATACATATGTGATCGTGTAATCAAGGTATGAAATTATTGTTATTATCAAATCCAATCAATGTTTGGGCTTAGATGTGGTCAATTTGCAGTGTTCGAATTATTTGAATTATGTTCCAGCCCCCCGACCATCCGCTGTGATATAAATCAGCCCCGCGGCTGAATCTAGTTGCCTACTCCTGCCATAGAGGGTATGGGTTTCTTATCTCCATGTTAGCTCAGGCTGCTGGAGCACTGATAGGGGCATGGGGGAAGAAGTCTGAGACGTTTTGATTTATTGACAAAAAAAAATGAAAACACATGCATTCCTCTGTTACAATCAAAGTGTGACACAGTTGCAGATCTCAACATGCAAGAGCAGGACAAAAGGACACAGTGAATGAGTCGCCTATACATGTCCGCATAGACTTGAAGATGAGTAATGGCTACGAAGCCCAGATCAGATGGCAGGGATGTGACCCACTGAGCCCTCCTCTAATTCATCGCTCTATACCACTGACCCTAAATCAGGTGGTTACCTTAATGTGGGACATGGCCACAATGACCCTACCTGAAGCCTTACCAACAAAATGAGGAGCTAAAAGCAGACTATCAGAGCAGGCAATCTCTTCAGAGAAAGCTAATGCTAGCCCCTACTAGTCCATAAGCTGCTTACTATGGGCTCCTACAGATATGGAGAGTTGGAGACCTCTCTGTAGTTAAAAGCTAATTCATTCATTCACTGGTCTGTAATGTGATTCTGCTGAAACATTACCATCTATTACCAACGGCCCTCTGTGTCGTGTTCAAAACAGATGGCAATTAGGTTCTGTATGGGCGACAATTTTCTGTTGATGGCAATGTAGCAGACTTCCTCCGTCACCAGGGCTGAGCACAGCACACTCAGAGCTAGCCGGCAGCAGCTTACATGGGCAGCTCATAGAATGCCTTTCCCACCCTTAGTCATTTTCAAAAGAGTGTGACAGACAGGCAGTATTATTCTGCATGAATTTACACTGAGTATACCAAACATTAGGACTCAGTGTATATGCAGACTTTCTATCTAGAATAATATGTTCCAGTCAAACGGATGACAGATGACATGCTCTCACCTTCTCCAGGCTGACCCCAGTCCTCTTGACTAGGGCCTGCAGTCTAGCGATGGTCTCGTTCTCCCTCAGCAGGTAGGAGTTGAGGGGGGAGCTGGCCAGGTTGCCGTTGCGTCTGTCCGTAACCATGTCGGTGGAGCGGAAGCCCCGGTGTTTGGCCTGGCCCTGGCTGTGGAACGGGTTCCCCTCCGGAGACACACCGAAGGCCAACAGCACCTCGGAGATCTCCTGGATGAACTCTAGCTTGTTGGGGAACAGAGGGAGGTCCTCTGGCAGCTCGATGAAGTGGTTGTCGATGTCCACGAAACACAAGTTGGCCTGGAATGACAGGCGGTCTTATTTAGCTTTCATTGTAAACATGTCGGTGAAACAGAGAACACCAGAGAGAAGCAAACTGTGTGATAGTTATGTTCTTGTTATAGCAGAACCATTCCCACTTCGCTCCACTAGGTGGCTTAACGCAGAGCAGTACCAATTGAGGCATAGTGAGAAAAGATGTGGATGACTTCAAGGCATTAACTGAAGACAGTAATATAATATCAACAGATATTCTGAATGGGATAAACTACTCTTTTGAATAAGATCAGCCCTCCATTGTTGATCTGCTGCCTTTCATCTTAAAAGTATTAGGATTTAAATATAGAAATGGATGAATAAGGCAATATTGAGATTGACTTAGGTCCTCAATTCACAAATTCTCAGGCTTTTTTATTCGTCATAGCTCTTTCCATTGGACCGGCTCCAGATGTGTAAAAGCTTGTTGCACACACACAGCACCCTTCCTCCAGGCTCTATGTTGAAGGGCCCTTAGCAGAATTGCTGTGTACAGTAGCAAAGCAACGTGTTTTGATCAACTGTAAAAGCATGGGTAAGCTACAACATGGTTAATGAGGGCTGTTTCTCCTCACAAAGGACACACTCTACCCGTTGAGAACATTATTAAGAAGTAAACACAAACCCATTTTATTTAAGAAAAATCATTAAGCATGAATAATGTTTAATGATAACCATTTAGCATTTATGAATGGGTTATCTAAGTAATTAATCAATCATATAAGTAAATTGATAAAAAATGCACCTCCTTTGTGTAAGTTTGGTGGGAAAATGACTGTTAATCAAAACGAAGGACAAAAACAAGCCTGGAGAGCTAGGGAACGAGGGATGGTTTGTAATCTGGGTTGTAAGGCCCTGTGATTCTCTCTACAGATTAGCCAATTTCATGCCGTCACTTTGTTGGGTGTATCAGACAGTAGATGGCGATGGGGTTGGCAGGAGTGTCCAGAGGGAAGTCGTTGTTAGTATTCTCAGCACAAACACCATTCACGCATTGCAATCTGATTAGAAATGACTTGTTATTGCTCTGACAGGCTGCATTTAAAGAGGGCTGGGCTGAGGGAATCCAACTAAATGGTTTCAGCTAGAGCTGAATGTTTCCAATCAAAAATGCCTTTTGGAGAGAAGGAATAGGGAGGATGGGAGAGGAGAGAAATGAGAGAAATGAAAAAGGTAAACAACCCTAGAGAAATAATTACATGCATAAACCTAAAAAAATATCTATTTCGATTTGTGTGTGCGCGTGTGTGTGTATGTGAGTAGCTGTGCGTATGTGTGTGTGTGCAAACATGCGTGCATAGGTCCATGAGTGTATAGGTTACCTCCTGAGGCAGCTCTAGTTTGGTGCGGTCACCCTCTCCGTTGGAGTGCAGGCCCATCAGGTAGGGCACTGGGGCATCCAGGAAGTGCAGCAGTGAGGCGGGCAGGATGGGCACATAGACATGCTGCCACTGGAAAGGGAACATTAAGGCTGTGATGCTCTCTGCAACAGTCATCAGCCTCTGGTAGTCTGTCACACAAACAACAGAGGAGAGAGTCACAAACTGACTGGTTTTATATGGTCACAAAGGCAAATTGTTTTGACACCTACAGTATGCAATGTATTGTAATGTACAGGGTTAAACAGTCCACTCCAAGTCAAGTGTTTGGCATCCATGTAAACTTCCATCCAGTCCTGTTTATCTACATTCCTTCTCTATCATTCACAACAAGTCTATATTCAGTAGCAGCTCTGTCTTTGCTGTTCTACTGCCAAAATAACTACTAGTTCTTCATTTGGCCTTCTGTTCTCCCCTGTTCTCCCCCCAGAACAGGCCCTCTCCCCTCTCCTCTCCCCCCAGAACAGGCCCTCTCCCCTCTCCTCTCTCCACAGAACAGGCCCTCTCCCCTCTCCTCTCTCCACAGAACAGGCCCTCTCCCCTCTCCTCTCCCCCCAGAATAGGCCCTCTCCCCTCCCCCCAGAACAGGCTCTCTCCCCTCTCCTCTCCCCCCAGAACAGGCCCTCTCCCCTCTCCTCTCTCCACAGAACAGGCCCTCTCCCCTCTCCCCCCAGAACAGGCCCTCTTCTCTCTTCCCCCAGAACAGGCCCTCTCCCATCTCCTCTCTCTCCCCAGAACAGGCCCTCTCCCCTCTCCTCTCTCTCCCCAGAACAGGCCCTCCCCCCTCTCCTCTCTCCCCCCAGAACAAGCCTTCTCCCCTCTCTTCTCTTCCCCCAGAACAGGCCCTCTCCCCTCTCTTCTCTTCCCCCAGAACAGGCCCTATCCCCTCTCTTCTCTTCCCCCAGAACAGGCCCTATCCCCCCAGAACAGGCCCTCTCCCCCCAGAACAGGCCCTCTCCCAGGCTGGGTCTTCCCCTGGTTGGGCCACCTCTCCCAGGACCTGGGCAAGGGACTCAGAGACAGGAATACTAATCTAGCCTGTCTGCTGGTGCTCTGACCTTTCCTGGTGAACAACAGGCCTTTTCAGAGCATGATACCACCTTCCTGAGAAAAACCACAGACAGACACACGCAAACACACACACACACACACACACACACACACACACACACACACACACACACACACACACACACACACACACACACACACACACACACACACACACACACATGCAAATGCAATGAAGTGCGCTCACGCACAATCAAACACATGATAGTATACACACACACAAACACACAAATGCGTGCACACACAAAAACACACAAACCGCACCACATTATCACACACACACAGGCCTTGCCAACAGCTAATCTAGTCTAAGAGAAAACACACTATTAAATAGGGTCATTCATCAGATATTCAACTGGGGCTGATCTAACGAGCTTCAGTGTTGGTGTAGTCCTCCACTTGTCCTCCCCTCTGTTACGCTGCTTTCCACAAGGACTTTCCAAGACGAATAAGGTTATCGGAGCCTATTTGGGTGGTTGAGTGCTAACAGAATGAGAGCTCTATATACGGACTACTAACATGCAGGCCCGGCAGGGGAAATGGCAAGCTGCCATTGATCTACTTGGAGAGATGGGAAAAACAGCAGCAGATGCTCGTTTCAAGGAGGATTAATGTACTGTATGTGGGAAAGACACAGGCCAGGGCAGGGCCTATGTATCTGAGTTATGAATTATGCCTCTATTTTTAGAACAGACACTCTCCAGTCAGCTAATTTTTAGTATGGGGGATCACTTGCCTCAGCCTATGCAGTTTTAACTAACAACACCCTGTCCCTGCTCAGTGGAAAGCTCACAGGTTCACACTCTAGAAAACACTCCTCAGCACACATTCTGCAATGAGCCTTCTGGAGAAAAAAAGGGATGATGTCATCTCCAACCAATCACCTTTACCCTGCATCACTGACTGCGTCCTCCTCCTTATCCTCCTGCAAGGGTTGCCTAGCAACACCACAGCATTGCTCCTCTAGCCCCTGGCGTTTTATAAAGAATTAGCCTTTTCCCTGTCTCCGTAATGGATCCTATCAACACGCCAGTTCCCCAATCCTGAAACAATCTTCCTGCTGCACGCCACTGACTCTGATCAAAGTCAATCCCAGTGTGCTTCCATGGAGGAGGAATACGCCATTCTGTATAATGCTGAAGTGGTTTTCAAAACCTCCAACATTGGTCTCTGAACAAAACAATTCCTGATTGAAGCTGATTTATTATGTATAATGCTGTTTCTTTTCACACATAGTGGAAGACCTGTTTCTATCAATTCTGTAGATCTCATTTTTAAATGTGCTAAATGCCCTGTGTCATATCTAAATATTTCCCATTCCTCCCAAAAAGGTCCTCTTGAATGTGTCCATATTCACTGTCAATCTCTCTCAGTGTGGGTCTGGGATTGAACATGAGCAGGGGGAAACAAAGGCCTGATCACAGCCACCAGAGACAGCCCTTCACAGCACACACACTGCTGCTGCAAAACAGCCTGTTTACCCCAGCAACTCACACCAGCACACGCACGCACGCACGCACGCACGCACGCACGCACGCACGCACACACACACACACACACACACACACACACACACACACACACACACACACACTCACACGCTCACACACACACGCACACACACACACGCACACACACACACACAGTCTTGTACAGCTAACCTTGTGGGGACATACAATTCAGTCCCATTCAAAATCCTATTTTCCCTAACCCCTAACCCTAACCCTAATCCTAACCCGTACTCTTACCCTAACCCTAACCTTAACCCTAACCCTAACCCAAAAACCTAAACTTTATCCTAACCCTAACCCTACAACTAACCCTAGCTCCTAACCTTAATATTTAACTTAATTCTAACCCTAACACTAATTCTAACCTTAACCCTAAACCCCCTAGAAATAGCATTTGACCTTGTGGGGACTAACAAAATGTCCCCAGCTGGTCAACATTTTGTTCGTTTACTATTCTTGTAGGGACTTCTGGTCCCCACAAGAATAGTTAAACACGTCCACACGCACACGCACACGCACACACACAAGCTAGGCCTGAGCTGAGAGCCCATGAGGAGAAATTAACATTTACACAAGCTGGGAAGAACACAGCTTTCTTTAAAGGTCCAATGCAGACGTTTTTATCTCAATATCAAATAACTCCTGGGTAACAATGTTGTACCTTACTGTGATTGTTTCAAATTAAAATGGTTAAAGAATATATATATAAAAATAGCTTCTTAGCAAAGGGCAATGTCTCAAGCAAGAATTTTGCTAGGACTGTCTGGGTAGGGAGGGGAAAACTAGCTGTTATCTGTTATTGGCAGAGTGGTTTGGAACTCTAATTTTATTGGTCTATTAACAAATTTAGCACATGGTGATGTCACTATGGAAGGCCAAAACTCCATCCAACCAAAACATGCATACATTTCAGGCGGTCTTTTCAAACAGCTCTCACACTAAAAGTCCATTATCATTTTCACCATTTCACAGTATTAATACAAACTCATAGTATGGAAATATATATAAAACACTGGGAAATTGAGTTGTTGACTGCACTGGGCCTTTAATGGAATCACAGGATAGTTTATTTAATCTGCCTGGATAATAGTTCCAATGAACATACCGAAGATCCTAACCACAACTGTTATTTCTGATTTCTTCTAAAATGTCAGTATTTCTGTAGAAATAACAAATCCCTTCTAAAAGCGATGGGGACAATAGACAGAAAACCACAGAAAGTTCAGCAGATCAGAGAGAAAGATCCTAAGTAAGGACTTACGCTGTGAGTAGAGCAGGATCTGGATCTCCAACAGGGCGCAGGTAAACAGCTGGAGGACGTTCTCCACCCCCAGCAGCTCAAACACCTGGCTGATAGGGAAGTCAAAGAGAGGCAGCTCTGCCGTGCTGGGCCTCTGGCACACCACTGGCCCATACACCCCCGAGAACTTCAGGGAGCGCCCAGCGGGAGGCAGGGGCACCTCGTACAGGATGTTGTAGACGTAGCTCTCCAAGGGGAGGGGTGGGGGCTGGGGGGAGGAGACGGCCTGGTGGAGCTGCTGGAGCACCTTCCTGCAGGCCTGGGGGAAGGCCATGGGCGCGATGAGGCAGATGCACTTGGACACGTAGAGCGTGTCGCGGCTGATGTCGTAGGAGTTGAAGCGCTGCAGCCGGGAGATGTAGGGCGTGGGGAGAAGCGTATGTTGGGGGTGGGGGTTGAGAGGGTGGGGATGGAGGTGGCGCTGGTCCTCGGGGCACCGCGGGATGGTGGGGGTGTGCAGGATGTCGTATTGTTCAGCATTGTGCATGTGGTACAGGGTCTGCATGGCGCTGCAGATCTGCTTGCTGGTCACCTCCTCGTAGAAAGTGAGGGCAAAGCCGTACGTCCGCGAGCCGTCCTCCCGCGTGATGATGAAGGAGTGGAACTGAGGCTCGCGTGTGTCCGCCTGCGTACGGAAGGCCAGACCCTTTGGCATACACAGCTGAGAGAGGAGGTAATAGATCAGGTTAGTCGGTCAGCTAAACAATACAGGTCCTAATCCATAATGACACACAGATGTAAACCCTGGAAACAGAAATGGGTGTAGCTTCAAATAAAATATACTTTGTGTTAGTTACACATTCCGCAGTTCCCTTACCATGCCAACGGCATCCTGGTCAAAGGGACTCCACTCCACATTCTCTGGGTAGTGCGCTAGAACTTTGGACTTAAAGGTTCTCCGCAGTGGACTCTGCTCAAAATTCTCACCTGAAAGAGAGGGAGAAATAGAGGGACAGAGAAAAAGAAAGAAGAAAAAAGAGAGCAAAAAAATCAGGACTCAGGGCCCAAAGAGCAACAGAAGCACAAAAGTATGCAGAGGCCCAATCAGAAGCAGACTTGAGGCACAAGACAACCCTCCTCACAGGAAATAGGAAGTGAGCACAGTGGTCTGGAGAGAAAGGCTGTATTGCATCATGTAAAGCTGTCAACAGCATCCTGTACTGGGCCAGTGAAGGAAAGTAACCGCTGCCAAAGAGGTCAAATAGTCAGATAGTAATACTATGTATTGGGTTTTTCTTGTATAAATCTATTCAGAAAAAGACAATGCTTGTTGCTTATAAGAAAACAAACATCTACATATATAATTACCAGTAAAGTGACAGCTTTTATGGCAATACAGGCAAAGCAACCCGCAAAACAATCAATCAATCAAACAAACCAACACAAATTAAATTGATTCAGATCCACAGTGAAAGCAGAAGTGATGCACACACCAAGACATGATTGATAAGTCATTCAGAGTGGAAGGGGAGAGAACACATTGGCCAAGCAACACCAGCGCTGGTACATGTAGGTAGAACTGGGTGTGTGAGAGGTAGAGACAAAGTGATTGTCAAACAGATTGGCTTGTTGTTCAGTAGCTAGCTTCCAAAAGAGGAGGTGAAGGTAGAGCAGGAGGAGGAGGAGGAGGAGGAGGAGGAGGAGGAGGAGGAGGAAGAAGAAGAAGAAGAAGAAGGAGTAGGAGGAGAGAGGGAGGACCGGGAAGGGTGGAAAGAGGGAGGAAGGACAGAAGGAAAAGTGCTTGCAGAGTTCCCCTCATCTGTACAGAACTGAGTTCTCAGAAACATTACAAATCAACAAAAGGAGAGTGCTGTGAAACAAGGGCGTGTCAGGATAAAGGAGCAAGCGGAGGTGAGGTTATTCTGAGGAGGGGGGCTGGTGGGGGTTACCTTCATCTGCACTCGCCAATCCTCTGGCCCCATCTCTGAATTTAGTAGCCTCTATATACTGGCATAAAGCTACACAACAGATAAAACAACAGTAATTAATCACATGGCTACTACTGAGTACCGCATCACTTCTCAATATGTGCACACACAGCAGGAGTTACTCAGGACAGAAGGGTTCTGACAGTGTTCTCCTATAGGTGAGAGAAACACTGAGGGAACAACACATCCTCTTCATGTGTCGTATGGAGGCACAGTGTTTCTGTCAGGTTTAGGTTTCTGTTAAGATTCTGTCTAAACCAGCTGGGTGTGTTGTCAGAGAATGATGTGTGTTGCTGTAGCAATGCAATGCTCTCCTTTCCAAAACCCATGATTAATCCCTGTTGTCAGTGCTATGCTGTGGATTATGGTATTACAGTGAACACACTTGAAGAGCTGTATCTGTGTGTTATAATACATGAGGGAATATGATCAGGCCTGTGCTGGTTCTGAAGGAAGCAACCCAGTGTAACTTACGGAGAATGAGATCATTTAAAAACACCTGAGAGGATTGTGGACGATCCAAAAAAACACACAATAACTGTAGTGTTTCAGAACAAGTGGAATGTGGTAGACACAGGACTATAAAAAAGAGACAAGGGTACTGAACAAAGAAAGCATTTGTTAAACAATAAGTTCTTCTGAAAGTACTAAAAAATATGTGCTCCGGTGTAAGTCAAAGTTATGAATGACACACTGTCTTCCCTGTATGGTCATAACAGTGGATTGTCCCATTGAGTCTTGTCTTGAAAAAGGCCTGGCAGCTCAAATATCAATAATAAACTGTCTCCATTCTATACTGTTGCCTTTGTCTTTCTCTAGTCAAAGCTATGAACAAACATGTTCTTGATTGACAGGGGTAGAAGTCGGTAGATCATGTGTATCCTAAGACAATCAGTGGGAGATCATAATAAGACTCTCTAGACTGGTCCCTGTGTTCCTTCCTACACTGTCCAAAAAGATAGATAAACCTGGGGGATGGATGTTATTGTACAGTACAATTTGCAAATACCACGCCCCTCCCATACACCCCAAAGTCTGCCACCTATGACTGAGAAAACCTACATGCCAAGTATAGAGATTATCTTGACATCACAGTAAATATGGAATACTTGCTTCTATTAGTATTAGTCTAATAGGCTTCCTCAAAGAGGAAGCCCCCCCCACATCTCTGTCAAATACTTAAATGATATGTTTTGATTATACTGACTGCTGTTTGCAAGGGCCAATATGTTTTGATTATATTATTATTATACTGATATCTTAGCAAGGGCCAATAGTCAGCCAAAGTAAATGATCTCCATCCCTGGGGAGTTTATAGCACACCTGCTATCGCACAGGTGTCAGTCTGCTGATTCATTCAGTGTTATCCTGATTTAGACACAGAGAAGGAGAGAGAAAACCTAGGTCTGCATCTCTCTCCTTGTGCCATGGCTAGGGTCCAGTCCTCCTCCAGTCCGGCTGTCACACACATTATACACCACATTTTAGAGCTGAGGGAGCCTGTGGCTGCGTGGGACGTATGACGTGCCCTCTCTTGTCTTCCATGAGTCAGGAGATCCAGTCCAATCCAGAGCCTCTCCTAGACCTTCCTCTCTAACCCATCAGATTTCTAACTTCCTCTCTGTGATAACCCACAAATAGGACCATTTCTGATTGGTCTGATGGGTAAACCTGTCTGGCCTAACCCATCATTTTCCTCACCCACTCACCTACAGTGGGGTGATCCAGTGATGACACACAGTACATCAGATTATTGATGATGCTGTGGAAAAGAAGTCCTTTCTTCCTGAGTACTGAGTAATGTGATTGATTCATTGTGTGTCTGCTTGACCATGTTATTCTGCTTATTTTAGCTGGAATTTAGTGACAGCTGAACTAAGCTGAAGAATCACTAGCTAGGTTTCCATCCAGCTGGTGACAGATTTTCATGTGAATATTCTAAAATCTGCATAAATAGAACATGCACATTTTCCCACCAGTTGTGTGTTTCCACCAAACTGATCAAAATCAATGCTTGATGATGTAGTGCTCACAAAATGTACTTTTTCGCTTAAGTTTTTATGTACGGAATAAAAATCTGATGTTCAATGTGTTTCCATCACATTTTCAACTCTACCTATAGTTTTGTCACAAAAAACGATTGTGTTAAATACAAAAATGTGTCTACTCTGGTTTTGACATGTACACTCTATCCAACAGCTCACAGATACAGTGTGGGTAGACTGTGCAGGGAGGCTAGTCTATATGATGAGATTATTATGGATAAGAGCAAGAATGTTTATATTTATCAAAATGGTAGTCAAGTATCATTCATCATGTCACCAGAATAAGACCCTCAACATTTATTGTAAAGGAGTATTAAGCTCATACCATGCACTTTCACCACCCTGTGAAGTTCATCATTATTTATTTCATCTGTAGCCTAATAAACTGCATGCTTTCCCGAGCTGTCGTGGGAGGATCACACACCATGTTATTGCGTGGCTCCCCAAGTTTACTTCGATATGATGGTTGTTAAATCAATATTTGCAGATAAAGACATTTCCACCACCATTTTGTGCATAATTAATTTTACAGACACAGAACGATACCACCATGTCAAACCAACAAATTATCTGACACCATTTATAAAATCTTACCAAAACCTTGTGTATCCATCACAGGTGTCATGATTATTTTTATACGGTATGACTTTACTCGCATAAAAACAGTGGATGGAAACGTGGTTTGTGATGATGATGAGGGAAAATAAATGCTAATGCTCACCCTATTTTATTTCACTGTGCGTCTTTGCTGTGATTCAGATGTCTAAAGGTAAGTGTTGATGTCTCTGTTAATCAACCGGGGGTTAGACAAAAATACATATTTTTTTGCCCAATGTTTTTATGAATGTCGCTAGCAACAACAGAATAAACTAATTACATACTTACAGTAGAAAAGAGGAGAGTATCTTCTATCTCAACTTCTAACTTTGAGCCAATTACACTCACTGGAGTATCTGACATAGGCTTTGAAAAGCACCAGTGAATAGGCTACCAGTGCGACAAGTGCCGCTGACTGCTGGTAAGCTTTCTTGACTTGGACATTTTTGCCAATACATGGCTAACCTTTGTTAAACCAGCAGCTTCACCCACAGCGAGCAGGCGACAGGGAAGTACTACCATTGACCTTTGGGTCTAGGGCTCCCTTGTGTGTCTGCTTGCTCCTCAGGTTGTTCTTGCTCCCCTCAGTTCCTCGTTCCGAGTTGTTCTTTCTCCCAGGGCCACAGTCCCAGCACCAAACCCAGCACATAACCCCTGGTTTTCCAGCCCTGATATCAGCACAATTTCCAACCCAGCCCCAACACCAACCCAGTTCTTCCTGGTCCCAGCCCCAATAGCAGCACCAACCCTGGATACAGAAGTAACCAACCACAATTGCCACCTCCAGCCAGAAACTGCCAGACCCCACCCCTTACCCTCTCCCAACATAAAGACACAAACATACCGTCAACCATTACACATGACCAGGTATTCCTAAACTGCATCAGGGGTATGCTAAAGAATTATGTGATTCACTTTTTGCCTTTTTTAAACAGACAGGGACGTTGGACCATCAAAGAGGTGCAAATATGATGAGAACTACATTGATTTGGGGTTCAATTATATTGGGAGTAGTGCCTTTCCTCAGCCACAGTGTGTTATACCTGCCAAAGTACAATATCACAACTCAATGAAACCTTCAGTCTTGCGCAGACATTTAGAAACAAAACATGCCAATTTGAAAAATAAGCCACAGGAGTTTTTTGAGTGAGAATTAAGACGACTTTTCAGTAGTAAGACATGTATAAAAGCAACAGATACCATTAATAAGAAGGGGCTAGAAGCGTCTTAGAGTTGAAGTCAGAAGTTTACATACACTTAGGTTGGAGTCATTAAAACTGGTTTTTCAACCACTCCACAAATTTCTTGTTAACAACTATAGTTTGGGCAAGTCGGTTAGGACATCTACTTTGTGCATGACACAAGTCATTTTTCCAACAATTGTTTACAGACAGAGTACTTCACTTATATTCACTGTATCACAATTCCAGTTGGTCAGACGTTTACATACACAAAGTAGACTGTGCCTTTAAACAGCTTGGAAAATTCCAGAAAATGATGTCATGGCTTTAGAAGCTTCTGATAGGCTAATTGACATAATTTGAGTCAATTGGAGGTGTACCTGATGTGTATTTTCTACACTATGCAATGATATGGGCAGCGACCATGTAACGATTTTACAACATACAGAAGTGCGCTGGTTATCAAGGGGAAAAGTATTGACACATTTTTTTAAAAATTGAGAGACGATCTTAAAGTTTTCTTTACTGACCATAATTTTCACTTGTCTCACCACTTGCATGATGACGAGTTTCTCACACGACTGGCCTATCTGGGTGATGTTTCTTCTCGCCTGAATGATCTGAATCTAGTATTACAGGGACTCTCCGCAACTATATTCAATGTGCGGGACAAAATTGAGGCTATGATTAAGAAGTTAGAGCTCTTGTCTGTCTGGATTAACAAGGACAACACACAGGTCTTTCAAGCATTGTATGATTTTTTTGTGTGCAAATTAACTCAAGCTTACGAACAATGTCAAATGTAATATAGCGAAGCACCTGAATGAGTTGGGTGTGCAATTACGCAGGTACTTTCCCGAAACGGATGACACAAACAAATGGATTCGTTATCCCTTTCATGCCCTGCCTCCAGTCCACTTACCGATATCTGAACAAGAGAGCCTCATCGAAATTGCAACAAGTGGTTCTGTGAAAATGTTATTTAATCAGAAGCCACTGCCAGATTTCTTGCGCTGTTACAACACTGATGTCCTATGCAACCATGTACCTATGTGAGAGTGGATTCTCGGCCCTCACTAGCATGAAAACTAAATACAGGCACAGACTGTGTGTGAAAAATGATTTAAAACTGAGACTCTCTCTAATATAACCCAACATTGCAGAGTTATGTGCATCCTTTCAAGCACAGCCTGCTCATTAACCTGTGGTGAGTTATTCACAATTTTTGATGAACAAATACGGTTTTATATGTAAGATGGCTAAATAAAGAGCAAAATTATTGATTATTATTATATTATTATTATGTGTGCCCTGGTTCTATAAGAGCTCTCTGTCACTTCCTACGAGCTGGGTTGTGACAAAAACTCACACTCTTTCTTATGTTTAATAAATGTATATTTTAGTGTGTTTGTGGCAGGCTTACAATGATGGCAAAAAATAACATTATAAAGTGCGCTTTGATTTGATTTGATTATAAAAAGTTTAGGAACCTGATGATTGTTACCTGTTTGATTGTTACCTGTTTTTGTTTATTGACTGCATTTCTTTTTAGTCTTTTGTTAGTTTCTCATTTCATTAACTTAAGTTGATTGATTGCTTATTGTTTGAATTGTTTATTATTTAGATTTTTTACTACATTTTATTAGAAATGTTAACTTGTAAATTATTATTGTGTTTTCGCTGTAAAACATTTTAAAAATCGAACATGATGGGTAGATTAACAAGATGTTTATCTTTCATTTGCTGTATTGGACTTGTTAATGTGTGAAAGTTACATATTTCAAAAATATTTTTGAATTTCGCGCGCTGCCTTTTCAGCGGAATGTTGGGGGGGGGGGGGGTCCGCTAGCGGAACGTGTGTCCTAGAAAGGTTAAAGAATAAATACTGAAAATATGATGTGAACATTAGTAGCATATATAATGCACCACAAAACACTAGGCCTATACATCACTACGTAAGTTTGTGTTATGGCTGGTTTTCAGTGATATGTAGTTAGCTCTGAATACTGTACAAGGCAGGGCCCCTAATAGCCAAGAAAAAAGTGATCAATTAACACTTGTTTAACAAGCATTTGTGGGTGTTTAAAAGACACTGTCACAGGTCACTGAATTCATTATTTCTCTACCAGTAGGCCAGGTACACATGCCTACTCACACACGGTACTGGTCTCATCCATGGAATAGCCAAAGTCACAATGAGTCAGGGTCAGTTCAGAAAGCACTGGCCCCTTCCTCTCTGTGTCAGCCAGGTCAGTATTACTTATTAGGTATCCCTCTTCCTGGGGTCCAAAACTATATAAAAACACTTACATTACATATACAACAAAAGATACAAAAGTACATCATATAACATTATTACACCAATACATATCTACAATACAACATGTTTAATACCACCATACAACAATATCACAGTGTATGCATGTGTCTGTACCTTCGTGTGTGTCTCTTCAGTGTTATCATGTGGGGGAAAATAGGACAATGCATTTACCCCACCCACTCCCCTCCCCCATATCCCAGTGTGTGCCACCCATGACTGAGAAACGTACATGCTAAATAGAGTCCATATCATCATTTCCTAAAAGGTATGGAAAATTTGCTATTTTACTATTTGTCCAGTAGGTTTCCTCAGTGAGGAAGCCCCACAACTATGTTAAAGAGAATATGATACAGACGTCAGTAGTCTCTGTAATGCACCTCAAAACACTAGGCCTATACATCACTGTGTAAATTAGTGTTTAGCCTGGTTTTCCTTGTTATGTAGTTACTGCTGAATACTGTCTAAGGCAGGGCCCCTAATAGCCAAGAAAAAAAGGTATCAATTAACACTCTTGTTTAACATGCATTTGTTGGTGTTAAAAGCCACTGCCATGGGCCACTGAATTCATTATTTCTCTGCCAGCAGGCTTAGTACACATGCTCATCCATGGAATTAGTACTTAGTACTGCACAAGAACTAAGAGGTCGTCATTTTGACTGCTTCATGCCCTCTACTCCTTATTCTTCCATTGTCAGTTAATTGGAACAGCATCTTCAGAGCATTGCATTTCTCTGAAGAACAGGTGAAAACAAAACATTTTCATCAAACTTTCATTATGGTCTGCTACTTCACATCATGAAAGTATGTACTTTACTGACACTACTTGATTATAGCACTAAGGGTGGCATAGGAACATGGGTCATGGTAGTCTATTTACTATGTTGGCTGTCTATATAAAAGTTATCAAAATGTACTATTGTTCACATTCAAGGATTTCATGGAATTCAATGTACACTATTCAGAAATGTATTATTGAATGCAGCCATTTCACACCCACAATGCAACACATCTGGAAAAGGGGACCGCTCTCAAAAATGTGTGTGAGGGGGGACTTGTTCAATACAGTAGACCACAAAGTTGCAGGAACACTGGACACAGCCAAAATTAATAAGTATTCTTTCACAGTGTAAAGACTGATACAAATAATTTTCACTTGTCTCACCACTTGCATGATGATGAGTTTCTCACACGACTGGCCTATCTGGGTGATGTTTCTTCCCGCCTGAATAATCTGAATCTAGTATTACAGGGACTCTCTCAACTATACTCAATGTGCGGGACAAAATTGAGGCTATGATTAAGAAGTTAGAGCTCTTGTCTGTCTGGATTAACAAGGACAACACACAGGTCTTTCAAGCATTGTATGATTTTTTGTGTGCAAATTAACTCAAGCTTACGAACAATGTCAAATGTGATATAGCGAAGCACCTGAATGAGTTGGGTGTGCAATTACGCAGATAATTTCCGGAAAACGGATGACACAAACAACTGGATTCGTTATCCCTTTCATGCCCTACCTCCAGTCCACTTACCGATATCTGAACAAGAGAGCCTGATCGAAATTGCAACAAGTGGTTCTGTGAAAATGTTATTTAATCAGAAGCCACTGCCAGATTTCTTGCGCTGTTACAACACTGATGTCCTATGCAACCATGTACCTATGTGAGAGTGGATTCTCGGCCCTCACTAGCATGAAAACTAAATACAGGCACAGACTGTGTGTGAAAAATGATTTAAAACTGAGACTCTCTCTAATATAACCCAACATTGCAGAGTTATGTGCATCCTTTCAAGCACAGCCTGCTCATTAACCCGTGGTGAGTTATTCACAATTTTTGATGAACAAATACGGTTTTATATGTAAGATGGCTAAATAAAGAGCAAAATTATTGATTATTATTATATTATTATTATGTGTGCCCTGGTTCTATAAGAGCTCTCTGTCACTTCCTACGAGCTGGGTTGTGACAAAAACTCACACTCTTTCTTATGTTTAATAAATGTATATTTTAGTGTGTTTGTGGCAGGCTTACAATGATGGCAAAAAATAACATTATAAAGTGCGCTTTGATTTGATTTGATTATAAAAAGTTTAGGAACCTGATGATTGTTACCTGTTTGATTGTTACCTGTTTTTGTTTATTGACTGCATTTCTTTTTAGTCTTTTGTTAGTTTCTCATTTCATTAACTTAAGTTGATTGATTGCTTATTGTTTGAATTGTTTATTATTTAGATTTTTTACTACATTTTATTAGAAATGTTAACTTGTAAATTATTATTGTGTTTTCGCTGTAAAACATTTTAAAAATCGAACATGATGGGTAGATTAACAAGATGTTTATCTTTCATTTGCTGTATTGGACTTGTTAATGTGTGAAAGTTACATATTTCAAAAATATTTTTGAATTTCGCGCGCTGCCTTTTCAGCGGAATGTTGGGGGGGGGGGGGGTCCGCTAGCGGAACGTGTGTCCTAGAAAGGTTAAAGAATAAATACTGAAAATATGATGTGAACATTAGTAGCATATATAATGCACCACAAAACACTAGGCCTATACATCACTACGTAAGTTTGTGTTATGGCTGGTTTTCAGTGATATGTAGTTAGCTCTGAATACTGTACAAGGCAGGGCCCCTAATAGCCAAGAAAAAAGTGATCAATTAACACTTGTTTAACAAGCATTTGTGGGTGTTTAAAAGACACTGTCACAGGTCACTGAATTCATTATTTCTCTACCAGTAGGCCAGGTACACATGCCTACTCACACACGGTACTGGTCTCATCCATGGAATAGCCAAAGTCACAATGAGTCAGGGTCAGTTCAGAAAGCACTGGCCCCTTCCTCTCTGTGTCAGCCAGGTCAGTATTACTTATTAGGTATCCCTCTTCCTGGGGTCCAAAACTATATAAAAACACTTACATTACATATACAACAAAAGATACAAAAGTACATCATATAACATTATTACACCAATACATATCTACAATACAACATGTTTAATACCACCATACAACAATATCACAGTGTATGCATGTGTCTGTACCTTCGTGTGTGTCTCTTCAGTGTTATCATGTGGGGGAAAATAGGACAATGCATTTACCCCACCCACTCCCCTCCCCCATATCCCAGTGTGTGCCACCCATGACTGAGAAACGTACATGCTAAATAGAGTCCATATCATCATTTCCTAAAAGGTATGGAAAATTTGCTATTTTACTATTTGTCCAGTAGGTTTCCTCAGTGAGGAAGCCCCACAACTATGTTAAAGAGAATATGATACAGACGTCAGTAGTCTCTGTAATGCACCTCAAAACACTAGGCCTATACATCACTGTGTAAATTAGTGTTTAGCCTGGTTTTCCTTGTTATGTAGTTACTGCTGAATACTGTCTAAGGCAGGGCCCCTAATAGCCAAGAAAAAAAGGTATCAATTAACACTCTTGTTTAACATGCATTTGTTGGTGTTAAAAGCCACTGCCATGGGCCACTGAATTCATTATTTCTCTGCCAGCAGGCTTAGTACACATGCTCATCCATGGAATTAGTACTTAGTACTGCACAAGAACTAAGAGGTCGTCATTTTGACTGCTTCATGCCCTCTACTCCTTATTCTTCCATTGTCAGTTAATTGGAACAGCATCTTCAGAGCATTGCATTTCTCTGAAGAACAGGTGAAAACAAAACATTTTCATCAAACTTTCATTATGGTCTGCTACTTCACATCATGAAAGTATGTACTTTACTGACACTACTTGATTATAGCACTAAGGGTGGCATAGGAACATGGGTCATGGTAGTCTATTTACTATGTTGGCTGTCTATATAAAAGTTATCAAAATGTACTATTGTTCACATTCAAGGATTTCATGGAATTCAATGTACACTATTCAGAAATGTATTATTGAATGCAGCCATTTCACACCCACAATGCAACACATCTGGAAAAGGGGACCGCTCTCAAAAATGTGTGTGAGGGGGGACTTGTTCAATACAGTAGACCACAAAGTTGCAGGAACACTGGACACAGCCAAAATTAATAAGTATTCTTTCACAGTGTAAAGACTGATACAAATAATTTTCACTTGTCTCACCACTTGCATGATGATGAGTTTCTCACACGACTGGCCTATCTGGGTGATGTTTCTTCCCGCCTGAATAATCTGAATCTAGTATTACAGGGACTCTCTCAACTATACTCAATGTGCGGGACAAAATTGAGGCTATGATTAAGAAGTTAGAGCTCTTGTCTGTCTGGATTAACAAGGACAACACACAGGTCTTTCAAGCATTGTATGATTTTTTGTGTGCAAATTAACTCAAGCTTACGAACAATGTCAAATGTGATATAGCGAAGCACCTGAATGAGTTGGGTGTGCAATTACGCAGATAATTTCCGGAAAACGGATGACACAAACAACTGGATTCGTTATCCCTTTCATGCCCTACCTCCAGTCCACTTACCGATATCTGAACAAGAGAGCCTGATCGAAATTGCAACAAGTGGTTCTGTGAAAATGTTATTTAATCAGAAGCCACTGCCAGATTTCTTGCGCTGTTACAACACTGATGTCCTATGCAACCATGTACCTATGTGAGAGTGGATTCTCGGCCCTCACTAGCATGAAAACTAAATACAGGCACAGACTGTGTGTGAAAAATGATTTAAAACTGAGACTCTCTCTAATATAACCCAACATTGCAGAGTTATGTGCATCCTTTCAAGCACAGCCTGCTCATTAACCCGTGGTGAGTTATTCACAATTTTTGATGAACAAATACGGTTTTATATGTAAGATGGCTAAATAAAGAGCAAAATTATTGATTATTATTATATTATTATTATGTGTGCCCTGGTTCTATAAGAGCTCTCTGTCACTTCCTACGAGCTGGGTTGTGACAAAAACTCACACTCTTTCTTATGTTTAATAAATGTATATTTTAGTGTGTTTGTGGCAGGCTTACAATGATGGCAAAAAATAACATTATAAAGTGCGCTTTGATTTGATTTGATTATAAAAAGTTTAGGAACCTGATGATTGTTACCTGTTTGATTGTTACCTGTTTTTGTTTATTGACTGCATTTCTTTTTAGTCTTTTGTTAGTTTCTCATTTCATTAACTTAAGTTGATTGATTGCTTATTGTTTGAATTGTTTATTATTTAGATTTTTTACTACATTTTATTAGAAATGTTAACTTGTAAATTATTATTGTGTTTTCGCTGTAAAACATTTTAAAAATCGAACATGATGGGTAGATTAACAAGATGTTTATCTTTCATTTGCTGTATTGGACTTGTTAATGTGTGAAAGTTACATATTTCAAAAATATTTTTGAATTTCGCGCGCTGCCTTTTCAGCGGAATGTTGGGGGGGGGGGGGGGGGGGGGTCCGCTAGCGGAACGTGTGTCCTAGAAAGGTTAAAGAATAAATACTGAAAATATGATGTGAACATTAGTAGCATATATAATGCACCACAAAACACTAGGCCTATACATCACTACGTAAGTTTGTGTTATGGCTGGTTTTCAGTGATATGTAGTTAGCTCTGAATACTGTACAAGGCAGGGCCCCTAATAGCCAAGAAAAAAGTGATCAATTAACACTTGTTTAACAAGCATTTGTGGGTGTTTAAAAGACACTGTCACAGGTCACTGAATTCATTATTTCTCTACCAGTAGGCCAGGTACACATGCCTACTCACACACGGTACTGGTCTCATCCATGGAATAGCCAAAGTCACAATGAGTCAGGGTCAGTTCAGAAAGCACTGGCCCCTTCCTCTCTGTGTCAGCCAGGTCAGTATTACTTATTAGGTATCCCTCTTCCTGGGGTCCAAAACTATATAAAAACACTTACATTACATATACAACAAAAGATACAAAAGTACATCATATAACATTATTACACCAATACATATCTACAATACAACATGTTTAATACCACCATACAACAATATCACAGTGTATGCATGTGTCTGTACCTTCGTGTGTGTCTCTTCAGTGTTATCATGTGGGGGAAAATAGGACAATGCATTTACCCCACCCACTCCCCTCCCCCATATCCCAGTGTGTGCCACCCATGACTGAGAAACGTACATGCTAAATAGAGTCCATATCATCATTTCCTAAAAGGTATGGAAAATTTGCTATTTTACTATTTGTCCAGTAGGTTTCCTCAGTGAGGAAGCCCCACAACTATGTTAAAGAGAATATGATACAGACGTCAGTAGTCTCTGTAATGCACCTCAAAACACTAGGCCTATACATCACTGTGTAAATTAGTGTTTAGCCTGGTTTTCCTTGTTATGTAGTTACTGCTGAATACTGTCTAAGGCAGGGCCCCTAATAGCCAAGAAAAAAAGGTATCAATTAACACTCTTGTTTAACATGCATTTGTTGGTGTTAAAAGCCACTGCCATGGGCCACTGAATTCATTATTTCTCTGCCAGCAGGCTTAGTACACATGCTCATCCATGGAATTAGTACTTAGTACTGCACAAGAACTAAGAGGTCGTCATTTTGACTGCTTCATGCCCTCTACTCCTTATTCTTCCATTGTCAGTTAATTGGAACAGCATCTTCAGAGCATTGCATTTCTCTGAAGAACAGGTGAAAACAAAACATTTTCATCAAACTTTCATTATGGTCTGCTACTTCACATCATGAAAGTATGTACTTTACTGACACTACTTGATTATAGCACTAAGGGTGGCATAGGAACATGGGTCATGGTAGTCTATTTACTATGTTGGCTGTCTATATAAAAGTTATCAAAATGTACTATTGTTCACATTCAAGGATTTCATGGAATTCAATGTACACTATTCAGAAATGTATTATTGAATGCAGCCATTTCACACCCACAATGCAACACATCTGGAAAAGGGGACCGCTCTCAAAAATGTGTGTGAGGGGGGACTTGTTCAATACAGTAGACCACAAAGTTGCAGGAACACTGGACACAGCCAAAATTAATAAGTATTCTTTCACAGTGTAAAGACTGATACAAATAATTTTCACTTGTCTCACCACTTGCATGATGATGAGTTTCTCACACGACTGGCCTATCTGGGTGATGTTTCTTCCCGCCTGAATAATCTGAATCTAGTATTACAGGGACTCTCTCAACTATACTCAATGTGCGGGACAAAATTGAGGCTATGATTAAGAAGTTAGAGCTCTTGTCTGTCTGGATTAACAAGGACAACACACAGGTCTTTCAAGCATTGTATGATTTTTTGTGTGCAAATTAACTCAAGCTTACGAACAATGTCAAATGTGATATAGCGAAGCACCTGAATGAGTTGGGTGTGCAATTACGCAGATAATTTCCGGAAAACGGATGACACAAACAACTGGATTCGTTATCCCTTTCATGCCCTACCTCCAGTCCACTTACCGATATCTGAACAAGAGAGCCTGATCGAAATTGCAACAAGTGGTTCTGTGAAAATGTTATTTAATCAGAAGCCACTGCCAGATTTCTTGCGCTGTTACAACACTGATGTCCTATGCAACCATGTACCTATGTGAGAGTGGATTCTCGGCCCTCACTAGCATGAAAACTAAATACAGGCACAGACTGTGTGTGAAAAATGATTTAAAACTGAGACTCTCTCTAATATAACCCAACATTGCAGAGTTATGTGCATCCTTTCAAGCACAGCCTGCTCATTAACCCGTGGTGAGTTATTCACAATTTTTGATGAACAAATACGGTTTTATATGTAAGATGGCTAAATAAAGAGCAAAATTATTGATTATTATTATATTATTATTATGTGTGCCCTGGTTCTATAAGAGCTCTCTGTCACTTCCTACGAGCTGGGTTGTGACAAAAACTCACACTCTTTCTTATGTTTAATAAATGTATATTTTAGTGTGTTTGTGGCAGGCTTACAATGATGGCAAAAAATAACATTATAAAGTGCGCTTTGATTTGATTTGATTATAAAAAGTTTAGGAACCTGATGATTGTTACCTGTTTGATTGTTACCTGTTTTTGTTTATTGACTGCATTTCTTTTTAGTCTTTTGTTAGTTTCTCATTTCATTAACTTAAGTTGATTGATTGCTTATTGTTTGAATTGTTTATTATTTAGATTTTTTACTACATTTTATTAGAAATGTTAACTTGTAAATTATTATTGTGTTTTCGCTGTAAAACATTTAAATAATCGAACATGATGGGTAGATTAACAAGATGTTTATCTTTCATTTGCTGTATTGGATTTGTTAATGTGTGAAAGTTACATATTTCAAAAATATTTTTGAATTTCGCGCGCTGCCTTTTCAGCGGAATGTTGGGGGGGGGGGGGGGGGGGGGGTCCGCTAGCGGAACGTGTGTCCTAGAAAGGTTAAAGAATAAATACTGAAAATATGATGTGAACATTAGTAGCATATATAATGCACCACAAAACACTAGGCCTATACATCACTACGTAAGTTTGTGTTATGGCTGGTTTTCAGTGATATGTAGTTAGCTCTGAATACTGTACAAGGCAGGGCCCCTAATAGCCAAGAAAAAAGTGATCAATTAACACTTGTTTAACAAGCATTTGTGGGTGTTTAAAAGACACTGTCACAGGTCACTGAATTCATTATTTCTCTACCAGTAGGCCAGGTACACATGCCTACTCACACACGGTACTGGTCTCATCCATGGAATAGCCAAAGTCACAATGAGTCAGGGTCAGTTCAGAAAGCACTGGCCCCTTCCTCTCTGTGTCAGCCAGGTCAGTATTACTTATTAGGTATCCCTCTTCCTGGGGTCCAAAACTATATAAAAACACTTACATTACATATACAACAAAAGATACAAAAGTACATCATATAACATTATTACACCAATACATATCTACAATACAACATGTTTAATACCACCATACAACAATATCACAGTGTATGCATGTGTCTGTACCTTCGTGTGTGTCTCTTCAGTGTTATCATGTGGGGGAAAATAGGACAATGCATTTACCCCACCCACTCCCCTCCCCCATATCCCAGTGTGTGCCACCCATGACTGAGAAACGTACATGCTAAATAGAGTCCATATCATCATTTCCTAAAAGGTATGGAAAATTTGCTATTTTACTATTTGTCCAGTAGGTTTCCTCAGTGAGGAAGCCCCACAACTATGTTAAAGAGAATATGATACAGACGTCAGTAGTCTCTGTAATGCACCTCAAAACACTAGGCCTATACATCACTGTGTAAATTAGTGTTTAGCCTGGTTTTCCTTGTTATGTAGTTACTGCTGAATACTGTCTAAGGCAGGGCCCCTAATAGCCAAGAAAAAAAGGTATCAATTAACACTCTTGTTTAACATGCATTTGTTGGTGTTAAAAGCCACTGCCATGGGCCACTGAATTCATTATTTCTCTGCCAGCAGGCTTAGTACACATGCTCATCCATGGAATTAGTACTTAGTACTGCACAAGAACTAAGAGGTCGTCATTTTGACTGCTTCATGCCCTCTACTCCTTATTCTTCCATTGTCAGTTAATTGGAACAGCATCTTCAGAGCATTGCATTTCTCTGAAGAACAGGTGAAAACAAAACATTTTCATCAAACTTTCATTATGGTCTGCTACTTCACATCATGAAAGTATGTACTTTACTGACACTACTTGATTATAGCACTAAGGGTGGCATAGGAACATGGGTCATGGTAGTCTATTTACTATGTTGGCTGTCTATATAAAAGTTATCAAAATGTACTATTGTTCACATTCAAGGATTTCATGGAATTCAATGTACACTATTCAGAAATGTATTATTGAATGCAGCCATTTCACACCCACAATGCAACACATCTGGAAAAGGGGACCGCTCTCAAAAATGTGTGTGAGGGGGGACTTGTTCAATACAGTAGACCACAAAGTTGCAGGAACACTGGACACAGCCAAAATTAATAAGTATTCTTTCACAGTGTAAAGACTGATACAAATAATTTTCACTTGTCTCACCACTTGCATGATGATGAGTTTCTCACACGACTGGCCTATCTGGGTGATGTTTCTTCCCGCCTGAATAATCTGAATCTAGTATTACAGGGACTCTCTCAACTATACTCAATGTGCGGGACAAAATTGAGGCTATGATTAAGAAGTTAGAGCTCTTGTCTGTCTGGATTAACAAGGACAACACACAGGTCTTTCAAGCATTGTATGATTTTTTGTGTGCAAATTAACTCAAGCTTACGAACAATGTCAAATGTGATATAGCGAAGCACCTGAATGAGTTGGGTGTGCAATTACGCAGATAATTTCCGGAAAACGGATGACACAAACAACTGGATTCGTTATCCCTTTCATGCCCTACCTCCAGTCCACTTACCGATATCTGAACAAGAGAGCCTGATCGAAATTGCAACAAGTGGTTCTGTGAAAATGTTATTTAATCAGAAGCCACTGCCAGATTTCTTGCGCTGTTACAACACTGATGTCCTATGCAACCATGTACCTATGTGAGAGTGGATTCTCGGCCCTCACTAGCATGAAAACTAAATACAGGCACAGACTGTGTGTGAAAAATGATTTAAAACTGAGACTCTCTCTAATATAACCCAACATTGCAGAGTTATGTGCATCCTTTCAAGCACAGCCTGCTCATTAACCCGTGGTGAGTTATTCACAATTTTTGATGAACAAATACGGTTTTATATGTAAGATGGCTAAATAAAGAGCAAAATTATTGATTATTATTATATTATTATTATGTGTGCCCTGGTTCTATAAGAGCTCTCTGTCACTTCCTACGAGCTGGGTTGTGACAAAAACTCACACTCTTTCTTATGTTTAATAAATGTATATTTTAGTGTGTTTGTGGCAGGCTTACAATGATGGCAAAAAATAACATTATAAAGTGCGCTTTGATTTGATTTGATTATAAAAAGTTTAGGAACCTGATGATTGTTACCTGTTTGATTGTTACCTGTTTTTGTTTATTGACTGCATTTCTTTTTAGTCTTTTGTTAGTTTCTCATTTCATTAACTTAAGTTGATTGATTGCTTATTGTTTGAATTGTTTATTATTTAGATTTTTTACTACATTTTATTAGAAATGTTAACTTGTAAATTATTATTGTGTTTTCGCTGTAAAACATTTAAATAATCGAACATGATGGGTAGATTAACAAGATGTTTATCTTTCATTTGCTGTATTGGATTTGTTAATGTGTGAAAGTTACATATTTCAAAAATATTTTTGAATTTCGCGCGCTGCCTTTTCAGCGGAATGTTGGGGGGGGGGGGGGGGGGGGGGGTCCGCTAGCGGAACGTGTGTCCTAGAAAGGTTAAAGAATAAATACTGAAAATATGATGTGAACATTAGTAGCATATATAATGCACCACAAAACACTAGGCCTATACATCACTACGTAAGTTTGTGTTATGGCTGGTTTTCAGTGATATGTAGTTAGCTCTGAATACTGTACAAGGCAGGGCCCCTAATAGCCAAGAAAAAAGTGATCAATTAACACTTGTTTAACAAGCATTTGTGGGTGTTTAAAAGACACTGTCACAGGTCACTGAATTCATTATTTCTCTACCAGTAGGCCAGGTACACATGCCTACTCACACACGGTACTGGTCTCATCCATGGAATAGCCAAAGTCACAATGAGTCAGGGTCAGTTCAGAAAGCACTGGCCCCTTCCTCTCTGTGTCAGCCAGGTCAGTATTACTTATTAGGTATCCCTCTTCCTGGGGTCCAAAACTATATAAAAACACTTACATTACATATACAACAAAAGATACAAAAGTACATCATATAACATTATTACACCAATACATATCTACAATACAACATGTTTAATACCACCATACAACAATATCACAGTGTATGCATGTGTCTGTACCTTCGTGTGTGTCTCTTCAGTGTTATCATGTGGGGGAAAATAGGACAATGCATTTACCCATAAATAGGACAATGCATTTGCTTATTGTTTGAATTGTTTATTATTTAGAATTTTTACTACATTTTATTAGAAATGTTAACTTGTAAATTATTTTGAAGAAAATAAAACATGTATTGACTTTGTTGAACCAGCTAAACAGCTGTTCTTAGCAAACATGTGTTTGCCGGTACCTTTCTAGCTAATGGGCTATGTTACACTTCCTCTTCCAAATATAATGTGGGGAGGTAAAAATAATGAAAAACGATGTACCAAATCTATTCATTTTAAAATGTTGATTACTTCTTGCAACAAGGCAACAGTTAACAAGTCGGCCTAGATAAATGATGCAGTGCCCCCCTTGGGCCAATAGAGATATTCCGTGTGACTAACACTTCAGTTAATTACTATAGCTCCCACCTTTGGCCAATCAATGTAATTTTGTAAATTCCGGATCTCTATGGCAAGACACATCATTCACTCGAGTTTAGTCAAAATCGTCCCAGTGCTGTCTGAGATATCGTGTGACTAACGTACAAATGGACGGAGACAGATCCACAGTCCCCTCCCCAATTTCATTGTGGGGGACAATTGTCATTCACCTGATGACAAGGCAAGACGTGATATATATATTTTTTGCTAACATATGATGTGCGTCCTTGGGTCGCTGGTTTGCCTGGGAGGGGGTACCTGGGCAAGAAAATCGTGGCTGTAGAATGAACTGCTTAATCTGCTGTTTACTTTCACGTCCATAGCCTAGAATGCTGGGCTGGAAACTAGGCCAGGAATGTGAACAATTAGACTAGCCAAACAATGGAGTGGTATGGCAACAATCCTAGGCACAATCAGACAGGAGACAAACAGAGAGCACAAGAACACGGCACTCATCATGCTATCTATCCAGTCATGAAAACCTGGCTACTGTACAACTATAAGTCTAGATATATGTTAATGTGCATTTGCATATACCCCACCCACTCCCCTACCCCATATCCCAGTGTGTGCCACCCATGACCGAGAAACGTACATGCCAAATAGAGTCCATATCATAATTTCCTAAAAGGTATGGAAAATTTGCTATCATACTATTTGTCCAGTAGTTTTCTTCAGTAGGTTTCTTCAGTGAGGAAGCCCCACAACTATGTTATAGAAAATATGATACAAAAGTCAGTAGGTTGTGTAATGCACCTCAAAACACTAGGCCTATACATCACTGTGTAAATTAGTGTTTAGCCTGGTTTTCCTTGTTATGTAGTTACTGCTGAATACTGTCTAAGGCAGGGCCCCTAATAGCCAAGAAAAAAGGTATCAATTAACACTCTTGTTTAACAAGACTTAGTACTGGTCTCATCCATGGACTACCCAAAGTCACAAGTAGTAGGCCACTGTCCTCAGTTGCAACACTCACTACCGAGTTCCAAACTGACTCTGGAAGCAATGTCAGCACAATAACTGTTCGTCGGGAGCTTCATGAAATGGGTTTCCATGGCAGAGCAGCCGCACACAAGCCTAAGGTCACCATACGCAATACAAAGTGTCGGCTGGAGTGGTGTAAAGCTTGCCACCATTGGACTCTCTGCTCTCTCTCTCTAGTCCTGCTTGCCAAGGACTGCCTCCAGAACAGACCCTCTCCTGTGCTCAACCTACATACCATGCCTGGTGCCATCACGGCCAAATGAGCTGAGGATGTAATGACTCAGGAGAGCAGCGATAGAGGGATGCCTCATGCCTCAGATATCAGAATGCTCAGCTCGTCATCATCACAGCAGAATGTTCATGCGGACATCGCTAACATATCAAAAACCGATCGCAGCAAAGACACCATGACCTTCTCACTAAGTGAGCCCAGCCAAAAATGCAGCAAAGCTATGGGCCATTTGGCTCATTCACACAGCTTATTTTCATGTTATTCACATTAACTGGGCCTGTTGGGATTCCACACACAAATGCCCAACGCTGCACCACAGCATTAACACACGATCGTGATAACAAAAAACCTGCACACTTCTGAGAAAGTGCATAAACAAGAAACAGAGGAAGAAGACAGACACTACTGCCTTCAAAGGACATGTACTATATCCATATCCCCCAGCACCATGGGCATGAGCGTTCCCATCTTTCATTCGGAGAGAAGGTGCTTGATTTAACTTGCTGCGACCGCCAGATGGATGGGGTTTGAATTTTAGCAGCGATTCCATTGGTCCTTAGCGCAAACCCCACCCACCTGGCGTGCCGTTGAACTCAATCAAGTGCACGACACGACACCATGTTCTTGAGCATGAGGCGCCTTAAGAGCAAACACACCTCTCAGGACAATGGATTATCCTATGGGGTATTACTACACCACATCAGACGTCACACTGACATGAAGATGAGGGAGGCCAGCAGCCTCGTCTCACAGCGCAATATGTCCACAAGGCGGCTGTATAAGAAAACATGACAGAGCAGAGATTAATGGGATAGGGGTAGAGGATCTAGGGGTTTAATCAAATCTCTAAAACAACGTTGGATGGGGGTTATGGTAGAGAAATGAACATTCAATTCTCTGGCAACAGCTCTGGTGAATATTCCTGCTGTCAGCAAGCCAATTGCACACTCCCTCAAAACTTGAGATATCTGTGGCATTGTGTTGTGTGACAAAACTGCTCATTTTAGAGTGGCCTTTTATTGTCCCCGGCTAAAGGTGCACCTGTGTAATGATCATGCTGTTTAATCAGCTTCTTGATATTCCACACCTGTCAGGTGGATGGATAATGTAGGCAAAGGAGAAACGCTCACTAACAGGAATGTAAACAAATTTGTGCACAAAATTTGAGAGAAATTTATGGGATCTTTTATTTCAGCTCATGAAACATGGGAGCAACACTTCACATGTTGCGTTTATATTTTTGTTCAGTGTAAGAACAGATTAATGTAGCATTCAGTTAAAGTTAGTGGCAACGTGAAAGAATCCTCTGCCCCTAAACACTATCTAGTGTCTTGCTAGGCTTTTTCGTAACATTATCTGGGGGTGAACAGAAAAGACTGTCATTCTCATCTGGCATTTCCAGTCTGGCTGCTGGTAGTGCTTTCAGGGTTTGTAGCTTCCACAGAGAAATGTACTGTATGGACACTGTAACCAGGGGTGACATGTACAGAATGACCTTCTCGGACTTGTCGTAAAGGAGACATGGGTAATGTGCTCTTTTTCACTGAACCAACTCACACACTCTATAAAAATCTTGCTTAATGGCAAAGGGAGACAAGTCCAAAGGATGAGTAGGACTGAAAGCATGTTTTCTCTAACTTTATGAAAGACTGAACTCTTTCCAGTATAGTCTGTTGAGGAAGCAGCTCCCCAGTGGCAGCCAATCATTGCTTTTCCCTGTCAAACAGAGGAGTATCTAGATTATGTGACTCAACATGGCCTGGCCACAGCTTACCTCTGGCTGTGACCAATGTTGAAAATGAATTGTCTCCATTTCCTTTCAACAGAAGCAGCATGAGCCTTTCTTCATGGCAGACTGCCTCCTCAGCAGCAGAGCTGAAGCAGAGCTAAGATCAAATGGACAGACAGGCTAAGAGGTAATGAGGGAGTCAGTCTGCATCATCGCTTTCGTAAAAACGCTATCTGCTCCTCTGCCGTGCAGCCGTCTTAACCCCCTTTATAAGAAAGGCTTCCTGTTTCCACAGAGAGGAGCAGAGGAGATAGAGAGAACGTCAGGGTGCTAAGAGGGCAGAGTTAGCTTATTCTACAAGCTTTTCTCCAGTCATGAACTCTGCCTGGGATTTAAAGGCAGATTTCCTTATGTGAAGGATTTATTTCAGTTCTGTATGACTTGAGCTTTGACATCCAGAGTCAGGAACTGCAGAGAGGTCTCAAGGCATGTTTGGACCATGCACACCCCATAGTGAATGTATATATACTGTATTCTGAACAAAAATATAAACCCAACATGCAACACTTTCCAAGATTTTACTGAGTTACAGTTCATATGAAGAAATCAGTCAATTGAAATAAATTCATTAGGCCCCAATCTATGAATTTCACATGACTGGGAATGCAGATCTGCATCTGTTGGTCACAGATACCTTAAATAAAAACAGGCCTCACAATGGGCCTCAGGATCTCGTCATGGTATTTTTGTGCATTCAAATTGCTATTGATAAAAAAAGCTTGTTGTCCGTAGCTTATGCCTGCCCATACCATAACCCCACCACCACATTTACATTACATTTAAGTCATTTAGCAGACGCTCTTATCCAGAGCGACTTACAAATTGGTGCATTCACCTTACACCACGGGACACTCTGTTCCCAACATTGACATCAGCAAACCGCTTGCCCACACAACGCCATACACATGGTCTGCGATTGTGAAGCCAGTTGGATGTACTGCCAAATTTCCTAAATGGACGTTGGAGGTGGCTTATGGTAGAGAAATTAACATTCAATTCTCTGGCAACAGCTCTGGTGGACATTCCTGCAGTCAGCATGCCAATTGCACGCTCCTTCAAAACATTTGGACATCTGTGGCATTGTGTTGTGTGACAAAACTACACATTTTAGAGTGGCCATTTATTGTCCCCAGCACAAGGTGCACCTGTGTAATGATCATGCTGTTTAATCAGCTTCTTGATATGCCACTCCTGTCAGGTGGATGGATTATCTTGGCAAATGAGAAATGCTCACTAACAGGGATGTAAACAAATGTGTGCACAACATTTGAGAGAAATAAGCTTTTTGAGTGTATGGAACATTTCTGGGATCCTTTATTTCAGCTCATGAAATATGGGACCAACACTTTACATATTGCGTAAATATTTTTGTTCAGTGTAGAAATCTGCCTTTTATATTCTCAGAATATAGAGAAGTATTATGTGTATTGCTCAATAAAGGATGACTTGGCTTCTTCTCAGTATCAACTTCTCGAGTCGAAAAGTGATTTTGAATTACATAAAAGTACAGAAAGGAGAGATCCAGCTGGGCCATCCAAAATTTTTAAGGGCACCCACACTTGTTTCCCCTATTGAATTATACTTCCATGTGTATAACACACTCAACACTCATTATTCAATTCCACAGGGTTACAGATTTGCTTAAACACTATTTAGTTAGACACTGTAAGATGCCTGAGGAAACTTCCTTAGGACTTGAGCTCCTTTAACACACCTATGAATTATTAATAGGCAGTGAATATGAGTGCAGACAAACACTGAGCATGTGCGGGAGGCTTTATAGTGATGTCATTAACTGAGAGATTAAAGAGAGGGGGTGTCTGGGAAACTCAAGGGATGTTAGCATTTGAACAGTGCAGGGGGGGGGGGGAGGGGGCGCGCTCAGAGTGAGTGTGTGTGGGTGGGTTGTGTCAGCTGCCTGTCCCCATGTACTCAGCAGGACCAAATTGTAGCCAGCCAATCACGTCAGCCTGGCCCCTAATACATATGCTAATCTAGTCTCACCCTGCACCCCAACACTGTCGCATAAAGGAGGGTTTTGTCATCAAGTTTTCCACGTTTTGGCTGCTGCAGCGAGTGATATAACTGCTCCCTGATGGCAAAGCCAGTGTCATGAAAAGATTATAGCATGTGCATGGCATACTGATGGAGAGAGATATTAGCTGATTAGTTAAATCGTTTAAAAATATATATATTGTGATCGTGACACGGCAAAAAATTATGAGACCTCTGTCCATGTTGCCTTGGAACGGATCACATTTAATAATTACTAGTCTGTCTTATTGGATATGAAGAGTACTTACTGGAGATCACACAGCTTTGGACCATAATAACTTCAGCATATTGAAACGAAAAGAAGAGGACAAAGGGAGTTCCATGAAAAAAAATAAAAAAACAGTCTTAAGAAGCTTTGTGCACAAAAATCTATTAAAAATCAAAGAGAAAATGGAAGAGGGGGCCAATGACTATCTTGTCTCTTTGTGGGGGACACACAAGGAAATGCAGTGCTCTACAGAGGAAAGCTTCAGGCCATGTTTAGGCAGTGGATAGAGAGAGAGTGGGTTTCTGTTCCCCTGTCAGAGCTCATAATCTGGAAGGGCTAATCATGCACTGGTCACAGCACAGAGGCATTCTGAGACAGACAGCTCATCCTCATTCACCTCAGGGCTTATCCTTTCTACCCTCAGTCCCCATATTCCTAACGTCAACACGTTGACAGTCAGAGCCCCCTTATGAAAGTGAAATATGCTTTTTTTCTGACAGCTTTTTCAATTTCTACATTGGAAGACATTTTTTATACTTCCCTTAGAGACACTCGAATCATTCTCCTCTAACATGGATGTCCTTTGGCAAGTCACAATGTCTGCTCATTATGGGGGCTTGAACTCTTATAATAGAACATAGTCAGTACAGTGATACAGTGTTGGGGTCCAACTGTTACAGAACATTGCTAGGCCTATATCTCCAGGCGGACTCCTGTTCCGGTACTTAAGACAAATAACCCTCTAAAGGACACATCTCTTTTAAGTCCTGGTGGTGTAACCCAATAAGGGACAGTGTCTTGGAGAAAGATGACGGAGGTTTCCCGGGTTTCCCGGGTGACCTCCCGGGTGGCGCAGTGGTCTAGGGCACTGCATCGCAGTGCTAGCTGCGCCACCAGAGTCTCTGGGTTTGCGCCCAGGCTGGGCTGGGTTCGCGCCCAGGCTCTGTCGCAGCCGGCCGCAACCGGGAGGTCCGTGGGGCGACGCACAATTGGCATAGCGTCGTCCGGGTTAGGGAGGGTTTGGCCGGTAGGGATATCCTTGTCTCAGTATGTAAAATGTATGCACTCTACTGTAAGTCGCTCTGGATAAGAGCGTCTGCTAAAATGACTCAAATGTTTCCTGTACGGATATATGGGCTCTGTGAACCAATACAAACATACTGTACAGTGTAGCCTCTATTCACATTACAGAAAACTGCCTGAGAAGGACAGGGTGAGTGACAGCTGTCAGTTAGGCACAGCTGTTCAATTCACCACTAAAACCTCCTCCTATCATTGGTGGTGATCAGAGAAAGGGCTATCTGGAAAGCCCCATCCATCCTGACTACCGTTTGAGTCAGAACACAAGCCATGGAAAGACCAGTGTGACTCAAACAACTCTGTAAAACTGATAAATCAGCTTGTGTTCACAAATTACATGAATTGTGGGGTTTCTTATGATTTCACAAGGCTTCTGCTCACCTGAAGTGAAACTGCCAGATCAGCGTATGGACAAGCCCCTCTTTCTCCAACAAACATCCCAGCAGATTTTGAGGGGTGATAACTGAGCCTGCATCATGGACCACACTACCTTAATTGTGTTTCTTAATGTTTCTTAATAAGGTGTCAGCATGCTTCAATTAGGTTAGTGCCTAGCCAAACTTGGCTAGCCGAACTGAACGAGTGCGCTCGCATACTCCCATAAAAAAACACTTGAAAAACAAGAAAAAAGCGGCAATAGTTTGTCCATTTTGAGAAGCTGTAGCAAGTCTACACTTTGTCAAAATAGTCCGAATTAATCTAAAATAACTCAAGAAATCTGTCATTAGTTTTGACGTTTTTGCCGAGGAGATGTTAGCCGCACAATTTTACATCCAACTAAGATGTTTGGTGCAGTGTTTCTCAATGAAAAATGTGCATGAAAACAAGTCGTCGCTCATTGAATGACAACAAAGACTTTATTGAAGAATCCCTACTGTTGACCAATCACCGACGAAGGGGCGTAGACTTTGGCTACCGACTTCGGCTTCCCTCAAGTAAAAATGTTGTGCGCCCGAACAGCCAAAAAAAGCCTTACGGGTGTCAAATACGAACAAAAACGTCACAAAATGCTGTCATGATATATGCACAAACTCTTCCGAGGTGTTTCGGCTGAAAAGCATGCGGACACCTTTAGTCGACAAACTCACCACAGCACAGACGAATTGCATAGACACTGCAGCTCGAAGCTTGCTCAGTCCACTAAACACATGACACCCATAATCTCCTTTGATTGGTCAGTGAGAGCAGCTTGCACTGGACTGTCTATTTGCTGTGTGCACGTGAGTCCTTCAGTCTGTCAGGGAGAAGAAGAGCTCCTCCACTCACCGCTGCTACCGTATATAAAGCAGCTCTGCTAGCGCTAACTGGGTCTCAGCAGCCTGAGAACGAGAGGGGCAGCAGGAAGTTCATACCGAGAACACATAGCCTGCGCACGGCAGGAACCGTACTGCTTGCAGTATCTCCACAGAGTATAGTTGTGGTGGAGGGCGTTATCAAGAGATACCAAAATAGCTGCATGAGAAAGCATTCATGTAACCATCTAAAGGCCTTGTTTCTCGAAGAGGATACATACTCCCTAAGAGGATACATACTCCATGGATATCTACTGTAGAGAGGGGGAGAGGTGCTTTTCCAATGAGACTTATGTGTTTCCATCAGGAATGTGACACTAAAGATTTGTAACTAGCAGAACCAACAACCTCTGCATCATCAAGACAGTTGCCTTGTGAGAAGGTGTTAAAAGGCCACAGTAGCCATTGTTATGTAAATTAAAATGAAAAATACCCTGGGCTTGGCCCCAAGTCAGAGATGGTCTGCAAGAGCTATGCCCAGTGAGACCCGGGGGCCGGCTTGCGTAGATGGAAACAGAAAAGTCTGAGCCTTTTTGGTAAAACAGTGAGGTAAATCTTCAGTGGAAATGTGCGAATGGTATATTTGTTTGCAGACCATGACAGTGGACTAGTAGGGAGATGAGATGGGAAGTAGAGGTCAGGGGAGAGTGACTTAAGGCCCAGAGAGATGGTTGAAAAATCACAATTTGTGGTGAGCAATTGATCCAGAAATAAACTGTAAAGCTTTCAGAGGGGCAGCATTGTACGTGTCCACACTCTCTGTCACGAGCCAGTCTCTGCAGTCAGTCGGTGAGCAGCAGAACAGAGGCCAGGCTGTAGGAAGCTTAGACACCTTAACCCTGCTTATCTACTCTCACTCACTAGTCAATCACGACACCTCACCACATCAGAGGTTTAGGAAGGCCAACGCTAACAGCCTTGTGTGTACAGCTGGAGGAGATTCCCAAATATACTCACAGGGATTAACTTTTCACAGACATTCATACAATGTCTCAGTGACGTGGCAACACCCCATAGAGAGTAGTACACTCACAACATTGCTAGTGTATTGTCTGCTTGCTACGACATTGCAGTAACATTGTAATAGCGTTTTTTGTCAGCTAGTAAGATCTAGCTAAAAAAGCAGGAGGGAAAATGTGATGTATTTTAATCCTCTCTGATTAGACAAGATGCTCCCTAACCATTATAACCTACCCCGTTGATCCTTGACCACAATGAGGAAGATTACATCAGGGTCTGGCCCTAGGCAGTTTTCACTATTCAGAATCCCCGCCAGGCATGCAGTCACTTCCTATTCGCTGATCCAATCTTACAAGAGGAGGAATCCTGGAAGCATATCATTCAAAATATATTCTACATAAAACACAGAGCTTGAGATATCTGACAGGCCAACAGCTTTATTCCTTTAGATGTGGCTGGCAGACTCAGGAAACGGTCTGTAACAAGCATGTCTAATAAGAGCCTATCGTACCATTACACCAAACCGTGGTACAAGTCTCAGCAGTGCACTCATGGCCCTGGAACTATGCATGGAATGGCAAAGAGGACAAATTCCTCATCCCATATCAACTCAGCCAACAGCACCCTTAGCCCCCAAAAAGGCTTTCCATTGTCTGAGTGAGTCACTACAGGAGAAAACATGAAGGCCAAGTATGGAACCTACAGGATAACCTCTAGTCTTCTACAGTCTAATCTCTGGTCAGAGGACCACCATTATTTGTCTAATTCACTCTTCCTAGATTGACGAATTACTGAATGACATGCAATCTCCTGATGGACACCTCTGTGTGTTTTATGTAGAATATGTTTTGAATGATATGCTTCCAGGAATCCTCCTTTTACTTTCACCAGCTGGTCTCTATCTCATTAGAGAGGCAGGTACTCGAGGAGAGGAGACAATCATGATAAGAATCGGAATAGCATAATTCTCTCAAGATAAACAACAGAGAAGTGAACACATCTTTGACTGATTTCTGTAAAAGATTCTACTTCCACTTTTACACTGAGAGGAAGGAAATGTGTCTTTGCGACAAGCTTTTAAAAAATACTGTTAATAATTTATCTCATCAGATGTGTTAAGTAAATTTGCATAAGAGAGATCTTGTGCGTGTGTTATCTAAAGATATGTCCATCCCTCCTTCAAAAAAATGCCCCTTCATGATAAGCAACACACACACACACAAAATAAAATTGTGCTGATTCATGATTGAGACCACTTGCGAGACTAACAAAAATGTCTCTGCAGTATAATAAATGATTGTTCTGATTTGTACATATTCATAAACAGGAGGTGATGTTACAGAAGAAAACTTGATTGTAAACTAACAGTTGAGTTTAGGGAAATGCACATACCTACATATCCTTAGACCTTAGGCTACCAAAAAAAATAAAGTTCCTTCCCTAAACATGATTGTTGTTGACAAGAAAACGAAGATCAGCATCTTCAGGTACACCCACACCAGTTTCACTTCTTTTCAAACTCATACACAACTATCCCAACACCCTGAGCTCAGGAAGAGTTCACTTTCTCTCCCCCCCACATACACAACTGCTTTTTGTATCATACCATCTTCATCTCCCCCAGACCCATGGCACTCCCAAGAAACAGCAGGCCTCTCAGTCTAATAATGACATCATCCTGTCATATTCAGCGTTCTGCCCCCCCAGGGAGAACCTTATGGTCCTTGATACCCCCAGTTTCACTCTGTTTTCTGCACTCTGCTTTCTGCCATGCATTGATCAATTAATTTAAATCTATCACTGAGGATAAATGTGTAAGAAGGCAGTGGAGAATCAATCAAATCGTTCAGATGTGATAAACAACTAAGAAATCATATGTGCTTCTTGGATGTAGCTATTTTTGGCCTAGCCTGCTTGTATATATATGCTTGTTTATACATGTGTAATTACCATTGACAGTATGGTAATATCAATTTACTACTGATAGGGGAAACATCTCTATTATTTACAAATTGTAGAAATAGAAATATGTCTTATTCTGGTGAGGTCTGAAACAGCCAATCAAGGTCACTGATCTACGTATGTAAATGTGTGTCTGTCCTGCTTTTGACCACTTAATGAGTGCTCGCTATACTCAGGAGGAGATTAATCCATTAACAGTTTTTCGTTGTCTTTAATTACAGCTGGGCTATGGGACATCGACGGCCTACAGTTCTCGAGCATTTCAAGCTAACAACATTTATTGGAATAATCCATTCTAAACGATTTAACGTAACGTTATAACATAAAATGGAAAAGTAGACTATAGTAACTTGTATGAACAACACTGATGTGCCGTCCTACTTATTGATGTACACAGTATTACCCGTTTTCAACCTCATTATAAATAAACTGTCATGTTTTTATTGTTTAAACATTAATATAATATTGTACTCTAAAATCTATATAAAAGAAACATAAGCTAGGAAAGACATTATAAACCATGCAGAATTATTCTTATTGGTCCACCAGCCCGTACCCGACACTTACCTGACAGTTCATCTGGTTCAAGCCCGCTTTCAGTGTCAAGTCCGCAGATAACAAAATAATCTGCGAATCGACATGAATTCGAGCTGAAGCCGGTTGTCATTTTGAGACTGGTCCCGTTGTACCCTTTTCCTCTGCTTTTTCAGTTGGGTGCATATTAAAGGATCGCGTAGTGATTTCGCGCAGCCATTGTGGATGTACTGCAAAGCCTGAAAATCAGAACAGAATGCCAGCCGAAATGCATTATGGGTCTTCAAGTACAGCTGTTTTCATCGGTCTCAGATCTTCTCAAACCCTTGCATTACCTCTGCGTAGAGGGAACACACTGAGCATGTGCGAACTCCTTACAGATTACGTTATGCACTTAACCCTTCAGTTCCTGAGTTAAGTATTTCCCTTGTAAAATGCTCTCCTTTATAATAATAATGCTATAGAAATTAAGCATTAAATAGGCCTTATTGCACATATAATGAACCTGAGCCATAGTATTCTTACTCCACTGTAGCCAAGACCATCCAGTGTACAACTGAATTACAAACTTTAATTTCACCATTTTAGCCTGAACAATTGTATTCATGTAATACACATGTAATACCATAGTTGTAATGCACATACAGTAATAGGTATTCTATTTGAGTATTCAAGGCACAGATAAGGAGAAGTAGGTGTCAGAAACAGGAAAAACATGTAAAATAAACGTTATCTGATGCACAATTTTGAATATATTTCATTAAATCATAAGAAAAATGTTGTCTTACTTGATAAATAGTTAAAGTCAAATAAGTCAAAACAACTGTGGGGTTGAACTCTGTAGACATGTACAAAGAGCTCCACCATGTGGTGAAAAGTGACGTAAAAACATGCAGAACTTTGCCATTAGATTCACATTCTCATATTCCAATCATTTACCAGACAGTGAGAAAAAAAAGAGTACAGAATATTTTTTATGATTTCAAAATAAACATGTTAATAATAAACCAACATTCATTAGCTTGGACAAAAATATGTACAAGAATTAATATAATTTACAAACACAGGTCATATTGCAATATATTATCAGTTTGCACAACTTAATACTGTAAAGATCACAAATGTAATGAATGGAAACACACCAAGAATCATCCAAGCCAGCGCAGATATTCTCAATATTCTCCGCATGAAAATCAACAAATGTTGGAAAGTTGTAATAAGAAACATGTGTAACACCCTAATATTGCAGTGATCTTTAAAAATGGGATAAAACTACTGGGGACTTTTAAACAGTTATTGCAAATATGTGTAAATGAATTTCCCAAAATTACTTCTGATATCAAATTGGGTGAACAAATAATAATGTGATAGTAATAAGCACAACTAAATCACATGAAACAGGTCATGAAATTGATGGGTTACAGCAGGATTTGGATACAGTAGGGCTGTGTTTACACAGGCAGAACAGTTATGATCTTTTGACCAATTATTGGCAAAAGAGCTGATCGGTCAAAACACCAATTAGTGGTAAAAAAAAAAAAAAAAGGGATCAGAATTGGGCTGCCTGTGTCAACACAGCCAAAGTGGCCATTACATATAAATATGAAGCACTTAGCCTGCTTTTATACAGGCAGCCTAATTCTGATCTATTTTATAAGCAATTGGTCTTTTGACCAATCAGATCAGCTCCTAGAAAAGATCTAATGTGACTGGTCAAAAAAAACAATTAGTGTGAGAGAAAAAAATGAATTAGGCTGCCTGTGTAAACACAGCCTTAGATATGCTAAGTGGCCACACAAATTAATTCAGGTAATTAAATACTAACAAATGAGATGTATTTTCTCATGCTCAGAAAGGGTTTCTTTAGTGGATTAAAACGCTGATCCAAGTAAGACCATTAATAATCCAAATATATAAATCAATATAAATCAATTTTCATAAATAATGAGTGATCTCAGATGCAGAAGAGTGGACAGTGCTTGAGACATGGACTTTGAAGAAACATCAACAGTAAGACTGCCCAAGTGCACATTCACTGCATCAACCTCTAGATACAACCAGAAGGTTTCACAGCAGCAGAGAATTCATATAATGACATCAGGTAAGTCTAAGTAAAAAATCACTCCAATCACATCAAAGCACCCAAACTATAGTACAAATTAGGCATCACAGCAAGAGATACATACCGTTTGGATTCTAAGAAATATATACAGTGCCTTAAGAAAGTATTCACACCCCTTGACTCTTTTTCACATTTTCTTGTGTTACAGCCTGAATTTAAAATGTATTCTATTTAGATTTTTTGTCACTGCCCTTCATACAATACCCCATCATGTCAAAGTGGAATTATGTTTTTAGAAATGTTTACAAACTAATAAAAAATGAAAAGCTGAATAGTCTTGAGTCAATAAGTATTCAACACCTTTGTTATGGCAAGCCTAAATAAGTTCAGGAGTAAAGATGTGCTCAACAAGTCACAATAAGTTGCATGGACTCACTCTGTGTGCAATAATAGTGTTTAACATGATTTTTTTATGACTACCTCAACTCTGTACCCCACACATACATATAATTGTAAGGTCCCTGAATCGAGGAGTGAATTTAAAATGCAGATTCAACCACAAAGCCCAGGGAGGTTTTCCAATGCCTCACAAAGGGCATCTATTGGTAGGTAGATGTGTTAAAAAAATAAAAAGACGTTGAATCCCTTTGAGCATGGTGAAGTTCTTACACTTTGGATGGTGTAAAGGAAGGAAGGAAAACGCTCAGGGATTTCACCATGAGTTTAATGGCTATGATAAGGGAAAACTGAGATGGATCAACAACATTGTAGTTACTCCACAATAGTAACCTAATTGACAGAGTGAAAAGCGGGAAACCTATACAGAATAAAATATTCTAAAACATGTATCCTGTTTGCAATAAGGCACGAATGTAAAACTACAAAAAAAATGTGGCAAAGAAATTAACGTTATGTCCTGGATAAAAAGCATTATGTTTGGGACAAATCCAACATCATCGCTGAGTACCACTTCATATTTTCAACATGGCTGCATCATGTTATGGGTATGCTTGTCATTAGCAAGGACTAGGGAGTTTATGATCAAAAGAAACGGAATAGAGTAAAGCATAGGTAAAATCCTATAGGAAAACCTTGTTCAGTCTTTTTTCCAACAGACACTGGGAGACAAATTCATCTTTCAGCAGGACCATAACCTTAAACACAACGCCAAATATACACGGGAGTTGCTAACCAAGACAACATTTAATGTTTCTGAGATGCCTAGTTACAGGTTTCACTTAAAGCTCGCCGCCATTGTACTCTGGAGCACTGGAAACGCATTCACTGAAGTGATCAATCACGCTTCTACATCTGACAGTCCGACGGATGGGTTTGGCGGATGTCAGGAGAAGTTACCTGCCCCAATGCAACTGTAAGTTTGGTGGAGGAGGAATAATGGTCTGGGACTGTTTTCCATGGTTCGGGCTAGGTCCCTTAGTTCCAGTGAAGGGAAATCTAAACACTACGGCATACAATGACATTCTAGACAATTCTATGCCTCCAACTTTGTGGCAACAGTTTGGGGAAAGTCCTTTCTTGTTTTAGCATGACAATGCCCCTGTGCACAAAGCGAGGTCCATAAAGAAATAATTTGTCACGATCGGTGTGGAAGAACTTGACTGGCCTGCACAGAGCCCTGACCTCAACCCCATTAACCACCTTTGGGATGAATTGGAACACCGACTGCGGCAAAGGGGGGACCAACTCCATATTAACGCCCTTGATTTTGGAATGAGATCTTCGACGAGCAGATGTCCACATACTTTTGGTCATGTAGCGTATATTAGTGTTTTATTTTTACAAATGTTAGAATTTTTCTTCCACTTTGACAGAGTATTTTGTGTAGATCATTGACAAAAATATTACAATTAAATCCATTTTAATGCCACTTTGTAACACAACAAAATTTTGAAAAAGTCAAGGATTGTGACTACTTTCTGAAGGCACTGAACATGAAGTAGCAGTGTGAAATCACTAACACCTGGGAAAAGCATGAACAACCAAAAATCTAATTGGTAGCTTTGCAAAGGGCACAGCTGGGTCATCCACTACTGCATTTCTCAACTGGCAGAACATTTGGACTGGTGACACACACGAGGGAGAGCACACAGGCAGAGGGGGAGTCTCAGCACCATTAGTAGAACAAATATAAAATAAGATTATACAAAACACTAGTTTTCAATACTTGATATGCCGTTTCATATGTTTACTGATAGACCCAACAAAAGCATCAAGAGATTCATATTTATCTTACTATGTGTTCATATGCATATTTTTCATGTCAACATTGATGACACACAGATCATTTTAGGGTGGTGTGTTAACAATATCTTCAAATGAAAGAACATTCTAAATTATTTAATATGCTCACATTCTAACCAGTGTATAAAACAGTCATAACAATAGTCCAAAATTTTTGTGAAAATCAAAAACACTGAACTGACGTCACCCATATCACACAGGTTAAGAGAATAAATCAATTCAAAACATGGTTCAAGACATACAAAGGAGGGAAGTGTAGCTTGAACTTGTGAGAACCATTGTGATTAAAACAATATTAAAGACAGATGCCTGATGTTTTCTGTATCCTTTCTTAAATCGTTTTACAGGCAAGCAACATTTAACAAAAATGGGAGAACAAACCCGAGGATGAGCAGAGGCCAGTTAGTCCTTTGTAGAGCACAAAGTTGAGGTGGCCACCACCACATGTTTTGGACACAGGAGTCAGGGTTGGGCCAAAAGCAATGTTTCCACAGCAACCTCAGCAGGTGTGTGGGACAGCAACAGACAGGACTATGTGAGTGAGAGTGGGGTGTACCATTCCTGAGCCAAGGGATGGGCTGGGGAATCAGGCAGGCAGATGAGTTGTTTCGTGCCTACTCCATCTTCTGCTGCAGTTTCTTCTGGAAGCAAACAGGCAGGATAGAGAGTATGGCCAGGACACCTAGCACAATCAGAGAGTTCCAGGACACTGCCTCCCCAGCTGTCGTCAGTTTGTACAGTGTTGTACCAGCGTTGATCGCCACAAAGGAAGGTGGGGCCACTCCTGACAGTCAGAGATAAGGTCAGAGATAAGGGAGGATGTCAGTATTGTAAGACACAACACATAGCTAAGGCATTCCTAGTCAATCACCAAATATTTCTGTCGAAAATCCAGCGAACTACAAAGGCTTGCGCTCCTTTTTTTAATATCGTGTTGAGCTGTTGACCGTAGATGCACTTGACCGTAGATGCACTTGATTCAAAAGCCCTGCGCACCGGGTAAGCAAAGTGTTCATTTTTAACCATTTTGTCTGAAGAGACAAACTCCGTCTACCCGGCCGACCGGCAAATATGATACAAAATCAAGTGCACCTACAGCGCTGCCCAATCGGATAGCTCAAATTGCACTGCCCAATCGGATAGCTCAAATCACCGTGGCTGCAGTTCCATAACCCTGGCTACAGCCAAGTTTAATAGGCTACTAGCCTATGTAAGATTTAATAACTTTTAAAACCATGTCCACAGAGAGACTGTCAGCGAATACAGCAAAGAGCTGCTGTTTTTATGAGTGAGTTCATGTTTAAGTTTATATTCAGCACTGTCACTGTTTTTATTCAACACCATTACAAAACTCGCTTCTCCGTACTTCCGCTCGGGCTCAGCTGCAATGAATGAGTAGCCAAGTATCGATAGCTCTGCGTTTCATTTTTATTAGCAGCTCGTCGTGTCGATTTTAATATCAAGGAATATTTCACATTCTCTGGTCATAGGAACAACATGAATTTGTGCATGAGGCAGATGCGGTGTGACTCGAGTTTTGCCCTTAGGTGGAAGACTGTGTCCCCTCTCTCTGGTCAGTCTCACCGGAGGAAAGGAAGAAGAGAGCAGGGACCGTAAGAGGCGGTTGGGAAAAATCGTTTTGACCGGTCATCCAACTCGGAATCTCTGGCATCTTTCTAGAGCTCCGACTTTTCGAGCTGAAGATCACCGACATCGTGATTTGACCTCGTTGACCATCAGACGCAGGTACCATCAGTCCAGTAAAATCAAAAAGCGAATTATTTAAATTCATGCTCCACAGTGCGAAACCAACTAATCTGTTTTGTTATCAAAGCTCGAGTTTTGAAGTATAATTTGGTCTGAGATAAACAATATTGGCAGTCCAAGCATATAGCCAATATGCTGTGATAATGTATTAGGCCTACTGCCCAAACCTCATTCCTACAAAACTGTTTGTGTGAGGTTAACGTAAAAAAAGAATTCTGAGCAGTAGATCTCAGCATGCTTTTTGACTGCGAAAGTGATCTTGACTCAAAAGTTTGGTGACCACTGTATTAAATGGTTTGAGAGATTCAAAAATAGCTCAGCAATAAAGACAATGCAGCACTATCAACACTGTTTTCTACTGAGAAGGAAATACTGGAGTTTGATATATCTTAGCCTTACCAAAGAAAGTACCAAGGAAGAAGAACCCCAAAGGCACATTGATGATGGGTGAGGTGATGTTGATGAACCAGTTGGGGAGAAAGGGAGTGATCCTCAGAAATATGATGTAATTGATGAGATGATCTCTGTGCTTGTCAACCTGCAATTGAAAACAGATAGCAGAACCTGTCATTCACAGAAAGGCTACTAGCCCCCTACTAAGACTCCACTGTTCTGTGGGTGTTACTAAATTGTTAAAAGTTTGCTTGTACTCTCATATCAACAACTTCCTACACTGTTCACGTACCAAATAACCTGTTTTTCCTTCCAAAAGGTCTTACCTGCTGGGACCATTTCTGGACTCTCTCTGTCAGGTATCTGTAGACCACTGGTCGCCCCACTAGATAAGATAGCATGAAGCAGAAGGAAGCCCCCAGGCCAGAGCACTGGAAAACACAGTGACAGAGGCAGTACACTTTGTAAACCGAGTCTGGTTTACAGAGTAAAAGTACATTTTGTAAATGTCACCACTATTATTAGTCATAGTTCTCCTTTTGTCCATAGTATACTCACCAGGCAGACGAGGAAAAGAGCCAGGGGGAAGGGGTAGAGATAACCAGACAGGATACTGAGGAAGATGGATCCAGGGATCGCAAATGTCTGGAGGCTGAGTCAGTAGCGTCAAGGAATACAGCTCAAATGTTGAACACACAGCAGTATGTGCACACACACTTGTGGATGCAGTCACAAAAATACACTATACACTAAACAAAAATATAAAAACTCAAGATGCAACAATTTATAATATTTTGTGGCCTGAGGAATGTTGTCCCACTCCTCTTCAATGACTGTGTGAAGTTGCTGGATATTGGCAGGAACTGGAACATGCTGTCGTACACTTAAATCCAGAGCATCCCAAACATGCACAATGGGTGACATACAGTGGGGCAAAAAAGTATTAAGTCAGCCACCAATTGTGCAAGTTCTCCCACTTAAAAAGATGAGAGGCCTGTAATTTTCATCATAGGTACACGTCAACTATGACAGACAAAATGAGAAGAAAAAAAATTCAGAAAATCACATTGTAGGATTTTTTATGAATTTATTTGCAAATTATGGTTTAAAATAAGTATTTAGTCAAAACAAAAGTTTCTCAATACTTTGTTATATACCCTTTGTTGGCAATGACAGAGGTCAAACGTTTTCTGTAAGTCTTCACAAGGTTTTCACACACTGTTGCTGGTATTTTGGCCCATTCCTCCATGCAGATCTCCTCTAGAGCAGTGATGTTTTGGGGCTGTTGCTGTGCAACACGGACTTTCAACTCCCTCCAAAGATTTTCTATGGGGTTGAGATCTGGAGACTGGCTAGGCCACTCCAGGACCTTGAAATGCTTCTTACGAAGCCACTCCTTCGTTGCCCGGGCGGTGTGTTTGGGATCATTGTCATGCTGAAAGACCCAGCCACGTTTCATCTTCAATGCCCTTGCTGATGGAAGGAGGTTTTCACTCAAAATGTCACGATACAGGGCCCCATTCATTCTTTCCTTTACACGGATCAGTCATCCTAGTGCCTTTGCAGAAAAACAGCCCCAAAGCATGATGTTTCCACCCCCATGCTTCACAGTAGGTATGGTGTTCTTTGGATGCAACTCAGCATTCTTTGTCCTCCAAACACGACGAGTTGAGTTTTTACCAAAAAGTTCTCTTTTGGTTTCATCTGACCATATGACATTCTCCCAATCTTCTTCTGGATCATCCAAATGCTCTCTAGCAAACTTCAGACGGGCCTGGACATGTACTGGCTTTAGCAGGGGGACACGTCTGGCACTGCAGGATTTGAGTCCCTGGCGGCGTAGTGTGTTACTGATGGTAGGCTTTGTTACTTTGGTCCCAGCTCTCTGCAGGTCATTTACTAGGTCCCCCCGTGTGGTTCTGGGATTTTTGCTCACCGTTCTTGTGATAATTTTGACCCCACGGGGTAGATCTTGCGTGGAGCCCCAGATCGAGAGAGATTATCAGTGGTCTTGTATGTCTTCCATTTCCTAATAATTGCTCCCACAGTTGATTTCTTCAAACCAAGCTGCTTACCTATTGCAGATGCAGTCTTCCCAGCCTGGTGCAGGTCTACAATTTTGTTTCTGGTGTCCTTTGACAGCTCTTTGGTCTTGGCCATAGTGGAGTTTGGAGTGTGACTGTTTGAGGTTGTGGACAGGTGTCTTTTATACTGATAACAAGTTCAAACAGGTGCCATTAATACAGGTAACGAGTGGAGGACAGAGGAGCCTCTTAAAGAAGAAGTTACAGGTCTGTGAGAGCCAGAAATCTTGCTTGTTTGTAGGTGACCAAATACTTATTTTCCACCATAATTTGCAAATAAATTCATTAAAAATCCTACAATGTGATTTTCTGGATTTTTTTCTAATTTTGTCTGTCATAGTTGAAGTGTACCTATGATGAAAATTACAGGCCTCATCTTTTTAAGTGGGAGAACTTGCACAATTGGTGGCTGACTAAATACTTTTTTGCCCCACTGTATCTGGTGAGTATGCAGGCCATGGAAGAACTGGCACATTATCAAATTCCAGGAATTGTGTACAGATCCTTGCGACATGGGGCCGTGCATTATCATGCTGAAACATAAGGTGATGGCGGCAGATGAATGGCACGACAATGGGTCTCTGGATCTCGTCACGGTATCTATCTCTGTGCATTCAAATTGCCATCAATAAAATGTAATTGTTTTTGTTTTCCGTAGTTTATGCCTGCCCATAGCATAACCTCACCGCTACCATGGGGCACTCTGTTCACAACGTTGACATCAGGAAACCGCTCGGCCACACGACGCCATACATGCCGTTTGCCATCTGCCCAGTACAGTTGAAACTGGGAGTCAACCGTGAAGAGCACCCTTCTCCAGCATGCCAGTGGCCCTCGAATGTGAGCATTTGTCCACTGAAGTCGGTTACAACACCGAACTGCAGTCAGGTCAAGACCCTGGTGAGAACGACAAGCAGGCAGATGAGCTTCCCTGAGACGGTTTCTGACAGTTTGCGCAGAAATGATTCTGTTGTGCAAAGCCACTGTTTCATCAGCTATCCGGGTGGCTGGTCTCAGATGATCCCGCAGGTGAAGAACCCAGGTGTGGAGGTCCTGGGCTGGCGTGGTTACATGTGGTCTGCGGTTGGGAGGCCGGTTGGACGTACTGACAAATTCTCTAAAATGACATTGGAGGCAGCTTATGGTAAAGAAATTAACATTCAATTCTCTGGCAACAGCTCTGGTAGACATTGCTACAGTCAGCATGCTAATTGCATGCTCCCTCAACTTGAGACATCTGTGGCATTGGGTTGTGTGACAAAACTACATATTTTAGAGTGACCTTTTATTGTCCCCAGCACAAAGTTCACCTGTGTATTGATCATGCTGTTAATCAGATTCTTGATGCCACACCTGTCAGGTGGATGGATTATCTTGGCAAAGGAGAAATGCTCACTAACAGGGATGTAAACAAATTTGTGCACAAAATGAGAGAAATAAGATTTTTGTGCATATGGAACATTTCTGGGATCTTTTATTTCAGCTCATACAACAGGTGACCAACACTTTAAATGTTGCATTTCTATTTTTGTTCAGTATAGTTAAGATATACTCCACTGTAGTAGCATAGTGCGCCAGTTTATTATAGATCTGGCTGCAGGACTAATTTGTGCAGAAGTATCCGCTATAAAAGATAAGAAAAACATGGTCCGATGCATGTTATAGTACCACCTAATATGTAAACATCATCCATATTCAGAGCACATTTATTTTGATATATATGAATTAACACTGCCAAGTATGAACTATGAATACAAATGCGGTCTCATGTCTTCTTCCGCTAGTTTACTTAATCTCTTTTCCCTCCACTCTCTAGGAACATATTAATGCATAGTGTCTGCTCTGGCCAGTATGTGCTGTTAGCACAAGGACTGGACCAGCTGACCAGGCCCCAGCCACTGTCTGGGATGTATTGCCTTGTAGTTTTACTGGTAAATAAATATTTGATATCCTGTCTGAGAAATGCTTTGCCCACAACATGGTAAAGGTCAGCAACATTACCAGTAAAACTACAAGACAACACATGTTGTGGGCAAAATATTTCTCAGACAGGATATCAAACATTTATTTACCAGTAAAACTACAAGGCAACACATCAGACAGTGGATGGGGCCTGGTCAGCTGGTCCAGTCCTTGTGCAGTTAGCACATGCTGGCCAGCGCACAGACACTATGCATTAATATGTGCCAAGACAGTGGAGCGGAAAGAGATTAGGCAAACTAGCAGAAGAAGCAGGGTAGGAAACATCAGGCATGATACTGCATTTGTATTCATAGTTCATACTGTGCAGTGTTTATTCATATTCTTCATAAAATGTGCTCTGAAGATAGATAATGTTTACATATGAGGTGGGACCATAACATGCATCGGACCATGTTTTTCTCCTCTTTTATAGCGGATAATTCTATCTGCCCGTATTGTCTGTCTGAAGTGCAATTGACAAAGCTGGAACAGAGTTTCTATTGCAAATAGCTGTGGGTGGAAACAAAGTCCTTAGAACCTACTGTACTGATAAAGTTGAACTGTAAGTTTAACTGCATGTCCATGTCTGATTTTAATCTGTCTTCTCCTGTCATAAAATGAAGGAAAATGTACTGCACTCTGTGGTTGTTGTGAACACACAAGAATTGCCTGAATTAATACTCAAGGATCAAAGCCCACTGTACCCCCACCTCCTACTTCTCCATTCATTATCCAGAGGCAAGCCCATGCCTTTACTATGGCCTTGGCTGGCTGCTTTATTCAAAGGAAATAATGAATGAGAGAGGGAGACCGAGCATGCGAGAGCCGGGTAGGGGAGATTAGGGATGATGCAATCAACAAGCCCATCACAGAGTAACAAAAGCCTGTCTTGGTCCACTTCCCAATCTGTCACTCTCCTCTGCTGACCCACATAGGGGGCCTCACAGACATGATGCATGTTGAAACAGCTAATAAGTATGTAACTCAATCCTCCAAAAGTTAACTTTGCAATACATTTACTACCCAAAAGGATACAAGATATAGGTGGTAAAGTAGGCTACTAACACTTGGGTGTAGTAGGTGTCCTTATATTTGGAAAGTACAGTGCCCAAGGCTTTAGCATCATCCATATCTTTGGGGATTTTAATAGTAGCCCTCTCATCACTGAAATTAAAAAACGTGGATATCAATTCACCATCATACAATGTTGTGGATACAAATGAAATACAAATGTGTGTGAATCTGTGTGCAAGGGCTTTGACACTTACAGAAACAGAGAAATTAAAACGTGACCGTCTCTATTGGAGTGTGACATACTAGGCTGTAGACAATTTAAATCAAATGGTTCTCATCATTAGCTGTGATAATCATTGATAACAGGCTCCTATTTATCTGTAATAGTCAGATTTCCGAACAGCCTTTACATGGTGATACTTTCTTTGTTCTCTATTCGGACATCCCAGGTGTCTGCTAAACTCGGATGGCTAGTTGCAGGGGAATGTTTGAATTGAGAAAATGCTCCGTTATAAAATCATATCCAGTTTTGCTCCATAAAATAATCCATCAACGCTTATCACAGCTAATGATGAGAACCATTTGAATAAAATTATTTAACTTGGCTGGTGAATGCCATTTGGTAGACTGTTTCACAAAAGTTACAAATGTTGTACAAAAGTAACTCTTTCTACATGGGTCGGCTTGCTGGAAAGATAAATGCAAAGAACAATTACTCGTTGAGCTCTGGGAAATTCCTGTACACTAGGTACATGACAGAAGCAGCGCAGGTGAAGATAGACAGCAGGATGAGGAGAGACATGCGAGCTGAGCCCCCTCCAGTGTATTGAGTCTCTGTGGAGAGGGGAGTAGTTATATAGCGCACACAGTCAGCAAATTATAAATATCTTGATAAGCCTCTATTCTTCTGTAACAACAGCAGTAAGCCTCATGTAATGTCTTGCTTCACTTGTTGTTCTAGTTCCTGGTTGATTTCCCCAGAGTACATGAAGCATGCTATGTAGTCAAACCATTCAAGATATATAATCCTTTTAATTGACTACATATGTTCCTCATCAAAGTTAGAATACATCTGCCTATGTTATCACATGACTCCAAGCTTATCTGTTTATTTAAATAAAAAGGTTAAATAAATAAAAATAAAGTGTGTATTGTGCAACATCCTGTCATGATAATTGTGTTGCTCCATCTATATAAGAATAACATTACATGGTTAGCCTACTAATATTTTCCTGACTTCCTCCAAGTAGTTCTGTCATTGACACTGATTAACATTAGTAACTTAATGTCAAACTGGTTATGGCCCCTGACAGTGGCTGGATAGATAGCAAGCTACTAAGTTACTAACCTGAACATGTGAATTTCAACCAAAGATACTGGTAACTAACCCATTTTGTCTGTGCTTCAACTCCGTCATACCACCTCCAGCCTTGAAAGCAAGCAACTTCTAATTCTTGATAATCAGCTGTGAGTTAGCTAACGCTGACTGACAACAGCATATCCGCATTTCACAATCATCTGGCTGGTTATCAAGCCGGCTAGCAACATTATTTAACGAGACATTTACCACATCATATAAACAGTAATGTATCTTAACGTTAGCTAATCAATTAGAATAACACAAGTAAATTAGCTAGCTACACTAGCCAGTTAGCCGGTATAGCAACTTCGTTATCTAACGTTAGCTATACATACCTTTGAGGGTTTGTGCCTCGTTAAATTTTGTCTTCGGTTCCTCGTGTAACGTTACTGACGAAACACTATCGGCCTCTCGTCTTTCTCTTCGTTTCTTGGCCATGTCCGCTTATTAAATTAAGATATCGATCTAGCTACACCGACCTCGGGTGTAATACACCGGACTTCTGTCAAAGTTGAAACTAAGAGACGAGAGACCACTTTGCCAACCGGCGACTAGCAAATTGACACATTCCCACAACCTTTCACCTTTTCTGAGTTTGTTTCTCTACCTTTTCCCCACAGTGCCACCATGGGGCACCCTGCATTTCCAAAACAATGTTACAGCAGCACAGAGTTTAGTGTTTATATAGTATATTATTGTCGTTTTTACAGTAGCAGTAATATTAGTGGCTTTAATTTATGTGACTAGGTTTTAAATACAACATCTAGATAGATGTTGGTTGTTCTCTGATGTTAAGATGTCATCCAAATCATCATGAAAGATGGTGCTGAAAACTTCAAATCTACTAGCCAACTGCTATGACATGCTTTCCATTTTCATAATATTTTGTTCACATTATCAGCAGTGTCTTTATTTACTGACTGTAAGACAGTGTGAGAGCGATATCACACATGTAAAACTACAACTCCTAGAGTGCAATAGTTCGAAGCGGATGTTCGTGTTGGAGAAATTTGGCGCTGATCTATCCGGGTACTTCATTCACTTCTTCCTTTCGCGCCGGTAACTGAAGAGCCGTGCGTCCATGTGCGCATTGCCTGGGAATTCATAGACCACAGAAATACTGAATCCGAGCCATACCAGATTTAGCTATGGATCCTAACGTATTGATCGAGGCCCTTCGGGGTACCATGGACCCAAACTTGCGTGAGGCCGCGGAGAGACAGCTGAACGAGGTAAAAACTTGTGATGGTGGTGGTTGTGGCGCGGATCGGGCCTCTTCTGTTGTGTCACACATCAAAGATGGAATGGAGTCTTCCTAGCTTGTGGCTATGGGAGTCCAGAGTCAGTCCAGAACTTTGACAGATCAAAAATTCTCTTCGACATATGTATTCACCGAAACATATCAGACTTTTGCCGTTACGGGTGTAATGTCAAAGTTTCGAATTATATTTTAACATCAAGATCGGCAACTCCAAGCGAATCCACCCCGCGTATCCGCAGCTGGTTCTTTAAAAACGTGCGGGAAGTTAGCATTAGCTTCCTTGATAATTAGCTGCTAGCTACGCAGTAAAAAGGCTTGTTGGACGATGCTTGGTTTTGGCCTAGTTGATGTATCATGTTTGAATCGTTCGGAAGACAAATTATGCCACTAATACCAGTTTTGTCTAAACTAACTAAATCATGCGATCTAGTATACGAATGTAGCTAGCGTTTGCTAAAAGTTTGAAAATCTGTGATAGGAAATTGGTTAAGTGGCTCACGTGTCAAGGTGTTTTTTTAAACTGCTGACATTGCCTTGTACAGCAGTAGTGCTAACTAGCTAGCCCGTTGAATTTAGATAACTAAACTAGTTGGCCATTCAAAATGTCACCAATTGGACGAATTGACAGGTGTAACGTTAGTTAGTCAAGCTTTTATCGTCATACTTTCCTATCACTATAAATGTATGTCTAATATGGGAATAGCTAAGGATAGCATAGCCGATAACAGACCAGAGTATACTTGACAATTGCCCAATTGCGACTTCTTCCTCATAGCTAACGTTAGCTTTTCACGTCGTGAGCGAAACATGGCTAACTGTGACCATGAAAGAATTCACGCCGTCCGTATATGTTAGTCATCTATGGCACGTCTACATTTTACATGAAAAGTCGACATCTAGACAATGATAATAGGCCATGTTGCACATAACCTTATCAAATAAAATAGCTAGCATTAGCGAAAGAATATGCGCACGCGGACAGTTCATCGAATGACTCAATATAATTGATGTTACGCTAGCCGCAAAAGGTTGCTAACGTAGCGCTAGCCAGCGAACATTCACTTTTCCCTTTGGCTTTCACAAATGACGTACAAACAAAACGTTTGCCCCGTTACTACACCCTTTATTAAATGCGTAGCTATTATTAATAATTGGCATTCTTTACTTTGTATCTTGCACGTTAACTAGCGTTCGATAAATCAGACCTACCTAGCTAGTTAGCTACGTTCATGAAAGGCAAAACCAGCAAGCTAAATAATAACATAACATTAGAACAATATATGTACGGTGTTGTCGAGTAGCTGGGGTTTGAGTGAACTTTAAGTCAAGTTGTTATGTCTGTGATATGTACATATTGTGTATAATCAACTCGAACGTATTGTTAGCTAACTTGAGTTTGATAAGAGTAGGCCTGGCAAGGCTCAAAAATAAAATGTACATGAACTTCTACACTCAACAATCTGATGTTGTTTTGTTTTTCGTGACAACAGAATATACGAAGCCAATAATTTTTATCCACAGAACAAGAATGTGCAGTTGGGTTATTTGATCTGAGTCATGTGTTGTATCCAGGGAGATGTCTCGTAGTGCATTGTTATCTATAGGGAAAGGAGGGGAGGAGGCTATTTTTCCTTGCTTACGTTTGACTCATCTGAAGCAGTTATGCCTGAACAGTATTCACTTAATATAGCAAGTGATGTAAGGATGGGTGGGGCAAAGCATTGAGACCCATTTTCATTCACTTTTATGTGATAAGTGATTCTGGAAAAAGTGTGCTGCACTGTTGTGTATACTGGATATCTTAAGTTTTAACATTATTAGTTAGTGTCTAGAGAATAGGGAGAGGTGGCACTCACTGTTTGATGCAGATGCTGCAGTCTCAAAGGACAGCCTGGATGTTGGCCAGGGCCCGGGCAGGCCTTGTGGGGGTCTGCATTCTTTTTGATGTGTGTTTTTGTGGGGGGGTTACATAATATAATGTATCTGTTGCATCAAGGTTTTGGCGTCTTGGCATCCTTAAGTAGTTGTATTTGTATTAGCTACAGCTAATGGAGCTCCATGCCTCAATATAATGGTTATATGGCATTACTGTCATCGTTCAATCAATCAAATGTATTTATAAAGCTCTTTTTACATCAGCCAATGTCACAAAGTGCTATACAGAAACAAAGCCTAAAACCCCAAACAGCAAGCAATGCAGATGAAGAAGCATGGTGGCTAGGAAAAACTCCCTAGAAAGGAAGAAACCTAGAGAGGAACCAGGCTCTGAGGGGTGGCCAGTCCTCTTCTGGCTGTGCCAGGTGGCGATTATAACAGTACATGGTCAAGATGATCAAACGTGCATAGATGACCTGTAAGGCCAAATAAGAATAATCACAGTGGTTGTACAGGGTGCAACAGGTTAGCACTTCAGGAGTAAATGTCAGTTGGCTTTTCATAGCCGGTCATTCAGAGTTAGAGACAGCAGGTGTGGTAGAGAGAGTTGGAAACAGCAGGTTTGGGACAAAGTAGCATGTCCGGTGAACAGGTCAGAGTTCCATAGCCGCAGGCAGAGCAGTTGAAACTGGAGCAGCAGCATGACCAGGTGGACTGGGGACCGCAAGGAGTCATCACTCCAGATATAACAGACTGACCCTAGACACAAACTTTTGCAGCATTGTCATGTCATTTGCTTGGCAAGGAATCAAAAGGAATGCCATGCCACACTTTTTCTTACTTGCAAATAGTACATGGTAGACTTATAGCAATTCCCTAAAAACTGGGCACTCTGTATTATCCCTCATTGCAAATAGTTTAATTTCAGCCATTTAAACCTATACATCCAAATGAATAAAGCATATACATCCAAATAAACAAGGCAGGCACAGTGATCATACCCAGGCAAAATAGCAAAATTCTCTTGCTTTTCATTTTCATTTTTTTTATCTGCAGTTAGTAAGACAGACACATGGTTCTTGTTAATATGTTATACACTGTTTGTTTTGCTGATATGTAGGTCAAATACACATCAGTGTTTGATATTCATGCATCCTTTCCTGCTTTCATTTACAGGGTCACACCCAGGTGAATTTTGTGTCTGCTCTGCTGCAAGTCACCATGTCTGATCAGTTAGATTTGCCCGTCAGACAAGCAGGTGAGTTTCAGAGGATGGGTAGATGTTGTTATTATTATGATACTGTGGGGCGGGCTTCTGGGCTCTCTTGCAGATGAAAATTCACCGGAACTGAAAGGTGAGAAGGGTATCTACAACTGTAACTCAAATGAACTGAGCACGCTTTCTCAAAGATGACCCCTGCCCTGACTACCACAGCTCCCACACTGATGACACCAGTCATATTGTGAAGACTGACCAATTTCCCATGAACTTGTACATTTGTTCACCAAGATACACACATGATAGAAAGAGAAGAAAGGTGTTTTTGTTGTATATGATGCAATCTTTATTGTGCACCTTTGCAGCTTATTTCACACTTTTAGTCTGCTAGGGAGTTCTAGTGAAATTATAGTTTCTCGGTCTGAACAGTCTGTCTAGTCATTGATACAGCTGCCTTTATTATAAAATAACATTCCACATGTTTGAGATGCTCTGTGTGAGGGACCGTTCATAGCCTGTCCATGTGTCACACATGCCTCTATGGTAATGATATGCAGTTATATGGTAGGACGATCTGCTCTTGATCAGTGGCTCATTTTACTTTCATTTAATTTAAAAAGTTTGCAGTCCTCAGGTGGCTGCCAGACAGAGCCTGTCATTTTCAACCTGTTGCTAGCCTCCACACTAGCATATTAAATTGTGCTCACCCATAGTATCATGTTCAATCTTGCAACTTTGTCAGTTCTACATTGTAGTTTGCTTCAACAACGCAATAGTAATGTGACTTCCTGGAGGAAAGTCTTACGTGGCAGCAGCCCATTCTGCCTTATGCATTGGGTGCTAATCTGTGTGCCTCTTGTCAAACAGATGACCTGGATATTTCTAAACAAACCTCCAGGAACTGGTGTGTTGAGCAGGAATGCTATCCTTCTTGTGACTGTGCTATTTGTCCTGCAATAGAGCCCTGCTGCACCTGACTCCGATTCAGACCGATTGCATTAAGTTAATGCAGCTGCAGTGGTGGCACGGGATAGATCATATCTGGCATGCCATTGGGTAAAAGATGCTTAAAAGTTGGCTTGGCACCTCTTCCAAGGAGAGCCACAAGAACTTCACAGTCAGCACTTTGGCCCTAAGTGCCGTGGTAATGAGGCTCATTTGCTGTAATCTGACACGCAAAGGGAGGAGCTAAGTGATTCCGTCACCAGCTAGCAGGCAAATGCCTGGGATTCCCATAAAGGCAGTGAGATCAGACCCTGGTTCCTCCTATTGAGGACAAAAGCCCTCCTGCTTATGACAGATAATATATATTTTTTTGTCATGGTTTGTTCAAACCTGTCACACTGATATTATAGGCAATTGCATTATTTGCAATTTCAGGAATCATCTATTCCCTGCCTCCATGTGTGGGCTAGGGGGATGTTGAATCTTGCTGTGTCAGTACTGACTGGCAGGATTATGACTTCCCAGCCAGCAGCACGGCAATCACATCTGTGTCAGCAGTCTGTCTGACCCCCTATCCACCGCCTCACCCTGCCTGCGAGCCACTGACCTCAGATGCTCCATTGTGGCTCTGTAGAACAATTCACACCCGTACTCCAAATTCAGACTCACTGTCTGAGCTACAACACGAGGGGGGGGGACTATTGCAAACCCATAACTAAATTACACTTTTACACCTCTGTTCTATGACTCACTCAAGGAATTAGGCCTCTTTCTGCTGCTCTGCTCTGATTTTATCAGTTGAAGATGGTAATTTCTGCTGTAATTTCAGGGGGCAGAGGAAGGATGAATATTTGAGTGACTCCTTGCTTGGCTGGGGAGTGCTAATGAACAGGGCCAGCTAGTGTGTTGGGACTGAGAGGAGAGGTGTGAAAGCACTCCACTTACTCCCCCTGCCGACTGCTACTCCCTCTCAGCCTGAGCACATGAGAGGAGGCACAGTGAATGTGCTGGTCATGAGATCCGCTGCTGCTATCTAGGCTGATTGACTCTTTCACACCTCCCAATGTCACACTGACTCTAACAATTTAGAGATCTCCCTGATGTAAAGTGATTTTAAAGAGACGTGGGGAATATTGTGCCACTTTAACCAGCTGCAATTCCATAGGAATTGGAAGTGTTCAATTTAAACCTCGTGGTCAAAGCAGATTTTACTTCAATACCATACAATTTGCATGAATTAAATCTAAGTGGGTGGAATACCAGCTGTACATTAATTCTGCCTTAGAATTACATACAATGCATTCGGAAGTATTCAGACCCCTCCCGTTTCCACATTTTGCTATGTAACAGCCTTATTCTAAAATGCATTAAATAAAATAAAAATTCTCAGCAATCTACACACAATACCCCATAATGACAAAGCGAAAACAGGTTTTTAGAAATGTATGCAATTTTATAAAACTTATTTACATAAATATTCGAACCCTTTGCAGTGAGACTCGAAATTGAGCTTGGGTGCATCCTGTTTCCATTGATCATCCTTGAGATGTTTATACAACTTGATTACCACCTGTGGTAAATTCAATTGATTGGACATGATTTGGAAAGGCACACACCTGTATATAAGGCCCCACAGTTGACAGTGCATGTCAGAGCAAAATCCAAGCCATGAGGTCAAAGGAATTGTCCGTAGAGCTGCGAGACAGGATTGTGTCGAGGCACAGATCTGGGGAAGTGTACCAAAACATTTCTGGAGCATTGAAGGTCCCCAAGAACACAGTGGCCTCCACCATTCTTAAATGGAAGAAGCTTGGAACCACCAAGACTCTTTCTAGAGCTGGCCGCCCATCCAAACTGAACAATCGGGGGAGAAGGGCCTTGGTCAGGGAGGTGACCAAGAACCCGTTAGTCACTCTGACAGAGCTCTAGAGTTCCTCTGTGGAGATGGGAGAACCTTCCAGAAGGACAACCATCTCTGCAGCACTCCTTTATGGTAGCTTGGCCAGACGGAAGCCACTCATCAGTAAAAGGCACATGGCCGCCCGCTTGGAGTTTGCCAAAAGGACTCCCAGACCATGAGCAATATAAGATTCTCTGGTCTGATGAAACCAAGATTGAACTCTTTGAGACCAGACAATAGCTGTGCATCGACGCTCCCCATCCAAACTGACAGAGCTTGAGAGGATCTGGAGAGAAGAATGGGAGAAACTCCCCAAATACAGGTGTGCCAAGCTTGTCGCGTCATACCAAATAAGACTCAAGGCTGTAATCGCTGCCAAAGGTGCATCAACAAAGTACTGCATAAAGGGTCTGAATTCTTATGTAAATGTGATATTTCAGTTTGTTTGTAAATAATGTGCCAAAATTTCTATACTTAAAAAAAAATGTTTTTGTCATTATGGTGTATTTTGAGGGGGGGGGGGACTATTTACTCCATTTTGGAATAAGGCTGGCGTAACAAAGTGGAAAAAGTTAAAGGGTCTGAATACTTTCTGAATGCACTGTGTGTAATCCATTTTTAATAGGATCTCTAAGAAGCCTGTTTTATGTTCAGTCAGTTGATGGTCCACCTCTCTCTTCCCTAGGGGTGATCTACCTAAAGAACATGGTGACCCAGCACTGGAGCGAGGGGGACGGCACCAGCACGGAGACGCCTGTCAATAACATCCCAGAGGAGGACAGGCAGTTCATCCGTGACAACATCGTGGAGGCCATCATCCACTCCCCCGAGCGCATCAGGTAACCGACCACCCTGTGGCTGCTCAGCTCACTGCACAGAGTCGGCAGAGGGGGGATAGGGGTAGAGGTAGCTCGGATCAACCAAATTGTCTTCCAACCTTTCTCCGCTCTCTTTAACCCTTCAGAGTGCAGCTGACAACATGCATCCACCACATGATTAAACACGACTACCCCGGCAAGTGGACAGCCATCGTGGACAAGATTGGCTTCTACCTGCAGTCAGATAACAGCGCCGGCTGGCTGGGCATCCTGCTCTGCCTCTACCAGCTGGTTAAAAACTACGAGTAAGGACTCCTTGTTTTAGAGTGACCATGTTTGTGTCCCAACCATTTAGGGAATGGGGTGCCATTTGGGACAGAGACCGTATTATAGAGCTGTTTGCTATGTATTCGGGTGGTTGGTGTTTCTGATTGTGTGTTTGACAGGTACAAGAAGCCGGACGAGCGCAGTCCTCTGGTGGCGGCCATGCAGATCTTCATGCCCATGCTAAAGGACCGCTTCATCCAGCTGCTCCCTGACCCCTCCAGTGAGTCTGTCCTGGTGCAAAAACAGATCTTCAAGATCCTCTACGCCCTCTTCCAGGTACTACTGACCACATCCTTCACGCTCACCTTCTTAGAAGTTAAGTGTATATATTAGTCTGATTGTGTAGGGTATTTGTCTAAATGTGGATGTATAGCTGTAGTTTCCAGTTATTTAGCTACTTCTTCCATAATACTGGTTTTGGAGATGGGTCGATTATGATTGTCCTGGGGGAGGGCTGAGGACCATCTGGTCCATGTGGGCTGCTTCTTCTGCTGGCTGTGATGCCACTGTCATGTGGGCCACTGGGCAAGACCTGTCCCCCCACAGCATGCCAGATTGCTTTGCTGTCTAATGTCCATTGGAACGACGACAAAGCTTTTTGAATTGAATAGACGGGATTTCTCCTTTTCTCTGTCCACAGTATAACCTCCCCCTGGAGCTGATCAACCGACAGAACCTGACGGAGTGGATGGAGATCCTGAAGACAGTGGTAGACAGAGACGTGCCTCCGGTGAGGGCAGATTTACTGTGGTAGGGCAAGGAGGGAGCACAAATAGGTTGACTATGCAAATCAAGTAGCTCCCAAACAGATTAGCTGTAGTTTGTTTGCTTTATTTTATTGCTGCTAGTTGAAACAAAGCTGATTTTTATTTTATATATTTATTTTTTCCTTCCCCGTCTGCCTCACAGGAGACCTTGCAGGTGGATGAGGACGAGAGACCTGAGCTGCCCTGGTGGAAGTGTAAGAAGTGGGCCCTCCACATTCTGGCCAGGCTCTTCGAGAGGTAAGCCTACTCAACCCACCCCAGCACACTGTCACTGGTTCTACACTGAGTGTACAAAACATTACACCTGCTCTTTCCATGAGACTGACCAGGTGAAAGTGATAATCCCTTAATGATGTCACTTATCATTACATGTCTGGTGGATGGATTATGTTGGCAAAGGAGAAATGCTCGCTAACAGGGATGTAAACAAATGTGTGCACAAAATTGGATAAACTTTTTGTGCGTATGGATAATTTCAGCTCATGAAACATGGGACCAAGACTATAAGATTATATTGCGTTTATTTTTTGGTGCAGTGTATATTAACCTGTGAAAGCATCTTTAAACCCCTCCCAGGTATGGCAGCCCAGGCAACACTACCAAAGAGTACACAGAGTTTGCCGATCTCTTCCTCAAGGGATACGCAGTGGCAGCACAACAGGTGAGAGGCCAAGGCCGCTCTTGGCTTTGTCTGAGCTGAAAGATGTGTGATGCATGACTCTGTGATTGACTGAGGGACAGAAGGTTGCCTTTCAGCTGTTCCAGAGGGAACTGATTTGCCTGTCTGTTTGTAGGTGCTGCTGAAGGTCTTATATCAGTACAAAGAGAAGCAATACGTGGCTCCCAGAGTCCTCCAGCAGACACTCAACTATATTAACCAGGGAATCGCACACGCTGTCACCTGGAAGAACCTGAAGCCACATATCCAGGGCATCATTCAGGATGTGGTTTTCCCCCTCATGTGCTACACGGACAGTGACCAGGAGTTGTGGGAGGAGGACCCATACGAGTACATTCGCATGAAGTTTGGTAAGCGCCATTCTTGTTTTTGGATATCAGAGAAATATTCCGTGGTGTTAGTCATCCAAAAGGAATGTCCTGGAATCAGAGTGACTGCCTGGAAGTGATCAGTTAAAAGATTTAACTGTGTAAAGCTACTCTAACAAACCAATGCAATGTTCCATCTGATCTGCTGACTCTCTGTCCCGTCTCAGATGTGTTCGAGGATTTCATCTCTCCCACCACGGCTGCCCAGACCCTGCTTTTCACCTCCTGCAACAAGAGGAAAGAAGTGAGTTGTGGTTCTGATTTGCAAGCTGAGTCCTCCTGGTCCTGGCACGGTCAACAGCCGGCCATGATGTGATCATGGTTCCATCCCAAATGGCACCCTATTCCCTGTATAGTGCACTACTTTTTTCTATTTTCCCCCCAGAGCCCAGGTCAAAAGAAGTGCACTATATTACCCTATTCCCTATATAGTGCACTACTTTTTTTTCTTTTTTTTTTCCAGAGCCCAGGTCAAAAGAAGTGCACTATATTACCCTATTCCCTATATAGTGCACTACTTTTTTATTTTCCAGAGCCCATGTCAAAAGAAGTGCACTATATTGGGAATGGGTGCCATTGGGATGCATACACTCTATGGCCAAGTTCCTGTTTTTTTTTTTTTTTTTTTACTGGCCTCACTCCTGCCCTTATTTATGGCCCACGTCTCCTTCCTGCCCGGCCCTGTTGTGGCTCTCATTAGCGCCCTGTTGCTCCAGCAACAGTACAGAGCTGTTGGAACTGGTCTGTGGATAAGTCCAGCCAGGAAAACACTGGAAAACAAAGGAGCATAGCTGAAAGAAAGCACTACTTTAGTTGCTGTAGCTCCTTAGTCAGATGTGTTACGTATTACGGCTTTCTTTCTGTTCTAAATGTAAGGTGTTGTTTTAGCATGGAGGTAGTTCTATTCCGTTTTGGCTGTGGGTGAACAGGGTGTGTGGTGCCTGTCCATGTTACGTGCTGCCGTCTGGCTGTGTCTTACAGTCTGTGTGGCGGTGCTCACTCCACACCTGCAGCCATAGAGCCACTGGAGATCATAGTACTGACCTGTGACGTCTCTGACTCCTCACCACGGGCCAGCCTCCATACTCTCCCACAAACTCTCCTGGCTTGCATCTCAAATGGCACCCTATTCCCTACATAGTGCACTAACCCATGGGCTTTGGTCAAAAGTAGTGCACTATACATGGATTAGTGTGCCATTTGGGACATATCAAAGGTGCTTGACATTAATGTGAAGCAGTTATCCAGGATACACAGAGAAGCAGCACATTTGACTGAATGAATTTCTTTATTCTCTAGGTTCTTCAGAAGACCATGGGCTTCTGTTATCAGATCCTCACTGAGCCCACCTCTGACCCCAGGAAGAAGGACGGAGCGCTGCACATGATTGGCTCTCTGGCTGAAATCCTGCTCAAGGTGATTAACCCAACACCATCTGCTATCTCCTCTTTTCTAGTTGACCTTTGGTCTGACCACATACTCATCAGATGAGGTAGCTGACTCAGCATGTAACTATTTTGCCAATTTGTTTTATTACTTAAGTTTACTTTATGGATCCCACATGGCAGTCAAATATATTAATGAAATTCATGGTTAACAAAAATGCGTTTTTCTTCCTCTCCCCCCAAACAGAAAAAGGTCTATAAAGACCAGATGGAGTTCATGCTGCAGAACCACGTCTTCACTCTGTTCCGTAGTGAGCTGGGCTATATGAGAGCCAGAGTAAGTGTCACGTTGCCAGATCATTCTGGCCCAGGGCTCCAGTGGGGAGAAGGGGAGAGCATTTGTATCAAGAATATTAATGACAATGATTTGGTAAAACACCAGTGCTTTCTGCAAGTTCTGCTTTCCCTCATTGCAGTGGCTTTTCAACTCTTCACATCTTGATAGTTCTAGATAGAAATTCTAGATTTAGGAGAATTCGGCAAAAGTATAGCCAATTTGTTCTGGTGTTTCCCCATAGGCCTGTTGGGTCCTGCATTACTTCTGTGAGGTCAAGTTTAAGAGTGACCAGAACCTGCAGACAGCCCTGGAGCTGACCCGCCTCTGCCTGATCAACGACAACGAGATGCCTGTTAAAGTGGAGGCAGCCATCGCCCTGCAGGTCCTCATCAGCAACCAGGAGAAAGGTAGCTAGCTATCTCTCCACTGTCAGACTCAGAAACACACCATTAGTGTATATGGAGTCTTTGCTGTATAACATTAATACTTATGTTCTTCTTGGATCCAAATGATATAGCTGGTTATCACTAAGTGCTCCTCTGTCATGTTTTTCTTCTTTCCTAGCCAAAGAGTATATCACTCCCTTCATCCGGCCTGTGATGCAGGCCCTCCTGCACATTGTGCGTGAAACGGAGAACGATGACCTCACTAACGTGATCCAGAAGATGATCTGCGAGTACAGCGAAGAGGTCACGCCCATCGCCGTGGAGATGACACAGCACTTGGTGAGGAGTGTGTGTGTGTGCTCAGTACCTGACTCATAAAAAGGCCCTGCGCAGGAAGTCGTCTTCCTTTGATCTGTTTATGGTTCCGTTTGTCAGCCATGGAGAGAGGAAATAAGGTCCAATTACCATCTCTCCTAGTTCCATGTTGGTCCGGTTTTAAAGACCCTGCTCTCAGGGAAACCCACTTATGGCTGTTCCCATCTCTCCTCAGGCGATGACCTTCAACCAGGTCATCCAGACGGGGCCTGACGAGGAGGGAGGGGACGACAAGGCGGTGACAGCCATGGGCATCCTCAACACTATCGACACACTGCTCAGTGTGGTGGAGGACCACAAAGAGGTGAGTACAGCCATGGCATCCTGTCCGGGGAGTCTACTTGTACATCAAGCTGTCTCACGCTACAGAAACAGGATATGGGCTCCTGCCCTATTGGCCATTCTGGTTCAGACAAGGCATATTTACTTACATCCATTCAACCAAACACCAACTCAGTACAGCAGCTTCCCTCCCAGCTAAAGTCATAGTGCTGCCTGCCAACACACTTCCAGCTGTCCACCCGCTCCTGGAAACACACGCTGTTCTCTCTTCAAAGTGCCTTGCAGGCTAATGCCTCTAGAAATAGCACTGTGGCTCTCTGCCCGTACGTCCGCCGACGCACAGGACCCGTGGAGCTTGGAACCAGCCAAACCAGCAAATGTTGGTCAACAGTTAGATATGTCTTATTGGTATACTACTCATGGTCGTTGACTGTGTAAAGTAAAGCGATCAGCTGTTGACTTGTGATGGGGTTTTTTTATTTTGTTTTTATGTGCCTACCCACAAGCATTTGGTTTTCTGGAAATTACTTGCACAATGAAATAATGAAATATACTCTTGCAGCACCACATGTATGTTCATGGTGAATCTCTGTGCGTGTGTGTTCCAGTGCACTAACTAAATGAATGGGGTTTCTGTTTTAGATCACCCAGCAGCTGGAGGGTATATGTCTGCAGGTGATTGGCACCGTCTTGCAGCAGCACGTCCTGGGTAAGTCTCCCTTGCTCTTCCTGTCCCACCACATTCAAACCGGGTCCTCCCGTCTCTCTGACACGCGCAAGTGGGTGAGGTGCCTAGAGTAATTTACGTGACTGCCTCACTCTGTGGGGGTTGTCCTATATTTACCTCTGACACCCAGCCTGTGTGTATGTTGATTTTCAGAGTTCTACGAGGAGATCCTGTCTCTGGCACACAGCCTGACCTGCCAGCAGGTGTCCCAACAGATGTGGCAGCTCCTCCCCTTGGTGTTCGAGGTCTTCCAGCAGGATGGCTTTGACTACTTCACAGGTATACTGCTCACCAACCTGCTAGTCTCAACTGCCTGTTATGGTGATTTGACTATTATATTGACACAGACTATATTAAATGGGGAATGTGACTATTTCAGACATGATGCCTCTCCTTCACAACTACGTCACGGTTGACACAGACACTCTCCTGTCTGACACTAAATACCTGGAGATAATCTACAGCATGTGCAAGAAGGTACAGTAATTAACAGCAGCTGTGCAATGTGTTCACACATTATATTGGTGGTGTATATTTTTGCTGGTGTGAACAGTTTGATAATCTGTTGTCCATGCAGGTTCTGACTGGCGATCCAGGTGAGGATCCAGAGTGTCATGCAGCCAAGCTGTTGGAGGTGGTTATTCTGCAGTGCAAAGGGCGCGGAATTGATCAGGTAAGCGTCTGGCTTCTACACTAAATCTTGTATGGCTATGACTGTATTCAATCTTATTTAAGCTTGTTGAATATCAAAGTAACTGCTTTTGAGAAGCACTGTAGTATACATTCACCTTTGACTTTTTTGCCGCTCCTGCAGGTTGTTCCCTTGTTTGTGGCGGCTGCGCTGGAGAGGCTGACGAGGGAGGTGAAGACCAGTGAGCTGAGGACCATGTGTCTGCAAGTGGCCATCGCAGCCCTGTACTACAGCCCTCCTCTGCTGCTCAACACACTGGAGAACCTGCGCTTCCCAAACAACACTGAGCCCATCACCAACCACTTCATCTCCCAGTGGCTCAAAGACGTTGACTGCTTCCTGGGGTAAGACCAGGAAAGATGCTCATGTTTAATATATTTACAGCTCGTCTGGTTTCTCTGGTCCCCCATATAGTTTGATATTAAATAGAGAAAACATGTGCAGTAAGATATTTTATGTTATCCCCCCAGGCTCCACGATAGGAAGATCTGCGTGCTTGGCCTGTGTGCTCTCATTGACTTGGAGCAGAGGCCCCAGGCTGTCAACCAGGTGGCCGGCCAACTGCTTCCCGCAGCCATCCTGCTCTTCAACGGCCTCAAGAGGGCCTACGCCTGTCAAGCGGAGAACGAGAATGAGGATGAAGATGATGATGAAGATGGAGAGGAGGATGAGGAGAATGGTACTGCATTTTATTTATTTTTTTACTAGGCAAGTCAGTTAAAACAAATTCTTATTTACAAGGAACAGTGGGTTAACTGCCTTGTTCAGCAGCAGAACGACAGATTTTTACCTTGTCAGCTTGGGGATTCGATCGGTTACTGGCCCAACACTCTAACCACTAGGCTACCTGCCACCCCAAATTTGTGCTATCCTCTGAAATTTGTGCTGTCCCATTGTCACTCACCTATTTTAATCTTCCTACTATAGTAAATAGATAAGATACAGCTGCAAGGAGCACTTCAATGGTAGATTGTTTGAGTTGTGTTAGTAGATTGATCAGTAATAATTGCATCCATTGTGCCTTTCCTCAGTCGAGCTGGGCAGTGATGAGGATGACATTGATGAGGAGGGCCAGGAGTACTTGGAGATGCTGGCCAAGCATGCAGGAGAGGATGGGGATGATGAGGACTGGGATGAGGACGACGCAGAGGAGACTGCACTGGAGGGCTACACTACAGCTGTAGATGATGAAGACAACCTGGTGGATGAATACCAGATCTTCAAGGCCATACTACAGAGTAAGGAGACCACCTTTCAGGCACACAAAGCTAGTGATGGGTCGTCAAGTTAAGGACACAAATTTGATACAAACAGTGAATAAGTGTTTACGCTCAATCAATAATATTACGAAACATATTTGTGAGGCCTGTTATTTACAGTGCATTATTAGTACAAGCTCTTCAGTGATGATACGATGACGAGTCGGAACGGGACTCTGTCTGTCTGTGGTCACTGTGTCATGGTCACGTTCTGTGTCTCTGGGTTCAGTTCCCCACAGCAGCGTGTTCTTAAGTTGAAGACATTGAGGCATTTGTCTGAGAAGGTTTAAAAACACAATACAAACAAGATCTCGGTATTGAAGATATGAATGCAATATGTTGCATTTATTATGCTTACCGGTAAGTGTAATTAGTACCTAAAAGGGGAGGGAAAAACATAACTGTATTTCTCCAACTCAGATATTCAGACCCGTGACCCAGCATGGTACCAGGCACTCACACAAACCCTTGATGAGGAACAAGGAAAACACCTGCATGACATTGGCACACTTGCCGACCAGAGACGGGCAGCACATGGTAAGTAAATGTTTCCCCGTCATACAATTAGACAGCTGTTAATTTTTATTTAATTGTTTTAATTTCATAGGAAATAAACACTTTCCATGTTTGGCCTGTTGTATAATTGCCCTATTTTCGTCATTCTAGAATCCAAAATGATCGAGAAGCACGGCGGATACAAGTTCACAGTGCCAGAAGTGGTGCCAACTAATTTCAACTTTGGAGGCAACGCTCCAGGAATGAATTGAGTCATCCCTTCTCCCTTTTATTACTCTGACTGATTGTAGTGAAGTGAAAAAAGCTTGTGTTGTTCCCATAAGTAGTGGTTCCAGAACTGGTTCTTCTCACTGACTCTTCAATCTGACTATCAAATTGGAAATAGCACCAGAAGAAGTGGGAAGACAACCAAATGCAACAAATGGCTGGGAAAACAAACCAAGAACTTGAGCTTGAAGCAAGAGAAAAAAGAAGCTCTAAACAACATTGTCTTCTGGGATCCAATGTGGAGGATACAAGGACGGGGACTTCCTTTTTTTTTCTACCCACTAAAACAAAACGGGAGGGCTCAAAGATTTGAAATTGATAACGGGACTAAATGTTTAATCATTTTCACTGTTTTGGCCAAAAGGCTGTGCGTGATAGGATTATACCTCTGGCAGTAGTGTTGTCTACGTTATTTTCTGCATTAACAAATTCTCATGTTTGTTATGTGTGTATATACAAGCCAAGGTTCTTGATTTTTAAGTAGCCTTGCTAAAACAACCAGAGGCATTTGTAAGGTGTCTAGTGTATTCATATGTAGCATATTGGATACTTCATAGCACTATGTGATGCCTAATCTCTGTAAATTAATGACTAGCACTTTCATATTGTTCAGGTCTCCTAGCCTTCTGTATCAGACTGCAATTTTTAAATCAATTAAGACCATTTAAAACACAAACTGCTGTAACTTTGGTTACGGTGTAGAATAATGAGTGGCATCACTTTGCTGCTAAAATGGAAACATTCTTGATTCCTAAAAAAAGAGAATGCTCTTGGTGTTCAGTTTCGATACAAGAGGTGTTGTGAGCACTGAAAGTCAATTGGATACTTCATTGAAGCATGTACAATTGGACTTGATCGTAAAGGTCTCAAGCATCTGGTTGGTGTATGGATGAACCATATATATACACACACACACACCAACATATTAAAAAAAGTTAAGTTGGATTGCATGCATTTGACTGTTTACTAACAGCTACACAGTTGTGCACTCAGTCATTTGATTTGGAGCCTATATTTGAGTGATTGTCTGTATACTCTGTCATATCAGGTGATATGTAATCTATTTAGAACTATGCTGCCAGCTAATTATAATTCTAGTTAATTTGCTACTACGGGTTCGAAGGGTGTCCTGTCCTCCTTGGCTAGCGTTGATCACTCCCACTAGTAGAGCTTTACAGTGTCTACATTATCAGTGACCGATATAACTGCATACTGCGCAGCACGATATAGACGAACTAGAACGTGGCCATAAACTTGCTTCAAACTGCATACCGTTTTCCTGGATCTGGGTAGTTTCATTTAACAGACACTGCTGGCTAATGTCAATGTATATAAAATGCATTACAAATACCCTTGAGTTTGATTCAACTGCATTGCCCACATTACCTCGCTTGACTTTAGGCTACCATGAGGCTTTGCGGTTCCAAAATGGCTGTGTCCAACTTCGAAAACGTTTTTTAGGATTCTATATTTGTTTCTTGTGCTGAACGAACAGCACGAATATGAAGTATAATAACATAGGTGAAGTGAAATGTTTTTTTTGAAACCGCTGGAATTTACGTGCAAAGTTAATTAAGCGGTCGCATTTGTGAGCCAGAATGGCGTATGGAACGTGCCCCAAAAGCAGAATGAGAAAATTGAGTGGAAAGGGGAGGTCATCAACCAATGATTGAAAAAGACTTTGAACCAATGAGATTACTAGTAGCTTGCGCGACTGAAATATTTGCCAATCATACAGATCATGTCGGGACAAATGCTATCTTTGTACATGTTCCGGGGTGCGCGAACAGGAGAACATTTCCTGCCCTGATGCATGGTGGTCGAACCGAATGAATTGTTGGAAATTTTAGAGGTTCGTATAAATGTGGTTTTACCCAGTGTGCCTTTCAACAGCCATATCCAGTTTGGGAGACGGAAGGGGATAGCTGTCCTCGGCGTTTGCTATGATACGTATACTCAATTAAACCATAGTTTAAATCATGTATTGTCTAAAAACATGTATTATTCGCTAGCCCACATGCTAATTAGCACTAACAAATTATTTGTCTGCGCTCTTCACACTACTAACTAGTTCACGTTAGCAGTTCATTTAAGAGGCTAATTTATAAACTCGATTTCCCCATTGACTGTTTCTTTAGCTAAATAACTTACATTTTCTTCACATTGTTAGCTAGTAGATACATGAATGACAAACTAGCTAGCTAACTTAGCTAACGTTAGTGAAATGATCACAGTGTCGGTTAGTTAACGTTAATCGTAAAAAAAAAACTTCTCAGCTAACGTTTCTGTCAGATTTAGTTCGTTACCTATAGCTACCTAGGTATAGGTAACAAATATCCCATACAATCACATTCATATTTGATACGGTAACGTTGTCTGACATAGCTAGCTGAAGCTGCACTGTTTACCTTACTATCAAGTTCCATCCAACTTGGCAACAACATGAACTGTTTGAATCTATGCTGTTGTACAACATGTCAGCTGGAAGTTTGTTTTTTATTAGTGTACATATCAGATCTAGTAATGCAACAGACACTGCTACCTAATTGTATAAAGTGGGTCTAGTCGCATCCATAAATTGCCATTGTACATCAGACTACAATAGTTGTATGGAAAGTGACTGACTGCAGCGCCTCATACAGTGAATATAATGTGTGTGTGTGTTCGTCTGGACAGAGCAACAATGCTTTTGGCTCAGATTAACCGGGACTCCCAGGGCATGGCAGAGTTCCAAATTGCAGGTGGAGACACTCAGCAGGTCACTCTCTGTTTGGCAGAGGCTGTTTCAGGTAAGTTCAATTTCCATTTATTGGTGGGGATTCAGCCAAGTTTCCAGCGAAGGAAAAGGTTTCTTACACATGCTGTTGTACATCTAGAGACAGTTTTTTCCCCCCTTGTGTCATTTTTTTGTTCAATAGATGGCGATCAGATGGACATGGACACTGTGAGTTTGCAGGCTGTGACCCTTGCAGATGGCTCTACAGCTTACATACAGCACAACCCTAAAGGTAACTCAAATGTCAATCATCTCCAAACATACAGTAATGGAAAGTGGCCATGAATGTATTGGCTTGACTAACAGTGAACACTGCCCCATAAAGTAACCCCCCAAACGGTCTGACCATGTAGAAAGAGTTGCTAACCTTGCTTGGCCAAGTCGTGACAGATTTCTTCTTTCTATTGATTATTAGCATGATTTAGTCCATTATTTGATGAGAGCAGTCTGATTGAAGAGTGCAGTCTCCATTTCAGATGGAAAGTTCATGGATGGACAGGTCATTCAGCTGGAGGATGGATCTACTGCATATGTCCAACATGTATCAATGCCAAGAGCAGGTCTGTTTTCCTCTTAGCAATGTTAATTATTGCTGTGTTGTAATGAATCATTCATATTTTGCTTATTCATGACACTATCCACTTTAAGATTAAACTGTATTGTAATGGGGAAATTAATATAATTATCAATATTTCCCCATTTTTACTTATCAGAGGAGGCCAACAGGTGGACAGGATCCCCTTTGTGTGATGTAATTGGAGGAGATGGTCTGAGACTTGAGGATGGTCAAGCTGTGCAGCTGGAAGATGGCACAACCGCTTACATCCACACACCAAAAGGTTTGTCTCAATCTTAAAGCTGTGACATGTAACCTTTTGGGCGACCTGACCAAATTCACATAGAAATGTGAGTCATAGATCTGTCATTCTAATTGAAAGCAAGTCTAATAAGTGGTAAATCTGTTCTATGCGCGCTATTTCTATGCTCCCCGATCTTATGTTTAGTTTTTGCATCTTTTACTTTCGGTTTTGTACACATGCATCAAACAGACGAAAATATAATAGTTTTGGTTATTGAAAATATATTTCAGAGATTTAGATGGTACAATGATTCTCTACATTGCTTGTTTTGTCACAAACTGAAATTAAGCAAACTTAAAAATAAATAAAAATTCGCAACTAGGAAATGGCAGAGTAATTTCTGCATATTGCATATTTTTAAGATTGTTGTAATCCTTTTGTAAATGTGTTTTTACCCAGTGTTTCATTTTTTGGGGGAGAAATTTGGATGGGTAAATAAAATAAAACAACTTTTTGCCATAGAGTATTAAACTTCACTGAAACTCCCTCACAGATACCTATGACCAGAATACCCTGCAGGCTGTTCAGCTGGAGGATGGCACCACAGCTTACATCCAGCACACAGTACAGATGCCTCAGACCAACACCATCCTGGCCATCCAGGCAGATGGAACAGTGTCAGACCTGAACGCTGATGGAACCCTCGACCAAGAGACCATCAACGTGCTGGAACAATACACCGCTAAGGTAGTTTGCTTTTGACATTGTATCTTAACAGCTCATCGACTCAGCATTATATGCAATTTTCAAATACCTTATCTGTTTGAGGTAAAACGGTCACTGGTTATTACCCCCTTTGTTTTCTCAGGTGGAAGCTGATGATGTCAACTCCGTACTGATGAGAGCTGAGCAAGATTGTGGTGTGCAGATGCAGGTACTATACTTCTCATGTTTATCTATGTCATATCATATTTACCACCAGTGTACATTGGATACATATTTCTTTCAGATTGTGCTTCAAAGGCAGAGTGGTCGTAGTTCTAGGGAGCAGCCTACAGAGAAATCTTTCCGCTGTGACTATGAGGGCTGTGGGAAACTCTACACAACAGCACACCATCTGAAGGTAAAGCACACTCACTCCCTGAAAATGACTTGGGATCTTGAATGTAGAATGAATCAGATTCAATTGGTCCAAATTACATCTGTTAATCTTGTGTGATTTGCTTTTTTCTGCCCTCTGCAGGTACATGAGAGGTACCACACAGGTGACCGGCCATATCTGTGTGATCACCTGGGGTGTGGAAAGAAGTTTGCTACGGGTAATAAACGACCTTCAGACTAATGCAAAGGTCATAAAACCTTTGCGATATGAAGCTGAGTTGCTCTAGGCATATGTCATAGTAACCTTGTTGTTGAAATGGCTAAGGAGATATCAGTTTGAACAATTCCTCACTCATTATCTGAACAATGTTGGTCAGTGTGACTGTGATCCATTAAACGTACAGCACGTGTTTCCAACTCAGCAAAATGTGTTTTTTCCCCAAAAGGGTATGGCCTGAAAAGCCACATCAGGACACATACTGGTGAGAAGCCTTATCGCTGCCAGGAAGTGCACTGTGCAAAGTCGTTCAAGACGTCAGGTGACCTCCAAAAGCACATCAGAACCCACACAGGTACAAAACTTGTCCAAAATCAGACTTATACCTAGTCTTATCCCTACATATGCAATCTACAGTGTACAACTAGTTTTTATTTTTGTCCTCGGATTTGGATTAGAAATCATTTGATCATGCTGTTTATAAATTATCTCATCCATGAACTTGAAGAAGTTCTTGAACTTGAACAAGCTCATCATCCCCTCTGTACTGTAGGCGAGAAGCCATTCATGTGCCCGTTTGAGGGGTGCGGGAGATCGTTTACTACCTCTAACATCAGGAAGGTGCACATTCGCACACACACAGGGGAGCGGCCTTACTATTGTGCAGAGCCTGGCTGTGGGCGAGCCTTCGCCAGTGCCACCAACTATAAGAACCACGTGAGGATCCACACAGGTATATAGTCCTTCTGTTTCTCTTTATGTTAAAAGTCACACAACAACATTATTCAGTCCTTTTTGTAGTGTGGCCTTTTACAGTGTGATTAATGAAGGGGATATATTTACAGGAGAGAAGCCTTACGTTTGCACAGTCCCAGGCTGTGACAAGCGGTTCACAGAGTACTCCAGCCTTTACAAACACCACGTTGTCCACACACCATGCAAGCCCTACAACTGCAACCACTGTGGGAAGACCTACAAGCAGATCTCCACCCTGGCCATGCACAAACGCACAGCGCATAACGTCACAGAGCCCATTGAGGAAGAGCAGGAGGCCTACTACGAACCCCCTACAGGTCAGGCTTGGAAGTCAACACCACCTTACACAGATGTATTAGTCATCAATGGATGACTTCATCTTATTTGTCGTTCCTCACCTGTTTTTTGGGGAGGAGAAATAAAAGAACCCAACCTATGTGTACCAAGGTGTAACTAGTGGTGACCTAATAACCATAAACATACAGGTAACTGCCAAAACAAAGGAAACGCCAACATAGTGTCGTAATAGGATGTTGGGTCGCCAGAACCGCTTAAATGCGCCTTGGCATACAAGTGTCTGGAACTCTATTTGAGGGATGTGACACCTTTCTTCCATGAGAAATTCCATAATTTTGTGTTTTGTTGAAGGTAGTGGAAAACGCTGTCTCAGGCCCACTCCAGAATCTCCCATAAGTGTTCGATTGAGTTGATATCTGGTGACTGAGACACACACTCAGTCACAACCCCCTATGCTCCTTGTAGATCCCTCTTTCAGATAAACTGAGATTTCTTCTAGCCATGGTAGCCAAAATAATGGGTAACTGGGCATTTTATACATGACCCTAAGAATGCTGGGATGTTTTTGAATTGCTTAATTAACTCAGGAACCACACCTGTGTGGAAGAACCTGCTTTCAATATACTTTGTACCCCTAATTTACTCAAGCGTTTGCTTTATTTTGGCAGTTACCTGTAGATTACCTCTAAAGTCTGACGTATACCTCAGTGTTTAAAGGTTGACTCACGGTGAATCACTGACTGCTTTTATGCCCTTATCAGGACTGCAACCAGAGTAATGACTGAGTCACGAGACAATTATTGAGAAATGTCATTGTTGTTATTCCATGTGATTCAGAGGCCATCGATGATCCCTCAGTGAATTTTGCCCCGGTTGAGGAGGAGGAGGAGTCCTGTTCGGAACAGATGACTGAGGCCATTGGTCAGCAGCATGTGCAGCTCATAACACACCCAGATGGAACCCAACAGGTTAGTTTAAAATAAATGGTGTCTGCACATTCATTTAATAATTTCACCTGAAGTGTACCACACCCATATTTATAGCCATAGGACGAGCATCAATTAGAGCAGTCTATACATATAAGTTGAAAGTAGATTTTTATATATGATGTATGTGTGTGGGTATATATACAGCATTCTGTATACATCTGGCCATTCTTTGGACACTGTGTTAACAAACCTCCAAACGAGCTTCAATGCCATACAACACTCCTTCCGCAGCTTCCAACTGCTTTTAAATGCTAGTAAAACAAATTGGATGCTCTTCAACCGATTGCTGCCTCCACCCGTCTAGCATCACTACTCTGGATGGTTCTGACTTAGAATATGTGGACAACTACAAATACCTAGGTGTCTGGTTAGACTGTAAACTCTCCTTCCAGACTCATATTAAGCATCTCAAATCCAAAATTAAATCTAGAATCGGCTTCCTATTTCACAACAAAGCCTCCTTCACTCATGCTGTCAAACATACCCTCGTAAAACTGACTATCCAAATTATCATTGACTTTAGCGACGTAATTTACAAAATAGCCTCCAACGCTCTACTCAGTAAATTGGATGCAGTCTATCACAGTGCCATCCGTTTTGTCACCAAAGCCCCATATACAGTTGAAGTCAGAAGTTTAAATACCTTAGCCAAATACATTTAAACTCAGTTTTTCACAATTCCTGACATTTAATCCTAGTAAAAATTCCCTGTCTTAGGTCTGTTAGGATCACTACTTTATTTAAGAATGTGAAATGTCAGAATAATAGTAGAGGGAATTATTTATTTCAGCTTTTATTTCTTTCATCACATTCCCAGTGGGTCAGAAGTTTACATACACTCAATTAGTATTTGGTAGCATTGCCTTTAAATTGTTTAACTTGGGTCAAATGTTCCACAAGCTTCCCACAATAAGTTGGGTGAATTTTGTCCCATTCCCCCTGACAGAGCTGGTGTAACTGAGTCAGATTTGTAGGCCTCCTTGCTCGCAAAGGCTTTTTCAGTTCTGCCCACAAATTCTCTATAGAATTGAGGTCAGGGCTTTGTGATGGCCACTCCAACACTTTGACTTTGTTGTCCTTAAGCCATTTTGCCACAACTTTGGAAGAATGCTTGGGGTCATTGTCCATTTGGAAGACCCATTTGCGACCAAGCTTTAACCTTCTGACTGATGTCTTGAGATGTTACTTCCATATATCCTCATGATGCCATCTATTTTGTGAAGTGCACCAGTCCCTCCTGCAGCAAAGCACCCCCACAACATGATGCTGCCACTCCCGTAATTCACGGTTAGAATGGTGTTCTTCGGCTTGCAAGCCACCCCCTTTTTCCTCCAAACATAACGATGGTCATCATGGCCAAACAGTTCTATTTTTGTTTCATCGAACCAGAAGACATTTCTCCAAAAAGTACGATCTTTGTCCCCATGTGCAGTTGCAAACCTTAGTCAGCCTTTGTTATGGCGGCTGCGTGGTCCCATGGTGTTTATACTTGCGTGCTATTGTTTGTACAGACGAACGTGGTACCTTAAGGCATTTGGAAACTGCTCCCAAGGATGAACCAAACTTGTGGAGGTCTACAAATTTTTTAATCTGTGGTCTTAGCTGATTTACTTTGATTTTCCCATGATGTCAAGCAAAGAGGCACTGAGTTTGAAGGTAGGCTTTGAAATACATCCACAGGTACACCTCCAATTGACTCAAATTATGTCAATTAGCCTATCAGAAGCTTCTAAAGCCATGATATAATTTTCTGGAATTTTCCAAGCTGTTTAAAGGCACAGTTTACTTTGTGAATGTGAACATCTGACCAACTGGAAGTGTGATACAGTGAAATAATCTGTCTGTAAACAATTGGCTGGCCCTCACTACATGTTTGTCGCCAAACCCACTGGCTCCAGGTCATCTATAAGTCTTTGCTAGGTAAAGCCCCATCGTATCTCAGCTCACTGGTCACCATAGCAACACCCACCCGTAGCACGGGCTCCAGCAGGTATATTTCACTGGTCATCCCCAAAGCCAACACCTCCTTTGGCCGCCTTTCCTTCCAGTTCTCTGCTGCCAATGACTGGAATGAATTGAAAAAATCACTGAAGCTGGAGTCTTATATCTCCCTCTCTAACTTTAAGCATCAGCTGCCAGAGCAGCTTACCGATCACTGTACCTGTACACAGCCCATCTGTAAATAGCACACCCAACTACCTCATCCCCATTATTTATTTATTTGCTCTTTTGCACCCCAGTATCTCTACTTGCACATCATCATCTGCACATGTATCACTCCAGTGTTAATGCTAAATTGTAATTATTTCGCCACTATGGCCTATTTTTTGCCTTACCTCCCAAATCTTACTTCATTTGCACGCACTGTACATAGATTTTTCTATTGTGTTATTGACTGTACGTTTGTTTATCCCATGTGTAACTCTGTTGTTTTTATCTTGGCCAGGTCGCGGTTGTAAATTTGAATTTGTTCTCAACTGGCCTACCTGGTTAAATAAAGGTGAAATACAGAAAGTATTCAGACCCCTTAAATTATTCCACATTTTGTTACATTACAGCCTTAATCTAAAATGGATTATAGTTTATTTTCATCAATCTACACACAATAAAAGCAAATACTTGTTTTTAGACAACTGAAATATACGTTTACATAAGTATTCAGACCCATTACTCAGTACTTTGTTGAAGCACCTTTGGCAGCGATTACAGCCTTGAGTCTTAAGTATGATGCTACAAGCTTAGCACACCTGTATTTGGGGAGTTTCTCTTATTCTTCTCTGCAGATCCTCTCAAGCTCTGTCAGGTTGGATGAGGTGTTGCTGCACAGCGATTTTCAGGTCTCCCCAGAGATGTGTGATCGGTGGGTTCAAGTCCGGGTTTTGGCTGGACCACTCAAGGACATTCAGAGACTTGTCCCGAAGCCCCTCCTGAGTTGTCTTGGCTGCGTGCTTAAGGTTGTTGTCCTGTTGGAAGGTTAACTTTTTATTTACATTTTTTTACCTTTTATTTAACTAGGTAAGTCAGTTAAGAACAAATTATTATTTACAATGACAGCCTACCCTGGCCTAACCCGGACGGCGCTGGACCAATTGTGAGCCACCCTATACGACTCCCAATCACGGCCGGTTGTGATATAGCCTGGAAACGAACCAGGGTCTGTAATGATGCCTCTAGCACTGAGATGCAGTGCGCCACTCGGCAGCCCTGGAGCATGTTTTCATCAAGGATCTCTGTACTTTGCTCGGTTCACCTTTGCCTCGATCCTGACTAGTTTCCCAGTCCCTGCCGCTGAAAAACATCCCCACAGCATGATGCTGCCAACACCATGCTTTACCATAGGGATGGTGCCAGGTTTCCTCCAGATGTGATGCATGGCATTCAGGTCTAAGAATTAAATCTTGATTTTAATCAGACCAGAGAATCTTTCTCATGGTCTGAGAGTCCTTTAGGTGCCTTTTGGCAAACTCCAAGCAGGCTGTCTGGTACCTTTTTAATGAGGAGTGGCTTCCGTCTAGCCACTTTACCATAAAGGCCTGATTGGTGGAGTGCTGCAGAGATGGTTGTCCTTCTGGAAGGTTCTCCCATCTCCACTGAGGAACTCTAGAGCTCTGTCAGAGTGACCATCGGGTTATTGGTCACCTCCCTGACCGAGGCCCTTCTCCCCCGATTGCTCAGGAAGAGTCTTGGTGGTTCCAAACTTAATCCATTTAAGAATGATGGAGAATGCTGTGTTCTTTGGGACCTTCAATGCTGCAGAAATGTTTAGGTACCCTTCCCCAGATCTGTGCCTCGACACAATCCTGTCTCGGAGTTCTACGGACAATTCCTTCGACCTCATGCCTTGGTTTTTGCTCTGACGTGCACTGTCAACTGTGGAACGTTATATAGACAGGTGTGTGCCTTTCCAAATCATGTCCAATCAATTTAAATTTTCCACAGTTGGACTCCAATAAAGTTGTAGAAACATGATGCACCTGAGCTCATTTTTGAGTCTCCTAGCAAAGGGTCTGAATACTTATGTAAATAAGCTATTTCTGTTATTTTTAATAAATGTGCAAACATTTCTAAACCCGTTTTCGCTTTGTCATTATGGGGAATTGTGTGTAGATTGCTGAAGATGTAAAAAAAATCAATTTTAGAATAAGGCTAACGTAACAGTGGGGTAAAAAATCAAGGTGTCTGAATACTTAACAAAGGCATTGTATTTATTTATTGATTGAATATTATAACTGTGTAGACATTTATATCAGGTAGACAAAACGTATGTTGATACCAAACAGTAGTTGTCATAATAATAAATGAATCAGATGGCATTCACAGGAAATGGCTTAAAGGATGGAAACATTGTTTGTGAATAAAGGTGTGTGGTAGAGTTTATCCGGGTGCAGGCTGTATTTATTTTCTACCTAGTTTTCGGCCCTGCACCCCACTAAAGGATGTGTGTTTGAACACACTTCACTACCCAACAGGTTAGCAAATACTAAACTTAATTAATGTCTCAACAACCCCATTTATCCCCCTACATCGTTACACCTCTTTACCCATGGCACCATACACTGAGGATGTTTTACATGCACACTAATAATTAAATATGAAACTGATTATGACAGAGGGCCAAGTATGGCATTAGTCGTGTAAACCCCTAACTATGCTTATCTTAATCGGTATATGATCATAATCGAAGTAAGCATATGCCGATTAAAACTTCTTATGGCTGCAATCCCGTTAACGGGATGATATGACAACAGCCAGTGAAAGTGCAGGGCGCCAAATTCTAACAACAGAAATCTCATTATTAAAATTCCTCAAACATACATGTATCTTATACCATTTTAAAGGTCATCTTGTTGTTAATCCCACCAAAGTGTCCGATTTCAAATAGGCTTTACAGCGAAAGCACCACAAACGATTGTTAGGTCACCGCAAAATTACAGAAAAACACAGTAATTTTTCCAGCCAAAGACAGGAGTCACAAAAAGCAGAAATAGAGATAAAATTAATCACTAACCTTTGATGATCTTCATCAGATGACACTCATAGGACTTAATGTTACACAATACATATGTTTTGTTCGATAAAGTTCATATTTATATCCAAAAACCTCAGTTTACATTGGCGCCATGTTCAGAAATGCCTCCAAAATATCCGGAGAAATTGCAGAGAGCCACGTCAAATAACATAAATACTCATCATAAACTTTGATGAAAGATACATGTTTTACATAGATTTAAGGATACACTTGTTCTTAATGCAACCGCTGTGTCAGATTTCAAAAAGCTTTACGGCAAAAGCACAATGTTCAATAATCTGAGAACAGCGTTCAGCCACAAAAGGAAGCCATACAGTTACCTGCCAAATTGTGCAGTCAACAAAACTCATAAAAAGCATTATAAATCTTCACTTTGCTGATCTTCGTCGGAATGCACTCCCACTTCCACAAGAACTGTTTGTTTTGTTCGGTAATGTCCATCATTTATGTCCAAATAGCTATTTTTGTTAGTGTGTTTGGTAAACAAATCCAAAGTCAGGAAGCGCGTTCACTAAAAGCAGACGAAATGTCAAAAAGTTCCGTAACAGTCAGTAGAAACATGTCAAACGATGTATTGAATCAATCTTTAGAATGTTTTTTACATAAATCTTCAGTAACGTTCCAACCGGAGAATTACATTGACTTCAGATGTGCGATGGAACAGAGCTCCCTCTCATGGTCAGAGCATGGTCAGGTCATGATAGACCTGACTAATTCCTGTCTCCTTCGGCCCCACTTCACAGTAGAGGCATCAGACAAGGTTCTACAGACTGTTGACATCCAGTGGAAGCCGTAGGAAGTGCAAACTCATCCATATCCCACTGTGTATTCAATAGGGGCTTGGTTGAAAATCGACCAACCTCAGATTTCCAACTTCCTGTTTGGATTTTTTCTCAGGTTTTTGCCTGCCATATGAGTTCTGTTATACTCACAGACATCATTCAAACAGTTTTAGAAACTTCATTGTGTTTTCTATCCAATACTAATAATAATATGCATATATTAGCAACTGGGACTGAGGAGCAGGCAGTTTACTATGGGCACCTCTGGGCACCTTTCATCCAAGCTACTCAATACTGCCCCTGCAGCCATAAGAAGTTAAAACACCTGGTTTTCTGAGCAATCTTTCCAATTAGAAGGACATGTAAACGGTTCAATCAGCGTTCAAGCATTGTATTTGGTCTGCGCATGTGCCAGTACTGCAAGCCTCCCTCTTATGCGCGAGTGAAGTGAGTTTGGAAAAACTGAAAGTATGCATCTTAAATAGTTGTCACATACAAATGTTATACATTAAGTGTACACAACATTAAGAACACCTTCCTAATATTGAGTTTCAACACCCCCCCCCCCCCCCTTACCCTCAGAACAGCCTCAATTCGTCTGGCATGGACTGTACAAGGTGTCGAAAGCGTTCCACAAGGATACTGGCCCATGTTGACTCCAATGCATCCCACAGAAGACCGCTTTGTTTAGCTGTACAATATTTCATAGAGGGCAAATGGTAAGTTATATCGTGTATCATAAAATGTTACATGCTTTTCATTCCCAGGTCAGTATCTCCCAGGCTGACATGCAGGCGTTGGGAAACACAATTACCATGGTAACCAGTGATGGCACCACCTTCACGGTTCCTTCCCATGGAATGCTTAATGCAGATGGAACACATTCAGTCACCATGGTAGCAGTAGATGGTACAGAAGAGCAGGTGAGTTTTACTAAAACTTTACCACCATGATCTGAAATCACCAAATGTGTCCCTGTGTTTAGTTCTGTTCGATACCTTAACAGTGACAGAACTAGAATGATGACTAGTGATTCTATTTCTATCAACACACCCACAGCAAACACCAATAGAACTGTCTACTTTCCACTTAATGAGCAAAACCCCCCTTTCAGACTTACTAATCATTGTCACTTGTGATGCGTTTTGGACTTTAGGTCTTAATACATGTTGGACCTCTCCCCCCCAGGTGGCCATTGATTTGGCCTCCTTTCAGGGCATGCAGACAGAGGAGGGGGTTCACCCTGTCACTCTGTTAGCCACCTCAAACGGCACACAGATCGCTGTCCAGGTAGGGGACTCCCTCTGACACAAAACACCAAATATTGCAACATATAGAGACAAGCAGGCCACACAATATATTCCCATTGGATGCTGAGAAGCATAACACGTTCAAATGACACTGCAGTAGCTTTAACAAACAGCTGTTTGTTAGCCTAACTCACAGCCTTACAAAGAAGTACAGTGCATTATATTGTAGTCACTGAGCTGGCCTACAGCAGTGTGAATCTGAGATTAGGCCTATTTTTGTATTGACCATCATTAAGGGTCATATTCACTCTTGAGGTACACGTGTTTTAGGAACTCTGCACCTCTCCTGTATATTCCTGACAAATCCATTGCTAAATAGAAACAAAAACATTCAGTGTGTTGGTATTTATTTGTTTTCAACGATCACATCAGTCCTTCCATTGTGATGTTAATACAAGGTGTTTTAAGTAAATAAGGTTAGCCTTGACTCATCCCTGTAGACTCCATCCAGTCAGTCTGCTATGTAGGTTTGCTTCCCTTTGACGCCTACATGAGCTACTGTTTATTGCAATGGGAGGAGCCTTAATTTTTTAACTAGAGTATCTCATGTGGTTAATTTCTTTACTATCAAATGAGGAGAGACAAACTTATCACACAAGTCAGAGTTATACTTAAACTAAATCTTTATTCACTTATAAGGGAGCAGGTCAATACAACACACACATATATATATAAGTGAATCGATTGAGTGCTCTACAATAATGATGGCTGGTAGACGAATTTGTTGAGAGCCCCGAGACAAAAGTACAAAGGTATTTTATAGCCAAGACACACCCCTTTCAGTCTACATGACGAACAACAGATGTATGGAATGGGTCACAAGGTAAAGATTTGTATGAAAGATACTTAGAATACACAGCAGACAGTATCTGCTGTAAAAACAGTTATCTTTGTGTAGAGATCAAGATCTTGCCCTGGGGTCATCTCTCCCTGGTTCCATATAGAACAGAAACATTAACTCATGCTCCAGATTGTGGTCTCTTCAGGTTTTATCACCCAAAAGACATTGTAAATCTCCTGTCAGTGTTATCTCCCAGAGGCCCACTTTCAGTTCACACAGACAATAGTTATAAGAACCCTCTATTCTGTTGCATAAAAAAAACATTTGATACAATAAAAGTATTTTCTTCTCACACTAATGACAAGAGATGTTGTATTATGTTACTTACACCTGATCAGACCATCAATCTTGCGTAAATAATATTGTTTTCTCAGTGTGTGATTTCAACCTTTCTGTTTCTTAGCTCAGTGAACAACCTTCACTCGAAGAAGCCATCAGGATAGCATCAAGAATACAACAAGGAGAGATGGGATTGGATGATTAGATAAGATAAGCTTTTCAGTACTATGACTTCTATTGAAATATTTGATGAGAACAACTGTTCTATACAAATTCTACAGTTTTCTGACTTAAGGGTATTGTTCTTAAATCAAACATGGAATTCTTTATTAAGATTTGTAAATAGACATTTTGTTATGGCTGCACAAAGAGTCTGTAATGCTGAAACATCCATTACTTTCTCGAGTAAGATGTGTGTTGCTGCATGAATGAGATTAAGAAATGTAATGTGTTTTTGGACTTTTGGTACCATTTTTCCATGTGTGAATATTATATTCTGTGTATATACAGTAAATAGCCAATGTTTTGAATCCAGCATATATTTTAACTTTGAATATGTACAAATAATGGATACACATTGGTTGTTAAATAAAGCAGTACAATTCTATATATTTGCACTAATTGTTTTTGTGATAATGTTGTAGATTTATCATCTGAAATCTACTTGATTACTATTGAAACAGGATATTGTTAAGTATTTTATTGAATTTATTTGTATGTGTAAGACCCAGTATGATATTTGTTTATAGCAAGTGCTTAAAATGTCTACCACATCTTTACGTCAACTCATACTACTATATGAGCAGTTAGACAATTCTTATCAATTTAAGACTTTTGGGCATATTGGCTTGTTGTGTAAATAATTGAATGATATACCAAGAAGCAATTTCAGAAATGATCAATGTCTATTGTGAATGCTATAAGATTAGCTGAGGTTATAAAATGGCGCCGGAAGAAATGGCAGCAGTTTTACGGGTGCCCAACCAATTATGCTATTATGTGGTTTTTTTAAAGTTATTTGTAACTTATTTTGTACATCATGTTTCTGCAACTATCTTACGGCAAAGTAGAGCTTCTGGATATCAGGACCGCGATCACTCACCTCGGATTAGACAAAGATTTTTTCTACAACAAAGACGACGCACAAGACATTCTCCAAACACCCCACAGGACCGACATCTCCGTTATTTGCAAGAGGAAGCGACGCAGGTACAGAGGACAAAGAGCCGGATGCCTGGTCAGGACCCGGAGAAGGCGACTGGGAAAGCTGCCGTTACCGTCAATACTACTCGCCAACGTGCAATCATTGGACAATAAATTAGATGAGGTACGATCACGAATATCCTACCAACGGAACATCAAAAACTGTAATATCCTATGTCTCACGGAATCGTGGCTGAATGACGACATGTATATTCAGCTAGCGAGATATACGCTGCACCGGCAAGATCGAACATTTCTATCAACATAGAAATTGCATCACTGCCTGGTACGGCAATTGCTTGGCCTCTTGCTCGGCGTACGGCAATTGCTCGGCATACGGCCCAGGACATCACTGGGGCTAAGCTGCATGCCATCCAGGACCTCTACACCAGGCGGTGTCAGTGGAAGACCCCAGCCACCCCAGTCATAGACTGTTCTCTCGCCCCCCCCCCCCAAACCCTCTTTTTACGCTGCTGCTACTCTCTGTTTATCATATATGCATAGTCACTTTAACTATACATTCATGTACATACTACCTCAATTGGACCGACCAACCAGTGCTCCCGCACATTAGCTAACCGGGCTATCTGTATTGTGTCCGACCACCCACCAACCGCTCTTTTACGCTACTGCTACTCTCTGTTCATCATATATGCATAGTCACTTTAACAATATCTACATGTACACACTACCTCAATCAGCCTGACTAACCGGTGTCTGTATGTAGCCTCGCTACTGTATATAGCCTGTCTTTTTACTGTTTTCTTTCTTTACCTACCTATTGTTCACCTAATAGCTTTTTTGCACTATTGGTTAGAGCCTATAAGTAAGCATTTCACTGTAAGGTCTACACCTGTTGTATTCAGCGCACGTGACTAAACTTTGATTTGATATGATCAAGTGCAATGAATTAAGCTAAAATTCCCTCAATCTCACACAAATGATCAAGGAACCCACCAGGTACAACCCTAAATCCATAAACATGGGCACCCTCATAGATATTTCCTGACCAACTTGCCCTACAAATACACCTCTGCTGTTTTCAATCAGGATCTCAGCGATCACTGCCTCATTGCCTGCATCCGCTATGGGTCCGCGGTCAAACGACCACCCCTCATAACTGTCAAACGCTCCCTAAAACACTTCTGCAAGCAGGCCTTTCTAATTGACCTGGCTCGGGTATCTAGGAAGGATATTGACCTCATCCCGTCAGTCAAGAATGCCTGGTCGTTTTTTAAAAGTAATTTCCTCACCGTCTTAAATAAGCATGCCCCTTTCAAAAGATGTAGAACTAAGAACAGATATAGCCCTTGGTTCACTCCAGACCTGACTGCCCTTGACCAGCACAAAAACATCCTGTGGCGGACTGCAATAGCATCGAATAGTCCCTGCGATATGCAACTGTTCAGGGAAGTCAGGAACTAATACACGCAGTCAGTCAGGAAAGCAAAAACTAGCTTTTTCAAACAGAAATTTGCAACCTGTAGCTCACTCCAAAAAGTTGTGGGACACTGTAAAGTCCTTGGAGAATAAGAGCACCTCCTCCCAGCTGCCCATTGCACTGAGGCTAGGTAACACGGTCACCACCGATTAATCCATGATAATTGAACATTTCAATAAGCATTTCTGTACGGCTGGCCATGCTTTCCTCCTGGCTACCCCAACCCCGGCCAACAGCTCCGCACCCCCCACAGCTACTTGCCCGAGCCTCCCCAGCTTCTCCTTGTTGATGTTCTGAAAGTGCTGCAAAACCTGGACCCGTACAAATCAGCTGGGCTAGACAATCTGGACCCTCTCTTTCTAAAATGATCCACCGCCATTGTTGCAACCCCTATTACCAGTCTGTTCAACCTCTCGTATCGCCCGAGATCCCCAAAGATTGGAAAGCTGCCGCGGTCATCTCCCTCTTCAAAGGGGGTGACACTCTAGACCCAAACTGTTATAGACCTATATCCATCCTTCCCTGCCTTTCTAAAGTCTTCGAAAGCCAAGTTAATAAACAGATCACTAACCATTTCGAATCCCACCGTACCTTCTCCGCTGTGCCATCTGGTTTCTGAGCTGGTCACGGGTGCATCTCAGCCACGCTCAAGGTACTAAATGATATCATAACCGCCATCAATAAAAGATAGTACTGTGCAGCCATCTTCATCGACCTGGCCAAGGCATTGGACTCTGTCAATCACCGTATTCTTATCGGCAGACTCATTAGCATTGGTTTCTCAAATGACTGCCTCGCCTGGTTCACCAACTACTTTGCAGAAAGTTAAGTGTGTCAAATCGGAGGGCCTGTTGTCCGGACCTCTGGCAGTCTCTATGGGGGAACCACAGGGTTCAATTCTCGGGCCGACTCTTTTCTCTGTATATATCAACGATGTCGCTCTTGCTGCGGGTGATTCCCTGATCCACCTCTACGCAGACGACAACATTTTGTATACATCTGGCCTTTCTTTGGACACTTTGGAGGTTAGTTGTTCTTTGGACAACTAACCTCCAAACGAGCTTCAACGCCATACAACACTCCTCCCGTGGCCTCCAACTGCTCTTAAACGCTAGTAAAACCAAATGCATGCTTTTCAACCGTTCGCTGCCCGCACCCGCCTGCCGACTAGCATCACTACTCTGGACGGTTCTGCCCTAGAAAATGTGGACAACTACAAATACCTAGGTGTCTGGTTAGACTGTATACTCTCCTTCCAGACTCACATTAAGCATATCCAATCCAAAATCAAATCTAGAATCGGCTTTCTATTTCGCAACAAAGCCTCCTTTCCTCACGCCGCCAAACTTACCCTAGTAAAACAGACTATCCTACCTATCCTCGACCTCGGCGATGTCATCTACAAAATAGCTTCCAATACTCTACTCAGAAAATTGGATGCAGTCTATCACAGTGCCATGTGTTTTGTTACCAAAGCCCCTTATACCACCCACCACTGCGACCTGTATGCCCTAGTCGGCTGGCCCCCGCTACATATTCGTCGCCAGACCCACTGGCTCCAGATCATCTATAAGACTTTGCTAGGTAAAGCTCTGCCTCATCTCAGCTCACTGGTCACGATAACAACACCCACCCGTAGCACACGCTCCAGCAGGTATATCTCACTGGTCATCCCCAAAGCCAACACCTCCTTTTGGCTGCCTTTCCTTCCAGTTCTCTGCTGCCAGTGACTGGAATGAACTGCAAAATACGCTGAAGCTGGAGACTTATATTTCCCTCACTAACTTTGAACATCCGCTATCTTAGCAGCTAACTGATCGCTGCAGCTGTACATAGTCCATCTGTAAATAGCCCACACAATCTACCTACCTCATCCCCATATTGTTTTTATTTACTTTTCTGCTCTTTGCACACCAGTATCTCTACTTGCACATCATCATCTATCACTCCAGTGTTAATCTGCTAAATTGTAATTACTTCGCTACTATGGCCTATTTATTGCCTTACCTTCTCACGCCATTTGCACACACTGTATATAGACTTTTTTCTATTGTGTTATTGACTGTATGCTTGTTTATTCCATGTGGAACTCTGTGTTGTTGTTTGTGTCGCACTGATTTGCTTTATCTTGGCCAGGTCGTAGTTGTAAATGAGAACTTGTTCTCAACTAGCTTACCTGGTGAAATAAAAAATTACAGTACAGTACAATGAGGACTAATGATGCGGACAAATTAATTAAAAGCCTCAAAGGTTAAAAAAAAAGATCCAAGGATTCAATTCGTGCCAAAGTGACGTCTGTCAAATATCCATTTAGTGCCGTAAAACTTTGAGTCGAAGGAAGTAACCCCCACGTTTCAAAATTCAGGAATGTGTTCTCATTGGCTGAAGAGTGGAAGAAGAAATAAGGTTGGAATAATTCTGCCAACGGTCGCGGGAAGCGGAGCAGGACAAACTGTGACAATATTTCAGTTAAACAAACAGTCGACTGGAGTATTTTGACAGCTAGACACAAGTACTAAATTAATTATCGTTTTTTGTAGAAAATAAGCGCTCAGCATAATATATCGTTCGTTTGCCAGTAGGTGTTCTGCTCCTCATGGAACGAAGCTAACGTGTTACCGTGCTACTGTAGCTAGCTAACCTCTTTAACGTATTTGCAAGGCTAGTGAGCGAACGTTAGCTAATTTATTTAGCCATTTGGATTACGTTTTGGATTACAAATGGACTCAAGTTTGTAGTGGCATGGGCACACGGATGTCAAGCTACTCGGGATAATTTGAAAACGATTTGGCTAGCGGTGTTTAGTTAGCTAGCCACTTTTACGCTATAGCCAACGTTACTGCTTCTGGGAAGTGATGAATTTCAGTTGCCGAATGTTCGTCGGTACGTCCCCGAAGTTGGGACCTATTCGACAAAGACTGGACTTCAACCAGAGTGACGGAGAGGACGATGGCAACAACAGTATTGGAGCCGAGTCGAGTCTTGCCGAAATGGACTCCCCAGTGCAATCGCTGAGACACAACTCCAATTTAAATCAATACGTCTGTAACGGCACCATGAAGACATCTACCGCGGAGGATCGCGTTGAACATTGGGATGATGGATTTGGATGTCTTTTCCCCCTAAAATCACCAGGGACTGACTTGATGAGGGGGTCCCCTTCTCCGAGAAAAGGGGCCCGGCCCTACAACAACAGCTCGTCCCCGGAGTTTTCCGACAATCAGGAGGATGGAAGCTCTCCCATTCCCGATTGTCCCGACACACCGCCCCATAAAACCTTCAGAAAACTCCGACTATTTGATGTCCCCCACACACCTAAGGTGTGTTAACTACAGTAACAAGTTATTGTTCTCAAATTATTATGTAAGATCAAATTAACTTTAAAGTTTTCAGCCAGAGATAACCAGCCACTGTGCAAGATGACTATTTGTGTCTTCCAACATGTTGGAACTTGAAGACTAAAGAATAGTTTGGTTATTTTACTATTTGTTACAGGCAATGGGATAGTTTTCCCTGAATCATTGATTTCCTTGTGACTTGTTTTCCGTATTTGTATTCAGTGACCCTCACCAACCATACACGTTATTCTTATCTAATGCAATGTTTTGTTTTCTCTTTCAGAGTTTGTTGTCCAGAGCCAGGGCGGTGACCACAGGATCCACAGTCTGCCGGGTAGGAGTAGGTGTCTACATGAATGGGGACTCAACAGGAAGACCACACACAGACAGCAGGAGTAGACAGGCACCCATGATCAACATCAATCCATTCACCCCTGACTCATTACTGATCCAGACAGCAATGTTACAAAGGAACAACAGAAAGAGATCACACAGGAATGAGTAAGAGAAGCACATTGTACTGATGTCATTATTTATCAGGTGTTACATTGGGATTTTGTGGGACTGGGACTTCAGTTTCTACTGACCTAAAACAAACTCCATTTCCTCTTTATACTTTTCCCTATCCTAAGGTAGTTGTGGAACTCTTGTTTGTCAGAACCATTTTATAAAACTCAAAAGTAATTGCAGTTAGTGTTGTAAAGTAGATCACATTTTACTACCGTGCCACAACTCAAGTTACTGTTATACAAAAAAAAAAAAAGCATCTTAGAATGGGGAGATTTGTATTTCTGTCGGTGTAAATGGGGCATGGCCTATTCTTAGTTTACAATAGATTCAGACATGCTTCTAGATCTAGTGTGCAATTAATCTGTTGACTATTGCATGCTTGTTGGCAGCAACCCAAAGCCACATGGTTACACTCACAATGTACACTTGTAGGGATTGTCTGCCCTCCAGTGGTTGGAATGATATATAACACATTTTGTATACTTTCCTTTATCTCTAAAGCTCATGTGGAGAGGACATGGAAGCCAGTGATGCAGAGTGTGAAGAGGACATCATTCCACCATCAAAGGTATATTTTTGTAATCACAATTATACTTTTATTACCCCACCACCCCCCACACACACACACAAACTGAAATTGTACTTTAGATAAGTGTCTAAGCAACTCTGTCCTTTTCTTGCAGAGAATGACTCTTCTGGATAGCAACATGATATCAAGATATGCCACAGAGTTTCATGAGCTGGAGAAGATAGGATCTGGGGAGTTTGGCCCTGTCTTCAAATGTGTGAAAAGACTCGATGGCTGCCTCTATGCCATCAAACGCTCAAAGAAGCCCCTCGCTGGATCTGTAGACGAGTAAGAGAATCCCATGGATTTTTGAAAAGCTGACCATCCAAGTGTAAATTTAAACGATTCATTGAACTTAATGCCATGCCATTTTTGTGCTAATATTGTGTTCTGTTTTCCGCAGACAGAATGCACTCCGGGAGGTGTATGCCCACGCGGTCTTGGGACAGCACCCCCATGTGGTGAGGTACTACTCTGCTTGGTCAGAGGACGACCACATGCTCATACAGAATGAGTACTGTAACGGCGGCACACTGGCAGACGTGCTCACAAAGAACTACAGAACCATGCGCTTCTTCTCTGAGCTGGACCTCAAGGACCTTCTCCTTCAGGTGGCCCGTGGACTGAAGTACATTCACTCCACCTCTTTGGTTCACATGGACATCAAGCCAAGTAAGTAGCTGCAGAGTTTTGGATACAGCTACGCCATTGAAATCATTTAGAATATTTATGATTTAACGCTTGCCGTGCTTTACTTTTCTCAGGCAACATCTTCTTATCCCGGAAGACTGTGGTGTGTGTCGATGAATTTGACGATGAGGAAGGACCAAATAGAAATGTTGTTTACAAAATAGGTACTATTTAAAAATATATATATCATGCAAATGGAACAAGCTCATAATTGAGTGTACTTGTTGACCAGGCAGCTGGATTCTGTTTTTGTATTTTTCCCCCAGGTGATCTTGGCCATGTGACCAGAATGGACAATCCTCAAGTTGAAGAAGGGGACAGCAGGTACCTGGTCAATGAAGTCTTACAAGAGGTAATTGGATAACCCCCCCCCCCCCCAACCCACCTCATTTGTTAAATTACCCAAAATCATGTATTGGACCAATCTGTTTTTCAGGACTACAGAAACCTCACCAAGACAGATATTTTTGCCCTAGCACTGACTGTGGTCAGTGCCTCAGGAGCTGAACCACTCCCAACTAATGGTGACAAGTGGCATGACATCAGACAAGGAAAACTACCTGCAATACCTCAAGTGCTTTCACAGGAATTCCCAAGTTTACTGAAGGTATGACTAGAAATGACCAGGTGTGCTTTCCAAATGGAACACTTTCCCTACATAGTGCGCATATTTGACCTGAGCCCTATGGGACCTGGTCAAAAGTAGTGCACTATAAAGGGTTTATGGTGCCATGTTGGATGCGGTGCTTCATTATGTAATGGTGGTTTGTGTGCAGGACAGGCAGTAGTAATAATGTTTAATTAGTGGTATTAATGAATTCTGTGTGCTGCAGTTAATGATCCACCCTGACCCTGCCAGTAGGCCGTCTGCCTCTTCCCTCACCAAGCACCCCGTCCTCCTCACTGCCTCCCGCATGAGCGCTGACCAGCTCCGTGTGGAACTCAACGCAGAGAAGTTCAAAAATGCACTACTGCAGAAGTACGTACCCTCTTCATATGTCATGGCTCAAGGCTTTCATTCCTTTTTCACTTATCATATTGTAAGTATGAATGTTAGGGAGAATACTACAACATAGTGTTCATTTTGTGAAGAATTACATTATGCTACCTATTCTTAAATGATTCAGGAATCCATTTCAGATGTAATTACTATTTTCTTGGTATTTATGAATGTTAAAGAAGCCAATGTGCTTGTCCTCGTGCAGGGAGCTGAAAAAGGCCCAGCAGGCCAAAGTAGCTGCAGAGGAGAAGGTTCTGATCTCTGATAGGGTCCTGACACGCTCCACCCTTCGGTCCAGCAGGAGCTCCAGGCTCATCGGCAAGAAGATGAACCGCTCAGTCAGCCTGACCATCTACTGAGCAGGCCAACGGCCAACCCAAATGGGTATCAGACTGGGTCATATTCACTAGGCACGACATGGGGGGGAAAAACCAGGCCAAAACAGAGGGACTACATGAAATTGTCCAATTAGAAATGCTTGTTTTCTGTTACAAAATTTCTTGCTACCTTGTACGCAAATGAAAACAACCCTGGTTGCACTCGACAGTGAACTGGGAAGGCCTCCCTAGGCAGACATGGAGAGATGGGCTTCAGAGTGTACAAACCGACTATTATAGTTCTTACTGTTTGGTACTTGGAAAGGGTTAGTAAAACAATGGACCAAATTTATTTGATTCTAAAGAGTGAAAGGGTTGTTACCTTCCCAAGCATGGCATGTTCTGGCAAATGTTTTTTTTTAAAGCATAGCTGATTCTTGTTTTTAATGGAATGTGCGAGCATGCTAGAACATTCTGTTGCCAGTGTGAGGGTTTGGGATGGTGTGATATAAGTTTGCACTTTACAGTCTATTATACCTGATTTCAGGTAGTGGAACTGGATCATTGACTAGGAATTATTCAATGAGCACTTTGAACTTGCCTTATGCAAACTGTTTGGCTCATTTGGTAGTGCATGGCGCTTGCAATGCCAGGGTTGTGGGTTCGATTCCCTGGGTGACCAGTATGAAAATGTATGCACTCACTACTTACTGTAAGTCGCTCTGGGTAAGAGCGTCTGCTAAATGTAAAAATGCATACTGCTGCTATATATGTTGGTTTGTCTTGAACTTTAGTGGAGTTCAGTGAATTTGTTAGTTCCATTCAGATGTTTAGAATATCAGTAATCAGTCTCTTCTGTAAAACATGGAATTTCAATGTGTTGCATCTGTAATACATTTCCTATCTGAAGTTCATTTTGTATTGAGTTGTGTACACTGTTTAAGATGTTTTACTAATGTACATTTTTCATGATGGGTCATCCAATTGTGTGTGATGCAGTTGGTCAAAGTAGAGCATTCTGTCAAGCCCCGGTGTCATTTATTTTATATGTGATGCACAGAGCCGCTGATCAATTGTTTTAGTAAAGTCAGTATTTTCTTCTGTTCAAACTCATCAGAACTGTAGCATTATTGACTCATTTACATTTTCTCATGTTTTACTATGATGTATATTATGCAAGTAGATAATTTTGACAGCTATTGGTTTCATGTTACTTGTTCCAAGCTCAATAGATTCACTCCCGATAATATGGATACCTTGGAACTGTCAAATGTTTGTTGGTGAATGTTGCTCTAAAATAACAAAGAAATGGGACTACACATGATAGTCCGTGGGATGGACTAGTTATCTAATGAAAACAGGTAAATGAGAGATGGTCTTTCAGATTATACAAACTTTTTTAATGTAGTTTATTGTAAAGTTGATCGTCTGTACCACTATGCAACCTAGGTTTGTTTATTGTTGGGAAATGTTTTTATGAAGCTGTTTGTGGTCTATTAACCGTTTACTCGTCACAATTGAATACTAATGAAAGCGCAACGCGTTTGACAACTATGCGCTATCTGGTGCTACCATACACCAGATAGCGGGTGATGCAGTGTCATTTTCCTGCTGCGACACTCGATCACGTGACTATGTATCAGTGTCTGAAAAAATTGCAGTTTTACTTTGACATCGAGCGCACCAGGGGCTACGAACATGGGACTACTACGGGATGAACTTCTGAAGTCAATATGGCACGCATTCACAGCCTTGGATGTGGATCAAAGTGGGAAAGTGTCCAAATCACAGCTTAAGGTAGGCTTTAAATCGTAGCTAGTAGGCCGACAGTATTATTACATAATGAAGTAAAAAGAAAAAAATGTTTGCTCAAAAACCGACATTTTCTCATATTGCTGATCCGAATATCAGACCCAAACAAAAAGTTCTGGTCAGTGGGATAAAAAAAGATTTGACCATGTATCTGAAATCTTAATTTTAATTACGTGTACACTATACTTTTATGTGCTGCTTCGCTTCCCTCACATTAGTGAATTTTGTGTCAGCTGCCAAGTGATAATTCAGTCGGCAACATCGACAGCAAAGCAAAGACACATTTCTGCTGTCCCTCAGCTCACCGGCTACTCAGTTTCTGCTTATATCAGTATTTTCTCTTACTCGTGTGTGTAACTTTTTCGCATAAAAACAGGAATAACAATGGTTCTATGGAAATAACCATTGTTGATTGACAGATCCCCATGAATGTGGGACATGCATGCCTTGATGATAATCTTGCGTTACACACGATATTTAGTAATTTGGACAGAATCTAATGTAAGAGTGTTGAGATTTTAAAAGGCAAGGGGCACTGCTTTGGAATGGTAGGTATTGTTTTCCTGTCTGGGTCTGTGGTGGTCTGTGTACCAGCCAGGCTCTGATGAAGACACTACATTCAGCATTTACCGACCTCAACGTCTTTTGGATTTCTTTTTTTGGTCCGTTTTTTGGTGCTGTCTGGATTGACTGTATTTTGTTGGTGGTTTTTTTTGGTGCAGTCCAGACCGGTCTTGATTTCAACTTCCAAGGACGTTGATTTTTGGACCGGACCGGACCAAATCTGAACCAATCATAGACATATATACATACTTTCGACATCCAGAAAATAAGTATTTTCGATGTCTGGAAAATATGTCTTCATCTTTCATTCAGCACCTAAATTCCACCTGAGCTATCACAACACTGCATAGTGAACATCCTGACTGGCTCGGAAATGTTGTCTTTTCATCTTTCATTCAGCACCTAAATTCCACCTGAGCTATCACAACACTGCATAGTGAACATCCTGACTGGCTCGGAAATGTTGTCAACCATCCTTTGTTAATATTATTTTTCAGACAGTCCAGTCTGTTCCGTTTGTCTAGATTATAGATGTTCATGAGTGGCTTGTTTATAAATATAAGATTTATTTTGATATATTTACTTCACTCTACATCTCAACAGGGACCTTTTCAACACACGTTTTGTAAATGTTTCCAGGAAGGAACAGAAGTGATGCTTGAACTGACAGCAACACATGCTTAGTCATGCATGTCAATGTGATCTTAGACTAAACAGAGTTCCTTTTGAAAAATAACCATGTAATTGTGTTTATGGGAGCATGATGCCCACTTGTATGAGGAATCTTTTTGATATCCATTGAACACCCCAATAATACTGTAACATCATCTCTACTATGCCCAGTGAATACCAACATTATGACAGTAACCTCGCCCCCAGGCTCATTGTGCATAGCTTGTATAAAATGCTTCTGAGCATTGGGGGGAAGTACCTGGTGAATGATATTACTATGACGGCAATGGTTTTCCTGACTGCATGATCTGACTGTGGCTCTACAGGTGCTCTCTCATAACCTGTGCACTGTGATGAAGATACCCCATGACCCAGTGGCCCTGGAGCAGCACTTTAAGGATGACGATGAGGGCCCTGTGTCCAACCAGGGCTACATGCCCTACCTCAATAGATTCATACTGGACAAGGTGAGCAGTAAGAGCAACTAGCCTGGTCCAAGATTTGTTTGTGCTCTTTCCAACTCCATTGCTCATTGTCATGCCAAGTGGTGCAGCTGTCTAAGTGGGCTCCCGAGTGGTGCAGCGTTCTAAGGCACTGCATATCAGTGCTAGAGGCGTCACTACAGAACCTGGTTTGATCCTGGGCTGTATCACAACCGGGGAGGGTTTGGCCGGTGTAGGCCATCATTGTAAAATAAGAATTTCTTCTTAACTGACTGAAATAAAATAAATACATTTACAAGGAGTTGGCAGACTTTAAATAAAAGTTTATTAGATCTTATCATAGTTTAAATGATGTTGTAGCGAGTGCAGCGAAATGTGAATGTTACGAGCTCCTAACATTGCAGTAAAATGTCAAACCGACATTGCACTCAGGCTTCTGAGCATCTGCGTCATCCTGTCTCCTCACCTCAGTGGGTCCGTTAGTGGAGGGCTCTGGGATGTTGGGTCCATAGAAATAGAACCACTATAATATACATAGCCCCTAGGTTGACAGATCCCTCAGCATGAGGTGTAACTCTGGAGTGCCGCATCCCCATAGTGGATGATAAGACTTAATGGGAAGTGTTTTATGTGTCCCTTTAGAAACATTGTTTAAGGCAATGCTTTTCTGTATATAACTTTCCTTGCTCATAATATGATGAGTGTTATTGCTATTTTCAGTATTTATCTTAGTCTCTAAGATATGCATGTCACCCATATTATGCATGTCACCCATATTAAAATGTATTGGTTTTTGAGAAATAAATGGAGCAAGCAGGATCTGTTTGACCTTGAACAAGGCTGCCATTGTTATGGTAGGTCTACTGTGTGAGTGGCAGAATCTTTCTGTTTCACAGCCATCAAGGAGGTGTGAGACCCACCATTGTGAGTTATCGAAAGAAAAAAACATGTGTGCTGAAAATTACTGCAATGTGTGCAAGAAAATATAGCCTTCGTTTCAAAACAAACATCCATTAAGCTTACATCAGCTACTCACATTTCCTCCTGTGTCATACATTGCATTTAGAAGTGAAGGGTTAACACGCACACTACTATAGATAGATTCCACAACATGATGATTGCATGATTCAGAGTCTTTGGTTTTTGCTGAGTCTGTTTTCTAGAAAAGCTTCACAATCTGATTGGTAAACACCTTGTTGTGGGTTCTCAAACTTTTTTGTGGCCGGGGACCCTTTTTGTGATAGCAAATTTATAGAGACCGACTCATAATCAGAACACAACTCGAGTGAGATAAAAACAAATTGCATACAAGGAGTTTTATTATGACTTTTGTAGTGCATGGGAAGGAGATTTCAAAGGCCCATCTATTGGCATCGGGGAGAGATAATAATTACTCATATCCTTCTTAATATTCAAGCAGTCAGCCATTGGTAATGAATGCATTTACTTTGTAAACACCTGGTAATGAATGCATTTACTTTGTAAACACCAGTGATAAAGCAAGAAGTGATCTTCAAAGTTTTTGTCCTCAGTTCTCTAGTTGGCAGACCATCAGATATAGCCCATATCTGTAGACTTGCAAGGCTTGCCAACTGTTTCCATAGCAATAACACCAACACTGATGTCAATTAGTAAACTGCTTTAGTCCTAGCGCTATTTGTACTTGGGGGCTATTTTCTTGCCTTTCTCTTCCGGAATCTGACTTGAATTAAAATGAAGAGACGAAGAACATTGTTTGTACTTCACATCCTGTGGGCTAAAACGTAGGGCAGAGAAATATTAGGCTACTACTGACCCTTTCTAATCTTATTGCCCTTAATTACAGTATGTTGAAGAAAAATAGGGAAGTTGTTCTGTTTTGTGTAAATGTTGGCTTTGTTTATGTTAATTACAGGTCAGGGATAACTTTGACAGACTGGAGTTCAACAATGTGTGCTGGACACTGTGTTTCAAGAAAAACATCAACATGAGCCATCTTCTCATCTCCAACGATGATGCCTTCAAGGTCTGGTGCATCTTCAACTTCCTGTCTGAAGACGGGTACCCACTGGTTATCATCACAGAGGAAGTGAGAGACAAGACAACACCTTTAATACACATACATATCTTATTTGTTTAGCTGTAATTATGCTCTTTCAGTTAAAATGATTCCCATTCATACCACAGGACTGACTCACTGTGTCCTCTCCTCCCCCCTCCAGATTGAGTACTTCCTGCGGAAGCTGATGGAGGCCATGGGAGGCATTTGGAATCAGGAGAGGTTTGATGATTACAAGCTCATGTTGAACAGGAAGCAGCAATGCCTGAGTACCTGGGAGCTGATAGAGCTGGTTGGCATGGGCCACTTCAGTAAGGGCATGAACCGCCAGACCCTGTCCATGGGCATCTCTGAGGTCTTCCAGGAGCTCATACTGGATGTTCTCAGACAGGTTCGCCTGCGGTACCCTCTCTCACAACACTTTATGCATCCCAAATGGGACCATATTCCCTGTGTAGTGCAATACTTTTAACCAGAACTCATAGGGCTCTGTTCAAAAGTACTGCACTAAATAGGGAATAGGGTGCCATTTAGGACACAGTGACTGTCTACTCTACACTGACCTCTGTCAGACCTCTGCTGGTGGTAACAATAACATAGATATAGATAAGATATTACAATCTTGAGTGTGACAGATTCATGTATTTTTTCCTGAAGGGCTACATGATGAAAAAAGGCCACAAAAGGAAAAATTGGACAGAGCGCTGGTTTGTGCTTGGACCAAACTCTATGTCATACTATGTGAGTGAGGACCTCACTGACAAGAAGGGGGAAATTTTGCTGGACCACAACTGTTGTGTGGAGGTAATAACAATGTATTATTCCATTGGTCACTTTTATGCTATCATTTAACTACTAAATAAATTGTGTGGAGCGTTGGAATGCATGCTAGCCCACTTTTGTTAACCAGCTTCCTTTGGCATTGTTAACCCATAGCCTACAATTTCCGCGGCCCCATGTAAATGTAATTAAAATAATAAAACAATCCTCATCAAAATCTATCTCTTTAAGTTAGAGATATCTGTTTTTTTTGCATGGGCTACGTCTCAATCCACCGCATCCACCGATATCGCTCTTCCGCTTCTATGTTGAAAGGTGGCAGGGCTAGAGCGGTGTTCGTCAGACCATGAGACATGCCGAAAAAACACTATTTTCACAAACGTCTGTAGCGTCCGCATTCCACTGATTTCAAAACTCGGTCCTCCAGAAAGTGGAGAGCAACACCTTTGCAGTTTTTAGAAAGGATTATCTACACATACTGACCAGCTCATGTTATATACAGAATCGTGCTACATGGCAGACCAATCCGAACTCATCTCTCAGCATGTCCAGCCCAACCATTATCTCAGCCAATCATGGCTAGCGGGAACGTTTCTGTCTTTTTCTGTGGCTAAACCAACTAGGCTCGTAATTTAACAATTGTATTAGTATTTACAGATGGCATACAAGTTTGTTATTTTTTTAAATAATGTTATTATCTTAGTTTTTACCTCTTTTTCTCCCCAATATTGTGGTATCCAATTGGTAGTTACAGTCTTGTCTCAACGCTGCAACTCCCTTATGGACTCGGGAGAGGCGAATGTAGAGAGCCGTGCGTCCTCCGAAACACAACCCAACCAAGCATCACTGCTTCTTGACACAATGCCCTCTTAACCCGGAAGCTATCCGCACCAATGTTTCAAAGGAAACACCGTACCCCTGGCGACCGTGTCAGCGTGCACTGCGCCCAGCCCGCCACAGGGGTTGCTAGTGCGCGATTGAACAATGATACCCCTGCCAGCCAAACCCTCCCCGAACCCGTACGACGCTGGGCCAATTGTGTGCCGCCCCACGGGTCTCCCGGTCGCAGCCGGCTGCGACAGAGCCTAGATTCGAACCCAGAATCTCTAGTGGCACAGCTAGCACTGCGATGCAGTGCCTTAGACCACTGTGCCACTCGGGAGGCCCACAACTTTGTTATTAAGGCACATGAAAGTTCACATGTTCCAGAAGGCATTTCTGCCAAAAAACACATTTTGATTTTTTTTTTAAGTTTTCGTTCAAATGGCTCACCTGTGAAGTAGTGACATGCAACATACGCCTAGTTTCCTGAAATGAGTCACAAATTCAATGTTTCATCAAACTCTAGAGGGTTAATGGGATCGACACAATGAAGTGTGCAGTGAGTGTGTGTGACGTCTTGTTCTCTCTGCAGTCTTTACCAGACAAGGAGGGGAAGAAATGCCTCTTTATAGTCAAGTGCAGTGACAAAAGCTTTGAGATCAGTGCATCGGATAAGAAGAGGAAACAAGAATGGATTCAAGGTAAAGTAACGAATCCCTCACCACCATCTTAACAGATTCTGTAAACAGCACAGCTTTTATCTCACCACACTAGGGTTTATTTTTAAATCTCAGAGGGACTTGTTCTCACATCGCTCTGTCCCAGCTGTGTGTTTATCAGGGTGTGGGGGCACTGCAGTAGATAAAGCAGCCAGCCTTTCTTTATCTGACTCTCCTCTCCTCACTTCCCCTCCCAGCCATCCAAACATGCATCCAGCTGCTGAGGTTGGGCCTGCCCTCTCCGCACCTTGAGGCCAGGCTGCGGCGCAGGGAACTCCGGCAGAAACAGCAGGCCGAGCAGGGGGAGCTGGAGGAGAAGATGAGGCTGCTGCAGATAGCCAATGAAAACAAGCATAGACAACTGGAGTCCATGAGGAAGGTACTGTCTATTTCTCTGTCCCTCTCTCTCTCCTCTCCTCTCTTTCAATTCAAAAGGATTTATTGGCATAGGAAACATATGTTTACATTGCCAAAGCAAGTGAAATAGATAATAAACAAAAGTGAAATAAAACATCAGAAATGAACAGTGAAATAATAGATACATTTCAAATGTTGGCTATGTACAGTGTTATAACAATGTGCAAATAGTTGAAGTACAAAAGGGAAAGTAAATAAACATAAATACGGGTTGTATTTAAAATGGTTTTTGTGCTTCACTGGTTGTCATTTTCTTGTGGCAACAGGACACAAATAATGCTGCTGTGATGCACACTGTGGTATTTCACCTAATATATATGGGAGTTGATCAAAATTTCATTTGTTTTTGAATTCTTTGTTGGTCTGTGTAATCTGAGGGAAATATGTGTCACTAATATGGTCATGCATACATGTAGCTCACTTTCCATCTATTTTTGTGGGCAATCTGCACATAGCCTGTCTTCTCTCGAGAGCCAGGTCTGCCTACAGCGGCCTCTCAATAGCAAGGCTATGCTCACTGAGTCGGAAGTCAAAGCTTTCCTTAATTTTGGTTCAGTCACAGTGGTCAGATATTCTGCCACTGTGTACTGTCTGTTTAGGGCCAAATAGCATTCAAGTTTGCTTTCTTTTTTGTTTAGTTCTTTTCAGTGTGTCAAGTAATTATATTTTTATTTTCTCCGGTTGTGTTTCTGTCCTGGGGTTCTGTGGGGTCTGTTGGTGTTTGTGAACAGAACCCCAGGACCAGCTTGCTGAGGGGACTAGGGATGGGAATTTGACCTTCTTTGACTGTTTGAGTACTGTCATGATTTGTTTGGGGAGTACTCAAAATAAAATAAGCTATTTTTAGAACAAGGGTGGCACTGGAAAAAATAGGTGCGTATTTATCTACAGTATATACCAACAGTGAGCAACAATGCCTAATTTATCAGAATGTTACAGATAACAAATCCTAATTGCTAAATTGCCTCATATATATTCAGTCAATAAAAAAACAAGTGCCATTTAAGATTAATTTATTGACACTGTAATAACAACTAGTTATATTTTTTCGTCGAACACAATCTTCAAAAAGGTATGGCTGTGTAATGGCATATCCTTGTTTTGTTAATTAAGATGCTCTTATTTCCTGAACCCTTATTACACTCAACACCTATTTTATAGTAAAAAAACATGATGTAATATAACAGAATAAAATAGAACAGAATATTGCGAAGTGATTCGCATCTCATGTCTGGAACAATGATCATTTGAAATGCCTAACCTTAAATGAAGACCAAATGGGCCTCCTGAGTGGCGCAGCGGTTTGAAGCACTGCATCGCAGTGCTAGAGGCGTCACTACAGATCCGGGTTCGAGCCCGGGCTGTGTCGCAGCCGGCCGTGACCGGGAGACCCATGAGGCGTGTCGTTTCTGATTCAAAGGAGAGAGACTTTTAGATTTCTTAAAAACAAACAAACTTGATTATTAATTATTGCAATAATGGAGTTGGTCAATGACCACACTTAAGTTACACGCTACCCAAACCGCGTTCCAAAATAAATGTACACAATGTACACATACATTTTATTCAGTCATTGCACCCACACTGCTCGCGCGCGCCAACGAGCCGCCGAACGCAATGCAAGTCCTGCTCATTGGCTTTTAGAAGCATATACCCACGTGCCATCTCCTCATTGGTTATACACATGTGGGTGATTGAAAGATGAACTGAGGTCGGTCGGTCGGTTGTGGTAATACACCTTATTATGAAAGTTAGATGCCAATCACCATATAAAGTCCAAAGAAGAAAAAGCCTGGAAGGAGGAGAGATGACTAGAAACGATTCAGTTGTCCATTTTATGTGTGGATTAATTGTCGAAGTAGAGGACATTGTGCATTTCAGGTAAAATAACAACTCAACGTTTATATCCCAGGACAAATTAGCTAGCAACGGCAAGCTAGCTAAATAGGACAAATTAGCTAGCAACTGCAAGCTAGCTAGCTAAATTTCCATAATTGTTTCATGCTTTTCGACCTGTCCCCAAATTAATATAATTGGTTCAGAGTTTGTCGTGATCGCGTTTGGTGTGGGGGGACAAAATCAATTTGTGAACGATGGCGCAGGCTGACGCACGAGCGTGTCTGGTTTGGGCATGGTGTTAAGTGATCGCTGAGAGCCCAACAAACAGATTTGGGTTGTAGCTCTTTATAGCAAAGTACATTCTCCTGAATGTTCATGACAAACAACAGATGTGTAGAATTATACAAAGGTACATTGTGCTATCAAGCAACAGACAGCAAAATGTACATTGCGCCAGGTTTCTGTCTCTAGGTCATTTACTACTTGTTTATATGTCACACCCTGATTTGTTTCACCTGTCTTTGTGATTGTCTCCACCCACCTCCAGGTGTCGCCCATCTTCCCCATTATCCCCTGTGTATTTATACCTGTGTTCTCTGTTTGTCTGTTGCCTGTTCGTCTTGTTTGTCAACCAACCAGCGTTTTTGTGTCAGCTCCTGCTTTTCCTCAGTCTCTTTTCTCGTCCTCTTGGTTTTTGACCCTTGCCTGTCCTGACTCTGTACCCATCCACCTGACCACTCTGCCTGAGCCTGCCTGCCATTCTGTACCTTTGCTCCACCTCTGGATTACCGACCTCTGCCTGACCTGAGCCTGCCTGCCGTCCTTTACCTTTGCCCCTGTTGCTATATTGTTACTTCGACACGGTCTGCATCTGGGTCTTACCTTGATACCTGATAATACGAATTCCTCGAGTTGTCTGGGAGGCCGCATACCACGGTGGTAACCCCACAGCTCCGCAGCGACTCATCGGTCACTCCACCTTCTCGGGAGCCCCGCTTATCTCCTCCGGAACGCTTCAATGGAGAGCCGAGCACCTGTCGGGCGTTCCTAGCTCAGTGTGCCCTCGTCTTCGCGCTTCAGCCCTCCTCCTTCCCCTCGGATCGATCCAAGATAGCCTCCCTCATCACGCTGATGTCCGGGAGGGCTCTCACCTTGGCTACTGCTGTGTGGGAACAACAGCCGGCCATAGGGCTGCCGAAGACGGCTGAGTCACCGCTTCTTGAGCCTATGCCACTAGGCAGAGCTGGGCTATCGCCAGCGGAATGGCAATACAGGATTGACATGAAGAGTTGTCTGTATTGTTAGACTCTTGGTCATATTGTGTCCTCTTCTCCGTTAAAGAAACCAAGCTCACCGGTAGGAACAAGTACTCTGGTGGGCCATATGGAAAATGTTCCTGCTTCCCCTACTCGCACCCCTTTTCATGTCATTCTGCTGTGGGGAGACCAGTCCAAATCTCACAGTTTCTCATTGACTCTGGGGCCGACGAGAGTTTTTTGGACGCTACCCTGGCGTCCGAGCTGAACATCCCCCCCCTCAACCCCTCTCCATTCCCATGGATGTTAGAGCACTGGACGGGTGCTCTATAGGCCGAGTCACCCACAACACCACTCCCATCAACCTACGGATGTTGGGGAACCACAGCGAGGCTATCCAGTTCCTGCTCATCAAGTCCCCTCTGATTCCCGTGGTATTGGGATTCTCCTGGCTCCAACGAGCCCGTTCTGCCACGCCCATTGCCTGAAGTCAGCACAACCTGCTCCGGGATGTCTTTCTGGGGGCTCGGAAGGTGCCCCGGATCTCTCCGCTATTCCCACGGAGTACCATTACCTCCGGGAGGTGTTCAGCAAGGCCCAGGCCACGTCACTTCCGCTCTTCCATTCTTCTTCATGGAGAAAAAGGACAAGACCCTGAGCCCGTGCATTGACTACTGTGGACTGAATGACATTACAGTTAAGAACCGTTACCCGCTACCACTCATCTCCTCGGCCTTCGAGCCTTTACAGGGGGCCACTGTTTTCCAAGCTGGATTTACGGAAAGCGTATCACCTGGTGCGGATACGAGAGGGGGACGATTGGAAGACCGCCATCAACACAACCAGTGGCCACTACGAGTATCTGGTCATGCCCTTTGGCCAACGCCCCTGCTGTGTTCCAGGCTCTGGTGAATGATGACCTCCGCAACATGATGAACCGGTTCGTCTTCGTCTACATTGATGACATCCTCGTCTTCTCCCGCTCCCCTCAAGAACACGTGCTCCATGTCCAGCAGGTCCTTCAACGCCTTCTGGAGAATTAGCTGTTTGTGAAGGCAGAGAAGTGCGAGTTCCATCGCTCCACCATCCCCTTTCTGGGTTACATCATCTCTGCTGGGAGTGTCCAGATGGATCCCGGGAAGGTGAGAGCAGTGATGGATTGGCCTCAGCCTACGTCCAGGGTGCAGCTGCAACGTTTCCTGGGGTTCGCCAACTTCTATTGACGCTTTATCCGGGGTTACAGCACCCTGGCTTCCCCCCTGTCAGCACGCACCTCACCCAAGGCTCCATTTACGTGGTCTCCAGCTGTTGACCAGGCGTTCCAGGACCTCAAACATCGCTTCACCACAGGTCCCATCCTGGTTCAGCCTGACCCATCTTGTCAGTTTGTGGTGGAGGCCGATGCTTTGGATGTCGGAGTGGGGGCTGTCCTGTCCCAGCGTTCTGCCCTTGACCTGAAGCTACATCCCTTCTCCCATAGCCTCAACGCCACGGAAAGGAACTTCGGTATGGGGAATCATGAGCTTCTCGTGGTGAAGATGGCGTTGGAGGAATGGAGGCACTGGCTGGAGGGGGCGGAACATCCGTTCATCGTGTGGACTGACCACAAGAACCTGGAGTATTTCCGCACCGCCAATCGCCTCAACTCCAGGCAAGCCAGATGGGCACTGCTGTTCACACGGTTCAACTTCTCCCTCTCATACCGGCCTGGATCCAAGAATGTCTAGCCAGATGCACTGTCTCGCCGCTATAGCCCCGGAACCTGTTGGTCAATTTCTTCTACAGATGATCAGGTCTATATAATTATCAAACGTATATATTGGTAGTAGAAAGGAAACACAGACTATTTGTTTAAGGATTAAAATGATCCTTTAGTAATAAATTGTAGGCAGAAGTTGGTACAGAGTACAGTATATGATAGCTCCCCCCAGGTTCTGCAAAGTGTCTAAGACATCCTGCAACTCATATAGCCTTACCAGTCCTCCTTGCGTGACTTTCCCTGGCAACAGCATTTTAATACATCTAACCTCCCCCTGACAGCAGCAACCATCTTGTCAGCAATTAAGTCTAAGCATTTTCTGACAGGTGACTGTTTTCATCAGGCCTGCGGCAGCCTTGTGTTCTCAGAACCTCAGATAGCCACGGTGGGGCCCAAACAGGAGGAGTATAAGCGTAGACGGTTTCCGCCTTCTGATACTGTCTGAAGGGCATAACACTCAAAACAGGTGTTAACACACACACACACACACACACAGGAGACCTTACAGTTTATCATAAAACAATTTATTAACCCTTTAAAAGGTATGAGGCCTTGGTTTAAAACCCCTTCAAACCCAAGACCATCCTTCCCACTTCATGCCTGGCAACGGTACTCAGCTACGGAATAGGGAAGCAGGTCCATGAGGCGCAGCGTTCCCAGCCGAACCCCAGATGTTTGTTCCTGACGCCGTCCGCTCCGTGGTCCTGGAGTGAGCACACTCCTCCAGTCTTGCCTGCCACCCGGACGCCCGTCCCACTCTGTCCTTTGTGCGACAGCGCTTTTGGTGGCCTACTATGGTTCCTGACGTGTCCGCATTCATCGCCGCTTGCACGGTGTGTGCACAGAACAAGACTCCTCGGCAAGCACCGGCTGGTCTCCTCCAACCTCTGCCTGTCCCCCACCGTCCCTGGTCTCACCTCTCCCTGGATTCTGTCACGGGTCTTCCCCTGTCTGATGGCAACACCGCCATCCTGACCGTGGTGGATCGGTTTTCCAAAGCCGCCCACTTCATTCCTCTCCCCAAACTACCCTCTGCCAAAGACACGACCCAGCTCATGGTGCAGCACGTCTTCCGTATCCATGGACTGCCCGTGGACATGGTCTCCGACCGGGGCACTCAGTTCTCGTCCCAGGTTTGGAAGACGTTCTGCACCCTTAACGGGTCGTCGGCCATCCTGTCCTCCGGGTTCCACCCCCAGTCCAACAGCCAGTCGGAGCGAGCCAACCAGGACCTCAACTACCCTGCACTGCCTGGTCTCTGCCAACCCCACTACCTGGAGCCAGCAGCTTGTGTGGGTCGAATACGCCCGCAACACGCTTCCCTGCTCTTCCACAGGCCTATCTTCCTTTGAGTGTTCCCTGAGGTATCAGTCCCCACTCTTCCCTGAGCAGGAAGAGGAGGTCGGCATACATTCTGCCCAGATGTTTGTCCGCCGCTGTCGTCGTGCCTGGAGGAGAGCCCGGTAGGCCCTCCTCAAGACCACCTCCAGGTATCGACAACAAGCGGATCACCATCGGAACCCAGCTCACCGGTATCGTCTCGGGCAGTAGGTATAGCTGTCCAGCCGGGATCTGCCCCTCCGGATGGAGTCTTGCAAACTGTCCCCCCGGTTTATCGGCCCTTTCCCCATCTCCAAGATCATTAGCCCCTCTGCTGTCCGCCTTCTATTGCCCCATACCCTTCGTATTCATCCCACATTCCATGTGTCTAAAATTAAGCCTGTGTCTCACAGCCCTTTGTCTTCTATTTCCAGGCCCACCCCTTCTCCCCGTGTCGTCGATGGCCATCCGGCGTACACGGTGAGATGCCTCCTGAGGGTCTGGGCAGGGGTTTCTAGTACTGGGTCTTACCTTGATGCCTGATATTATACAGAAATACTAATGCAACATAGGACTTTCCCTAAAATTATGAAGTCCAGTGTTCATCTCCGATGTGGGAGAAATAAACTGGAGGGAGGTTTTGCCTGTCCCTGGCATACATGCCAACATTTCACACAGACACTAATTATGGCTTGCAGTCTTTAGGTTTTATCATCAAGGCATCGTAAATCAACTGTCAGCATTAAGCTTCAGAGGCTCCTCTCAGAACAATAGACAGAGTGTGAAAGTGCTAATATATAAGAATACATTCTAATATGGAGTAATGTGAATAACATAATGTTGTAATTTCCACCACAGGCAGCGCACAATTGGCCCAGCGTCGTCCGGGTTAGGGGAGGGTTTGGCCGGCCGGGATGTCATTGTCCTATTGCGCTCTAGCGACTCCTGTCATGTTTCCCCCGACACATTGGTGAGGCTGGCTTCCGGGTTAAGCAAACAGTGTGTTAAGAAGCAGTGCAGCTTGACAGGGTTGTGTTTTGGAGGATGCATGGCTCTCGACCTTTACCTCTCCCGAGTCCGTACAGGAGTTGCAGTGATGGGACAAGACTGTAACTACCAATTTAGATATCACGAAAAAGTGGTAAAATTGTAATGATGAATAGCAAAAAGATAATATTGGGTTTCATGAATTTTTACGATATAGCATAGTAACGAGTGACAACCCTAAATGGAAAATTACGCAATTATTACAAAACTGCAGCTCAATGTTGGACACATATTGTCCTACTTGAGTCAATCAGTCCATTGAGAATTTGTGGGACAAGGAGGGCAAAGGAAATTTCAGGAGCAGAACTGTGCAATGCTTGGTTTGCTTTTTGTTTTTTTGTGTCCTGCAAATGCACATGTACAAATGGAACACTGGAGTCAAGACAAATGAACATTGTCTTTTTTGATCAAATAGTTTTACAGTATTAGAATAAATGTGATCTCTGGTTAAAGATCAATTATTGATTTCAGTTCAAGTACTCAAGTACTTTATTTCTCATGCCAATCCCTAGAGGGGACTCTTCTCTAGGTTCATCTCTCTGTAGATGATGGCTTTGTTATGAAAGGTTTTGGAATCGCTTCCTTTTAGGTGGTCCTAGAATTTAAATACTCTATTAGGAATCTTGATAATTAGCAGGTATTGTCCTAATTCTGCTCTGCATGCATTATTTAGTGTTTGAAATTGTACATTTGGTGTTTGTGCCATTTTGTGAATTATTGATTGGTGAGTGGACCCAAAACCTCACAACTATAAAGGACAATGGGTTCTATAACTGATTCAAGAATTTTTCGCCAGATCCTAATTGGGATATTTAATTTTATGTTCCTTTTGATGGCGTAAAGGCCCTTCTTGCCTTGGCTCTCAGATCGTTCACAGCTTTGTGGAAGTTACCTGTGGTGCTGATGTTTAGCCTGAGGTAGTTATAGTTTTTTCTGTGCTCTAGGGCAATGGTGTCTAAATGGAATTTGATTTGTGATTTGCACAACTGGACCATTTTTGGAACACCATTATTTTTGTCTTAATGAGATTCACTGACAGGGCCCTGGTCTGACAGAATATGTGCAGAAGATCAATGTGCTGCTGTAGGCTCTCTTTGGTTGGGGACAGAAGAACCACATCAGCAAACAGTAGACATTTGACTCAAATTCTAGTAGGTGAGGTCGGGTGCTGCAGAATGTTCTAGTTCCCTCGACAATTTGTTGATATACAGTATATGCTGAAGAATGTGGGCCTCAAGCTGCATCCCTGTCTCAATCCACGGCCCTGTGGAAAGAAGTCTGTGCGTTTTTTGCCAATTTTAACCCCACACTTGTTGTTTGTGTGCATGGAATTTACAATGTGTGTTTTTCCCCAAACACCACTTTCCATCCATTTATATAGCAGACCCTCTGTCTCTCTCGCTCGCTCTCTCACATAATTGCTATGTAGCTTCACACCACTTGTCATTAAAACGTTATTCAGAGTGTCAAACCCCCTTTCATTCAGAACTATGACCCCCACAGAAACTGACCTGCCCTCTCAGGGAATCCTCACACCTCTCCCTGTTACTAATCACACTTTTATTGTCCTCTGTTTGTCTGCTGTAAATGACAGTTAACTTTTCTGCCTTAGGGCTGTAGCCCCTTAAGAATTAACACTAAGAATGTTGATTGTATACTATGGTTAAAGCTACAGGTTCTGTCCTCATCCAGGCCTGTTCCCAAGCATTTTACACATACCTGTCACACATTCTTCCACTTTCCCAGCTGAGACAACCCAGACTAAATCGGACATGTTCATGGCCCATCAGGGGTGATTGTAGTAGTTACATTGTAGGGTTATTATAGTAGTTTGGGAATTATACTACCAGTTGTCGGCTGACCTCAGTTAACATGATCCATGATGTCATTTTACAGGTAGCCTACTCCTTTCGCTATCTCTCTTACGCTATCTCTCTTGCGCTATCTCTCTCCCTCGCTATCTCTCTCTCTCGCTATCTTGCTATCTCTCTCTCTCTCGCTATCTTGCTATCTCTATCTATATCTCGCTATCTCTCTCTATTTATATCTCGCTATCTCTCTCTATTTATATCTCTATCTCTCTCTATCTTCCTCTGGTCTCTATCTCTCTATCTCTCTATCTCTCTATCTATCTATCTATCTCTCTATCCATCTCTATCTCTATCTATCTCTCTCACTATCTTTCTCGCTATCTCTCTCTCTCGCTAGCTCTCTCGCTATCTATCTCTCTCGCTATCTATCTCTCTCGCTATCTATCTCTCTCGCTATCTATCTCTCTCGCTATCATCTCTCTCGCTATCTCTCTCTCTCTCGCTATCTCTCTCTATCTCTCTCTCGCTATCTCTCGCGCTCTCTCTCTCTTGCTATCTCCCTCTCTCGCTATCTCTCTCTCACTATCTCTCACTATCTCTCTCTATTTATATCTATATATCTCTATTTATATCTCTCTATCTCTCTATCTTCCTCTGGTCTCTATCTATCTCCCTATCCATCTATCTCTATCTATCTCTCTCGCTATCTCTCTCGCTATCTCTCTCGCTATCTCTCTCGCTCTCGCCATCTCTCTCGCTATCTCTCTCGCTATCTCTCTCGCTATCTCTCTCGCTCGCTATCTCTCTCTATCTCACTATCTTTCGCTTAAGCTATCTCTCTTCCGCTATCTCTCTTTCGGTATCTCTCTCTCTCGCTATCTCTCTCTCTCGCTATCTCTCTCTATCTATATCTCTCTATCTATCTCTCTCTCCATCTCGCTATCTATCTCTCGCTATCTCTCGCTATCTCTCGCTATCTATCCCCCGCTATCTATCCCCCGCTATCTATCCCTCGCTATCTATCTCTCGCTATCTCTCGCTATCTATCCCTCGCTATCTATCCCTCGCTATCTATCCCTCGCTATCTATCCCTCGCTATCTATCCCTCGCTATCTATCCCTCGCTATCTATCTCTCGCTATCTATCTCTCGCTATCTATCTCTCGCTATCTATCTCTCGCTATCTATCTCTCGCTATCTATCTCTCGCTATCTATCTATCTCTCTATCTCTCTCTATCTCTCTTTCTATCTCTCTCTATCTTCCTCTGGTCTCTCGCTATCTCTCTCTCGCTATCTCTCTATCCACCTCTCGCTATCTCTCTCTCGCTATCTCTCTATCCACCTCTCTCTATCTCTCTCTCTATCTATCTCTCTATCTCTCGCTCTCTCTCTCTATCTATCTCTCTATGTATACCTCTCTCTATCTCTCTATCTTCCTCTGGTCTCTCTCTATCTCTCTCTATCGCTCTATATTTCTCTCTCTATATCTCTATCTCTCGCTATCTCGATCTCGATATCTCTTCCTATCTCGCTCTCTCTTGCTATCTCGCTCTCTCGCTATCTCTCTCTCGCTATCTCTCTCACTATCAATCTCTCGCTATCTCTCGCTCTCTTGCTATCTCTCACGATCTCTCTCGTTATCTCTCTTGCTACCTCTCGCTCTCTCGCTATCTCTCTCTATCTCTCTCACTATCTCTCTCTATCTATATCTCTCTCTATCTCTCTCGCTATCTCTCTATCTATCTCTCTTGCTATCTCACTTGCTATCTCTCGCTATCTCTCTCTTATATATCTCGCTATCTCTCGCTCTCTCTCTCGATCTCTCTCTGTCTATCTCTCTCTATCTAGCTCTCTCTCGCTATCTCTCTTGCTCTCTCTCTCGTGCGCTATCTCTCTCTTGCTATCTCTCTCTCGTGCGCTATCTCTCTCTTGCTATCTCTCTCTCTTGCTATCTCTCTCTCTTGCTATCTCTCTCTCTCTTGCTATCTCTCTCTCTCTTGCTATCTCTCTCTCTCTTGCTATCTCTCTCTCTCTTGCTATCTCTCTCTCTCTTGCTATCTCTCTCTCTCTTGCTATCTCTCTCTTGCTCTATCTCTCTCTTGCTCTATCTCTCTCTTGCTCTATCTCTCTCTTGCTCTCTCTCTCTCTTGCTCTATCTCTCTCTTGCTCTATCTCTCTCTTGCTCTATCTCTCTCTTGCGCTATCTCTCTCTTGCGCTATCTCTCTCTTGCGCTAGCTCTCTCTTGCGCTAGCTCTCTCTTGCGCTAGCTCTCTCTTGCGCTAGCTCTCCCTTGCGCTAGCTCTCCCTTGCGCTAGCTCTCCCTTGCGCTAGCTCTCCCTTGCGCTAGCTCTCGCTTGCGCTAGCTCTCTCTTGCGCTAGCTCTCTCTCGCGCTAGCTCTCTCTCGCGCTAGCTCTCTCTCGCGCTAGCTCTCTCTCGCGCTAGCTCTCTCTCGCGCTAGCTCTCTCTCGCTCTCTCTCTCTCGCTCTCTCTCTCTCTCTCTCGCTCTCTCTCTCTCTCTCGCGCTCTCTCTCGCGCTCTCTCTCTCTCTCTCGCACTCTCTCTCTCTCTCTCTCCACTTGCTTTCTCCCATTCCCTTTTATTATATATTTTTGTACATGTATACAAATATAAATGTTATGTTTACAGTTAAGTATTGCTGTTTTGATATACAATTTGTTTAGTGAAGGTTTATTTGTTATTTGTCACATGGCTCAGATGCTCTCATAGTATTGCCTGGGGGAGGGGGTTATGGGGGCTGTGGTTTCTGTTATTCCCAGAGGAGTTTCAGTTCCTCATTAATGAACACCATACCGTGAAGTCTCATGCTTAACTTTGACCCAAGTTTAACTAGTGTAAAACTTTTAGAGAACTTACCTTAATTCCAAAATGCAGTGAATCAAGCATATTATGTTAGAAATGTTTATGAATTTCAGAAACAGATCATTGTCCCCCACAATGAAATCGGGGAGGGTACTGTGGATCTGTCTCCGTCCGTTAGTACGTTTGTATGTTCATACATAAGTCAGATGCGATATCTCAGACAGCATTGGCACGATTTTGACAACTTGGGTGAATGATGCGTCTTGCTATAGAGATTCGGCATTTACAAAAGTACACTGATTGGCCAGATGGTGGCTCTATAACAACAGATAGAAAATGCTAATTTTGGAAGGTCACGCACCTCATCCCGTTTGACCTAAAGTCATAAAATTCGCTACATAGGTCCCTTTCCTCACAAGGAACAATTTTGCCTTAAGGACACATAAGGTCTGCCATGATGAATTTTCTGCCATTTTGAATTTTGTGAAAAATACTACTCTTCTGGTAACAAATGACCGATCTGCACGAAACTTGATATGTGGCGTCTATGGAAAAAGGTCTCTCAATGCAATATTTTCCAGACAAGTATCTAAAACAACATGGCCTTTATTGACCAATAATCATTCATCCATATACACTGCTCAAAAAAATAAAGGGAACACTTAAACAACACAATGTAACTCCAAGTCAATCACACTTCTATGAAATCAAACTCATACCACCCTCATGGAGTCTGTTTCTGACCGTTTGAGCAGACACATGCACATTTGTGGCCTGCTGGAGGTCATTTTGCAGGGCTCTGGCAGTGCACCTCCTTGCACAAAGGCGGAGGTAGCGGTCCTGCTGCTGGGTTGTTGCCCTCCTACGGCCTCCTCCACGTCTCCTGATGTACTGGCCTGTCTCCTGGTAGCGCCTCCATGCTCTGGACACTACGCTGACAGACACAACAAACCTTTTTACCACAGCTCGCATTGATGTGCCATCCTGGATGAACTGCACTACCTGAGCCACTTGTGTGAGTTGTAGACTCCGTCTCATGATACCACTAGAATGAAAGCACCGCCAGCATTCAAAAGTGACCAAAACATCAGCCAGGAAGCATAGGAACTGAGAAGTGGTGTGTGGTCACCACCTGCAGAACCATTCCTTTTTTGGGGGTGTCTTGCTAATTGCCTATAATTTCCACCTTTTGTCTATTCCATTTGCCCAACAGCATGTGAAATTTATTGTCAATCAGTGTTGCTTCCTAAGTGGACAGTTTGATTTCACAGAAGTGTGATTGACTTGGAGTTACATTGTGTTGTTTAAGTGTTCCCTTTATTTTTTTGAGCAGTGTATATGTATGTATATATATATATATATGCCTACCTTTCATAATATTTCCCCTAATGTTATTAGCCTACCTCCTCTTTCTCTCTCTCTATTGTTGCTTCATTTCTTCCTCTCTTTCAATAGTTAAATAAAATACGTTTCATAGTCCTTATTGTCATCATTCTAATGTCCTCCTTGAATAATATAGGACTAGAATTAGATGCACACGGCTTTCTCTTCTCTTCATGAAGATTGAATGGTTATGGCTCGGAATAAGTAACTGCTATAGCCTACCTGAGTTCTATTGGCTGCTGTATTTAACATTCCGGCAACAAGGGCTTGCATCCCTCTTTGAATAGTCTATTGGTATAAGAAATGCAAAGATAATGTATGTCCAGCAAGCTATTCTAGTCTAGCTTTTCTTGCATGGGACTCCAAGAGCTCTGGAGTGTTATTTAAGGAGAGAGGCCAGCGGAGCACAGGTGTGTGCGGATTGTGCAAGAGACAGAGGCTATGTTAGAAGCTTATTATGCATAACCATCGATAATTAGCTAAATATAAGGCTACTACTGCATTTAATTTATTACCTGAAAGAGGTAGGCTAGGACATCTATATGTAGGGCTATATATCAATCTAGAACAGAATTATCTATTTTGGATGCAATTTGAATGGAGTTGATGGAGAAAGACTGTGAGAGAGTGCTCGCGCATGCACTGATTTACAGCAACGAATTTTGAGTGATAGGTTGTTTTATCACTCTGCAGCTGCAATAAAATAAAATAAATCTTTACAATAAAAAAATTAAGTGACCCTCGAAAGCCAGATGGATATGGGTAAATTAGATGCGCATTCTGTCTTTAGTTACTGTAGCATAGGCTATGATGCAGCAAATATAAAACCTACCGGTCACAAGAAAAAAAAGTTACCATGATGAAATAATAGGTCTACATGCATTGTGAACTGCGTTCTATACTGAGATGGGCTGTCTGTCCCCACCCTGAGTGTTGATGATTCATCATGCAGAGGCCGTAGAGAAGCCAGATTTAGACATCACATATCATTTAACAGTTCCATTTCACGCCATGCTGTTCATGTAAATAATTTATTATAATTTAACGTTTTTTCACAGTTATTTATCCTTGGAAAAGGGAGAGGTTTTGGGGGGTAAATCCATGTAAATCTCGGTAACCGGGTTCCCGCCATTCAACCCTATATATACAAATATATTCAAAAAATTGTTTGATGAAAATTGTTATTTGGTCTTACTGCTATTAGCCCATACAAATGCATTGAATAACAGATTCACTAAATGGAACAACGGATAGTCCCCCCAAAAAAATCTAAAGGAAGTTTGTTCTGAAGTGTTTGTACTATATCTGAGAGAGATAAGAAAAATCAGGAAACATTAGTATATATATTTTTTACATGTATTTAAAGCACTCAACAGTCTCCATATATACAGTACATCCATTAATTTTTTTCAGCTGGTACTGGGGGACCTTCAGACGAGTCTTGTGAGGCCTGTGGGCGTCCTAGAGCAGAACAATAGTTTGTAAGCCAAACCTTTCGGACGCTACAGATGATTTTGTGGAAGCCCGAATTTCGGGATGTCTCTTGGTCTGACCGCTCTAGCTTTGTCACCTTTCACCTCAGATGCGGAAGTGCGGATTTGGTGGATTGAGACGCATCCAATGCAATGTATTATGCTAATTAGATTTCCAAGGGGCGCGGACATTAACCTTAGGGGGTTAATCTGTTTGACTCAGAGTGATGAATTTTGACCCACATGCTCAGGGATATGAGTCTAGCTAACCCAAGCAATATCTCAGACACCACTTGCCCGATTTTCACTAAACTTGGGTGAATGATTAATCTTGCCATAGAGATGCGTAATTTACAAAATGACACTGATTGGCCCAAGGGGGGTGCTGCATCATTCCTGGGGGACGACATGTTTACTGTTCCCTTGTTTTTCATTAGATCTGAGAAGGGAAAAAAAGCACTTATGCAAATGTAGCTGGCTCAGGGACACCTGTGAAAGAGCTGATGCCTGTATTCCGGTGCTGGTCTGCTGGTTATTTAGATCTGTCTCAGACTACCCACTTCCCCCTTTGCACCAGCATCTGGAGGCCCATGTTTTCTTCTTATGCATCATTCTTTTCTACTCAAGTTCTCAACTCAAATCCTGTGTAGCTCAGTTTTAGAGCATGGTGCTTGCAACACCAGGGTTGAGGGTTTGATTCCCAAGGGGGTGGGGGTGTATGAAAAGGTATGCAAGTCGCTCTGGATAAGAGCATCTGCTAAATGACTAAAATGTCAAACAAAATCAGATCAACTACCACTGTCCAATTGTTTAAATATTATTTTGTTGCTGTATTGTCACAATTATAAAGGATAAACATATGATAAAGGGGTCCGATAAGTCTAATGAGTGTAGCTTGTCCCACTGAAAAGCAATATCATTTTTTTCTCGTTTAGACCAAACTCAAAGGCAAGTTCCTTTTCAAAGTAACCTTTAGTTGAGAGTGTAAAGGCTGAATCAACACTGTCACGTTGACTCAAAGAGAATGTACTTTTTTAATTACTCTGCCATTTTTAAAGCCAGGTCCACCCCGTCCTTGATTTTTCCTAAATAAGTCTATATAACACACTGTTGTTGTTAGAATCTTATTATCACAAACATAATTTGTGTTATAAGCTATTTTAAGAGGACATTCCCCCCTGCCCCTCATTCACCGCCAGTCATTCACTGGCAGTCAGCCTGCGAGGCAGATGATGGCCCCTCGAAACTACACCTAAACTATATATTCTATAAATTATCAATTTATAAAATATAAATTTAAATTCTATAAATTTATTCTGCAGCATGACAACGACCCCAAACATACAGCGAAAGTCATTAAGATCTATCTCAGCGTAAAGAAGGACAAGGAGTCCTGGAAGTGATGGAATGGCCTCCACAGAGCCCTGATCTCAACATCATCGAGTCTGGCTGGGATTACATGAAGAGAGAGAAGCACCTGAGGCTGCCTAAATCCACAGATGAACTGTGGTTAGTTCTCCAAGATGTTTGGCCCAACCTACCAGCCGAGTTCCTTCAAAAAATGTGTGCAAGTGTACTTAGAAGAATTGATGCTGTTTTGAGGGCAAAGGGTGTTCACACCAAATATTGATTTGATGGAAATTTTTCTTCTGTTCACTCACTTTGCATTTTGTTAATTGATAAATATAATCGATTAACATGTCTATTTTTGAAAGCATTTTTACTTGACAGCATTTTTTCACACTTTGTCACACTAAAACTTTTGCACAGTACTGTACATTTATTCTTTTAACCTTTACGTAACTAGGCAAGTCAGTTAAGAACAAATTCTTATTTCCAATGACAGCCTACCCAGGCCAAACCCGGGCGAATTGGGCGCCACCCTATGGGATTCCCAATCACGGCCAGATGTTATACAGCCTGGATTTGAACCAGGGACTGTAGTGATGCCTCTTGCACTGAGATGCAGTGCCTTAGACCGCTGCGCCACTCAGAGGCAGTATGGCAGGGCTGAAAAGTGACCGGTAGCAGGAATATATAAATACTTATGCTAATATACTAATGGTAATATATTAATGTAAACAGGAGTAATAATGACCAGTAGCAGCATAAATGGATAAATACTTATGGTAATGGAAATCAATAATTAATTAACAGCAGCGTAGTGGTAGTAAAACATATTTACACACAGGCAGGGGAAGGAGAGCCAAAAAGTGACTTATTCAAATTCTCCTACAGAGTCACAAGCAGGTAAGACGTTTTGATGTCTATATATGTATTATAGTATCAGAAGGAGCAGATTCTGCAGTTTCTAAATCATATATCCTTGTTAAACAACTCTTAAAAATGACCCCTTGAGCTCGATTTCAAAATGTAAAAAAATGGCAGATTTACCACGATTACATGCGCAACACTCAAACCACAGAAATATATTTAAACTCAAAATATGCCATTCTGTTATTTTGAAATGCATTTTCTTGAATTCATAATGTTCCTTAAAGCCCCCATGCAGTCTTTTTAATGTTCTTTTGTAAATCATGACTCTGTCTAATAAATCACTATCTTTGTTCGAATACCCATACTAACATACTGTATACATACTTAATGAGTATATACTACATACTACATATGATTTTAGTATACTGTAAACAAACGTGTCAGTATCGTTTCAGTTGAGTACTAGCGCCTCTCCTGTCTACCGGAAGTTGATGCTTTGGCTATGCAACATCTTGCTAGCTTGCTAGCATAACAAATTACTAGCTAGACATTTTACGATTTTGGGTGTGTTCGTAAACTCAATCTGGAGTGCCAGAGTGTGCTCTGGGCGTTCGTAAATCCAGAGCGTTGTCAGATTGTCTGTTAGTAAATTCAGAGAGCACACTGGACATTCTGGCCAATTTGTAGGGTTGATCGAGCATTCAACGCCAATGGCAGTCAAGCACCCAAGCTAACGTTGGCTAGCTATTTCCAGACATAAGAGAACACCCCACTCTGACCATTTTACTCGCCCTAGCAGAGCTGGTTAGGCTGTTTTTATGTTGTCCATAGCATTGGTGACTGTAACTGTGCTGCTGGCAACAATTTAATAAAGTTTTTTTTTTTAATTACGACGTTTACGGACACCGACCATATTCAAAGGGTGTTGAACGTTTGTAAATTCATCAGTTATTCTGTACTCTGGCACACTCAGTGTTCTGAAATTGGAGTAGATAGCCAGAATTAACGCACCACGACTATACCACTTAGCTAAGAATTATTTGAATAATCTAGTCAATAAATGTTAGGTAGTTATTTAGATAGCAGATAGTTAATAAACTGCCTGGCAAGTTTGATGTATTAGTAGCCAACTAACGTTACGTAACTAGCTAACATACCGGTACTTACTGCTGTAATGCTATGCGGTTCATAAGGAAAGCGTAGCTAACAAATTGTCGACCAACATTAACGTGTAACTTATTTGAAAGGTAATTACTTTATTACATTGCTCAACATTTTCTTAACATTTGTCAAAGTTAGTTAAAGCAATGAATTTGTATCCGCTCTCGTCGGACTTCGGCTGCATATATTCCACAATTTTCTTCAAATCTGAAACGTTGTGAAGCCACGACCATTTCCTGAAGAATTTCGTTATGGGCCCTAAAAGCACGGCAATAGTGTCCATTGATTGTGTACTTCTTATTTTGGCAAATTTAGTACGACATCCGGGAACTTTCGGTATACTAACTAAATCCAAACTATGACCAATAAGCATACTATATACTCAATTTACGTCAATTACAGTGCGGTAGGTATGAGTATTCGAAAACAGCTACTGTGTTTATTTCATGAAAATAACTCCAAATATATTTTTTCAAATTTATTTCCTTGGGCCTTTTGCCATTGAAATGCTTTCGACCTCATAGTGTGGAAGTATCATTAACAAAACAAGAAAATCACGTTTTTGACTGCACTGTCCCTTTACGACCTGCCCTTAGTGAATTAATAATGTGATTTAGTGGCTTTTTGTTGGTAGACTACAGTTACATAAATTAATGAAAATGCTATTTTGCTCTTTGAAATACATTTTCTTTCATATTATAATGTTACCTAATACCTTCGTAATAAACACAACCAAAGGTTTCTTTTTGCGATAGAAAATGTATAAAATGTATTTATTAGACAATTAGAATGTTGACATCCAAAATTCTCGTCATTGCCTCGAGGGGGAGCAGGCTTTTCTAGCGTTAAGGCTTCCTCTCCCTTGGCTCCTGACAGAAACTGGAGGAGGCAGCGGCCACAGCGACTCTGGAGGAGCAGAGGAGAAAACAGACCCAGGCTGACCTGCAGGACCGCTACAGAACGGACCTGGAGAGAGAGAAAATGGTAACCAACCACAAAGCTACACTCTAGCTCTGTTCCAGGAAGTGCATACTCAGAATCGCTGCAACAACGTATTGCTCAGCAAGACTTCTCTCATGACTTTGAATCATTGCGTTTGATGAATAACAAAGTGTTATTACTATTAGTATTACTATTACTCACAGTATGAGTATTATTTATGGAGTTATCTGGGAAAATCTACACTAAACAGAATTGATTGTCATATGCACACCACATGCTACTTTGTACTGTGGTGGTATGTGTGTGTGTGTGTGCATTCATGTCTGTGTCCAGATTATCATATCAACCTGTGTGTGTCCATTGTCCCCTGTCAGGTACGTCAGCAGATGGAGGAGCAGGTGGCCCAGAAGTCCAGTGAGTTGGAGCAGTACCTGCAGCGTGTCAGGGAGCTGGAGGACATGTACCACCGCCTGGAGGATGCACTAGAGGATGAGAGACAGGCCAGGCAGGATGAGGAGACCATGCGCAAACTACAGACCAGGTTAGACGCAACACACACTTGACACTCACAGACTGAGTGTACAAGACATTAGGAACACCCTTCTAATATTGAATTGCTTCCCCTTTTGCCCTCATATTTATCTAATTAACTAACTATGTTTAATTGTTACACAATTAAATTAATCATGTAACAATTAACTCATTAGGATCTGGGGCACCACGAGAGTGGTTCTTTAAAGCGTTACCATCTCCTGAATTAAACTCTAAAAGGTCTTTACCTATCACATCTATAAACAGGCAACTTATTAATCATAACCTCGTATCATATCATCATTCTGAGCAGTCGTAACCTCCTTGCATCAGCGAAAACCCGAGCCTTAATTATGATTCAGTACTACACAAATTGGTTTAATTATTTATTTACTAGCTAATTAAATGGGAACACAAGATCAACACACACACACACTCTGCACCGGTTATTGACTGGAGATGTAATGCGCTGAAAACAGATCCCTAGCGGAATGACAACAACATGGATGCTTGTTAAAGAAGAGATGGAGAGAGAGGGACAGAGACACTTAACACTGCCACATTCAGAAACTACTCTCACCTACAATAACCATATACTTTGCACACGAACCGCCGCCCGCTTTGAGCAAGACATCATGAATGTATTTACATGAAATGCCTGGGTTCGCCGGGGATCTCTCGGTGAACGGGGCAGCCTTGGAAAGGGTGTTTCACGGCACGCTTGTAAGGTTCTGATTGTCCAAAATGATTCCAACAACTCTTCTACTGTTGTCCTTCTTCGTAGTTGTCCGGTATCCGGGGACTTGTCCTGAACAGAACTACAGAGTTGATTTTTCTTCCATTCACTCTTGAAGATACTTCTTTGAAGATGGGCTAGCCAGCCGTATCAATAGTTTCCCGGTGGGGTGATGAGAGTAACGTAATACGATGGTTTGAGCAGAGTAACAGGATGGTCCTACTTAAATTCGCTTTCGAAGATACTTTACTTAGGACAGCTAAACAGCCGTACCAGTGATTGTCCTGGAGGTGAGTTTATCGTCTCCACCTCATGTTGAGATTCAAAGGTCAATCCATTTTAAACATGTAGTTGCTGCTTCACACTTTTTCTGGTTCATTGTGTTTTTTTCTTAACCCATCATTTATACCTTTTGCTGAAAAGGGGCGGTTCTGGCAGGCAGGCACGCTCCCTGACCTCACTCTGGGGCGGTGATTACTCACTGTGCAATGTTTTGGAAAACAATTATCTCTTATAACTTTTCGAATCACATCCCTCTCTTAAACAAAAAAACACTAATCATTTTCCATATTACATGCACAACACATAGTATGGAAACTTCATCCATGTGGTATGTATACTTTCCAAGTTACAGTATTTCCTTCATAATATTTTTAATGACATCACAAAACAACAAACAAAATGACACGTTCTACGTTAGAAATATTGTTCCAGTATTCACTTTTTAACGTGTTAGAGTTTCAGTGGGAAAAGGTCTGTTGAGACAAAGCACATTCCTTTGGTGAATTTGGAGAGCACAAGCCTGGATCTTCTCCCTTGATTTACAACAGGATGTGAGTGTCAATCCCCACTAGTTCTTTCCTCCCCCCTCTACGGGTGAAATGGGGTCTGAGTTATTCATTGTAAACCTGATCTGACCTATTTGGATTCTCGTGGTCAGTCAAAACAAAGGGATCCTAGCTTTCACCTGGACTCACCTGGTCAGTCTATGTCATGGAAAGAGCAGGTGTTTCTAATGTTTTGTACACTCAGTGTACGTGCACTGGTTAAAGGTAGTACACTATATAGGGAAAAGGGTGCCATGTGGTACACCACTTCGCACAAAAACAGTGTATCAGTAGGCTGTGATTAGATGTTAACGTTCACATTCTCAGGCTTCTGCACCCAGCATTTGTTTGAGTGTGTCTGTGATTGGTTAATGTGGTGTGTCTGTTTCTGCATGTACACAGGCTTCTGGAGGAGGAGTCAGCCAAGCGAGCGGAGCTGGAGCAAATCCACCTGCAGCAGCAGAGAGCCATCTCCCAGACCCAGGCTGAGAAGCAGGAGCTGGAGAGCGAGCGGCTGGCCAAGGAGATGGCCCTGCAGGCAGCCAATTTGCAGCTGGAGAGTCTTGAGAGAGAGAGGCACGGAGCGCTGGAGCAGTACGAGGTCAGAGAACAACACCCTGTCTGTGTTTCAATATGGCTGTTAGTAGGAACCATGTCCCCTATTAACACTTCACTTAAAGTAAGGTGTTGCCGGGACATTTCATAAACAAGATTAAAACAAATTTGGCAGTAAGTACTTCCTTTTGACCTAAATGTCTGTGAGCAACTACTGGTCTTTATTCAGCTGAAGATAGTGTTGAGTCAGTGGATGGCTGCCTGAAACAGACAGTCCGTCCCTGGCACCAAACGTGGCTTCTTCTCGAATTACTCCTCTGTCAACTGTTGACACAACACAAAACCATCATAGAGGTCTCTCCTTGCACTCTGTTACCATCTAGTGGTGATTTTACTGAGAACTGTCTCCACTTCAAGAACAACAGCATAACTTATTTATTACTTAAAGGAAGTGTGTGTTTGTGTTACAGGAGGTGAGAATGAAATTGGAGCAGGCAGCTAATAAGACCAAGAGCTGGAAAGACAAGGTGGCCAAGCATGAGGGACTGGTCCATCTCATCCAGCCAGGTAAGTAAGAATGAGAGAGGCCAACATCACCATAGTAGAATGTCCTCCACTGCATGCTCATGTTCTGTTCTCCTCTCCATACTCATATTACAATGCTATTGATGTCTTTGTTCTACTGTTTCAATACAGTCTGTGATGTTTTCTTTCTCCTTCTGTCTGTGAAGGCGATAAAGGACCACAGAGGATGACTAACTGGGGCCCAGCAGCCTTCACAGACACTGAGCTGGACCTGAGGAAGAAGTCCTGGCAGGAGAGGAAGAACCACAACCAGTCAGCCCAGTAGACTAGAGATGGTGCTTCTTACCTGATGGTCCAGACATCTTACTGTGATCGTGTAGCATCAGGATACTGTTGTCTTATTGTTGTTGAGAATTAACTAATGTGTACGGTTGCAAAATTCCTGAAACTTTCCCAAAATGTCCAGCATATCCAGAAATCCTGATTGCTGGATTCTGGATTTCCTGCTTATTTTTTTCCTAATTCTGGGAATCTTCTAACTGGGATATCTGGAATTTTGAAACTCTACTAATGTGCCAATGCTTTGACATTCCAAGTGTTTCGCCATTCTGTAGTCTGATAAGTCTTTAACCAGGAAATAGAGCTGTAGATATTCAATGAATAATATGTTAAACTTTTTTTTAAATAATGTCATGAGAAAGTAATAAGATCAAAGTAATAAGATGTTTTATATTTAAAATGCCAACGCATAAGTAGTGTATCTTATAAAATATATTTAAAGACATTTCTTTATACTGTTGCTGTCTGTTTTATTGGATGAGGGATGTGAGAATTATATGTTAGAATAGGCGAGTAGTGAACGGGCGGGGGTAGGTTAGATATACTATATCCAAAAAATAAATATGGCATGTATATGTAACAGTATAACTTTAAACCGTCCCCTCGCCCCGACACGGGCGCGAACCAGGGACCCTCTGCACACATCAACAACAGTTGCCCACGAAGCAGCGTTACCCATCGCTCCACAAAAGCCACGGCCCTTGCAAAGCAAGGGGCAACACTACTTAAGTCTCAGAGCAAGTGACGTAACTGATTGAAATGCTACTAGCGCGTACCCGCTAACTAGCTAGCCATTTCACACACCCCCCTTTCAACCTCCTCCTTTTCCGCAGCAACCAGTGATCCGGGGCAACAGCATCAATGTAACAGTATAACTTTAAACCGTCCCCTCGCCCCGACCCGGGCGCGAACCAGGGACCCTCTGCACACATCAACAACGGTTGCCCACGAAGCACGGTCGTTACCCATCGCTCCACAAAGGCCGAGGCCCTTGCAAAGCAAGGGGCAACACTACTTAAGTCTCAGAGCAAGTGACGTAACTGATTGAAATGCTACTAGCGCGTACCCGCTAACTAGCTAGCCATTTCACATCCGTTACATATATATGACTCTGGGTTTGATAGGCTCAGCCTTGATTTATATATTTGATACATTTCATTCAAAACATTTTTTTTTCAATCTAACCATTTAAAATGTAATTTCCTGGTTTGCCTGTGGGAACTGTGGAACCTTCAGTAATATTCCTATGAAAGACTTGGCCGATGCCCTCTTGTGGTTTCATGAGTTAAAGCATCTGTTTACGGCTCTGCTGTAACTCACAGTAATATTATACTGTGGTGAGCTGGGCGTTACTGTAGATACCTTGAACCGCTTGAGTCCATAGCTATAGTTCCCCTTGTATTGTAGTCAGGTAAAGTTAAATTTAACCAAACATATGCAAGTGTGAGCTGACCTCTGTGCTCGTGTGTGTAATAATGAATGTTGGTGCAGTGAGAACTCATGAGATCTGACTGCAGGGATGGAACTGCTAGGATCTAGTGTTTCTCTGCGGACTCTGAGCTGGGTTCTATTCTCTCTGGGGGAACCAGGGCCCTGGGCTGGGATCCATTTTCTCTCTCTTGGGGCCCTAGGTCCTGTTTAATTCCACTCTACACTACATCTCAGCCTAGCGCTGCAGATTTCTGTAATGGATGTTCTGCAGAGCTTCAAAGAGCTGGCTTGGCCATCTGTTTGTCTGTCTGAATCTGTCCTGGCAGGCTGAGGTCCAGCTCTCTCTCTCTGAGCCAGCCTGACCAAACCACCCCAACCATGTGAGACCGATAGTGACACCACCCCCCCCCCCCCCCCCCCCCCCATTCATAAACCTGTGGTTTTCATTACAATAACGTCCTACTTTGTGTCATGTCGAAACAAATGCAATCTGATTTCCAGTTTTTTTGGTGCCAAATCCTGCTTTTGATTTGCTAAGTCCTGTGTGTGTGTGTGTGAGAGAGGGAGAGCATGTTCTCCTCACATCTGGAGCTCACTACTGTAGGTCTAGGTCTTCTAGACTTTGTAGAACAACAGTCAGTCGTGACTAAGTTGGAGTATGAGGAGACCTGTGCAGACTTCTACCAGCCCTTTTCCTTTATGAGAGCTTGGACAAACAATTATGATGATTAATAAATGCTACAGCACGGGCGCACCCCCTCATGCCCGGACCCGCACTCTCGTCCACCCTGCTCGGGTTGCGCAGTGAGCTGCCTTCACAGAGCGGTCTGGTCAGAGGTCTCGGCCTGGGCGGCTGCAGATCAAAGCCATGTCGATGGTAGGAGACAGGAGACCTGGCTGCTTGGAGTGTGGAACCACAGGCCTGTCTGTCAGGATGGAGAAACACGCCAAGCAAACATGTAAACATCACAACAACCCCATCACACTGTCATGACAGCCATGCTGCAGCATAATACACACAGTAAATCATTTTCATAAAACATGATTTCTCCCTTTAGGAGTATTCTTCTCTTCAGGAAAGACTCAAGGATTAAACATCTTAATATAACTAAGCCCTTTGAACAACAGAAATACAAGTAAGCATAACTGAAGCAACACAATCGATTAAAGACTCCCAGACAGAATTGTTCCAGACCAACCCAGTTCAGATTGCCTCTCCATGTAAACAAAGAGCTGGGCAGGCTTAAACAAAAACACATGAGACAAATGTGATTCTATTGTAGCTATCTCTCTTGTTGTTACTCCAGTAATTGGGCTTTCCAGACTTTTTTCTGTGCTGAATATATATTTTTCCATTCAACTGTCTTATTTCATCGTGGAAAAGTCTGCTGTATTGTAGGTATGTGAAGTGACTTCCATCCTCACTGACAGACTTGAGACTCTGAGACTTGAAAACACCAGGCTCCACACCTCATCTACAGTCTACCAGTAGAAGGTTGGTTGAGGTATGAAAAGAACCAGTTTGACTCATACTGCATTTACATTTTAAACATTTAGCAGACGCTATTATCCAAAGCCACGTTCAGTTAGGCGCTACTCTCTGTCAAATTAAATATGTGTTTTGTCTTTGAGAAGGAGAATTATATGAGTTGAGAATGAGGCTTTTGAGAACTGTTAAAGGAGGAATTTTAACAGGAATGACTTCAAATCCTGGAAGGTTGTTTCTTGGTGTCCTGGATTGTCCTGAGTAACACTGTCAATACGGGTGTCTGCCAACTCTTAAGCCACAACCCTCAACACTGAGCATTCCATCCACCACTTCCTGTTTACTAGCTCTGACAAATGGCCCAGTGCCACTCCTCCTCCCTCTCTTCTACTTCCCTTTTACTCCTCTTCTTCTTTCCTCTCCTCCTCCCCAAGAACTTAGTCTCTCTCATCTGCCACCCATTGTCCTCCTCCTTCTCCTCCCATCTCACTCCTCCTCCTCATCCCCCCTTCCCTCTTTCCCTTCTCTCTCTCCTCCTCCACCACAAGAAGTTCCTTAGTCTCTCAATCTCCAGTTTCCAGTAGTCTCTCTATCTTTGGAAGTTACTCCAGCTTTGTCAAGGCTCCCGCAGTGTGGAGGACTATGCGGTTGATTTCCGCACATTGGCTGCCGAGAGTGCCTGGAACCCGGAATCCCAGTTCGACATGTTCCTTCATGGATTATCGGTTTAGGTTAAATACGAGCTTGCAGCCCGGGAGCTGCCTACGGATCTTGACTTGCTCATCGCCTTGACCATCCGGATTGATTGGCGGCTACAGGAACGTAGGAGGGAGAAGAGGTCTGATTCCGGTCCCACTCGATCACCCAAGGCTCCCACCTTGCCTCCGAGGAATCCAGGAAGTCCCCGGCGTCTACGTTCCCGAGAGAATCCGAGGTTACTCTAATTCCCCCGAGAGTCTCTGCGGGCTGCCGACTCGCCTCTTCCGGAGCCGATGCAACTCGGCAGAGCTAGGCTGTCTCCAGCCGAACATTTACGCAGATTTAACACCAAGAGTTGTCTGTATTGCGGGACTACCGGTCATTACGTGTCTACCTGTCCATTAAAAGACCAGGCTCATCAGTAGGTACGAGTACTCTGGTGGGCCATATGGAGAATTTTTCTATTCCCCTTACTCACGCCCCTCTCCATGCCATCCCGCTGTTGGGCAACCAGTCGAAATCTCTCCGGGTTCTCATTGACTCTGGGGCCGATGAGAGTTTCATGGACGCTTCCCTGGTGTCAGAGTTGGGCATCCCCACTCAGCCCCTCACCATTCCCATGGACGTTAGTGCGCTGGATAGGCGTTCTATAGGCAGAGTCACCCACAATACTACTCCTATCAACCTGCGAGTGTCAGGGAACCACAGAGTCAATGTAGTTCATGCTCATCAAGTCTCCTCAGGTTCATGTTTTTTGGGGGTTTTCTTTGGTCCAGCAACACAATCCCCTTATCAACTGGACTGCTGGTGCTATCATGGGTTGGAGCCCGTTCTGCTACACCCATTGCCTGAAGTCGGCGCAGCCTGCCCCGGTATGTCTTCCTGTGGGCTCGGAAGAAGCCTCTGACCTCTCCGCCGTTCCCGCGGAGTACCAGGACCTCTGGGAGGTTTTCAGCAAGGCCCGGGCCACTTCGCTTCCCTCACATCGACCCTATGACTGCGGGATCGACCTTCTCCCGGGCACTACACCACCCCGGGGAAGGCTGTATTCACTGTCAGGTCCGGAGACCAAGGCTAAGAAGACGTACACTACCGCTCAAAAGTTTGGGGTCACTTAGAAATGTCCTTGTTTTAGAAAGAAAAGCAATTTTTTTGTCCATTAAAATAACATAAAATTGATCCGAAATACAGTGTAGACATTGTTAATGGCGGCTTCACTTATCACCCCCCACCCCCGAGGGGGCATGTGCACATGTGCTCACTATGGGCATGATGCATCTGATGGCTCTCATCACACTTTATCAGTGTAATCAACCTGCGTTCTGGGTGATAAGAGCCAGACCAGGTTCTGTGGTTATGCTATGGGTCTGTGGTTCTCCTCTCCCAGCATGTTGCTGTGTCCCACACATGTACCAGATGTAGTATCGCTAGCTGTTTAGCTGAGTGTACAAGTACTGTTTCCCTTGCTGAACCAAGACCATAGTTGCCACGTACAGCGATGACTGTATCCCATAACGACCATTATAGATTCTCAGTTCTGTGTGTCTCTGGTACTGACTCCTTTTGCTTGCACTCCAAAGCCTCTCTTCTGAGAAAAGCCTCTCTTCCTCCTTACCTCTCAGAGTGCGTCACCTCAGCTTTGTTACCATGCAAGACAAAATAAATAAATGAGACCAAACACAGAGAGTAAACATATAATGAGAGTCATATGATTATGTGACAGTGATGTCGTTAGGGGGCAGTGATCCAGCCCAGAATGTGATGCACAGGAAGAGAGAGCAATGACCATAGGAGGGGAGGGGAGGGGAAGAAAGATTGTGAGCCTTGACGCTGTGGAGCTGCCTGGAGGAGAGCAGAACACCACACAGCCGGCTGCCATAAGGGAAACAACATTGACCAGGTTGTTTATGTGAGCCCAAGCTGCAGTACATTCTCCTAACTCCAACTCCACATGTGTGAATGGCGTCTCTGTTTGACAGAGCCATGCCAGATCCTTTGTTTGTCTCCTCCCTGATCTTCGTTCCTGATTTTCTCAAACATCTCATTTCAGACCAGAGGGTATTTGTTCTTAATCTGGATCTTTCAAAGCGGGACTGTGATCAGTCATACACTGGGGTGGAGAAAGACGAACCTGTCATGTCTTAGGTAATGTCCTTCTACATCAATAATTCTCACTGTTGAGACTTTAATGCTTCAGCATCCCCTACAACTAAGCCACACACACAGAACCCACAGTCATTGAGAAAACCATATTGTGGAATCCCAAGTCATTTGGTCCCATGCTAACGTGGTATAATGCTTAAATTGCAGGAATATTAGCCAGATAGTTTTGAACTAACGACAACCACCATTGCGATATAGCTTCTTATACACTGCCACTGCTTCCACAATCAAGACCTACTCAAATTCCAAATGGGAGCAGCCGGCCGCGACCGGGAGGTCCGTGGGGCGACGCACAATTGGCATAGCGTCGTCCGGGGTAGGGAGGGTTTGGCCGGTAGGGATATCCTTGTCTCATCGCGCTCCAGCGACTCCTGTGGCGGGCCGGGCGCAGTGCGCGCCAACCAAGGGGGCCAGGTACACGGTGTTTCCTCCGACACATTGGTGCGGCTGGCTTCCGGGTTGGAGGCGCGCTGTGTTAAGAAGCAGTACGGCTGGTTGGGTTGTGCTTCGGAGGACGCATGGCTTTCGACCTTCGTCTCTCCCGAGCCCGTACGGGAGTTGTAGCGATGAGACAAGGTAGTAATTACTAGCGATTGGATACCACGAAAATTGGGGAGAAAATGGGATAAAATAAAATAAATAAATAAATAAATAAAAATTCCAAATGGGTATTTTACAAGAATGAAATAGTAAAACCAAACATTTACACAGGGTGATTTTAGGCCTCCTCTCTGAGTCCCCCCCCCCCCCCCTCCAATGTCACCATCTGCTTCTGCTTAACAGTACATTTACAGTTTAAAACATTCGCTTCGCACCCATTTCAAGATTGCCTATTCTTCCTATATAATAAATCTGCTGTTAAAGACTGTAGGGTTTATTTGTTGCCTGCGGTCCAATTTGTTTGGTATTCATTTATATCACTGAGCACATAACTAAGTCAAGGCCTCCATGCCCCTTTCAGACCTTCAACACATGACCTGTAGGCCACTGGGGCCCTTATTAGCTACATAAAGAAATGAACTTTATTGACCACAGATTTCTCTGGTTCAACAGCATTAGGAGCACAGAGGGTATATCTGATAGGCTGAGCTAGTATCGCAGAGAGAAAAGTAGCTGCAGGGCTTGTTTCATTAAGGTCATTTGATAATGTCAACATTGACCCCCCATCCAAGATGGCGTAGCAGTCAGATGTCCTTTGTCCTCGTCTTGTCCCGTGTATATATATTTTATATATTTTTCTTCGCATATCTTTTTATATATATATTCTTTTCTTCTTAAAAACTCAACTTCAAAACACTCTCCTGCAACCCACCTCACCAAATGTGGTGCGGATCTGTTTTTTTTTCTTCCTCAAAAGTATTATTCACCTCGTATCCGAAATCTACAACAGAAGCTAACCAGAAGTTAGCCAGCTCACAAGCTAACGTTAGTAGTTCAGCTAACCACAGCTAGCGCTCATCAGCTATCCTTTAGCTCGGAAAACTATTGCCAGTTTTGTACAACGCGACTCAGACCAGAGCATACCAGACCTATTTTCTCTCCATATCCCCGGATTTTTACCTCAAGCTCTGGACATTTACACCTGGATCTTGCAGCTAACTAGCTGCTATCCGAGTGACTATCGGCTAACATCAATTCCGGAGCAAACACCAATTATCCCGGAGCTAGCCAGCTGAAGAGTTCCATCAGCCACTCCTGGGCTACAATCACCTATCCGGACCCGTTTTACTGCCGATGCGGAGCCCCACCGGGCCTTCACGACTGGGATACCGACGTTATCTGCCCGAGGGAGTATTTCAACCGGCCCCTCCATCGCGACGTAACCTGAACGTCCATATACTAACTGCGGCCCGCTAATCGTTAGCTGTCTTGAGCATATCGGCTGCTATCTGAACAGGTCTATCGAACAATCTTCTTAGGCCACTATAACTATTTTGACAATTGGATTGGTCCCCTCTACCACACGGAACCCCACTAATCTACCGACGGAATTGCACGGCGTGGCTAAAAACAGACCTCCATCTTCTGCTAGCTTGCTACCCATGACTAGCTGTCTGAATCACGAAGCTAGCACCAGTTAGCAAACACAATTCTACAACTCACAACCTCTCTTTCGCCACCGCCATCCGGCTTGGATTCTCTGTCGACACGACCACGTCTGGTCTGCAGACAAATACCCCATCCGCTGTGCCCTCAACCGGCCTCCGTCTGAGCAGACCCCCTCCGTCTGAGCAGACCACCCCCCGGGCTACTAACTTTAAACGCCGCGGGCTAGCTTAGTGGAGGCCTCACTACTCCATCTACGGCTGCCCCCTGGACACTATGATCACTTGGCTACATAGCTGATGCCTGCTTGACTGTCCATTAATTCACGGTACTCCATTCTGTTTATTTGTGTTTTATCTGTCGGCTCTGTGCCTTAACTCAGGATCTGTGTGTAGTTAATCCGACCCTCTCTGCCCAGTCGTCGCCATTTTTACCTTCTGTTGCTGTGTTAGCTGACTAGCTGCTGTTATCTCACCTGCTGTTTTAGCTAGCTCTCCCAATCATGACCTGCAATCACTTTATGCCTTATTGTATGTCTCTCTCAAATATCAATATGCCTTGCATACTGTTGTTCAGGCTAGTTATCATTGTTTTGGTTTGCAATGGACCCCGTAGTTCCACTCTCCGTACCTCTGATACCTCCTTTGTCCCACCCCCCACACATGCGGTGACCTCACCCATTGAGACCAGCATGTCCAGAGATACAACCTCTCTTATCATCACCCAGTGCCTGGGCTTGCCTCCGCTGTACCCGTGCCCCACCATACCCTGGTCTGCACATTATGCCCAGAATCTATTCTACCACGCCCATAAATCTGCTCCTTTTATTCCTTGTCCCCAACGCTCTAGGCGACCAGTTTTGATAGCCTTTAGCCGCACCCTCATCCTACTACTCCTCTGTTCCTCGGGTGATGTGGAGGTAAACCCAGGCCCTGCATGTCCCCAGTCACCCTCATTTGTTGACTTCTGTGATCGAAAAAGCCTTGGCCTCATGCATGTCAACATCAGAAGCCTCCTCCCTAAGTTTGCCTTACTCACCGCTTTAGCACACTCTGCCAACCCTGATGTCCTTGCCGTGTCTGAATCCTGGCTTAGGAAGGCCACCAAAAACTCTGAGATTTCCATACCCAACTATAACACTTTCCGTCAAGATAGAACTGCCAAAGGGGGAGGAGTTGCAATCTACTGCAGAGATAGCCTGCAAAGTTCTGTCATACTTTCCAAGTCTATGCCCAAACAGTTCGAACTTCTAATTTTAAAAATTAATCTCTCCAGAAATAAGTCTCTCACTGTTGCCGCCTGCTACCGGCCCCCTCAGCTCCCAGCTGTGCCCTGGACACCATCTGTGAATTGATCGCTCCCCATCTAGCTTCAGAGTTTGTTCTGTTAGGTGACCTAAACTGGGATATGCTTAACACCCCGGCAGTCCTACAATCTAAGCTTGATGCCCTCAATCTCACACAAATCATCAAGGAACCCACCAGGTACAACCCTAAATCCGTAAACATGGGCACCCTAATAGACATTATCCTGACCAACTTGCCCTCCAAATACACCTCTGCTGTCTTCAATCAAGATCTCAGCGATCACTGCCTCATTGCCTGTATCCGCCACGGGTCCACGGTCAAACGACCACCCCTCATCACTGTCAAACGCTCCCTGAAACACTTCTGCGAGCAGGCCTTTCTAATCGACCTGGCCCGGGTACCCTGGAAGGATATTGACCTCATCCCGTCAGTTGAGGATGCCTGGTCATTCTTTAAAAGTTACTTCCTCACCATATTAGACAAGCATGCTCCGTTCAAAAAATGCAGAACCAAGAACAGATATAGCCCTTGGTTCACTCCAGACCTGACTGCCCTCGACCAGCACAAAAACATCCTGTGGCGAACTGCAATAGCATCGAAGAGCCCCCGTGATATGCAACTGTTCAGGGAAGTCAGGAACCAATACACGCAGTCAGTCAGGAAAGCAAAGGCCAACTTTTTCAAGCAGAAATTTGCATCCTGTAGCTCTAACTCCAAAAAGTTCTGGGATACTGTAAAGTCCATGGAAAACAAGAGCACCTCCTCCCAGCTGCCCACTGCACTGAGGCTAGATAACACGGTCACCACTGATAAGTCCGTGATAATCGAAAACTTCAACAAACATTTCTCAATGGCTGGCCATGCCTTCCACCTGGCGACTCCAACCTTGGCCAACAGCCCCGCCCCCCTATTACCCCCGCCCCCCAACAGCCCCGCACCCCCTATTACCAGCCTGTTCAACCTCTCCTTCGTATCATCTGAGATCCCCAAGGATTGGAAAGCTGCCGCTGTCATCCCCCTCTTCAAAGGGGGAGACACCCTGGACCCAAACTGTTACAGACCTATATCCATCCTGCCCTGCCTAGCTAAGGTCTTCGAAAGCCAAGTCAACAAACAGATCACTGACCATCTCGAATCCCACCATACCTTCTCCGCTGTGCAATCCGGTTTCCGAGCCGGTCACGGGTGCACCTCAGCCACGCTCAAGGTACTAAACGATATCATAACCGCCATCGATAAAAGACATTACTGTGCAGCCGTCTTCATCGACCTGGCCAAGGCTTTCGACTCTGTCAATCACCATATTCTTATCGGCAGACTCAATAGCCTCGGTTTTTCTAATGACTGCCTTGCCTGGTTCACCAACTACTTTGCAGACAGAGTTCAGTGTGTCAAATCGGAGGGCATGTTGTCCGGTCCTCTGGCAGTCTCTATGGGGGTACCACAGGGTTCAATTCTCGGGCCGACTCTTTTCTCTGTATACATCAATGATGTTGCTCTTGCTGCGGGCGATTCCCTGATCCACCTCTACGCAGACGACACCATTCTGTATACTTCCGGCCCTTCCCTGGACACTGTGCTATCTAACCTCCAAACGAGCTTCAATGCCATACAACACTCCTTCCGTGGCCTCCAACTGCTCTTAAATGCTAGTAAAACCAAATGCATGCTTTTCAACCGTTCGCTGCCTGCACCCGCACGCCCGACTAGCATCACCACCCTGGACGGTTCCGACCTAGAATATGTGGACATCTATAAGTACCTAGGTGTCTGGCTAGACTGCAAACTCTCCTTCCAGACTCATATCAAACATCTCCAATCCAAAATCAAATCTAGAGTCGGCTTTCTATTCCGGAACAAAGCCTCCTTCACTCACGCCGCCAAACTTACCCTAGTAAAACTGACTATCCTACCGATCCTTGACTTCGGCGATGTCATCTACAAAATAGCTTCCAATACTCTACTCGGCAAACTGGATGCAGTTTATCACAGTGCCATCCGTTTTGTTACTAAAGCACCTTATACGACCCACCACTGCGACCTGTATGCCCTAGTCGGCTGGCCCTCGCTACATGTTCGTCGTCAGACCCACTGGCTCCAGGTCATCTACAAGGCTATGGTAGGTAAAGTGCCGCCTTATCTCAGTTCACTGGTCACGATGGCTACACCCACCCGTAGCACGCGCTCCAGCAGGTGTATCTCACTGATCATCCCTAAAGCCAAAACCTCATTTGGACGCCTTTCCTTCCAGTTCTCTGCTGCCTGCGACTGGAACGAATTGCAAAAATCTCTGAAGTTGGAGACTTTTATCTCCCTCAACAACTTTAAAAATCTGCAGCTAACCGATCGCTGCAGCTGTACATAGTCCATCTGTAAACTACCGACCCAATTTACCTACCTCACCCCCATACTGCTTTTATTTATTTACTTTTCTGCTCTTTTGCACACCAGTATCTCTTCTTGCACATGATCATCTGATGATTTATCACTCCAGTGTTAATCTGCTAAATTGTAATTATTCGATTTATTGCCTACCTCATGCCTTTTGCACACATTGTATATAGATTCTCTTTTTCCTACCATGTTATTGACTTGTTTATTGTTTACTCCATGTGTAACTCTGTGTTGTTGTCTGTTCACACTGCTATGCTTTATCTTGGCCAGGTCGCAGTTGCAAATGAGAACTTGTTCTCAACTAGCCTACCTGGTTAAATAAAGGTGAAATAAAATAAAAATAAAAAAATCACAGAGCTAGAGTGGTTGATTGTCTGTATATGTCCTTCCTGTTGCAGCCAGAGAGAAAGAGGGGTGGGGGGGCAGAGATTGTATGGTACATCTGATTAGGCTATGATCCTGGGGCGAAGGACGCTCCCTACTCCTCTCCATTGAATTAAAACGGAGCAGGACTTGGCTTCAGGCCAGCCGCTAAACTGCTTGTCTCAGGAGAAATTGCACCACACACACACTAACACACACTTCCATTCCCTCTGGGACTATGTTACCTCCAAACTGAGTTAGGATGCTAAACTATTTCCTTTAATGCAAATGACATGATGTGAATTCTCTCTTTCTCTGTCATAGTGAGTGTTCCACTACTTCAAGTCCTGCTCCGCCACCACCAGCATCCCTGTGACTATGGGAACGGGAATGTTTGTCCCAGCTCAGCTGCGGTAGGTACAGCACATCACACTGGTTAATTGGCAAGAGGTTCACATTATCTTTTCAGAGGTACTTAATTCAAAACTTAAGCTCCACCAGGGACATTTGTCTGTATTTTTCCATTTGGTTCTCTTCTTCAGTGGAACATCAATTAGAATAGGCCAGAAGTAGTTTTAAGTGGGGGGGTGCCTATGTTCTGCTCTCGCTTCGCTCTTTAAACTCTGGGGAGAGAATTTTTCAAATCTGGTTTCAATTGCTTGCTATTGTTTTCTGTCATAGCCTACAGTGTCTGAGCAATGTGTCCCATCATACTGCACATCCCAATATCCACACGACCACACTACTTAAAAGGAATGCCCAATACATTCTAAGTGGTTTGCTAGTGTGGACATAAGAACGTAGTATACTCCATCCCCAAACTCCTGGTTTAGTGCTCCACCGCCCTTCTCTATAGTAACCAGTGAGTTACTGTAAGTGTGTAAAGTCAGTGGCTGGTCCATCTCCAATTCTGAGGCTCTCTCTCTCTCCCAGTCTGAGGTAGGAACCAGAGGAGAAGTAGAGAACATTAATCTCCTGGTCGTCCCTGAGGGTCACGGCCGTGTCGAGAGGCATTCCAGACATAGCCGTCTCACTGCTCGATTAAACCCAACTGGTCACTGCACACACACAAAGTGAGACCTCAGCACCAGCCAGCCAACCGGCCAGGCAGTCAGCCAGGCCACGGTGCTACTGTACTGTAGGTTCAGCACCGGTCCCTCTCCCAGTCTCCCTCTCAAGTCTCCCTTCTCTTCTCTGAGTCGCTTGTTTTAATCACCTCATTCAATTTGATGTGTAGTCCACTCCCTGCTCTTAACCACTTCCAGTCTGTTACAGTATGTATATTCTCTACATCCTGCTGCCTGGGCCTGAGTGGAGGATCGATCATGATCCACATCAGCAGATGGCTAGGCAGGGTTCTTGGGTTCCAGATGAGGTCTTAATCGTGTCAAAGCTCTTCCACCGCCTGCTGGGAGGCTTGGCTCTGTTCTATTCTGTCTCTGGGCCGGCTGCTGGCTGCACCTGTGGGAGCAGGGGAACTGTCCTCTCCAGCCTCCTCAAAAGTTGAAAGCCTCCAACATCTAATAAATCAGAGGAACATGGAGGAACATGGCGCACAAGCACGCGCACACAAACACAGAGAGAGAGAGAGCTGGTGGAGCCCCAGTCGTACCAAAAGGGTGGTATGGTGTGGGTCATCTAAGTGAACCATTAGACCCTCTCTCTTTTATGATAGCATGGACATTTCTGGATGATAACCACATCCAGATCACAGTGTACCCAAAACCGTAACAGGGACCAACAGCAGAGTGACTTAGTGTCATTCCTCTTCTAGTATGCCAAGAACAACATGCATTTCATCACATGAACAGGTTTTTGGCTGCATGGAAATTAACTTAGGACCCCTATCAAGCTCCATACACATGCAGAGGAGACGTGTCAATAAATTACTGTTAGGAGCCTGGAGACACAGCTGGGAGTCATGGGGCTGAAAAACAGCAGGACGAGGGAGGAAAAGTCTGTAAATCTGTTATGCGGAGTGGAACCGGGCAACCCAAGAGCAGACTCAGATGAGGAGACTGGGATGAAGTAACACACAGAGAGAGAGAGAGAGAGAGAGAGAGAGGGAGAGTACTAGGAGAGTGGCGGCGGCTCAAGGAGACACAGGATGAGTAGTAGAGGGCGTTGCAGATGTGACAAAATCGGTAAATCGTACTAAAGAAATCAGTTCCACTGGCAGCAGGATCAACCCTCTGGACATTATTAGAAGCAGAAAATCAACATGAGAGTTTTTGCAGTTTGAATTTCATTAAACAACTGGAGTTGATGCCCCTGTTCTTTTACAAGTCCTTGCTGTCACGCCCTGACCTTAGAGATCCCTGTTTATTCTCTATATTTTGGTTAGGTCAGGGTGTGACTAGGGTGGGCACTCTAGTTTTTGTATATCTATGTTTTCTTTTTCTTTGTTGGCCTAGTATGGTTCCCAATCAGAGGCAGTTGTCTATCGTTGTTTCTGATTGGGGATCATACTTAGGCAGGCCTTTTTCCCACCTTCAATTGTGGGATCTTGTCTTTGTTTGGTTGCATGTATTTTGCACGACGAAGCTTTTCGTTCGTGGTGTTGTTTATTGTTTTTTTGCTGGTTCACATTTAAATAAAGTATGATGAACCTAAATCACGCTGCGCCTTGGTCTACCCTTAACGACGAACGTTACACTTGCCTTGTCCCAGTGCTGTAAAGCAGGGTTTCCTAAACTCAGCCTGGGTGCACGTTTTGTTTTTTGACCTAGCATTTCACAGCTCATTCAAATAATCAAAGCTTGATGATGAGTTGATTATTTGAATCAGCTGTGTAGTGCTAGGACAAAAACAAACATGTGCACTCTGTCACAACTTCCGCCAAAGTTGGTTCCTCTCCTTGTTCGGGCGGCGTTCGGCGGTCGGCGCCGCCCGTCTTCTAGCCATCATTGATCCATTTTTAATTTTCCATTTGTTTTGTCTTGTCTTCCCACACACCTGGTTTCAATTTCATCATTACATGTTGTGTATTTAACCCTCTGTTCCCCCATGTCCTTGTCCGGAATTGTTTATTGTAAGTGCTTGTACATGTTATTTTCTGGTGTGCGACGGGTTTTGTACCCATTGTATTGATTGTTCTGTTTACGGTGATTTTTATTATTAAACTGCGCCGTTGAAACACAGTTTTTGCTTTCCTGCGCCTGACTTCTCTGCCGCCAGTACGCACCCCTTACAGGACCCCAGGACTGAGTTTGGACAACCCTGCTGTAAAGGACACATGAGAAATGAAGTACGTATGGTACCTCAACCTCAGGTCATGCATAAAGGTAACAATGAGGCCCAATAAAGAACCATGTAAAAATCTTTCTGCTGTCAGTCAGCTCAGTTTGAGAGGTTGGGACATTCTTATTGCTTCTGTACAGTGCAGACAGACAGTCTTAGAAAATACAGATTTATCTGAAAACAAAAGAAAAACATTTGTCCAAAGTTTGTCCAGGTAAAAAAAAAATGTTTTGCCAATGCCTACAAATAATTCCCCATTAGTTTACATTAGGAACTCTTAATATGTGAGAAAAGCATATTTCCATTATTTATTTGTTTTTAACATCCAGATGTGATAAATCACCTCTGTGATATTGTGTCTGATCTGTCAGGCGTTTACTGCTGTAATGGAGTCATGAGAAAACTATCTTCGAGGGTTTCTAAGGTGACACAGACACAATACAAATAGATAAACAGACTGCTATGTGTTACTGCAACCAATACAAGACAAAGGGGGGACCAGCCTCCAGCCCAGGCCCTGCTTGGTTCACACATCTCAACTGCTGTATTTCATCCTATGACAGTTCTGGATGGAGCTGTTGCTACAGCAGTGTATAAATGGCAGAAACAAGTATACGTCAAATAGGTTACTGAAATAGCTGTCTAAAGTGACTGTGGAAAGAGGTCCATCTCAATAATATGATGTATTTCCCCACTTGATCCAGAGAGGGTTCGTCAGTGTTCTTTTTCTGGTGATGTGGAACCATGAACTAGAGGACTAGGGAAGACATACATTCCTTACAACAGTCAGAGAACCATTATTTAAGAAACAGAGGGTCTAGCTGGGATATTGTCAAAGTATTATCTCTTACTGCATACAGTACATTTCAGGACTGGACTGTTTCACGCAGAAGATATGACAGTAAGCTAAAAACACTGCTGTGTATGTGGCCCCAGCCTGAAATGAAAAACACATTTATACTGGTTTCAATATACGCAGATAGACAAACACCAAATAAAACCCAAAACCAAAGTAAACCAAGAGAGGAGCTCCATTCCATGGGAACATGAGTAGGCATGGGCTCTGTGGTCATTATAATGAACTAGAGACTGCAGTTTATACCATCGCTTTTCTCTGCGGTTCTTTAATAATGCTTCTTTATATATTTTATACATTTATTTGATTCTAGTGGGAACGTAACAAAAAGAGACTAGGGAAGCAGTTTCATTCAGTGCGTTAGGCAAGTGGTAGGGGAGTCTGAAGGACAGATTCGTTTGTGGTGAATAAAACCATCTGTTGCAATTGACTGGTGGCCAACAAATCCACTAGAGGAAAAGATACAGAGAGGCTGGACAGAAGACAACTGAACACAGCATTACATAACATCACCACTACACTGACTGACCATTGGCACTTTAGCCTGACCACTGGGGTGACTGGTGGTCTGCTTTGCCCTGTCAGTGTGGTTAACCCTTACCCTCTTCAGAGACAGAGCTCAACTATGCAAGTCACTCTCCTTGCAAACTGTCCAGATTCCAGAACAATCCTAGTACTGCAGCACAAAAAAATGATGAAGCACAACATTTCCATCATACAGACAAATATGGTAATATTGCATTGCATCTCCTAAATGATTTTTCAAGGGAATGTCAACAGTTGAAGAATTACTTAACGAGCAATCAAATGTGTCCAATGGTCATTTAAATGTGTGATTATATATTTTTCTCATTGAATCTGAAAATAATAAAGTAGCTTGTGTTGTGTAAACATATTAAAGATGTCCCCTACAAAGTTCCTTCAGTGGCAACAGCTTCTCTGTTTTAGGATGATTGAATTTAAAGCAATAAAATCTAATTAGGAAACAGTGGCAGCTTTAGGGACTGAGCAACTGAAGAGTTATCTTGTTAATTCAGCTTTGATTTAGAATTACAGAAATATTTGACAAATACAGGCTTGTATTTTTCTTGATTATGATTAAAAAAAGATATAATGTTTCTAAGACTATTGGACTTCAAATAATTTCAGTATGCCAATAGTGCATATGACATGCAGATGAACATTAGTAAAAAGTCAAAACAATAATCTTCTGGACATTGATTAAAGAGTGGGCCTATATCAACAATTTATGGGGTGAATTTAAATGGGAAAGTTAATTTCAGGAATCAGTAAATGTGTTATGCTACAGCTTGTCCTTGATGAAAGAGAGGGTGAGAGAAGAATAAGAAACAATCAGTCAAACGATTTCCTCTAAATTGGTTCTGCTCTTTACATAGAAAATTGACCTCTTCCCCCACATATGTATTTCCTAAATCAAATTAAATTAATGCACTAATGTGTAGGGAGGAGAGATGAGAGAAAGACGCATGTGGAATTAGAGAAATTATTATGGATGAGAGTTCGCTCAAGAGGACGACAGAGGTATTTTCAACTGTGTCTTAAATGTTTCCTTTTCGTTAGTCAGTTTAAAAAAAAACATGAATGCAGGAATGTAATTCCGCTGGGGATTAGTGAGAGGAATCGCGCTCATCACGGCGCATGTCTATAAACTCGCTCGAGGGGGTCTGATTCAGTGCGCAACAGTTGGGACAGGACTAAGTGCCGCGAGGAAGATTTGAGTGTAGTAATTAATGTGCAGGGTCTCACGTGTTTGACCTCTGAGTATAATTATGATTTCTGTTAGCTTTAAATCAGTACATGTGCGACATTGATAAATTAAAACATATAGCTGTTTTGCAGTAGTGCACAGTCTTCGTTTTCGAGGCATCAAGAAAATATAAACAAGGCTGTCACGGAGCTCGCCATGGACACGGGTCAGCTTTGCGCTGCAACACTCTTACCATTTGGTGCCATCTGCGTTGTTTTTATTTGGGATTGTGGTGCCAGTTCTTTAATAAAAACAAGATTTGCAGTGCTCACTTCAGGGTAAGTTCGTAGTCCGCGCATTTGGGAGGGAACGTTGTAGATATCAGTCTGTTATTTCCTATCAGAAAATTAAATAAAATTTAGGACACCTGATCAAAGCTTACGAAAAGTGCATGCACATTCAAATGAAGGATTGGTAGGGAATTAATAAAACTGTCCGGTAACTTGCTATCCGGTTGGACATGGTGATGAGTGTGCTATTTAGACCGAAAAGTAACCGCATTTAATATTTATGTGTGATGTGTGAGAAACAATAATAATAATACTTTGATTGTGAAAAACGTTGACAATCAGTCAAAGAAAGACCACCACGTTGCTCAACTCATCATGCCTACCTACCCAATGATCCGTTGTGATGTGATTGGAATATTGAATGAGATCACGCAAATATAGAGGAGTAGTTATCGGAATCACTCAATGCCAACTGTAAATTCTGCCCATAACGTGACATAGGTTATTCATGTGCACATAGAGAGGTCTGGACCAGGGAGAGGCAGTTCATAGCCTACATACAATAGTTTGAATGAAGTGGGCAAAATATAGACCAGAAGATCTTTGGAGCATCTAATTTTGCTCAGAAATTATAATTGAATTATGTGCTATTACCTCTTAGTTCAGCATTCCAGTTGTAAACGATTTCATGATATTATTTTACTTTACTTTTCCAAGAAAATGTCTTTGTGACAGACATCTGTATTTTCAAACGAGTTATTGTGTTTCTTAATCCTGGTCCTGGCGACCCAGAGGGGGGGCACATTTTTGTTTTTGCATTAGCACTACACACCTGCTTTAAATCATCCAAAGCCTGATGATAAATGCACCTCTTTGCAGGGTTATTTAACAAACGTTTCTCTTGCAATCATATGCTGGCCACTGCATGGCACAATCAGTTTTCTTTATTACTTTCATTTTGAAATGTTCTTACTGCTTCACATACAATAGTTGCTGCCATATAATTGTGATTATGTATTGTAGCATGATTTACTACAGTAGCCATAATGCTTGGGAACTGCTTTGAAAGGGAATTTCCATTAGGAAATAACTGCCAATTTAATTGAGTGACTTTCTCTTTAATACCACTCCTATTACTATAGTAACAACATTGTTACCAATACACGTATCTCTCTTGTCTCCTTTCTTGTGGCTTTGTAAAGGGAGGAGTGTCCGGAAAACAAGGTAGTGACAGTGGAGTACCCCTGTATTACAGCAAGGGGCACGGATGGCACCTGTCTCAGGTAAGAGTGTCCCATCCTTTAAATAGAAAATGAGAGCCGCACACTCCAGGACAGGCTTTCCAAAACGTGGTCCTCTGGACCCCAAGGGGTGCACATTTTGGTTTTAGCCTCAGCACTACACAGCTGATTCAAATAATCAACTAATCATCAAGCTTTGATCATTTGAATCAGCTGTGGAGTGCTATGGCAAAAACCAAAACGTGCACCCCTTGGGGTTCCAAGGACAATGTTTGGGGAACGCTGCTCTAGGAGCTCAGATGCAATAATTTAATAGCAACGTTTCAACAGCCAAGCTGTCTTCATCAGGGTTTAATGACGAACACTGCGGGTCACTAATTGATACAGTTTCAAAGAACACACACAGGTGTCTGTAATCATGGCCGGGTGTGGCATGATTTCATTGGTCAATTTTGAAATATCAATAGAACATATAAAAAAGCATGAATGGATAACATACGATCATAGATACAATTAGGCTACATCATATAGGCCTACAAACACTTTATTTACAATGGATAACAAAAACACAATCACAGGAATGGCTTCAGATCAAACTCTATGTTGAGACTGAAGGGAGCGAGGGCCTTTAAATCAAAGATCCAGATGGCCCCTCATTTTAACAATAAATTGTCAAGGTCACCCACTCTCCTAGGGAGGGCGACGTGTTCGATGCCGATATAGTGAAGAGACGAAATAGGGTGGTTCGTTCCAAAAAAATGTCCCATCTACCATACGGAATGTAGACACAACAACACACACACACACACACACACACACACACACACACACACACACACACACACACACACACACACACACACACACACACACACACACACACACACACACACACACACACACACACACACACACACACACTGACTGGTCAGAACATGTGGTCAGGTTAAGTTTTCATATACCAAATAAAAATCTAAAGTTCAATGTGTTTCCATCACATTTTCAACTTTACCCATTGTTTTGTCACAAACTGTTGCGTTAAATAGCAAATGTGCATACTCTGGTCTTGGCACATACGCTCTAGCCAACAGCTCGCAGATACAGTGCAGCTAGGCTGTGCGGGTACTGGGTAGCTTAGTCTACATAATGAGATTGTTATTGATAAGAGGAGGAATTTTTGTTGTCAAACGACAGTCAATCAAAGATCATAATGTCACCAGAATAAGACCATCAATATTTATTGGAAAGGAGCATCAAGCTCATCACAGTGGACTTTCATCAACCTGTGAAGTTCATCAAAACTTATTTCCTCTGTAGCCTAATAAACTACATGGACCACACACCATATCATCATGTGACTCCAAGTTTACTTCAATATGATGGTTATTATATCATTATTTGCACAAGGCGTTTCCACCGCCATTTCTCGCATAATACATTTTACAGATACAAAAAGATCCCAACATGTCGAATGAACAAATGATCTGTCGGCATTTATAAAATTGTACCAAAACTTCATGTTTCCACTTCCTGAGATTTTTTTCTATACGGTATGACTTTACTCACATAAAAACTGTGGATGATAATGTGGTTACTGTTAATGTTTCTCTAGTTTGCTTCCAGACATATCTACCGAATTTGTCAAAACGGCTTTGGGCTGCATTGGCATCAGTGAAATGTTCTTGCTGGTGAACATGATATGATAATTTCTGTCTTGAATCACTTATGAACATGACAGTTTTTTCTAAATGTCCCATCCATCTTGTCATGTCTGGGCCTGAGTGGGGATACTCTGAAGTGAACTGTTGTGACTTCAGGCGCCGACAGAGATGGCCACCTCGCTTCGCGTTCCTAGTAAACTATGCAGTATTTTGTTTTTTTATGTGTTATTTCTTACATTGTTACCCCAGGTAATCTTAGGTTTTATTACATACAGTCGGGAGGAACTATTGGATATAAGAGCAACGTCAACTTACCAACATTACGACCAGGAATACGACTTTCCCGAAGCGGATCCTCTGTTTTGCCCACCACCCTGGACAATGGACCGGTTCCCAGCCGGCGACCCAAAACAACGACGCCGTAGAAGGGGCAGACGGAGCGGTCTTCTGGTCAGGCTCCGTAGACGGGCACATCGCGCACCGCTCCCGAGCATACTACTCGCCAATGTCCAGTCTCTTGACAACAAGGTAGACGAAATCCGAGCAAGGGTTGCATTCCAGAGAGACATCAGAGACTATAACGTTCTTTGTTTCACGGAAACATGGCTCACTCGAGACACGCTATCGGAGTCGGTACAGCCAGCTGGTTTCTTCACGCATCGCGCCGACAGCAACACACATCTTTCTGGTAAGAAGAAGGGCGGGGGTGTATGCCTTATGATTAACGAGACGTGGGGTGATCATAACAACATACAGGAACTCAAGTCCTTCTGTTCACCTGACTTAGAATTCCTCACAATCAAATGCCAACCGCATTATCTACCAAGATAATTCTCTTCGATCATAATCACAGTCATGTATATTCCCCCCCAAGCAGACACATCGACGGCCCTGAAAGAACTTAATTTGACTCTATGTAAACTGGAAACCACATATCCTGAGGCTGCATTTATTGTAGCTGGGGATTTTAACAAGGCTAATCTGAAAACAAGGCTCCCTAAATTCTATCAGCATATCGATTGCGCAACCAGGGCTGGCAAAACCCTAGATCATTGTTATTCTAACTTCCGTGACGCATATAAGGCCCTCCCCCGCCCTCCTTTCGGAAAAGCTGACCACTACTCCATTTTGTTGCTCCCAGCCTATAGACAGAAACTAAAACAGGCAGCTCCCGCGCTCAGATCTGTCAAACGCTGGTCCGACCAATCGGATTCCACGCTTCAAGATTGCTTCGATCACGTGGACTGGGATATGTTCCGCACTGCGTCGAACAACAGCATTGATGAATACGCTGATTTGGTGAGCGGGTTTATTAGCAAGTGCATCGGCGATGTCGTACCCACAGCGTCTATTAAAACATTCCCAAACCAGAAACCGTGGATTGATGGCAGCATTCGCGCAAAACTGAGCGCGAACCACTGCTTTTAATCAGGGCAAGGTGACCGGAAACATGACCGAATACAAACAGTGTAGCTATTCCCTCCGCAAGGCAATCAAACAAGCTAAGCGTCAGTAGAGAGATAAAGTAGAGTCGCAATTCAACGGCTCAGACACGAGAGGTATGTGGCAGGGTCTACAGTCAATCACGGACTATAAAAGGAAAACCAGCCCTGTCGCAGACCAGGATGTCTTGCTCCCAGACAGACTAAACAATTTCTTTGCTCGCTTTGAGGACAATACAGTGCCACTGACACGGCCCGCTACCAAAACCTGTGGGCTCTCCTTCACTGCAGCCAACGTAAGTAAAACATTTAAACGTGTCAACTCTCGCAAGGCTGCAGGCCCAGCCGCGTCCTCAGAGCATGCGCAGACCAGCTGGCTGGTGTGTTTACGGACATATTCAATCAATCCTTATCCCAGTCTGCTGTTCCCACATGCTTCAAGAGGGCCACCATTGTTCCTGTTCCCAAGAAAGCTAAGGTAACTGAGCTAAATGACTACCGCCCCGTAGCACTCACTTCCGTCATCATGAAGTGCTTTGAGAGACTAGTCAAGGACCATATCACCTCCACACTACCTGACACCCTAGACCCACTCCAATTTGCTTACCGCCCCAATAGGTCCACAGATGACGCAATCACACTGCACACTGCCCTAACCCATCTGGACAAGAGGAATACCTATGTGAGAATGCTGTTCATCGACTACAGCTCAGCATTTAACACCATAGTACCCTCCAAACTCGTCATCAAGCTCGAGACCCTAGGTCTCGACCCCGCCCTGTGCAACTGGGTCCTGGACTTCCTGACAGGCCACCCCCAGATGGTGAGGGTAGGTAACAACATCTCCACCCCGCTGATCCTCAACACTGGGGCCCCACAAGGGTGCGTTCTCAGCCCTCTCCTGTACTCCCTGTTCACCCATGACTGCGTGGCCATGCACGCCTCCAACTCAATCATCAAGTTTGCAGACGACACTACAGTGGTAGGCTTGATTACCAACAACGACGAGACGGCCTACAGGAAGGAGGTGAGGGCCCTCGGAGTGTGGTGTCAGGAAAATAACCTCACACTCAACGTCAACAAAACAAAGGAGATGATCGTGGACTATAGGAAACAACAGAGGGAGCACACCCCTATCCACATCGACGGGACAGTAGTGGAGAGGGTAGAAAGTTTTAAGTTCGTCGGCGTATACATCACGGACAAACTGAATTGGTCCACCCACACAGACAGCGTTGTGAAGAAGGCGCAGCAGCGCCTCTTCAACCTCAGGAGGCTGAAGAAAATCGGCTTATCACCAAAAACACTCACAAACTTTTACAGATGCACAATCGAGAGCATCCTGTCGGGCTGTATCACCGCCTGGTACAGCAACTGCTCCGCCCATAACCGTAAGGCTCTCCAGAGCGTAGTGAGTTCTGCACAATGCAGCACCGGGGGCAAACTACCTACCCTCCAGGACACCTACACCACCCGATGTCACAGGAAGGCCAAAAAGATCATCAAGGACAACAACCACCCGAGCCACTGCCTGTATCATTCAGAAGGCGAGGTCAGTACAGGTGCATCAAAGCAGGGACCGAGAGACTGAAAAACAGCTTCTGTCTCAAGGCCATCAGACTGTTAAACAGCCATCACTAACATTGAGTGGCTGCTGCCAACATACTGACTCAACTCCAGCCACTTTAATAATGGAAAAATTGATGTAATAAATGTATCACTAGCCACTTTAAACAATGCCACTTCATTTAATGTTTACATACCCTACATTACTCATCTCATATGTATATACTGTACTCTATACCATCTACTGCATCTTGCCATCTTGATGTAATAAATGTATCACTAGCCACTTTAAACAATGCCACTTTCATATGTTTACATACCCTACATTACTCATCTCATATATATATATATATACTGTACTCTATACCATCTACTGCATCTTGCCTATGCTATTCTATACCATCACTCATTCATAAAAAAATGTATGTACATATTCTTATTCATTCCTTTACACTTGTGTGTATAAGGTAGTTGTTGTGAAATTGTTAGGTTAGATTACTCGTTGGATGTTACTGCATTGTCGGAACTAAAAGCACAAGCATTTCGCTACACTTGCATTAACATCTGATAACCATGTGTATGTGACAAATACATTTGATTTGATTTGAAATGGCAAGTCTGAGCATCCCCTTTCCCCTGTGTGTCAACCTCTTGGCTTTCAAGCGGTCTGTGTTCATTAGTAAGACAGACTCCGCTCCATGCCTGGTCACAATCTGCCCGTCCACACGACACAGCTTTTCTCTTTTAACTGTGACTTTGCCTTCGTTTGGAAGGCTGAAGATTTGACAGGGAGAGAGAGTCCAGGCTCAGGCCTCCTCACACATGACTCCCTCCTCAGGGATGGGGGCTGATAATGACGCCAGGGAGAGGGTTTCGGGTGTCATTGTCCCTCGGAGAGATGTGTAGAGTTTCAGCCATTAAACCCTGAGATAACTGAGCAGAGAGATGGAGAGTCTGGCTGGGACCTCCAGGCCAGGGTGAACAACACTCAGGCTACTCACACTGGCTGCATTCCCCTCGTCTCCTCTCCTTTCCTCTTTCTCTGAGTGCAATGTGTGTGTCCTCCCTGGTGTTTAAGAGTACATAGTGAGTGATAATGTGTGTGTCCTCCCTGGTGTTAAAGAGTACATAGTGAGTGATAATGTGTGTGTCCTCCCTGGTGTTAAAGAGTACGTAGTGAGTGATAATGTGTGTGTCAGTTGAGTTTGCGTGTATGCATGTGTCCTAGGCTCTGACAGCTGATAGTGCAGGAGATGCCTGGAGTGCATGCAGGCCCAGAGCGTATGTACTACGTAGCTACTACCTCCTGAGTGTTACTGCATTAGCCTTGGTTCTCACCTCTGTAGTGTTCCCTCTGTGTTCTCCATACTCAATCCCTCACCGCTCTGCTCCCCCCTACAGTCCCTATATGTCGACAGGCCATGGTGGGGCCGGCTGTAAACAAGTCTGTGACACGCATGGCAAGGGGAAAAGGAGGAGAGAAGGAGGAGAGTGAGGGAGGGGAAAAGGTTTTCCAAGGCTTGCCTGGAAAACCACATCAAGGTGTATAAAAAGAACCAGGAAGGGGAAATCACAGGAGGGCGGGAAGCTCTATAGGTCAGAGCTCTGGCTTTTATGAACCTCTGTATTCTGCTGCAATTGGTGCCCCGTAGTCCAGTTGAAGTGGTGGAACCGTACCACTCTCTCTCTCTCTCTCTCTCTCTCTCTCTCGCTCTCTCTAACAACATAGTTGTAGTACACGTGGCTGCCTGCTGTCAGGACTGGAAACCATACTATCCCACGGCCCCTGAGCTCACCATGGAAGAATAAAGAGGGAGGCAGCACAGGAGCGAGGGGGGAGAAAGGAGAGAGGGGGGTGAAAGGAGAGAGGGGGGTGGAGAGAATCAGAACATACTGAACCAAGCTCTCACAGTCCTGTCTCTCTTTTGTGCTCTGGTTTTATCATTAAAGCAGGTTAGAGGAAGCAGGCCTGCAACGTCCACAAATGTTTGTGTGTGTGTGCGTATGTGTGTGGCTGGGGTGCAGCGCTGAACTCTACTAAGCCCCCCTGGGATTCGCTGTCCAGGGCACTGAGAGGTCTCCCCTTACAAGCCATAAAACATGTGACTCTATAACACATGCATCATACCTACCCTGGTAAGCCCTGTCTTTCAGTCAATCACAGTCAATCACTGACACTAAGGTGATCAACAATCAACTGAGAGTTTAGGTGCTAAAACGAGTCATGTCCGGAAAAACATAGTGAAGAATAGGCAGAGACGAAGTGATTTAGGTCCGGAGCAACAGGCTCCAAAGCAGTAACGAGGACCAGATGCTTGTGTGTGTGTGTGTATGTGTATATATATACAGTGGGGAGAACAAGTATTTGAAACACTGCCGATTTTGCAGGTTTTCCTACTTACAAAGCATGTAGAGGTCTGTAATTTTTTATCATAGGTACACTTCAACTGTGAGAAACGGAATCTAAAACAAAAATCCAGAAAATCCCATTGTATGATTTTTAAGTAATTAATTTGCATTTTATTGCCTGACATAAGTATTTGATACATCAGAAAAGCAGAACTTAATATTTGGTACAGAAACCTTTGTTTGCAATTACGGAGATCATACGTTTCCTGTAGTTCTTGACTAGGTTTGCACACTGCAGCAGGGATTTTGGCCCACTCCTCCATACAGACCTTCTCCAGATCCTTCAGGTTTTGGGGCTGTCGCTGGGCAATACGGACTTTCAGCTCCCTCCAAAGATTTTCTATTGGGTTCAGGTCTGGAGACTGGCTAGGCCACCCCAGGACCTTGAGATGCTTCTTACGGAGCCACTCCTTAGTTGCCCTGGCTGTGTGTTTCGGGTCGTTGTCATGCTGGAAGACCCAGCCACGACCCATCTTCAATGCTCTTACTGAGGGAAGGAGGTTGTTGGCCAAGATCTCGCGATACATGGCCCCATCCATCCTCCCCTCAATACGGTGCAGTCGTTCTGTCCCCTTTGCAGAAAAGCATCCCCAAAGAATGATGTTTCCACCTCCATGCTTCATGGTTGGGATGGTGTTCTTGGGGTTGTACTCATCCTTCTTCTTCCTCCAAACACAGCGAGTGGAGTTTAGACCAAAAAGCTCTATTTTTGTCTCATCAGACCACATGACCTTCTCCCATTCCTCCTCTGGATCATCCAGATGGTCATTGGCAAATTTCAGATGGGCCTGGACATGCGCTGGCTTGAGCAGGGGGACCTTGCGTGCGCTGCAGGATTTTAATCCATGACGGCGTAGTGTGTTACTAATGGTTTTCTTTGAGACTGTGGTCCCAGCTCTCTTCAGGTCATTGACCAGGTCCTGCCGTGTAGTTCTGGGCTGATCCCTCACCTTCCTCATGATCATTGATGCCCCACGAGGTGAGATCTTGCATGGAGCCCCAGACCGAGAGTGATTGACCGTCATCTTGAACTTCTTCCATTTTCTAATAATTGCGCCAACAGTTGTTGCCTTCTCACCAAGCTGCTTGCCTATTGTCCTGTAGCCCATCCCAGCCTTGTGCAGGTCTACAATTTTATCCCTGATGTCCTTACACAGCTCTCTGGTCTTGGCCATTGTGGAGAGATTGGAGTCTGTTTGATTGAGTGTGTGGACAGGTGTCTTTTATACAGGTAACGAGTTCAAACAGGTGCAGTTAATACAGGTAATGAGTGGAGAACATGAGGGCTTCTTAAAGAAAATCTAACAGGTCTGTGAGAGCCGGAATTCTTACTGGTTGGTAGGTGATCAAATACTTATGTCATGCAATAAAATGCTAATGAATTACTTAAAAATCATACAATGTGATTTTCTGGATTTTTGTTTTAGATTCCGTCTCTCACAGTTGAAGTGTACCTATGATACAAATTACAGACCTCTACATGCTTTGTAAGTAGAAAAACCTGCAAAATCGACAGTGTATCCAATACTTGTTCTCCCCACTGTATATATCCAGTCAGGTCTGAACCCCACACTGTGCTCCACTAAGGTTCTGACAGGGTTACTATCTTCAGCCAAGGCCTCATCAGACTCACTACACCACAGCAACCAGCACGTTAGCCACGGAATGATGAGAGAAATATCTCACCACTTCCACCCAATGGTACAAGCTTAGGTTATAAAAGGTTCACAGAGACATGTCTTCTCTTGACAAGAGTACATCAGGACAGCTCATTCACCCTAAACACATAGTGAAACTGGGATCTATCACACATTGTTTACATTACATCTAAGAATTCCATGGGGTGTCCTATTCTAACTAGTATACTTTTTATATTTGGCATATCTTCCTCAGTGTGTTTTGAATGGCAATCAAGCTGTGGGAAAATGAAACTGTTTAATTTGTCTCACACTTGAAGTTGACATAAGTGTCTCTCTTAGCAATGCAATACTGTTCTGAGTACTGCCGTAATACTGTTTCATTACTGGGGAAATATTATCCATTTCTCTGTTTCTCACAAAACGCTTTTTTACAAGGCCTGAGGTTCACTTCCTGTCTTTAATGGTAAGGTCTAATCATTTGTGTAGATCGGTATTATTGTTGGACCACAGTAAATATCAAGTAATCATTGTACATATTTTTCTAATTAACATTCACCTGAACAGCGCTCTGTACAAACACAATGGCTGTTATTCATTACTGTTCCACTAGGTGATTAAAGTCTGTAATGGCATCGTCAGCATGATGTTTGAAGTACAGCACAGAGAAGCAGCTGTGTACTGTATAGACAGTAAATGTTTTTATATCACAGAATTGGAAAAGGGGGGGATGCAGGAATGAAAAAGGAGAGATGAAATAATGGAAGTTTGCAGTGGTAAAGATGAGGAGTTACAGTCCCTCTGACTCCTGGAAGGTTCTGGAAGACTTTCATGTCTTATCAGTCCATTAACTTAAGCCCTGGTTAAGGACTTTTGTGTGATCTCAGTGTAGAATCCTTAAAATATACCAGTCTGTAGCCTGGTTTCCTTCCCTGGCAGTAGAGCACTCACAGACACGTCATTAAGACAGATCCATCATTGTGTTACTTTTATTAAAAAGTACTTGGTAAATATTTTCTTCTTCTTGAACTGCACTGTTGGTTAAGGGCTTGTAAGTAAGCATTTCACAGTAAAGTCTGTTATATCTTGTTGTATTCGGCACATGTGACAAATAAAGTTTGATTTGATCATTAGTTTGGCTTTAGACTCCCTTCTCAGTTACTGGCTGCTCTCACTACATTACCTGTAATCTGGACCTCATCTCTCTCTTAGGCCCTTTATTGTCCTCATAGGGTCCATTCTTTCTCTTGCTGTCACTCTCCCTCTATCTCCCTTTACCCCTGTTTCTTCCTTTCCCTCCCTTTCCCTCTCTCTCATCCTCCACACCCTCTCCTCCCTCCCTCCCTCCCTCCCTCCTGTTCATCCTCTCTCTCTGTCGTCAGGTAAGGCTCCAGGCCAGGTCACATGTCTTTGTTGAGAGGTTGTGAGGCTCAGAAGGGTCAGAGATGGCACATTCCTGGGGTGACACACGGCCCTGGCTTGACCCCAGGGCCACAGAGGCCAGCGGCCCTTCATATTGCCTGGGGGGAACCGAGGGTAGGTACTGGCACTGGGAATAGACCTGGGAGCTTTAGGGCCTGTAATGAGAGGCGTCATAAAAGAGAGGGAGAGTGACAGAGAGGGAAAAGGGGCGAGAGAGGGGAGGATTTGTGTCACTCTCTGGCCCAACATTAACTGGCTATGGCTTTATGAGTGGTGTTATACCCTTTTCACACTACCGTGCAGACCCTAACCATACTGTGCTGGGCTGGCTCTGATATATTATTTTCGCATTGTCCTTCCTAGCACGGTTCCAGCCATTATGGTTGATGTTTTACCAGGTCAGCCGTGGGAATAGGGATAGGCTGTTTTAGAACAGGCATTGGTGATGGAGTGAGGACCTGTGAAGACAGAAGCGGTAAGCGGTGGGTTAGAGGTGACGGAGGAGTGTTGGTGCTGTTTGGGAACTGTAACGTGGCTGTGCTTGTGGAAGTGGTGCAGACCTCCTGTGCTCTCAGTGAAAGCGTCCACTGTCTGACTAACAGCCTGCCCCACTCTGATGTGTCCCCAGAGAGACCGCAGGCTGGACGTGTGCTGACAGAATAAATAAACAGAGAGAGGACGTGCTCACATCTCAGCACACTAACACCTTCACGTGTATACTCACACGGCACAAGAACAAAACACTTATACACTAACACCCGTACATACCCACACACACCTTTATATAACAGCCTAACACCCTGCTGTATGAGGAAACACAGAGAAAACAATAGACCCTCTTAAAACTAACACCCTAATCGATTATACACACAGGACTGACGCTTTTATTTAAACACAAAGACGGAGACAGACTATCATCCATACACAGAGAGGCAGACTTATAAACAGGATAACATTTATTAAAAAACTGCAAAGCACACAGCACACACACACACCCACACAAAGGCATCAACATGACAGATATGTAAGAGCAGAAACACACACAGACACTGTCTCTCCTGTCCTGAAGTGTCGAGGAGTCCGTGAACACCGAGGTCCACATCCTGTGTTTCTGACTCACAGAGCACCACATGAAGGACCATCAAGCACAAATGACACAAAAGCTACATCTCTCTTTCTTTCTCTCCTTCTCTCTCTCCCTCCATCCTCCTCCTCTCCTCGACTTGTCAACATCTCCCTGTCTCATTTCCTCCTCGCTACGTTTCCTCCTCCATCGCCATAACAACCCCCTTAAGTCATCTTCCCTCTCTCTCTGATGAGTTTGGGAGTTGATAGAGTAAATATGATACATAACGTTGCGTCACAAGACACCTAATGATACTATTGTCCCTCTTCGCTATCTTCCCCATATCGATAACAGGAAAACTATCTGAGGTCCAGGGAGCAATCCTGTACTGAGTGAGTGGAACTGTTAATACATAGTGACTTCAGTCTGGTTTATGGAAAGCATCCTTCCAGATTGGTCTCTGCTCTGCTGTCTCTGTGTAACCTCAGTGCTGTCTGTCCAGGCTGCAGACAGTTGGGGTGTCTATAATGAATATCCCGTCTTTGTAGTGCATTCTTGGGGGAGTCTATAATGAATATCCAGTCTTTGTAGTGCATTCTTGGGGGAGTCTATAATGAATATCCCGTCTTTGTAGTGCATTCTTGGGGGAGTCTATAATGAATATTCTGTCTTTGTAGTGCATTCTTGGGGGAGTCTATAATGAATATCCAGTCTTTGTAGTGCATTCTTGGGGGAGTCTATAATGAATATCCAGTCTTTGTAGCGCATTCCTGCCGTGAACGCACAAATAAATCACGCCAGCCTGGATGGAAAACAATAACATTGAGCTCTCCTCCCTGGAGGGAGAACCTTGCTAAAGTACATAATCTGGAGTGTAAAGTGATCCTGCTCTGGCCTGTACTCTGGATCCTGTCTTGCTATTCCTCCAGCGTCTCTGTGCTGTTTTTGGCAGCAGCAGTGTAGTGTAGAGCCTGTGTGGGCTCTCGGTACGTCCCTCTCTCTACAGGTAGTCACTGGGTCACCACCAGCACAAAGGAGGACCAGGGGGAGCACAGGGACAGGGATGTCCAGGAATGGTACTCCTAAGACGGACTCGTAGCTGGGTGACTTGCATGGTCAGACAGACCTTGTGGGTCTGTAGGCACTATGTTAGAGTGTGGAGCATCAAGAGAAGCAGTGTCTAACAGCAGGAATACCATCAGGGTGACACAGGGACTCCACTCATCTTCTGAAGAAACTTAATCAGACAACATGCTTGCAAAGGGCATGTTGATGCAGAATGTAGAAACACAGAAGAATCGAATGGGCAAGAAAATACCATAGAATCCGACCATCAGTGTTGATAATCTGGGTGTAGAGAAAGATACTCTCTTAGAAAAAAGTGTCCCAAAAGGGTTCTTCGGCAGTCCCCATAGGATAACCCTTTTTGGTTCCAGGTAGAGCACTTTTTGGTTCCAGGTAGAACCCTCTGTTGGAAGGGTTCTACATGAAACCTAAAAGGGTTCGAAGGGTTCTCCTACGGGGACAGCAGAAAACTCTTTAAGGTTCTAGATAGCACCTTTTTTTCCTAAGAGTGTACTCTGCTAACCTTGTTAGTCACCTGACCTTGATGTTTGTCTGTATTGTGAAGAGTGCAGAGAACTGAAGGAAGAGCCTGGCCTGGGAGCTCTCTTCCTCAAGGCTGTGTTTAACAGTCCTGTCAGTGTCACACATCACTCTCACTAATAACCCCTGCCCTTGTTTCCTGACATGAACAAGATGCACCCAATTACTGACTGCTCTGGGCCTCAGACACACACGCACGCACACATGCACGGGGGGGAGCATGAGAAGCGGTCATCTCACTGTGGAGGACAGTGATGTAGCTTTAGTGATTTGGTCTTTTCCCTTTTAGATCCGAGAATAGTGTTAATCAACAGAGACCCTTACATTCCCAAACATCACCAGACAGGTCATCACACTGTGTAACTAATAACTTGAGCAGTTTATACAGACCACTGAAGAGCATGTATTATCAATCAGAGACACCTCTAGCATTTCATTTGACATTTTAGTCATTTAGTAGACGCTCTTATCCAGAGCAACTTACAGTTAGTACATTCATCTTAAGATAGCTAGGTGGGACAACCACGCATCTCATTCATAGTAAGTACATTTCTCCTCAATAAAGTAGCTATCAGCAAAGTCAGAGCTAGAAAAGGGGGGAGGGGAGTCAAGTTAGCTCACAAAAGGCTTTCTTTCTTTTTTTGCAGGTCCCAGATCAGATCAGGGGCAGTGTGGGGTCATGTCTCTGTGTGACTGACAGGTAGTTGATGTTTGGAGTAGAGCAGTGGACACTGAGAGCAGAGGTTGTGTGTTGATGTTGTGAGTGGACACTCAGAGAGACCAGAGGCTGCCAGCCATAGCCTCCCCTTGCTGGCTGTACAACTTCAGCCCAGACAGACAGACAGGGCCCACATCTGCTGTCCATTAGCCCAGCCTGGCCCTCTCCTCTGCTGGCACACTGACTGGAGGGACAGGAGGTGGCAGGCCCGGAAAGAGATGTCCTTCAGGCCCCTGGCCAGAGCCCCCTAGCAGCTCCCCAGTACTGTCCCATCCCATCCCCAGCTCTCTCCATCACAACACAACACAGCTATGAGCCACAGATTAAAACTCCAGTCCGTCATGTGGCTTTAATCAGGCCCTGGCCAGGCTCATAGTTTTGTAAGTTATTTATCATTCTGAAGAGGGAGTGGGGGAGGGTCTTAGAGGAGTGATTTAGGGTTATGTTGCATGGAGGTTGAAGAAGAATAAAAGCAAGTTGTCGTCTTGAGGGACCTTCCGTGAGGTACCATGCTAAATTCCCTCCATCAAGAGCGTGCAGTTTTCGGGGCAGGAGTTGTGTGTTCCCCCCTCCTCGTCTAGGGTCTGTGTTATTTGGGTTCTGTGATTCTATGAGTGTTCCAATATCCCTTTCCATTGTTTAATATTCCGCAGTTCCATCCCTAATGCCTGTAACATGTGGTGTTTTGGTTTGCTGTGTGTGAGGATGATGCTCTTTGTTCAGCTGTCTCTTGACCATCTAGGCTAGTGCTGCTAGGAAGTGGGGATGGAGGTAAGGGATCTGGTGCTAATGAGGAGCTTTGGTCCTAAAGACAATTGACAGGCTGGGTGTTACCAGAGAGGGTTTACTCCTGTCAAAATCTGTCCACGATTAGCAGACTGATAAGCAGAGAGAAAAGCAGACTGCCTGCCTTCCCGCCTTTGGGACTACGACTCCCATTCTTAGGGTGGAGACAAGACCATCTCGTCATTGTATACAGTATCTCTGGTGTTTCACATTTAGTGGCTGTGTAGATCCGTTCAGTATGTGAAGGGAAGGATACAGCAGCTGGGAAATGAATTATTGGCTCATGCTACTGTCTGTCTGTGTGTTTATCCACAGGAGGAAATGCTGTGAGGGCTTCAGGTTCGTGATGGGCCAGTGCATACCTGAAAGTAGGTTTAAAAAATACAGCAGTTCTACTCACCCCAAGTCAGATACTTTACTCAGTGCTTGTAATTACACCTGGGCACCTGTACACAGACAGAATGCACATTACAACGCCAAATTAACCCATTACTGAACTGCAAATTGTTTCAAAAGTGAAATAGCATGTCATTCCATAAATTGGCAATCCTGTACAATGATACACCATGACCAATAGAGGGCAACATTACACAGGAATACCCTTGAGGAATATTATTGGACATCCAATAATTATTATTATTATTGAGCTGTTAGCTTTGCATGTAAGATCCTATCTGTGCATGTCCCTATTGAGGAACCAATCCCTCCCCTCTCTCTGCTCCAGATGTGGATGTGTGTTCTGGCTCCCCCTGTGAACAGCAGTGCACCGACAACTTTGGACGGGTTGTCTGCACCTGTTACCCCGGATACCGCTTTGATCGAGAGAGGCATCGCAACCACCAGATCTACTGTTTAGGTAAGTCCACTACCTGTTTATCTGCCAATCAGCTTTTTATCAGCCTGTTTATCAGCCAATCAGTCTTCTTTTGTATAAATCTTAATTTAACATCCTGCATCAGAGCAACCGCTCTTTCTCCCTCTCTCTGATTAGAGCAGCCTAAATGCAGCCTTAATCAGGTGTAAAGTAACAGCTGGTGTTGTGTCTCCCACACCACAGACATCGATGAGTGTGTGGAGTCCGACGGCAGTGTCTGTGATCACGACTGCGAGAACACCGTGGGCAGCTTCCTGTGTCGCTGTCGCAGGGGTTACATCCTGGCACCGGACAAGCACTCCTGTATACCCAGTCACAACCGTGGGTGTTGAGTATACTACTATACTTTACTCCTACTGTCTACATGAGGCTGGCTACCGCAGCTACACTACCTCTGGGCTTAGCTCACTAGTACCTTCCTGTGTGTCTTCAGCCTGAGGGTACAGTACTGTACATGTGTTTGAGAGGGTGAACATAGACTAATAGACTTTGTTTTTGTGTTACTTATTCTGTAGTGTTACTTACTCTGTGACAAGCCTGTCTCTCTGAGAGTCTCTTTGTCTTTCTGTCAGTGAGCTCGTCAGGGAAGTCTGACACCCTGATGAGTGCTGGCTCCTGCTCCCTCACCTGTCAGGACTTTGTCAACATGAGGAACAGCCTGCTGCAGCTCAAACTGAGGCTGGGCAGCACTCAGTCACCTAACCAGGTACATCTACATCACAACACTAACTACTGCACATCTTACTTACACTGGTGTTCCATACAAACACAGAGATACACTAATCAGAGATACACTAACTGTAAACTAGCCTCGCCAGACTTGATGTCTCACAATGGAAGTCTGACCAAATTCAGACTACAGTGAGACAGGTTGTTGTACTATACTACCTGTGTGTGTACCTGTGTGTGTATAGGTGTTGTCTCCTGGCCTGGCTAACGGCAGTGATAAGCCGTCTGCTGGGAGGTTGGGGAAAGGTCCTGACACCCCCGCCCTCCCTTGTCCTCCTGGCTCTCCAGGATCCCGTGGGATCCCAGGTAAGAGTTGTCTGCTCTTTCTCTGAATCTTTCTAACTCAATCTTTCTCTCTCTCTCTGTATCGCTCTGTTTACTGCCTATGTCAGCTGTTTGTTGGCTGACATTCAGGTTATCTCCTTGGTTCCTCTTACATCCCTTTATTCTTGGATCCCAGGCCAATCAGGAGTGCCGGGGGAGAAAGGAGAGCCTGGAGAGAGAGGCCTGACCGGCCCCCAGGGGCCACGGGGAGACATCGGCCCTATGGGCCCCGAGCCTGACCTGGATCACATCAAGAGGGGTCGCAGAGGAGCTGTGGTAATCTTATTATTGCTTCCCCGATAACATGCTGTTGGGCCTATTAGTCCAAGCAGACCTCAACACATCCATAGCTGCAGAGATACATCATTACAATAAATGTTGCATGAGAGGAGCTGTAGCTCCCACTAAAAACATTTAAAACCATATTTCTGCCTCTCCTTTTTCCAACAGGGACCTCCTGGTGCACCAGGCAGAGATGGACTCAAGGTCAGTATAACAGTCTATCCATGTGTCTGTGGGTGTTTAGTACATGCGTGTGTGTGTACTGTATGTGTTTAAACTATCCTGTAAACTTTTCAAAGCTGTTAACTGGAACACTAACAGCAACACTTTTCACCCTACTCCGACTCTTATAGAAGCCTGTGTGAACGTTGGAAGTATGTAACTGGACGTTTCTGGATGTTTTTTTCTCTTTAGGGTGACAGGGGAACTCCTGGTCCCAGAGGTCTACCAGTGAGTCTGCTTTCTATATTTGCCAGCTAGGCTTTGAAGTATTTTTAAATGCATTATCATCATTGTCATCTTATTGATCTATTCTATGTAGTATCAGATTCCAAGCATACAATAAATCCACCCTAAAGCATGCAACATGCCTTACAGGTTGAAATCTAATTGACTGATGTGTGGACAGAGATATTAAAGCCTCCTTATCTTTCGCCAGGGACCTCCCGGCTCCTTTGACTTCCTCCTGGTCATGATGGCCGACATTCGCATTGACATCATCGAGCTGCAGGAGCAAGTGTTTGGGAAGAGGCGGGGCCTCTCCTTAGACAACCCGCCCCACTCCAGCGGAGAGACAGGGTTCGGAGAGTGGGGCTCCGGACAAGGAGAGCTCATGCTCAATACCTGACCTCCATAACCCTGCCCACGGCAACTGTCACTCAAAACGATAAGCCAAAGGGAACTAATTAATCAACTGGCTCTTGTAAAGCAGAGACATTGAACTGACTTAACTGACTCCTTCCCTCCAGTGAAACCTTGTCTCTAAAACCCAAATAGGACTGTATGAGGTGAGGAGACCTCTGATCAGCTCTCTCCTGTCAGAGACATAGACTATAAACAAACGGAGAGAGAGAATGGCAAAAATGGAACCACTGACCCTCCAAACCAAACCACTGCAAGCTTTGCCTTGCCGCCTTGATGTTTCCTTCTAGCCTGGCCTGGTCTGGTCTGACTGAGGAGAAGGGGTATGCCTTTGCGTGCGAGGCACAGGGGGGTGATGGTTGTAGCCCTGTCTGACTGTGTCTTTGTGTGCTCTGAGCTGAACAGCTTCAAACACAGCAGGGGCTTTATCGTCTGCATCTCTTCCTGTTCCTGTCAAATCTGTACAGTCCGAGGAGAGGAGACTCCGGTCAGTCGCTGCCTGACACTGCTTACCTGCCCTGCAGGGCCTAGAACCAGACTCAGGCCCCAGACTGCACCTGTCCATGCAACAACCCAAATCAACAGCTTTTATACTGCTGCCACTACACTACAGAATATCTGAAGCATCTTTAGAGATACAGTACATATACTACATTAGCAAAAGTATGTGGATACCTGCTCATCCACCATCTCATTCCAAAATCATGGGCATTAATATGGGGTTAGACCCGCTTTGCTGTTATAACAGCCTCCATTTTTCTGGAAAGGCTTTCCACTACATGTTGGAACATTGCTGCGAGAACTTGTATCCATTCAGCCACAAAAGCATTAGTGCGGTCGGGCGATTAGGCCTGGCTCGCATTCGGCGTTCCAATTCATCCCAAAGATGTTAAATGAGGTTGAGGTCAGGGCTCTGTGCAGGACGGTCATGTTCTTCCACACCGATCTCGACAAACCATTTCTGTATGGACCTCACTTTGTGCACAGGGGCATTGTCATGCTGAAACAGGAAAGGTCCTTTCCTAAACTGTTGCCACAAAGTTGGAAGCACAGCATCGTCTAGAATGTCATTGTATGCTGTAGTGTTAAGATTTCCCTTCACTGGAACTAAGGGGCCTAGCCCGAACCATGACAAACAGCCCCAGACCATTATTCCTCCTCCATCAAACTTTACAGTTGGCACTATGCATTTGGGCAGGTGGCGTTCTCCTGGCATCCGCCAAACCCAGATTTGTCCTTCGGACTGCCTGATGGTGAAGCGTGATTCATCACTCCAGAGAACGTGTTTCCACTGGACGTTTGGAACTTAGTAGTGAGTGTTGCAACCGAAGACAGACTATTTTTACGCGCTAGGCACTTCAGCACTCTGCGGCCCCATTCTGTGAGCTTGTGTGGCCTACCACTTTGCGGCTGAGCCGTTGTTGCTCCTAGACGTTTCCACTTCACAATAACAGCACTTACAGTTGACCAGGGAAGTTCTAGCAGGGTAGAAATTTGACGAACTGACCTGTTGGAAAGGTGGCACTCTATGACGGTGCCACTTTGAAAGTCACTGAGCTTTTCAGTAAGGCCGTTCTACTGCCAATGTTTGTCGATGGAGATTGCACCTGTCAGCAACGGGTATGGCTGAAATAGCAGAATCCACTAATTTGAAGGGGATACATACTTTTGTTTATTTAGTGTAAATAAAAAAGGAACCATTTGAAAGTTTCAGAAAGTTCTTTGGATATGAGTGTTGGTAAACATACTATTTTTTGTTGTCGTTAGTGTTGAACTTTCCTACTCAAGATAGGTACATATATGGTGTGGAGTGGACTCTCTTAATGCTAGCTATTGATCTACACCTTAGATCACCTTCTAAAGCATCATGTGTGCCTCTGCTTGTGTGTAAGTATGTACAGTTGAAGTTGGAAGTATACATACACTTAGGTTGGAGTCATTAAAACTAGTTTTTCAAACGATAGTTTTGGCAAGTCGGTTAGGACATCTACTTTGTGCATGACACAAGTAATTTTTCCTACAATTTTTTACAGACAGATTATTTCACTTATAATTCACTGTATCACAATTCCAGTGTGTCAGAAGTTTACATACACTAAGTTGACTGTGCCTTTAAACAGCTTGGAAAATTCCAGAAAATTATGTAATGGCTTTAGAAGCTTCTGATAGGCTAATTGACATTCTTTTAGTCAATCGGAGGTGTACCTGTGGATGTATTTCAAGGCCTATCTTCAAACTCAGTGCCTCTTTGTTTGACATCATGGGAAAATCAAAATAAATCAGCAAAGACCTCCACAAAAAAATTGTAGACCTCCACAAGTCTGGTTTATCTTTGGGAGCAATTTACACACGCCTGAAGGTACCACGTTCATCTGTACAAACAATAGTACGCAAGTATAAACACCATGGGACCACGCAGCAGTCATACCGCTCAGGAAGGAGACGTGTTCTGTCTCCTAGAGATGAGAACACTTTGGTGCGAAAAATGCAAATCAATCCCAGAACAACAGCAAAGGACGTTGTGAAGATGCTGGAGGAAACAGGTACAAAAGTATCTATTTCCACAGTAAAACGAGTCCTATATTGACATAACCTGAAAGGCTGCTCAGCAAGGAAGAATCCACGGCTCCAAAACTGCCATAAAAATACCAGACTACGGTTTGCAACTGCACATGGGGACAAAGATAGTACCTTTTGGAGAAATGTCCTCTGGTCTGATGAAACAAAAATACAACTGTTTGGCCATAATGACCATCGTTATGTTTGGAGGAAAAAGGGGGATGCTTGGAAGCCGAAGAACACCATCCCAACCGTGAAGGACCAGGGTGGGAGCATCATGTTGTGGGGGTGCTTTGCTGCAGGAGGGACTGGTGCACTTCACAAAATAGATGGCTTCATAAGGAAGGAAAATTATGTGTATATATTGAAGCAACATCTCAAGACATCAGTCAGGAAGTTAAAGCTTGGTCGCAAATGGGTCTTCCAAATGGACAATGACCCCAAGTATTCTTCCAAAGTTGTGGCAAAATGGCTTAAGGACAACAAAGTCAAGGTATTGGAGTGGCCATCACAAAGCCCTGATCTCAATCGTATAGAAAATGTGTGGGCAGAACTGAAAACGTGTGTGAGCAAGGAGGCGAGCAAGAAGGCCTACAAACCTGACTCAGTTACACCAGCTCTATCAGGAGGAATATGCCAAGATTCACCCAACTTATTGTGGGAGCTTGTGGAAGGCTACCCGAAACGTTTGACACAAGTTAAACAATTTAAAAGGCAATGCTACCAAATACTAATTGAGTGTATGTAAAATTCTGACCCACTGGGAATGTGATGAAAGAAATAAAAGCTGAAATAAATCATTCTCTCTACTATTATTCTGACATTTCACATTCTTAAAATAAAGTGGTGATCCTAACTGACCTAAGACAGGGAATTTTTACTAGGATTAAATGTCAAGAATTGTGAGAAACTGAGTTGAAATATATTTGGCTGAGGTGTATGTAAACTTCCGACTTCAACTGTATATTGTACACACCAGCATTTTCCCTAATGAAGTCAAGATTTTAGAGCACTGCAGGGCTTGGAAACATTGCTAATCACAAATGATATGCACCATTAAATTACAAATACCAAGAGTGTGGACTGTAGACAATCAAAAGTAGCAAAACATTAATTAAAAAATTTATGAATTAAAGGGAAAAGACCAGCTGCTTGGCCCTGGTTGAGGATGCAGGTTTCTATTCCTCAGGGTCTACACACTACAGACAGTTATAATCACTCATGGGAACAACTCCAGACTATTTGTTTGTCTGTCTGCTTTCCAGCCTTTCAGTTAGTCTATTAGCACTTGTCTCTGCAGGTATTCTCTCTCTCCAGATGTACTGAGTCATCTCCAGCAGAGGGAGCTAAGTCACAGATGGGGTTCAGCATCACCTAACGAGCTGTGTGTTACTAACACCACTATAAGACACAGAGTAAATCATCTGTACATAATATGTAACACATGATGTGTCTCAGGCTTGGCAGGTAAAGATGGTGAACCATAGTGAGGTTCAGTGTAATTATGAGTGGTGTAGGTATCAGAGGTCAGGGTTCAAATGCTTTGGCAAAGACCCCTGGATGGGTAATTACAGACCCCCTGTGTCATCAAGTCTCAACTCATTCCCTAACTTAGCCTGTGATGAGAGTCCACATGGATGAGTTAAAAGTATGTTCTGTTCAGCCTGGGAAAATCCCCTGCACATCATGTTTCTGTGGTAAAGAACACCGACTCCTTTCTGGTCTCTTTGATTCAGACACGTTGTAAACTTGTCAGCTCTCTGGTGGTGATAGCACAGGTGGAAGGCTATGTGTGTGCACGCGTGAGCATGCGTGCGTGCGTGACAAGCCTCCAAGCCTCTCATCTACCAGTTCCGCCCCCCTGCCGTGCAGCCACGGCTCACAGTAAAGACGTCGCTAGGCAACAAAGATCAGGAAAAACAACATGAAACCATTTAAGAACTATGTCAGAGAGAAAAGAGAGAGGGAGTGAGAGATTATCTCATTTCCTTCACTGCTTGTCATGCAATTGTAATGTATTTCCCCCTTTTGGCCTGTAGATGACAGCAGTGAGGAGTTCAACTGAGTTTATAATGGGTCAACAAAGTGCACTTCAGATGTGCAGTGCATACCGTACTAACCCTTATCTACCCTACCGCTGCCATATACAGGAGATGTTTAATGAACATTATGTCTAGGCTTTAGAAGTTCTCTCTACTGTGCACAATGTCATTATACTGACGAGAAAGGAAAGATGTACCACAATGTACTTACCTCTCTATCTCCATAGGTCTGCAGTATACCAACTATACAATGATCTTTTCCTTCCTATACATTTCATCTACCACTCATATGTCAATGACTTTTAGAGAAATTGTATATTCCATGTATTCAGAATGATAACATTTCTATTTATTATATGTTGAAAGTTTTATTTCAATGCGGCACCTCCACCATTGTTGCACTACTGGGCGAGGTTGTTGCCACCCTAACTCAGCTTTTCACTGGCAGCTGCAGTTCAGCACCAAGATGTGGCAGATAAAGCTGTTCCAGAAATGCTCTCCAGGTAGCCTCAGATAGGAGAGTTATTCTCTCTCTGACACGCCATGCCCACCCAGACACACGTCTTGTCCATGTTCAAGTACGTGTGTGTTTGTGTGACCAAAGGCACGTAACACATGCCTAGGCAGAGGGCTCTGACATCAGGCCAGGCAGTGAGGTCACTGATGCAGGTTTGGACATACCCAGATAGATAGAGGTCTATGAAAGTGTTATATTTAATTATATTCCCACAGTGGCCTTGTAGTCAGGAATAGGCACGGCACCTGGCATTCCAACAGCATAGCTAACATCCTCTCTGTTCATTCCTCAAAAGAGAAACTCAAATATGCTGGTTATCTTGTTGTCATCTGTCATTTCTGCGTTGACATCATCCAAGGGACTTTTTTATCTTGGCAGGTGGAGCTGGCTACCTGAAAGGTCTGGATTTCTGACATTGTTTGATGTGCTCCATGGGTAAAGTAACTGTATTCAGCCAGGGAGAAGGGCTAACTGAATGCATGCCAGCGGCTTTTATGTCAGCAAGTTGTCAGTGGTCATAACACTAAGCAGCCCAGTTCAACTCAACTCAGAGTCCAGAGTTTCCCTGTTCAGTTCATGCCGCCATAGTAAACCTAAATCCGGAACACTCAAATTAGTCTGATAAGTTACATTTGGTATGGTTAATGTAAAAATGAAAGGAGGTAAAAACAAAAGGAGGGTGGCTGGTCAGGGTAGATAGGTAGGCTTATTACGTGAACATCTAGGAACCCAAAGGTTGCGTGTTCGAATCTCATCACCGACAACTTTAGCATTTAAGCAACTTTTCAACTATTTACTACTTTTTTGCTACTTTTCAACTACTTAGCATGTTAGCTAACTTTCCCCTAACCTTAACCCTAAACCTTAACCCCTAGCCTAGCTAACGTTAGCCAGCTAACTAACGTTAACATTAGCCACCTAGCTAACATTAGCCACAACAACGTAATTCATAACATATCATACAAATGGATGATGGACATACACAAATTAATACATACCATGCAAAATGTAACATATCATACTAAAAGGAGTGTCTCGGATTTACGTACAGAATAATATGAAATGCTCCGAGACCAGGTTGGTTCATGTGGTCAGTACAAAACCCTGGCCCTGAGTATTGTGTTGTTGCCAATGTGAATGAAAGACGATAGTGGCATAGAGCAAATACAACTACCGGCCATCTTTCATCTGTCCACAGATCTACCCCTTGCTAATTAGTGATTAGAGATGAGGAAGAAAAATGTCCAAAGTCAAAGTCTGTTATAATGACCTTAGTCTTGGTCTGTCTGCCCCGTGTATCAACACTTCCCCTGTGTGTCTCAGGTAGGGAAGAGAGATGCTCTGAGATGATACTAAACACTAAACCTGCTCTTCCTCTGTGTTGTTTACATAACCAGCCCCAACCTGTGTGTAGAGGTATAGAGGAAGAAGAGAGCTCCTCAGCGCGGCTCAGCCACTGAGGTGCTACATGACTCTGTCAATATTTGGGTGTTTCCAGGGCTGCACAGCCATTGGAGGCATTACAGATGTTGGATCTTAATTTGAGCTAGTTTGCTACAACAGGAAATGTGAATTATTATGTGGATTATAATTAATGGACATTTTTGTAGGGGTTGGTACATTTTTCGTAGACCTTACAAACTTCAGAAGCCTTTCTGAACCTCAAATTCACTACATGTTTTATATTTCCTGCATTGCAAGAAAGTTCTCCTGCAACAAGGTGATCAAATTAAGATCCTACATCTGTAGGTAAATCACAGGTGTCCATCACTGCTTGGGTATGCAGCTGTGTGCAGCAAATGAGAGAGAGAGGACACACAAGCACACACAGACAGACATGCTCTCTCTCACGCACACACAGTACACACAAGAGTTCCCGCACGAAACATAGGCATGCCACTGAACACCTGACAGGTGCAGGCGTGGTCTGTAGCGAGACACGCTATCTTGACACGCTAACTCATTCTTAAATCTGAGATACATGCCTCCGGCTGAAAACAGCACAGCTCGCTCTCTGAAGCTGAATCCCTCCTCCTCTTGCCACACCCCTTCCAATAGTACTACTGTCACTCTATTGAAGGGACTGTAAGCCTGAGACCTACCTGTACAGGTTTAGTGAATGAGTCAAGGGTCTGTTATACCTGTACACACTACATGTAGGTCTATGTCACCTTGGTCGTCTGTCATCATTAGGTGTCTGTGAATGGCTACACTTGACAATGACCTAGGAAGTAAAATTTAAAGTTTGAATAAGGACAATGTTTCATGATAAGTAGGTTGTGTTGGATGGAGACAGATGTTGAAGTTGGTTAATGAATCGGCCTTGTCTGCCTATATGTCTGCCTTTTTATAACACAGTAGGCTACTTATTACTTCATTAAATAAACTGCTGTATGACCCTAAACTGAGGACATTGTGGGCGTATGACTATACCCATGCAGCAGGCCTTACAAATTGACAGCGGAGGTAATCAGAATTCATCAGAAATAATTATTATAGGGTGGCAAAAACTTGATTGTAGGCCTATACAGTATGCATTATATACAATGTATGCTAAATTATGCATTTGCAATCCAATCTTTAATTCTACATGCCAGCTACTCTTGTCAAAAGCACAATAGCAGCAACAGAATATATCTAATCTGTCAAGGGTGTAGGCTATGGGAAAGAGGGATCAGGGCCAAGAACCATTGAATATTTTCACAGGAAGGTTGCGCTTTATTGCCATCGTTATGTTAGGTCGGATAGAAAAATCAGAGAGGGCGGATAAATGTTAAGGCGTTGTGTAAACTCCCCTAGCCCCGGGCCCTTCTTCTCTACACCTCGGCTTCCTCTGTCATTGACAAGCTGTTCGCATGCACATTTGCAGCCAAGAACCAGGAACCGGCCGGACAGGTCTGGGGCATCTCAGTTTTTAGGAAAAGTGTGTTGCCTCTGGTTCCGAAATTGCTTGGCTTGCGTGAGGACAACTGCTTTATCATTTCATTCCCTACGACCTCTCAACCTGGCCTTTGGCAGCGGCATTTTTACGACTTTCTTTTTTCTTCCCACCTTCTCATGGGCCCGCAAACAACCTATTGATGGTGACAGGTAATAATAGGCTGTCCTTCACTGCGCTGTTGTTGCTCTTTGTGCAGTCACCATGTTGAACATATGCTGCTGTGGTCCATATGCCTCTGGACTAGATTCTGAAGCACAGGCATAGGCCTACTTGTGATATATTTTTGAATAAATTCATTTTTCATGAATAGCCTAGCCCAGGTTATGTAACACTAAACACCGTCATGAAGTAGACAGGTTATGTCTAATTGTGAAAAACAAACACACCGTATTAGTGAAAGAATTAGCCTTGACATATCAAACAAGTAGTCTCCACGAACAAAAGGTCAACATCACACAAGTTGTCCATTTCATATTATATTACACAGCTGTTGCTGATCTGCAGTAGCCTAGGCCTCTGCACTTCGTCCTTTACATGAATGCGCTAATTTGACAAAATAAGAGGTGAATTTCCATGGGTTAAATAGTGGTACTGTAGCCTAATATAAATAAGCACTTTGATGAGTATCCCCTTACTGTCCTGACATTCAATATAGCAAACACAAGTTGTAACATGTAGGGGAGAGAGGGGTAAGTTGAGCCAAAGAGGGAAGTCGACCCACCCTGGTTTCTAGGAAACGTTTGACCAAATATTTAGAAAGAGGTCATCATTTCATGGAGTCTGCGAAGGAAGAAACCACATGCAAAAAGTGGTAAGAAAGTTAGGTCCAAAAAACAGATTGTCACCAAGTCAAATGAATTTTTCGTGTTAGAGGTTTCACAATGCTTGTATTTCGAACAAAGTAGAACATTTAATATTGTTCTATGCATCAACTTGGCTCTCTATCAGCTTATATATGAGGTCCTAAAACTAGCATCCTTGTAGCTGTGTGGGCAAATAAAGTAAAAAACTTTGACTTGGGATGAGTTGGGCTGATGGTCATGGGGTAAGTTGAGCTAATGGTTGAGCCAATGGGAGGTTGAGTAAATTGAAGTGTTTTCTTCCCAGTCATAATGCAAGGCATTATCACTGGGATATGAGACAACAACAGGACCTGGCCTATGTTAAAAGTGTTTAAAAAGTACTAAGCGTTTTTTAGGTGTTAAAAGATGCTTAAAACGATTCAAAGACAAATAAGTGATTGTGATGAATTGTGTTTGGGAAATAAAGATATACATGGTTTTAAAAAGATAGCAGTAATATTTCATTCAGTACAGAAATTTGTGCGAAGAGACAACTTTCTTTTGGACAAGCTATGTTTTCAAAATGTTAATGTTTACATGACTTCTGATTACTTCCAGGGATACACAACATCCTGAAAAATATGTAGATATCTTTGTTAGTATCATTGCATTTACACAGACAAGCCAATTCTGATATTTTTTCACTAATTGGTATTTTGACCAATCAGATAAGCTCTGAAAAAGAGCTAATGTGAAAAGATCTAATGTGATTGGTCAGAAGACCAATATCAGAATTGGGCTGTCTGTGTATAAGCAGCAAAATAATACTATATTTCCATTGACAGAGTGATGCTAAATGAAGAAAATTACTCAACTTACCCCACTCTCCCGTACTGTCAATAGAGCTCACACAATTCCAGCACCTGTCATATAAAATTGTTGTTATTTTTGGGCCAAGCCACAGTCAGGTGAATGACATGCAGTGGTGACATGCCTGAGAACCACTATCTATGCCACTAAATGAGGTTAGCCAAATTCATGGTGTTTCCAGGCTCTTGATGCAGTCATACCGTCACAGGGCCCCTCTTTATACTGAATAAGCTTTTTATAATGCAACTGGTGCCATTCATAGTTACCCCTGTTCTCTGAGTGTGAGTGTGTGTGTGTGTGTGCGTGTGTGCGTGCGTGTGTGTGTGTTCACGCTCCAGCAGACTGGGTCATAATGATTCATGCAGGCCAGGGGTGTTTAAGTGGAGCTGGATGTGTGTATTATCCCCTTGGCTCCCATTGCCGGGCCCCGCTCAGTGTAATTGAATTATGGCCGAGGGCTGAGCGGCAGGCATTTTGAGTGTCTCTCTGTTCAGTCGCCCTGTTCAAACAGCACAGCAGCCCAGGCCAACTAGCAGATAAACTCAGGCAGTCAAAACACATGTCAACCGCTGGCCTTCCTAACACAGAGCCTGTTGATGCTGCCATCAGGACACACATGATACACATCCGTCATTTATTGTTTCTAATACTTGAATATACACTGAACGAAAATATAAACGCAATGTGTAAAGTGTTCCTCCCATGTTTCATGAGATGATATAAGATATCCCAGTAATTTTCCATATGCACAAAAAGCTTATTTCTCTGAAATGTTGTGCACAAATTTGTTAAATCGCTGTTAGCATTTCTCCTTTGCCAAGATAATCCATCCACCTGACAGGTGTGGCATATCAAGAAGCTGATTAAACAGCATGATCATTACACAGGTGCACCTTGTGCTGGGGACAATAAAAGGTCACTGTGCAGTTTTGTCACATAATACAATGCCACAGATGTCTGAAGTTTAGAAGGAGCGTGCAATTAGCATGCTGTATGCAGGAATGTCCACTAGAGCTGTTGCCAGAGAATGTAATGTTAATTTCTCTACCATAAGCTGCCTCCAACGTTGTGTGTGTGTTGTGCGTGCGTGCATGCGTGTGTGCAATTAGCATGCTGACTGCAGGAATGACCACTAGAGCTGTTGCCAGAGAATGTAATGTTAATTTCTCTACCATAAGCTGCCTCCAACGTTGTTTGAGAGAATTTGGCCCTACATCCAACCGGCCTCACAACTGCAGACCACCTGTAGCCATGCCAGCCCAGAACCTCCACATCCGGCATCTTCACCTGCGGTATCATCTGAGGGACAGCCACCTGGACAGCTGCTGAAAATGTGGGTTTTTACAACAGAAGAATTTCTACACAAACTGTCAGAAACCGTCTCAGGGAAGCTCATCTGCGTCCTCTCCAGGGTCTTGGCCTGACTGCAGTTTGAAGTCGTATCCGACTTCAGTGGGCAAATGCTCACCTTTGATGTCCACTCTTCACGGATGAATCCTGATTTCAACTGTACCGGGCAGATGGCAGACAGCGTGTATAGCGTCATGTGGGCGAGCGGTTTGCTGATGTCAACGTTGTGAACAGAGTGCCCCATGGTGGTGGTGGGGTTATGCTGTGGGCAGGCATAAACTACGGAAACGAACACAATTGCATTTTATCGGTGGCAATTTGAATGCACAGAGATACAATGACGAGGTCCTGAGGCCCATTGTTGTCCCATTCATCCGCTGCCATCACCTCTTGTTTCAGCATGATCATGCACGGCCCCATGTCGCAAGGATCTATACACAGTTCCTGGAAACTGAAAATGTCCCAGTTCTTCCATTGCCTGCATACTCACCAGACATGTCATCCATTGAGCGTGTTTGGGATGCTCTGGATTGACGTGTACCAAAGCGGGTTCAAGTTCCCGCCAATATCCAGGAACTTTGCACAACCACTGAAGAGGAGTGGAACAACATTCCACAGGCCACAATCAATAGCCTGATCAACTGTATGCGAAGGAGATGTGTCGCGCTGCATGAGGCAAATGGTGGTCACACCAGATACTGACTGATCCACGTTCCTAATTCATTTATTTCAATTGACTGATTTCCTTATATGAACTCAGTAAAATCTTTGAAATTGTTGAATGTTGTGTTTATATTTTTGTTCAGTGTATGTAGATATCTTTGGTAGTATGGCTGCGTTTACACAGGCATGCCAATTCTGATCTTTTTTTCACTAATTGTTTTTTTCCCCAATCAGATAAGCCCTGAAAAAGAACGGATGAGAAAAGATCTAATGTGGAAAAAGATCATCATTGGTCTGCCTGTGTAAAAGCATCCAAAGAATACAATATTTCCATTGACAGAGTGATGCTGAATGCAAATAATGGCTCAATTTACCCCACTTTCCTGTACTGTCAATAGAGCTCACACAATTCCAGCACCTGTCATATAAAATGGAAGATACTTTAGGGTCAAGCCACAGTCAGGAGAATGACAGGCAGTGGTGACATGCCTGAGAACCACTATCGAACCAATCCTTATCCAACCAATCAGACAGAAGTGGAGAGGGCTGTTTGAGGGTATAGTGCAGAGTTGATGTGAGGTGATGCCTCTAAATGAGGTTAGCCAAGTTCATTATGTGTCCAGGCTCTTGATCCGGTGATATAATTGAGAAAGGAAAGCTCTATCACACACCGCAGACACCGCAGACACTATTGGTGTCCACATCACCAACAAACCATCATGGTCCAAATACACCAAGACAGTCGTGAAGAGGACATGAAAACGCCTATTCCTCCTCAGGAGACTGAAAAGATTTGGCATGGGTCCTCAGGTCCTTAAAAAGTTCTACAGCTGCACCATCGAGAACTCTGGGTCTTCCTTTCATGTGGCGGTCCTCATGAGAGCCAGTTTCATCATAGCGCTTGATGGTTTTTGCGACTGCACTTGAAAAAACGTTCCGTTCTTGAAATGTTCCGGATTGAATAACCTTCATCTCTTAAAGTAATGTGGACTGTCGTTCCTCTTTGTTTATTTGAGCTGTTCTTGACATAATATGCACTTGGTATTTTACCAAACAGGGCTATCTTCTGTATACCCACCCTACCTTGACACAACACAACTGAATGGCTCAAACATATTAAGAAGGCAAGAAATTCCACAAATTAACTTTTAACAAGGTACACCTGTTAATTGAAATGCATTCCAGGTGACTACCTTTTGAAGCTGGTTGAGAGGAATACCAAGAGTGTGCAAAGCTGTCATCAAGGCAAAGGGTGGCTACTTTGAAGAATCTCCAGACTGTGTCACACAGAGACTCTGCCACACCCTGCAGACTGTGTCACACCAGAAGCCTGTTGTGCCCCTGCCTGGCATGCCACTGTGCCAGCCAGGGAGGCTTGTATTAGCTAATGTCATGCTCACAAGTTGCAAGGGCTTGGTATGCCGATCTGACCAATAATACAAATAGGGCCTGTTAACCAACAGGTGTATAGGAGAGCAGTGGGGTTATTAAATACTCCCACCAAAACAAACGTCTGGCTTTGACAGGACAGGAGTAAGCCAGAGAGAGAGAGGGACCGCCAAGGGCCTAAAATAAAAAATAAAAAGATCAACCATATGTCCCTGTTCAGGCACTGCCTTTGATTGTGAGCAGTCATACTATCGCAGGGTCCCTCTTTCTACTGAATAAGCTTTATGATGCAGCTGGTGCCATTCATAGTTGCCCCTGTTCTCTCTCTGTGTGTGTGTGTGTGTGTGTGTGTGTGTGTGTGTGTGTGTGTGTGTGTGTGTGTGTGTGTGTGTGTGTGTGTGTGTGTGTGTGTGTGTGTGTGTGTGTGTGTGTGTGTGTGTGTGTGTGTGTGTGTGCACGGGCGGGCGGGCGTCTGTGTGTTTGTGTGTGTTCACATTCCAGCAGACTGGGTCATAATGATTCGTGCAGGCCAGGGGTGTTTAAGTGGAGCTGGATGTGTGTATTATCCCCTTGGCTCCCACTGCCGGGCCCCGCTCAGTGTAATTGAATTATGGCCGAGGACTGAGCGGCAGGCATTTTGAGTGTCTCTCCGTTCAGTCGCCCTGTTCAAACAGCACTGCAGCCCAGGCCAACTAGCAGATAAACTCAGGCAGTCAAAACACATGTCAACCGCTGGCCTTCCTAACACAGAGCCTGTTGATGCTGCCATCAGGACACACATGATACACATCCGTCATTTATTGTTTCTAATACTTGAATATACACTGAACGAAAATATAAACGCAACGTGTAAAGTGTTCCTCCCATGTTTCATGAGATGATATAAGATATCCCAGTAATTTTCCATATGCTCAAAAAGCTTATTTCTCTAAAATGTTGTGCACAAATTTGTTAAATCGCTGTTAGCATTTCTCCTTTGCCAAGATAATCCATCCACCTGACAGGTGTGGCATATCAAGAAGCTGATTAAACAGCATGATCATTACACAGGTGCACCTTGTGCTGGGGACAATAAAAGGTCACTGTGCAGTTTTGTCACATAATACAATGCCACAGATGTCTGAAGTTTAGAAGGAGCGTGCAATTAGCATGCTGTATGCAGGAATGTCCACTAGAGCTGTTGCCAGAGAATGTAATGTTAATTTCTCTACCATAAGCTGCCTCCAACGTTGTGTGTGTGTTGTGCGTGCGTGCATGCGTGTGTGCAATTAGCATGCTGACTGCAGGAATGACCACTAGAGCTGTTGCCAGAGAATGTAATGTTAATTTCTCTACCATAAGTTGCCTCCAACGTTGTTTGAGAGAATTTGGCCCTACATCCAACCGGCCTCACAACTGCAGACCACCTGTAGCCATGCCAGCCCAGAACCTCCACATCCGGCATCTTCACCTGCGGTATCATCTGAGGGACAGCCACCTGGACAGCTGCTGAAAATGTGGGTTTTTACAACAGAAGAATTTCTACACAAACTGTCAGAAACCGTCTCAGGGAAGCTCATCTGCGTCCTCTCCAGGGTCTTGGCCTGACTGCAGTTTGAAGTCGTATCCGACTTCAGTGGGCAAATGCTCACCTTTGATGTCCACTCTTCACGGATGAATCCTGATTTCAACTGTACCGGGCAGATGGCAGACAGCGTGTATAGCGTCATGTGGGCGAGCGGTTTGCTGATGTCAACGTTGTGAACAGAGTGCCCCATGGTGGTGGTGGGGTTATGCTGTGGGCAGGCATAAACTACGGAAACGAACACAATTGCATTTTATCGGTGGCAATTTGAATGCACAGAGATACAATGACGAGGTCCTGAGGCCCATTGTTGTCCCATTCATCCGCTGCCATCACCTCTTGTTTCAGCATGATCATGCACGGCCCCATGTCGCAAGGATCTATACACAGTTCCTGGAAACTGAAAATGTCCCAGTTCTTCCATTGCCTGCATACTCACCAGACATGTCATCCATTGAGCGTGTTTGGGATGCTCTGGATTGACGTGTACCAAAGCGGGTTCAAGTTCCCGCCAATATCCAGGAACTTTGCACAACCACTGAAGAGGAGTGGAACAACATTCCACAGGCCACAATCAACAGCCTGATCAACTGTGTGCGAAGGAGATGTGTCGCGCTGCATGAGGCAAATGGTGGTCACACCAGATACTGACTGATCCACGTTCCTAATTCATTTATTTCAATTGACTGATTTCCTTATATGAACTCAGTAAAATCTTTGAAATTGTTGAATGTTGTGTTTATATTTTTGTTCAGTGTATGTAGATATCTTTGGTAGTATGGCTGCGTTTACACAGGCATGCCAATTCTGATCTTTTTTTCACTAATTGTTTTTTTCCCCAATCAGATAAGCCCTGAAAAAGAACGGATGAGAAAAGATCTAATGTGGAAAAAGATCATCATTGGTCTGCCTGTGTAAAAGCATCCAAAGAATACAATATTTCCATTGACAGAGTGATGCTGAATGCAAATAATGGCTCAATTTACCCCACTTTCCTGTACTGTCAATAGAGCTCACACAATTCCAGCACCTGTCATATAAAATGGAAGATACTTTAGGGTCAAGCCACAGTCAGGAGAATGACAGGCAGTGGTGACATGCCTGAGAACCACTATCGAACCAATCCTTATCCAACCAATCAGACAGAAGTGGAGAGGGCTATTTGAGGGTATAGTGCAGAGTTGATGTGAGGTGATGCCTCTAAATGAGGTTAGCCAAGTTCATTATGTGTCCAGGCTCTTGATCCGGTGATATAATTGAGAAAGGAAAGCTCTATCACACACCGCAGACACCGCAGACACTATTGGTGTCCACATCACCAACAAACCATCATGGTCCAAATACACCAAGACAGTCGTGAAGAGGACATGAAAACGCCTATTCCTCCTCAGGAGACTGAAAAGATTTGGCATGGGTCCTCAGGTCCTTAAAAAGTTCTACAGCTGCACCATCGAGAACTCTGGGTCTTCCTTTCATGTGGCGGTCCTCATGAGAGCCAGTTTCATCATAGCGCTTGATGGTTTTTGCGACTGCACTTGAAAAAACGTTCCGTTCTTGAAATGTTCCGGATTGAATAACCTTCATCTCTTAAAGTAATGTGGACTGTCGTTCCTCTTTGTTTATTTGAGCTGTTCTTGACATAATATGCACTTGGTATTTTACCAAACAGGGCTATCTTCTGTATACCCACCCTACCTTGACACAACACAACTGAATGGCTCAAACATATTAAGAAGGCAAGAAATTCCACAAATTAACTTTTAACAAGGTACACCTGTTAATTGAAATGCATTCCAGGTGACTACCTTTTGAAGCTGGTTGAGAGGAATACCAAGAGTGTGCAAAGCTGTCATCAAGGCAAAGGGTGGCTACTTTGAAGAATCTCCAGACTGTGTCACACAGAGACTCTGCCACACCCTGCAGACTGTGTCACACCAGAAGCCTGTTGTGCCCCTGCCTGGCATGCCACTGTGCCAGCCAGGGAGGCTTGTATTAGCTAATGTCATGCTCACAAGTTGCAAGGGCTTGGTATGCCGATCTGACCAATAATACAAATAGGGCCTGTTAACCAACAGGTGTATAGGAGAGCAGTGGGGTTATTAAATACTCCCACCAAAACAAACGTCTGGCTTTGACAGGACAGGAGTAAGCCAGAGAGAGAGAGGGACCGCCAAGGGCCTAAAATAAAAAATAAAAAGATCAACCATATGTCCCTGTTCAGGCACTGCCTTTGATTGTGAGCAGTCATACTATCGCAGGGTCCCTCTTTCTACTGAATAAGCTTTATGATGCAGCTGGTGCCATTCATAGTTGCCCCTGTTCTCTCTCTGTGTGTGTGTGTGTGTGTGTGTGTGTGTGTGTGTGTGTGTGTGTGTGTGTGTGTGTGTGTGTGTGTGTGTGTGTGTGTGTGTGTGTGTGTGTGTGTGTGTGTGTGTGTGTGTGTGTGTGTGTGTGTGTGTGTGTGTGTGTGTGTGTGTGTGTGCACGGGCGGGCGGGCGTCTGTGTGTTTGTGTGTGTTCACATTCCAGCAGACTGGGTCATAATGATTCGTGCAGGCCAGGGGTGTTTAAGTGGAGCTGGATGTGTGTATTATCCCCTTGGCTCCCACTGCCGGGCCCCGCTCAGTGTAATTGAATTATGGCCGAGGACTGAGCGGCAGGCATTTTGAGTGTCTCTCCGTTCAGTCGCCCTGTTCAAACAGCACTGCAGCCCAGGCCAACTAGCAGATAAACTCAGGCAGTCAAAACACATGTCAACCGCTGGCCTTCCTAACACAGAGCCTGTTGATGCTGCCATCAGGACACACATGATACACATCCGTCATTTATTGTTTCTAATACTTGAATATACACTGAACGAAAATATAAACGCAACGTGTAAAGTGTTCCTCCCATGTTTCATGAGATGATATAAGATATCCCAGTAATTTTCCATATGCTCAAAAAGCTTATTTCTCTAAAATGTTGTGCACAAATTTGTTAAATCGCTGTTAGCATTTCTCCTTTGCCAAGATAATCCATCCACCTGACAGGTGTGGCATATCAAGAAGCTGATTAAACAGCATGATCATTACACAGGTGCACCTTGTGCTGGGGACAATAAAAGGTCACTCTGTGCAGTACACATCAGTCATTTATTGTTTCTAGTACTTGAAAGAAAACACAACTTGCAGATTGTTTGGGTAAAACTAACACATAAGTTGCTGCTGTGATGTCAATGGAGCACATGAACCAGTGAGCGAGAAGGAAAACAACAGCCAGATAAAAGCTAGAGGTGAAAACAGAGGAGGAAAACAGAGCCTCCAACAACAGTGTGTGCAGTCGGTCCTCTATTGAAGCTTGTTGGTAAATCTGTTTTCCTTTCTGTGTGTTTGGAGTGTGACGTCTATCAGCAGGTGCATGGAGACTGGAGGTGAGGTGGGGATCAGGCTCAGGGAGAACAGCAAAGCTCACATAAAAATTATTGAGAGACAGTTGAAAGGCATTTTGATTTATTAGCCATCATGGAAATGTTGGCAGGAGGACAGCCTCTGGTGGCGTTTCATCTAGTCTCTCTTTGATATAACTAAACCCCCTGGGGACATTGGGACATTTCCTCACTATTTTGATCTGGGAATTTCACTTCCCTCCTGGCAAAAAAAGTAAATAAATACACACTCATCAAACTGAAGCTCTGTCAAATGTTTAGTGGTTTAGCAACAGAGAAACATTTTGTCTCAAGATGTTGGTGGGATCTGTGGCATTTAGCTATTTCATAAAGGGGTTGACATAACGATTGACATAGACAGAGGTCAGTGGAGGCTGCTGAGGGGAGGACGGCTCATTATAATGGCTGGAACGGAGCGAATGGTAATGGAAACCATGTGTTTGATGTTGTTGATACCTTTCCACCCATTCCGCTCCAGCCATTACCAGTGCCCGTCCTCCCCAATTAAGGTGCTACCAACCTCCTGTGAGAGAGGGAGGGAAGGAGGAGTAGGGAGTCTAAGAAAATACAGTACACTTATAAAGAAGAAACTCAACCACTCCACCCTGAATAATAATAGTAGTAGTGACAACACAAACCTGCTGTGCTCATAAAAGACCCAGTGACAAAGACACTAGAGGATGTAATTAAAGTCTGTGAGTGCTGCTGCGACGTTCCCAAGTCATTTCACTGAGTCTTCCTCTCTCAGTACACATAGCTAGGTTACATAACTTTGTGCGGTGGATCACACACACACCTGGGACTCAGGTGAATGGGGGTTTCACAAGCACCTGCAAACACAGCCAGAAAATCTGTTAAGATGCCATGAAACAACCAGCCATAATGCAGGTCCAATCAAACATCAAGGAGTCATCCACTATGCCAATTATAAATGGGCGAGCATGGGCAATAAATAACACCTTTCTAAAATATATACAGTATATTATTCAGAGCTGCTCGTTAAGCAGAGATGCTCAAATGTTATAGACTATGGGAATAGACCGATGGCAATAGACCGATGGCAGTAGACCGATGGCAATAGACCAACCAAAGAACAAGCCTCCCAATGGGCACAGGGACAGGGAATTGTTCAACGTCTAGTTTGTCAACTTCACTTTGAGTTGTCAAATTCACCAGGTCTTTGGATTTAAGTTAAAAGTTGGGTGAAAAAAATATGAAATTCCCTTACTTTGCTGACTTTTTTCAAATTCAATCAGTTTTCCACGATGATTCAACATCATCAGATAGATATTTTTTGGTTGAAATGATGTGGAAACAACATTGATTCCACCAGTGGGCTGTGGTCTTAGAAAAATGTCAGAAGCTTCTATGTGAGTGACTGTAAACCTTTCATGTTGACTTTCATCTGAGATACATTTCCAGAATTCACGAGCACTTCCACTTCATCCTGATGTGGAGGCTATCTCAGGTTGCATTGAGATCAATGAAGCGTCACACAATATAGGAGATCTTTATCTGATATTTCTTGGATACACACACACTTAAACACATTCTCTCCCCCTGAACATGCACCCTTCTTCCCTCTCTCTCTCTTTCTGTCTCTCTCTCCCACACATGCACTCTCCTGCCCTCTGAGGTACGTGTAATGATGGATAGGTGATACAGTGGCGTAAGAAGCAGCTCCAAGATGCTCGCTCAAGACAGCACGTTCCTGGGTTGCAGGCAAGCTTTAAGCAGGCAATGGTGTGTGTGGGTTGGTATGTTTGTGAGTGTGTGTTTATGTGTGTGTGTGTGTGTCTGTGTGTGCGTGTGTGCACGCATGCGTGCGTGTGTGCATGCGTGCGTGTGTGTGTGAGAGAGAGAGAGGGTGACAGAGAGAGAGGTCGACAGAGAGAGAGGTAGAGAGAGAGAAGTAGGGAAAAGGAGGTAGGGAGGGGCGTGTGGAGCACTTCTGAACCCAGTAACCACTATCTAAAGCTTGTCAGCCTCTTCCCTCTCTCTTCTCTCCTATCTGCTGGACATGAATATGAACTTGTAGCTTCACACAATTCCCTGTCCCTGAGATGAACCCACCCACCGTAGTAAGTTAGCCTCTTCAGTGAATGGGAGTCTCCCTGAGGTTGTTTAGTCAGTACTGACTTTGAAGCACTTGTAAATTGGAACATAGACCACACACATTCCAAGTCTGAGTAACTACATTGACAAAAGAGCATAACACAGACAAAATGGTGCATATCAGGAGCATTTCTGTACTATGTGTCAGGTATGATTTACAAGCCCGAAGGCATGAAACATCATTGAGTTTCTGCAGATGACAGTAAGAAACACTGACATAAGTCAAGGTACCATACGTTTAATGGGGATTGTGTTGCAGGACATCCTGTAAAACCATATTAGGGCGATTCCATGCCAGCGGGAGCAGAAAATATTTTTTGGTTCTTCTCAGATTGTTCTGGCAATTCTCACATAAAAACTTATTTGGGAGGAAGGATGTTTGAAATACTTTTTACATTTGTATCACAAACCATTTTTAGAAAATCATGATGAAAGTGGCCATTTCAGGCCCTTTTTAGACCTATACATGCCTCCTGTAAGACCCTATGATCTGTGAACTGTACAGTACATAATACAGACAACATCTTGGTCTTGAGCTTAGAGGGCCTAAAATTGCCAATTTCATCATGATTTTCAAGAAAATGGTTTGTGATACAAATGCAGAAAGCATGTTTTACATCCGTCCTCCCAAATAGTTACTGAGTATTGCCAAAACAATCTGAGATACCAAAAATATTTTGGGAATCGCCCATTACTACTACACCTGATGCTGTAATATTCAAAGTAGAAACAAATAACAAGAAGGCGGTATCAGCTGAAATACTGATCGCCTCTTGTATCCCCCCTCCTAACCTGGAAATCCACAAGTCCTGTATCACATCGGAATCGCTTGATTATTATTATCATCATAATCACTATAATTTAACTCACTTCCATCTCTTTTATGGGCTACCGTATACCACAGCTTAACATTGGTCACAGCTAAGCATTATTTTGTGGATTGTTCAATGGCAGTGTTAGTCATTGTCCTGGCTATTACTCATGCTAGAGGAATCATCATGTAATGTAGCATACCTGTCCATTTACTCACTCTCTCTCTCTCTTTCTCCCTCCCTGTATACACTAAACAAGCTGGTCCACATGAAGTTAACAAGGGGAGAGATGGATATTGTCAGTTTCCCACCAATGCATGTGTTTCATCTTCTTATCTTTCTTCCTCCTGTCTCCTCTCCTTTCACCACTCTCCTCTCCCTTGACCACTCTCCTCTCCCTTGACCACTCTCCTCTCCCTCCAACACTATCCTCTCCCTCCAACACTATCCTCTCCCTTGACCACTCTCCTCTCCCTCCACCACTCTCCTCTCCCTCCAACACTATCCTCTCCCTCCACCACTCTCCTCTCCCTCCAACACTATCCTCTCCCTTGACCACTCTCCTCTCCCTCCAACACTATCCTCTCCCTCCACCACTATCCTCTCCCTCCAACACTCTCCTCTCCTCTCCCTCCAACACTATCCTCTCCCTCCACCACTCTCCTCTCCCTTGACCACTCTCCTCTCCCTCCAACACTATCCTCTCCCTCCAACACTCTCCTCTCCTCTCCCTCCAACACTATCCTCTCCCTTCACCACTCTCCTCTCCCTTGACCACTCTCCTCTCCCTCCACCACTCTCCTCTCCCTTGACCACTCTCCTCTCCCTCCAACACTATCCTCTCCCTCCAACACTCTCCTCTCCTCTCCCTCCAAAACTATCCTCTCCCTCCACCACTCTCCCTCCACCACTCTCCTCTCCCTCCATCACTCTCCTTTCCCTCCACCACTCTCTTCTCCCTTGACCACTCTCCTCTCCCTCCAACACTATCCTCTCCCTTGACCACTCTCCTCTCCCTCCACCACTCTCCTCTCCCTTGACCACTCTCCTCTCCCTCCAACACTATCCTCTCCCTTGACCACTCTCCTCTCCCTCCACCACTCTCCTCTCCCTTGACCACTCTCCTCTCCCTCCACCACTATCCTCTCCCTTGACCACTCTGCTCTCCCTCCACCACTCTCCTCTCCTCTCCCTCCACCACTCTCCCTCCACCACTCTCCTCTCCCTCCATCACTCTCCTTTCCCTCCACCACTCTCTTCTCCCTTGACCACTCTCCTCTCCTTCCATCCCTCTCCTCTCCCTCCACCACTCTCCTCTCCTCTCCCTCCACCACTCTCCCTCCACCACTCTCCTCTCCCTCCATCACTCTCCTTTCCCTCCACCACTCTCTTCTCCCTTGACCACTCTCCTCTCCTTCCATCCCTCTCCTCTCCCTCCACCACTCTTCTCTCCCTCTACCCATTTCTTCTCCCCCCACCAATCTTCTCTCCCTCCACCACTCTTCACTTTTACTCAAGTATGACAATTGGGTACTTTTTCCACAACTGCCCTAACTTGACTTCAGTCTTCGCCGATGAGAGCCAAGAGGGGCCTAGCTTTGTCCTTCATGACTGGAAAAGGCCTCGATTCTAGGCCATAGAAAATCCTACATCCATCTCATTAGATCAGAACAGGATGGATCAACAGTGATTCATATTATTGGTTTGCATCCTAAAAAAAGGATAACACACTTCCATTATTTGTCTACCCATATGATGTGGATCATTGTCAGGTTATTAGATGTATATGCTTCAGTAACAACAGAACACCATGGTTGTAATAACACTTTAAACAGGTCCTTTGTAAATGTGTAGAATGTGTTTGTTTTGGGTCCACACTGGTAAATGAGACAGTCACAGAGGATGTTCTTCTGAATAACTGGTCAGGGCAGAGCACTTATCATTCAGCTTCAGGCAACTTTGATGTAAGGCTTGATCACACCTGTAGTGACAACTTCTATCCGTCACACCCATTGTTGCTTATCCATTGTTCACTAGATATATCAATGTAATTACACCCAACACAATGTTGAAAAACAGAATGCTTCCCACTGCTAGATCACATAAGTAGACAAGAGTTGGATGTGATCCCAACGCTGCCACCAGTGTAGCGGATGAGAGTGAAATCTGAGTGAAATCTCTGGGCAGAGGCAGTAGGCCTACAATGCTGGCATATGTCGTGTTACAATAGCCTACATGATTAACACGACCGTAATAATCATCATGAAACGGCCTTGGAAGTGCCATAAGTGTAAGCCAACATAATTCATTATTTTACATTAACCTGTTTAACTGCATTAATATGGGTTAATTGATCATAGTCCAGACTCGTTATAGTTGGAAATACCATGCAGTTGCACCAGGGGAATTTAAACCAAATAGATTTTTTTTGCAGGTCTTCTGTTTCCCCACATTTATTGATGAATTAATTTGCCATCATGAAAATGTATCCCCATTCCCCAATCAAATACCTTCATCAATACCACACAAAAAACTGCAAAATCAGCTTTTTACTCCAATCTGGCAACCCTCATAAAATCTGACAAAAGCGAAAACAAGCAGAGAACACTGAGAACAGAGAGGTGTATGTCTGTGCATGCCACTCTGATATTTCCTGCCCGTATCTCCTGTACCATCTTGTCCTGCATGCAGGATTTAACACTACTACGTGCCTACGTACCATGCATGCCCCTCCTGTGGCTGGAGAGAAAGGGGTGGGGGGGGGGGGGGGGGGGGGGGGTAAAGGGAGAGAGGGTGGGAAGAGAGAGAGAGAAGAAAGCAAAAACAAATGTCACAGTATCCCCAGGCAAGCTGAGGCTGAACAGTAGCACATGGGCATTTATTTTTTTGCAAGTGTTATAATTACAGCTGCTTTTATTTGGTAGGTGGCGGTTGGGAGCTGGCTGAGAATCAAATGGGAATAAACTGTTCACACCTGACAGACAAAGTAATAGGGCTGTTGGCAGATTGATTTGTAGCCCAGTTTGATGGGACACTGGAAGGCAACATCTGAGAACTGAGAGTCCAGGGGCTTTCTACTCCATCACAATAGATACCTAATCACATATCTATACTACTGTCAAGTTCCTGACCTTGTTTTCCTTTTGTATAGTTGTGTTTAGTGGGTCAGGACGTGAGCTGGGTGGGCAGTCTGTGTTGTTTGTTCTATGTTAAGTGTCAGGTTTAATTGACCTTGTATGGCTCTCAATCAGAGGCAGGTGTTTTACGTTTTCCTCTGATTGAGAACCATATATAGGTAGGTTGTTTCACATTGTTTGTTGTGGGTGGTTGTCTTCCGTGTCTGTGTATGTGCACCACACGGGACTGTTTTGTTTGTTCGTTTGTGTAGTCTGTACCTGTTCGTGCGTTCTTCGTGTATATGTAAGTTCTCATGTTTTAGGTCAGTCTACGTCGTTTATTTGTTTTGTAGTTTATTCAAGAGTTTTCGTGATTCGTTGTTCTGTCATTTAATAAATCATTATGTATTCAGCACCCGCTGCGCCTTGGTCCGCTCAATCACCTATAGACGATCATTACAACTACAGTGTAGTTAAAGGGGGTTTACTCTGCCCTGTAACCATTATAAAGGGGTACGCCCTGCACCTATCATGTTCCTCCACACGGCCCATCCCTCAGTCAGTCGTTAACTAACTAAACATAACAACGATACTTACTTTTACTTTACATAATCAAACTACTGATTTGCTGCCATTCTTCAGCGGGTTGATACAGGGCCAGGACAGAGAACACTGGTTTGACTGAGTGTATTCATCTCCTCTCAGGAGCAGGAGGCCTGCAGGGGGTAAAGTGAGGGGATGGTGCCAAGCAGTTAGTTAGACAGACAAACATAACGTTGCCTCCCTGTATATGTTACTGTATAAGCTACTGGAGGAGGAGGAGGTGGAGGTTGTTTTTCTGTTTGGGATGCTTGCCTTGTAGCCCCTGAGTCAGAGAGCTGAGGTGGGGTGGGTGGATGGGGAACACCAGGGCCCTGCGGGGACAGTTGTTTATTCAGGACAGGTAACACCTATGGGCATACACAAGCACACCAAAGCAGGGAGTCTATTTGTTTCTCACTTCCTGACTGTCACTCCCTCCCTCTCACACGCATACACATACATACATCAGCTACCATACATAAACACACACACACAAACACTCAGTAAAGGCAGGATATTGCTCCATCGCCATGTGTACCATTGGCCTTGTGGCATGGTACCCCCAGAGGTCGTGATCTGCGGTGCTGTGTCTCCTTAGTGGTTCCTTATCACAGCCAGCATCTTTAATCTCCTGCTGTGTGGGGCAGTAGAGGCTCACAGGCCACCGGATTATAGCTTCTCCTTCACACAGCACAGGCAGGACAGCGACTGCACTGCAGTCAACATCACTCTCTCTCACAATCTCTCTCTGTCTTTATTTCTCTCTTTGTCTCTCTCCCAATCATTTTTTCTCTCACACAATTATGCAAAAAAATAAAATAAATCTGAGAATACACAGAAAGAATAAAAGAAAGTGCCGACCCAATATGCACGTGATCAGTTGAGACAGGAATATTGTCACAGAACCCCTTCCCAAGTAAACCACATGATTGTCCGGACCTGTGTAGCTTTGTAGTAATCACACACAGCATTAGCACCTATCAGGTCATCAAGCTTCTATTTTTCCTTTGCGTGTAATGAATCCAATGTGTCTGAGTCTTGGCATGCACAAACAATTAACTGATGGTGAACACAACTGATTAAAAGATACAGCCTTAGCACACAATGACTTTCAGCACTATATATGGTGTGTAGTACCTGAGAGACCAGGCATCCTCACGCAAAGAAGATATTTACACTGTATATATATACACTGTATATATATAACACTGTATATATATAATATGACATTTGTAATGTCTTTATTGTTTTGAAACTTCTGTATGTGTAATGTTTACTGTTAATTTGTATTGTTTGTTTCACTTTTGTGTATTGTCTACCTCACTTGCTTTGGCAATGTTAACACATGTTTCCCATGCCAATAAAGCCCCTTGAATTGAATTGAATATTTACCTTTTCAGTTAATTTCCCTCTTGCATCCTCACACACAGATCTCCCACATTGCACCTCCTACAAGGGCTAAATGTGGAAAAGAAAATGTGATGCCATGATGTGTGTGTGTCACAATTACATGGGTTACAATGGTAAATTTAAATGGAATTTAAGTTCAATGAATGCTAAAGCTGAACCTATAAACATATTGCGTGCTGTTATACCTTGTTTGTTCACAACAAGTTAAACGGAGTAAGTCGGGCGAAGGACCACAAACCACAGCGGTTATGAGAAAACTTTGGATCAGAAACATGTGAAACCGAGAGGTGTGAGTGAGGGGCAAAATGAGTGTTGAATTTTACAAGCGGTAACCGGAAAGCAGTGGAAAACTATCACAAAACGTTTGTGTGAAGTTAGAAAAGAATCAGTAAAACAATAAACTCATATTACTGATGATAACAGTCAGGTCTATTGTCAGGACTCCTCCTATATCTAACGTTACTGCAATCTATAGCTGCTCACCCTGTGGTCACATCCTCAGAGCTGGTGTTGGGGGACCCATAGAGGAAAGCTGCAGCCCCAGCCACAGTATAACGGATGTCAGGGGTTCTGACACAATACACAATACTATTAAACCACATGCAATGACTCAGAAGACTGACTGCGTGATGATGGCCTTAATGATGGACTTAGTCACTTTGATACCGCTGCCTCTTGCTATAGGAAATGTTCCATAGCACACATCATTACTGATTGATCCCTTTGACAAGTAGAGCTAGACCTAGTCTCTCGTGACTTATTTGGTTGTGGGTGCAGAGATGAATCTACAACAACATTGCGAGTCACCCAACAGTCATTGCAGTGATAACACACGTGTATGAGTGTGTAGGCTGCTCGCACACATCCACCCATTCAGTAGCCAGTGGTGTCAGACATCCTGTCTCAGTAGGGTGAAAGGTATTGTTATGCTTGAACCGGGTTCAGTCCATTACTCAACAGGGCCCTGGGGATAAGTCTTCTGTGCTGTCCAAGAAAAACACTGCATGGTGCAGATAGATGCCTGGCCACAACACCACATTCTCTCTTCCACACACCGTCCCACAGACTAACAGAATGCACACAAGATGAAACAACTCAGACAAGAGATTGTTTTGACCATCCTGTCTCTGTAGTATCACTCTTTTGGCAAAGCGAGAATGTTGAAATTATTCTAGGTAATTGAGTAAATTCTGTCAGAGACCTTGACAAATATTAACACTTAAAGTGTAGGCCTAATACTACAAATATTAGGCATATTGAGCATTTGTGCTTCTAACATTAGTTAATCTATTTGTTTATTAGAAATATCCCTTTTTTTGCTATTTATACAAAAAACACAATGAAACACAATTGAAGAATGTAGGGATATCTTTCTGTAGGCCTACTTCAATATCTTACGATGTTCTGGTCAATTTTTAATGTCCGTTTGTTTTATGGCCAAACACCGATTGAAATATGCATTATAATGCACTAGTTTCTATAGAAGAAATCCACATTTGAGTCTGGCCAATCTCTGCAAACTTTTCTATTTACACAACAGTAGCGTGCTTCCCAAAAAACGGTCGGTGACTGTTTTGATAAAAGGGGTGACCCGCGAGGTTGGCTGATGCCTCCCCTGCTCTCTCTGTACACAACCTCGCGACCCTTGGCACAGCCAGAGCAAACACAGTCTGCACGCAATGCCGGGTCTGTGGCACAATGATTAACCCGTAAATGTGCTGTCAACCCGCTCCGCAGCCTGCGAAGCCCGCTGAGAGACTTGGAGCGGGGCAGACGAGGTTAATTTGTTTCACGCATGGCTCGTTTTGTGTGTCAAGCATATCCATATCTTCTTTCACTATGTGGTTGTATGTCTGTCTTGTACACGCGTTTCATATTTTCATTTCTTTATGATATGTCCTCTTATTTTTTCGCTCCCAGTTTGAGTCAGCGTAAAAAAAGCGCATGGCAGCTTCGTGCGTGACAGAAAGATGGATGACCGAGATATTTCCGCACGCAACTATTGTTTTTCCCGGTGAGTATTTTTAACTTTGGCTTGCTTATGGACAGAGAGAGACCGGGACTGTTCGTCCAGTTACTAATGTGGTGTTCACACCAATCCGTGAGCGGAAGGTGATACAATATGGGGACCGGACCCCTCCTCTCCCTGTTCCGAACCCCAGCATTCCTGTGTGTGCACTTCGAGCCGGTCGCGGGAGCGAGCGAGACAGAATGTTGCTCAATTACAGTTTGTGTATAGTGTAAGTGATTGCGTGTTGACTTACTCAAGCCAGAGGGGGTTTGTATGAGGTCACAGTCACACATTCATGAGTAGTGTCATGACCTAAATTCTTAGAAAAAAAGGTTCCAAAGGGGTTATTTGTAGATGGATAGGGTTCTTCCAAGAACCCTTTTTATCTGAAGAATGAACCCTTTTTGGAAGACAAGGGTTCTTTGTTAGGCAAAGACTTCAACCTAGAACAGTTTTCATCCTAAGAGCCGATTTTGGAAGAAAGGGTTCTTTGGTGATTCTTTGGAAAGCAAGAAGGGTTCTACATAGAACCCTTCTGAATCTGTATAAGCTATTTTATTGTATTTTTTCTATCTTTATTTAAAATTGTGCCTGAGCAATAATGTTTACCTCAGAGTTTAAACTTTAACATCAGGAGTTTGAGTAATCAGCTAAGTTTTAAAAGATAGCTGTGAGAATAGTTTTAACTGTATATGGGAATATTTATGCATGTACTGTATCTGGTATTCCCTTAATCATTTTACATATACAGTACTGACATAGTTGATATCTTTGCCATGATTTCTGGTTTTCAAATGAGTATTTTCTGTGAATTTATTGAGCGGAAAGTAGGAGAATAGAAGGGAGTATGAGTGAACCAGCAATGTATATTATGGTACACAGCAAATTGGCCAGTTTTACCTAGTGTTGATTTTTCAGTGTAACATTTCGAGTGGATTCAGGAGTTACATTCAACACTCAGTGGTGTAAAAGAACCCTGTGTTGGTATGAATAAACAGAGTTAAGTGTGATTATGTAATTTTTATCTGTGAGGAGTAAAACACTCAAAACCACACCCATCATCATCATATTTCCCAGCATGCTGTATTGCAGGTTGATTTTTCAGAATTGTTTGTTTCAATGTCTGTGTTTTGGCATGCACATTTATTGGTTGATTAATCTTATGCTACTGTGTTGATTAATAACATACATTTTCATGAACTAATCCAATCTGTTAGTATTTCTACTTATTGCACCCGTTACTGAGATGGTTGTCCTAGTTTAACGAGACTAGTAAGTGAGAGTAGTAAGTAATTTTTTGTACTTGTTTTTAATTTTTTTGTATTGGTCCCCAGGGGAATTGAACCCACAACTCTTGCATTGCAAGTGCCATGCTCTACCAACTCAGCCACACGGCTGATTTTACACTGATCAATGCATCACTCCCTGCACTTAAAAAGACTACATATTCTTCCTTCTTAGGGTTTGCGCTATCTTCAAGTCAAAAGAAAAGACGGAGGCAAACCCTCTCAGATGATCGTCCCTAAAACCTAAAACATCTGCATAGTAGGAGATGTCGTTAGCTTTTTCAGGGTAACAAGTACGGACGTCGTCGGACGGGGCCACAGTGTCTCCCGAACCCTCCTGTCTCAGCCTCCAGTATTTATGGTGCAGTAGTTTATGTGTCGGGGGGCTAGGGTCAGTCTGTTATATCTGGAGTATTTCTCCTGTCTTATCCGGTGTCCTGTGTGAATTTAAGTATGCTCTCTCTAATTCTTTCTTTCTATCTCTCGGAGGACCTGAGCCCTAGGACCATGCCTCAGGACTACCTGGCCTGATGACTCCTTACTGTCCCCAGTCCACCTAGCCGTGCTGCTGCTCCAGTTTCAACTGTTCTGCCTGCGGCTATGGAACCCTAACCTGTTCACCGGACGTGCTACCTGTCCCAGACCTGCTGTTTTCAACTCTCTAGAGACAGCAGGAGCGGTAGAGATACTCTGAATGATCGGGGTATGAAAAGCCAACTGACATTTGCTCCTGAGGTGCTGACCCGTTGCACCCGCGACAACCACTGTGATGATTATTATTTGACCCTGCTGGTCATCTATGAACATTTGAACATCTTGGCCATGTTCTGTTATAATCTCCACTCGGCACAGCCAGAAGAGGACTGGCCACCCCTCATAGCCTGGTTCCTCTCTAGGTTTCTTCCTAGGTTCTGGCCTTTCTAGGGAGTTTTTCCTAGCCACCGTGCTTCTACACCTGCATTGCTTGCTGTTTGGGGTTTTAGGCTGGGTTTCTGTACAGCACTTTGAGATATCAGCTGATGTAAGAAGGGCTTTATAAATAAATTTGAAGTACTGCCCTAATGGTTAACATTACTCAATAGAATTGGTAATAACAAGTGGTAATAACACAGTAATAACATGATAATAAAACACAGTAATAACATAGTATAAACAGTAATAACATGTTAATAAATAAGTGTTGTGTGCTTTGGCATTGCGTGTATGAACAATGGTGATATTGTCGCTCTCTCCTGACTCTGTTCATGCATGTTTTATTTCCCTGAGAGTTCAAAGAAGACACTTCCAATCCTCTGGTAGCACAGACTGTTCTGTCTGTTCTGTCAGACTAGAATAAAAGACAGAGATGAGTGCACCAATCTGACCTGTCACCTGAGTGGTTAATTGCTCTAACTACCAGTCTGTGTACAGGGGTTAGTTGACCTCCTCAATAACAAACTCCTGCCCTCATGCACACACAACAACACGCCCTCACACAGATGCAAACCCACTCACGAAAAATTCCCTCACACTCACACACACACATACCTGGTTTGAAGGTGTGTGACAGGTGTTTGGTTGTTGCGTGCCAAAGGACTGAAGACTTCAGCTGCCTTTACAGTCATTACTCAGAAAGGGAGATTCTTCAAGGGAATTTCAATTTGCTGTGGGCTAAACAGTGTTTTGGTTATGATGTGGGCTCTGTAAATGGACATCATGGATGTATGTGTGTGACCCTAACATGACTAAATAACAGACTACTTGAACATTTCTTATTGATATTTGTCACGTTATTGTCCTCAATGGCTGCCCTATAGACTTGGAATCACTGGCCACTTTAATAATAGAACACTAGTCACTTTAATAATGTTTAAATAATGTTTAAATACTGCTTTACTCATCTCATATGTACAGGATATACTGTATTATATTCTACTGTATTTTAGTCAATGCCACTCCGTCATTGCTTGATCGAATATTTATATATTTCTTAATTCCATTATTTTACTTTTATTGTTGTGAATTGTTAGATACTACTGCACTGTTGGAGCTAGGAACACAAGCATCTCGATACAACCGCAATAACATAAATATGTGTATGTGACCAAAAAAATTTGATTTGAATTTAATTCCATGTATTTGCAACTGTGATTGTTAGATAACCGAACCTGCGTTGCAACGAGAGGTCATACAAACTGTTGGAGGTCATTGAGCAAGTCACTAATGATGAGCAGGGAGTGGCGTGTTAGACCATAACCATATGAACAGAGAAGCCTATTTCAAACGAGTGTGATCCTGATGTTTACGTTGAATGCTGGACCTGTATGGAATAATGTCCGACCCATGGCCTCTCACGCTATCGTCTCCCTCTCCTCTCACAAAGCTGTGCGTAATGCTTAGTGTGATTATATACTTTATGTTTATGCTTAATAAATCAGCCTTGGACTGTGTCATGCTGTACCAGTGAACAATCTCATTTGGAGAACTTTGTTTTTAAGCAGCTCTTTGAAATGTCATAAAATGGTTTCCAAGTTCATACGCGAAGGTACCTGCCATGGTTGACATTACCGTGACTATGCAAGTCAATTGGTATTTGGTGGATTTAGGCAGTTGACTTCAGCCAGCAAGTTACATGCCTGCGTGAAGCCTGAGTGGTAGATCGCATGACTCCAAAGCCCAAGATCCTCGCATTTACAGAAGCTATAGCGCGCGAATATGTGCACCTCCGTGACCAAGAAAAAGTCTCACGTCCTGCGCTCTTTGTTCTGCAGCGTTTAAGACCCTTGTGTCTTTCCAGGGGCTGCTGCCTTCGCGTGACTGACCAAGCAGATTTAGGATTGTCCCGAAGACCAAGCCCACCCCTCCGTGCGGGAGCTCCGCTTTCTCACGCGAACTGCAGGAGCAGGAACGTAGCGCTGAGGGGCACGGGCGGGCGGCGGGTGGGCGAAAGCCCAGCGACTGGCATTATCCATCATATTGACCATGGCAATAATACGGTGTGTAGGCCTATCTCGGGGGGAAAAAAGCGATTAAGAGCGTCTCTCAATATTATTATAGTGTTCATATGCCTCAAGCAGTTGTAAATTAGTCTATTGTTTTTCACAATTTCAATTACACGTTGGCGTCTTTTATCTTGGCTTTGGAGTGACACTTCACTTTCCTCAAAGTCTGCACATTTTGGGTTGCCTACTAGTTGTAATCCAGGATTCCAGGAATGATCATCCAAATGTTTAACTATTTAGGAAACTAACGGCGACGCTGTCTAATAGCCACACATTCGTACACTGAAATGTGCACTTAAATGTCTTGAGATATCTTCAAGTTGAATTATGCTAACTATTTAAATTCAGCAATAAAGTTAACTCATTGTGAATAATACAGTCCTACAGTTAACCCCGAACCGAATGTTTAACACAGTAGGTCTTGGAAGTTGAACTACAGGCATACCGCAAGACAAAATATAGAGGCATATTGTCAAGTAGACAAAAGACAATTAATATAAAGCCATTTACCTGTTGAAAATTATGAAATAGAAAACAACTAAAATAAAACAACAAAGAGATCAGTGAATGCTTAAAATATAGCCTAATTAACCATAATTGTCTTCAATAAAAACTTAATTAAAACATCCTTGCCTTTTCTATGGCGTATGCCTACAAGCCAATGGTAAACCATTTCAGCGTGTTTATTTGTATGTGGACAGGTCATTGTGGCCCCAATGATAGAGATATGCGTGCATAAAAACGCATGTCTGCGCGTAAATCCTGCACTGATAGGAGATTTGGTTAAATGTCTAATTACGCACGTGGATATTAAGTTAGGATTTAGTCGAGTGAGATTTTTCAGCAACAAGTTTTGAAGATCAATCAAAGCATATTGGCTAACAGCCAGCCTAATATGATGCTGGTTAACAGGAAAGTCGTATATGCATCCAACATACGTTGTTGAAATTAGATAATTTAATTCTGAAGAACAGATTGTGTGCATGTTGTCCATAACCATAAAGCGTTCTATATCAATGGTGCTTATATGCAATCTATATAGGTCCTTTTCAGTCGATAGGCTCATTACCGCTGAGAATGTTTCAGTCCATGGTCCAACTATGTTAGAAATCCCTCGTATTGCTGTGCAGAGTCGATATATATTCACTGTCAGTGGGCTATCTGGAATAGGATGTACATTTCCTAAAAGAAGAGAGACTGTAAGGGTAATGAACTCATTCACCCTTTCACCCCTGCAGTGCTGACAGAATACTCCCCCACCCCCACACCCCAGCATCCTTAACCAAGGGCTGGGGGAGGCGAGGGCTTGGCCAAAACGCTCTCACGCAACTTGGCCAATCTTTAACTCGAGTGCTAACAGGTACACGCACGCGATGGCATTTGCCAGTTTTTATCACGACTTGTTTCAAAACAGACTCCGTTCAGAATGGTGTGTTGTAGATGCTGAGGTCTAGAAGACTCTATTCTAGGTCTTAATACATATAACTTACCTTTGAGTAAGTTCCAATTGGGATATTGATCAAACAGGGATCCGAAGTGAAACACTTTGGATAGCTTACACAAGCAGACAAGACAATATAGTCTCTTATCACAATCGAATGTTTTATCCTCCATGACATACTTGATAGGTAGACTACATTTGTTTCCTATAAGTTAATAAGACACACACGTCTTCCCATTGTCCTTATATGCACCACCGTTATACTGTTGACAGGTTGAGTGAGATTTAACAAACTGTCAAAGATGAGTCTCTTGATTAAAAGTACTTCGGGGCTGTAAGTTCTCCCGCTTGGGATAGGCTACACCTTTGCACGCTATCGAAATCTGTTGCAATGAGTAGGCCTAAAGGAAAGATTGCCAAAGGGTTTATGACTTAATAACTAATGCGTAACAATGTCCTGTTAATTAATTTATGTAACAAGTATTTAAAAAGGGAAATGTTGATGTTTGCTAATAATAACATGTAAAAAGGAATACCACTGGAAACAGATTAGACACTGATAGTAAATTTACTTTTGAAAATATTGTGGGCCCAAAGTGATTAAGCTTGTGTCCTTAAATTAGTTGTGGAAGAGTTCATGTTCAATAGATCATTGAGAATAAATATTTGGATCAGGCCCAAAGTACTGTCATCCTTATACAATGTGCTTTATATAATTGTTTTCATTCATATGTTCCATATACTTTTAAGATAAATAGTTCATAACATGTTGATAAGGAGTGGATGAATTGCCTTTTTTTCAATATGGCTTATTAGCCTACTGCCTACCATAGCCTGCAATATTAGGCCCAATACCATAACATTAATGAAAAAAAAAAAATCCCTGTCTTAGGTCAGTTAGGATCACACTTTATTTTAAGAATGTGAAATGTCAGAATAATAGTAGAGAGAATGATTTATTTCAGCTTTTATTTCTTTCATCACATTCCCAGTGGGTCAGAATTTTACATAAACTCAATTAGTATTTGGTAGCATTGCTTTTAAATTGTTTAACTTCTGTCAAACGTTTCGGGTAGCCTTCCACAAGCTTCCCACAATAAGTTTGGTGAATTTTGGCCCATTCCTCCTGACAGAGCTAGTGCAACTGAGTCAGGTTTGTAGGCCTCCTTGCTCGCACATGCCTTTTCAGTTCTGCACACAAATTTTCTATGGGATTGAGGTCAGGGCTTTGTGATGGCCACTCCAATACCTTGACTTTGTTGTCCTTAAGCCATTTTGCCAAAACTTTGGAAGTATGCTTGGGGTCATTGTCCATTTGGAAGACCCATTTGTGAACAAGCTTTAACTTCCTGACTGATGTCTTGAGATGTTGCTTCAATATATCCACATAATGTTCTTTCCTCATGATGCCATCTATTTTGTGAAGTGCACCAGTCCCTCCTGCAGCAAAGCACCCCCACAACATGATGCTGCCACAACCGTGATTCACGTTTAGGATGGTGTTCTTCAGCTTGCAAGCCTCCTCCTTTATCCTCCAAACATAACGATGGTCATTATGGCCAAACAGTTCTATTTTTGTTTCATCAGACCAGAGGACATTTCTCCAAAAAGTATGATCTTTGTCCCCATGTGCAGTTGCAAACCGTAGTCTGGCTTTTTTATGCGGTTTTGGAGCAGTGGCTTCTTCCTTGCTGAGCGGCCTTTCAGGTTATGTCGATATAGGACTCGTTTTACTGTGGAAATAGATACTTTTGTACCTGTTTCCTCCAGCATCTTCACAAGGTCCTTTGCTGTTGTTCTGGGATTGATTTGCACTTTTCGCACCAAAGTACGTTCATCTCTAGGAGACAGAATGCGTCTCCTTCCTGAGCGGTATGACGGCTGCGTGGTCCCATGGTGTTTATACTTCCGCACTATTGTTTGTAAAGATGAACATAGTACCTTCCGGCATTTGGAAATTGCTTCCAAGGATGAGCCAGACTTGTGGAGGTCTCCAATTTCTTTTCTGAGGTCTTGGGCTGATTTCTTTTGATTTTCCCATGATGTCAAGCAAAGAGGCACTGAGTTTGAAGGTAGACCTTGAAATACATCCACAGGTACACCTCCAATTGACTCAAATTATGTCAATTAGCCTATCAGAAGCTTCTAAAACCATGACATAATTTTCTGGAATTGTCCAAGCTGTTTAAAAGCACAGTCAATTTAGTGTATGTAACCTTCTGACCCACTGGAATTGTGATACAGTGAATTATAAATGAAATAATCTGTTTGTAAACAATTTTTGGAAAAATTACTTGTGTCATGCACAAAGTAGATCCGACTTGCCAAAACTATAGTTTGTTAACAAGAAATTTGTGGAGAGGTTAAAAAACGAGTTAACCAACCTAAGTGTATGTAAACTTCCGACTTCAACTGTATATATATATATATACACTACTCATTGATGTTTCCGCTTGCTATTTTATTACACCTCTCCTTCAGACAGCCGCTGCTGCTGGCAAGCCAAGAGAGGGAGATAGGTTACGTCACTCAGACATCAGCCAATGGAGCTGAGAAGCGCTCTATAAAAGAAGTTCCCATTCTTACTTTTAAGTACAGAGAAACGGGGTTCTCTTATAGCAAGAGAAAAAGCGTTCTATAAATATAACCTCACCTGCAAACTTCTTCGATCTTCCTGCAAGACGGCTCATTTGGCTCATAACGGAAGGTAATAAAAATGACAAATTTTGCATGTAATATATTTACATTTAACTTAAGAACAAGTAAACGTATGTTGGAATAGCAGGTGTCTTTTTGTTGTGAATGAAGTGTCGAAATAACATTTATTAACTAGTTTGCACATAATATTAGTACTGTTTTTTAAAGTTTATTTTTTACAATATAACAAGCTACAAAATGCATTTTATGCTGTTATCTTGTACCATTTATTCTTGAGTCTTCTTTTTAGTATAATCTATTCGAAAAAATCTACGTACGTGTAGGCAATGTAACAGTTAAGGGCTTTAATTTTTTTTTATACTATACAGCCTTTTATGTAGCCTATGTTTAATGGTACAAGACTGGTAGAGTAGGGTGGCTTGCAAAAGCGTTAAAAGTGTGAGTGCAACATGCGTAAAGTACATGTGCCTGTATGCGTAAAGCATGCAGTCAGTATGGGATCACTCGTGCGTAATTACCCCAATGCAATTTTTGAACAATGTTTTCGAGCAATGTTTATTACTCAGGTGGAGTATATTTCTCGCTCACTATTAATCACTAAAACAAGTACCTCTCCTTACAGATTGTGCAGAAGCCACTAAAAAAAACATATAAAAATGGTTCTCATGATACTACCCATTATCGGCTCTGTCTCTGTGTCTGAGGGGCTGGTTGCCATAGTATCACTATGCCTGGTGTACATGCTCATGAAGTACAAGCACACAGAGATCCCAGAGGGACTAAAACGGCTCCCAGGACCAAAGCCCCTGCCCATCATCGGGAATGTGCTGGAGGTGCACAACAACCCTCACCTCAGCCTGACTGCCATGAGCGAGCGCTACGGCTCAGTCTTCCAGATCCAAATAGGGATGCGGCCTGTGGTTGTTCTGAGTGGCAGCGAGACAGTCCGCCAGGCTCTTATCAAGCAAGGAGAAGACTTCGCCGGGAGGCCCGATCTATACAGCTTCAAGTTCATCAACGACGGCAAGAGCTTGGCCTTCAGCACCGACAAGGCTGGGGTGTGGCGCGCCCGCCGCAAGCTAGCTATGAGCGCCCTCCGTTCTTTCGCCACCCTGGAGGGATCGACCCCAGAGTACTCCTGTGCCCTGGAGGAGCACGTCTGCAAGGAGGGAGAGTACTTGGTAAAACAGCTGACCTCCGTCATGGATGTCAGTGGCAGCTTTGACCCCTTCCGCCATATTGTCGTATCGGTGGCCAACGTCATCTGTGGAATGTGCTTCGGCCGGCGCTACAGCCATGATGACGAGGAGCTGTTGGGCTTGGTGAACTTGAGTGATGAGTTTGGACAGGTAGTGGGCAGCGGCAACCCTGCAGACTTCATTCCCATCCTTCGTTACCTGCCCAACCGCACCATGAAAAGGTTTATGGATATCAATGACCGTTTCAACACCTTTGTGCAGAAGATTGTCAGTGAGCACTATGAAAGCTATGACAAGGTAAATAATACATTGCATCATGTTTCAAAGATGTTACATGTTTCATTCCATGTTTGGTCTATTGCTGTTTGTTGTCTGTGATACTGATTGTACATTGTTCTGTTTTCAGGACAACATCCGTGACATCACTGACTCCCTCATTGACCACTGTGAGGACAGGAAACTAGATGAGAACGCCAACATCCAGGTTTCTGATGAGAAGATTGTGGGCATTGTCAATGATCTGTTTGGGGCAGGTGAGTTGAGTAAAAATAACGCAACAGTTATGCTGAGTAACTCCATATCATTGAAAACATTTTACATTTGTAAGATGTTTTAATTATGCAATGCGGCTTCTGTCTCCCTCTCAAGGTTTTGACACCATCAGCACAGCTCTGTCATGGGCTGTTGTGTACCTTGTGGCTTACCCAGAGATCCAGGAAAGACTGTATCAGGAACTGAGTAAGTTGAACCTTGCTGGTTTTAAACGATAGTTCTGTTCCCTAAATTAAATTAGTCATCCACAGAGAGATCCTATAAATCAGTTCTATATGTAATTCTATGGAGTCATGATTACTGACCTGTCACTACCCATCCCATTCTGTTTTGATATCCAATGTTCTCTATTGTCCTTCCAACAGCGGAAAAGGTGGGAATGAATCGCACTCCCCGTCTCTCAGACAAAACCAACTTACCTCTGCTGGAAGCCTTCATCCTGGAGATCTTCCGGCACTCTTCCTTCCTGCCGTTCACCATCCCACACTGGTGAGTTGCACTTGCACCTGCTCAAAACACAAATTTACAATATCAGCCAAACAGACATTTACAATATCAGTTACACATTATAGACACATATGGCATGGTCTGACTGGTATTGTCAATATTTTTTTTAGCACGATCAAGGATACATCCCTCAATGGCTACTTCATTCCCAAGGACACCTGTGTCTTTATCAACCAGTGGCAGGTCAACCATGACCCGTGAGTAGTATTTTTAAACTAAAACTTCTCAACCCTATTACTATGCAACAACAGTGTTGTTACTGTAGTAATTACAGTGTTACTACACAGGTATAACACAAACCTAATGTAAATTGTTACCTCTGTGCTCTTCAGGGAGCTGTGGAAGGAGCCTTCTTTATTCAACCCTGACCGTTTCCTGAGTGCTGATGGCACAGAACTCAACAAGCTGGAGGGGGAGAAGGTGCTCGTATTTGGCATGGGCAAGCGCCGCTGCATTGGTGAGGCCATCGGTCGCAACGAGGTCTACCTCTTCTTGGCTATCCTGCTCCAAAGGCTGCGCTTCCAGGAGAAACCTGGGCACCCACTGGACATGACCCCAGAGTACGGCCTCACCATGAAGCACAAGCGCTGTCAGCTGAAGGCTAGCCTGCGGCCATGGGGGCAGGAGGAGTGAGGGCTATGGTCACATTTATGATTCTCAACATCACAATAACTGATTTATAGTTAGCCCTACATACTTGATGGCATGAGATGAGTTCAGATTTAAAAGCCAGAGGGTACATTTTCTCTCCAGGAAAGTCCGGGCTTGACACCTCTCTTGATTCATAGGAGAATTAACAGTGAGGGAAAACTGAGTCAAATTGTAGACAATTTGTAATTATAAATTATAATTATAATCTGAAATGGTATGTAGGGGGATTCCAAACAAGTGTTGTATTGGATAAAGGACCTTCACAAACTCATAGTTGATTAGTTTCTATGACCAGCATACCACAGGGCCTACTAGAGTTTGTCAGGTGTTGCTTCAGGAGATATCAGGAGAGACTATAGCTGTTTAGCTGCCTTTTTGTCTACGTCATCGTGTTTTACTGCTCCTCTTGCCTTGATCACAGCTCATATACTGTATCAGATCGCTTTAAAGAGGATCAATCTATAAAACATACACATAAACCCATGGTGGGGTTTTAAAGGGCATTGTTTTTTAGTTCCATGTTTGGGTATAATTTTTTGCTACAGAATTTTGAGGCAAAAATGTTACAATCTACATGATAAAGTGCCTGTTCTTGTACTTTTGAGTTATTGTTCAGGTGGTCACAGACAGAGTTGAATGGATGTATCCTCCCAATTCTAAGCTAGATATTTTTATTCCACTGAATAAATCTGTGAAATGTGGACATTTGTATCCCACCAACATGTGATTGATTGTTTGTGTACATTTTTAAGCCTAGATGTATTTTGGAAAGTCATTTTTTGAAATGTGCCTAAAATGTGTATATATTGTGGTGGCTTTGTATGACTATCAGGATACCAAAATACGTATGTATTACTGACTGTGTTATAAATGTCAACATTTTATAATGTAACGAAGGACTCTTGTAAACTAAAACCCCAACTGTATACACGATGCATTGTGTTGTTGGTAGCTATCTAGGTAGCTACTGAAATAAAAGCTGAAAATCAATGAACTTGTGCTCTCTTTTCTTGAGTGTGTTGGCCTATCTCATTGGCAACCCATGCATGCATTCACAAGCTAATATGCACAGGCCAATCATTAGGAGAGGACGTCGGTATTTGGCTGATCAGAGTAAATCTGTAACACTACTAGCTAGATAAGATAGGGTTGGATATCATCACTTACCTGTGTACAAGACTTGGACTTCTACTACAAAACAATCAGCACACAAACTGAGCACGTTTTCATGAGTAAATAAGCTATAAACTTGCCATTGGTGCAATGATTTAAAACAACCTTTGTTGGCATTGTAAATAATGCCTTAACTTTTTATCATGTGGCCTCATTGGTGCCCCCTGCATAAACAATCAATGAACGCAGGTGAGGAAAGCGAAGGAAGTGACGTTGTGACCAGGAAACAACACAAATTCTTCGAGTTCAGAAAGTGTTGTTAGCAAACTCATCACAAAAAAACTATCATACACAAAAACAAGGTATATAATTTTCAATTTTACCTGACAGTGTTTAATGAATAACAAAAGGGTGGAGAGGATGCATATATTAATAACCGACGTTAGCCATGATCTCTGATTTAGCTACGCTAACGTTATCTAGTTAACGTTAGCGTTCACAGCAATTTGGCAGTAGCTAGCTATTTAGTTAGCTAGGTAGCGTTAGCTAGCCATCTTTTCGAATGGAACAGCTAACTAGTTGCGTTATTTGGTTAGCTAACTAGATACCGATTTAACACAATGATGGCTAACTAGGGTATTTGACAGCTACATTGCCAGCTTGTTTCCTAGTTAGCTAGCTAACGACGTAATTGCCAGAGTAGGTAAGTGATAAGTGAGTAGCCAGTTTACGTTAGGTAGCTAGTAGTAATTTACAAAGGGCTGTGGTTAACCCCCGCTGTTAGCCAATTGTATAGCCAATGGAACTCATATTTTAGACCTGTAACTAAGTCCTTAGACTGTTTTACACCAATAGTTGTATTCTTATTTTTTTGTGTGCCCAATTTACCTTAAAAGTATTATTCAAAAGTAGTAAAATCAAAACAATTGAGACCACCATATTCATATGAGTTCATAACGACAGATTTCCTAATATAATGTGTACGATTTTTCCAGATGAAGTTGAACGCACCTGGTCAACCGCTTTACCTATTTTGTTGTCAAGATATAGGGACTGGGCTGCATAAGAAAGTCTGGCGATACCTTCAGCTTTAGAAAGCAATACTCGGAGCTTTCAAGGATAAATCCCTCTGCAACCAATGGTTCAAGTTTTTTTTTCCTATTCAATAATAGGTTTAAAATTTAATGAGCATATTTCCTGTTGATCCTTAGATATGGTAATCCCAAGGTATGTTACTTTTTCCTTGACTGGAATATTGCGTATAGAGGGTATCACACAGACTTTAACAGCAAACAATTCACACTTATTAAGGTTTAGGCAAAGACCAGATGCTTTGGAAAATATATTTATCACGTCGACTGCTCTAGGAATCTGGTCAGCATCTTTCAAAAAGAGGGTTCTGTCACTGCAAGTTGACTTATGATAATATCTCTGTCAGCAATAGAGATCCCTTTTGTATTGCTGGTTTAACAGCACTTGTTGGGTTGCAAGCAGGAAGAGGTAAGGTGAAATTGGGCAACCTTGCCTAATTCCTCTTCAAATCTAGGAGAAGTGCCATGCTTTAATTTAATTGAACTGTTCCCATTCATATAAAGAGTAATAATAGTATTACAAAATAATTCCCCAAAACAAAATTTCTCAAGGGAGAGAAATATAAACTCAGTTCCACTATATCAAAGGCTTTCTAAAAGTCTAAGACGACAATAAAACGATCTTCAAAGATTAAATCAGAATAGTCAATAAGGTCTAACACCAGTCGGATATTATTAGATATGTCTATTCCTCATGAAGCCAGATTGGGTCTCTTCTTTAATTGAGTTCAATACTTCCTTCATTCTTTTTGCAAGTATAGAGGCTAATATTTTGTAGTCATAATTGAGCAGACAGTTTGGATGCCAATTATTGAGTAGAAGCAAGTCTTTCTTGGGCTTAGGTATTAATGTAATCAGACCTTGAGTCAAACTGGGAGAGAGAGAATTATTTGTAATGCTTTCAGAAAAGACCTCCAACAGAAATGGGGCCAACTGTTGAGAAAAAGTTTTGTAAACCTCAGCAGATATACCATCAATCCCAGGAGACTAATTATTTTGAAGGTGTTCATTAGAATAAATGATCTCTTCAACTATAATAGGGTAATCACACTGTTCCCTCTCAGCCTCCCCAATTAATTTCACATCCCCCAGAGAGTCAAAGAGTTGAAGAATCCTCACAATACTTAGAACTATATAAATTCCTGTAGAAGTTGAAACTAAAGTTATATTAATTTAGATTAATATTTAATTGTTGAATTGTATTCTTTTTAGAGTGGTATTTTTCTAACCTGAAAAAATAAGATACATTTTGTTCACCCTCTAGCCACTTCTTCCTAGATCTGACAAAGGCTCCCTCTGCTTTCACTTTATACATATCATCCAACTTGTTTTGTAGCTCAAACAGAACAGTTTTACACCATAAATGCCCCATTGATCAGAAAGCTGTGATGTATTTGTGAAGTTGTTTTCTGTCTTCCATATATGCCTAGATCCAGAGAGAATGGCTGCAGACTGGTTGGGCAGTCTGGTGTCAATAAACTGTGGACCAACCCTGGGCATGTACCAGGGAGAAGTGTCATCTGTGGACCAGACTAGTCAGACCATCTCTCTTAGACAACCTTTCCACAATGGGGTCAGGTGCCCTGTCCCTGAGGTCACCTTCAGGTAAGGCTTTCACATGGTGAAGTACAGAAAGATTAGCCTGCGTCACAGATTTCAGGAAATAATTTGCGGTGACAAAGACATAGGAGTTGGCATTTGGCAAGACGGCACAAACAGATCTGAGATTCAGGCTACAGACATACTAGTTACATTCTGTGCATTGCTCTAGTTATTTCACTATACATAGGGGCCTACTTATTTGTTTTAAGCAATCTGCTGTTAACATGTCTAACATGTCAATGTGTACATTTTGTGCAGTGCTATGGACATCAAAGAGCTCAAGTTCCTGGATATCCAAACTCAAAGTGGTGGCAGCAGAGCCAGTGCTGGACAGGGGGTCTTGTCTGATCCAGGCGTCAAATCTTCAGGGCAGAGTGGTCAGAATAGCAGAGGTGGTTACCCTGCCAACAACACCCATTCCACCACCGCTCCTATTACCATTTTACGCAAAGGTGAGATGAGAGGACTAGTTTGGGAGTTTTATTTTTCAAACTGGTTGCAAGGCCCAGATGCCTTGCAACCAGGTAACAATTGGGCTGGGGGACTTTTTATACAGTGGTAGTGGAACACCATCTTCTATAAGCAGTTCTCCAGAAGCCACACTGAGTGCATTTGAATAGGCCATGGGCTTCTTCAGTGTGTTCTACAATGGCCACAGCCTCCCTTCTTATGTACAGTGCAATTGGAAAGTATTCATACCCCTTGACTTTTTACACATTTTGTTACGTTACAGCCTTATTATAAAATGTATTAAATTCAAATTTTTCCTCATCAATCTAGACACAATACCCCATAATGCCAAAGCAAAAACAGATTTTTAGAAATTTTTGCAAATGTATTAAAAATAAAAAAACATACCTTTTTTAAAGTATTCAGACCCTTTGCTATGAGACTCGAAATTGAGCTCCGGTGCATCCTGTTTCCATTGATCTCCCCACCGTCTAAACTGAGCAATCGGTGAAGGGCCTTGGTCAGGGAGGTGACCAAGAGCCCGATGGTCACTCTGATAGAGCTCCAGAGTTCCTCTGTGGAGATGGGAGAAACCTCCAGAAGGACAACCATCTCTGCAGCACTCCACCAATCAGGCCTTTATGGTAGAGTGGCCAGACGGAAGCCACTCCTCAGTAAAAGGCACATGACAGCCTGCTAGGAGTTTGCCAAAAGGCACCTAAAGGACTCAGACCATGAGAAACAAAACTCTCTGGCCTGAAGAAACCAAGAGTGAACTCTTTGGCCTGAATTTCAATCGTCACTTCTAGAGGAAACCTGGCACCATCCCTACGGTGAAGCATGTTTTTCCGCGTTAGTGACTGGGAGACTAGTCAGGATTGAAGAAAAGATGAACAGAGCAAAGTACAGACAAATCTTGGAAGAACTTGCTCCAGAGCACTCAGGACCTCAGACTGGGGTGCATGTTCACCTTCCAACGACCCTAATCACACAGCCAAGACAACGCAGGAGTGGCTTCGAGACAAGTCTCTGAATGTTCTTGAATGGCCCAGCCAGAGCCTGGACTTGAACCCGATCAAACATCACTGGAGAGACCTGAAAATAGCTGTGCAGCAATGCTCCCCATCCAACCTGACAGAGCTTTAGAGGATCTGCAGAGAAGAATGGAAGAAACTTCCCAAATACAGGTGTACCAAGCTTGTAGCGTCATACCCAAGAAGACTTGAGGCTGTAATTGGTAATCGGTGAGTAAAGGGTCTGAATACTTATGTAAATGGTATATTTCAGTTTTTTTATTTATAATGTGCAAAAAAATAGTTTTTGCTTTGTCGTTATGGGTTATTGTGTGTAGATTGATGATGAATACAAATTATGTTCTCCATTTTAGAATAAGGCTGTAACATATATGGCTGTTGCGGTGACCGTATTACCGTCACACCGACGTTCACGAGTCATGGTAATTAGGCTTCTCCAAGCTCTAATGCTGCTGATGGTCATTAGTAGCCTACCAAACTTGCTAACTACCTGGTACTCAGCACTTTATTGTCCCTCTAATCACTCTGACATCGATGCAAATGTATTCGAAAATCCAATCAAACAGTTCATTAGAGGCCATGAGCTCATGTTGCGCAACATTTTGATAGGCTATGCAATTGTGTGAGAAAACAGAGTGATGGCCTCTACTTAAAAGAGGAGGATCCCATCAGCTTTCTGTATGCTAGGCCTATAGACTCGCTTACTATATTTATTTCTCACACAGAATAGAATAGGTTGACTTTTGTACTATGGGGGATAGTAGATTGACATAGGCTCGTGCTTTTGCTGTTCGTTATGCCTACTACTCTTGTCGCATCATGCAGTCTTACAATGTATTAAAAATCTAAACATATAGCCCAACGTTTGTAGAACAACTAAAGTTACATTTAATAACTCTAAATTAAGCATGTAGGAATAACTATTGCTTTGTTAACTGCTCAACACAGAATAACTGCATGTGCGCACTCCCTCAAATTGTTTGGAGAAAATATTTATATTTTATTCAGCTTTGTTCAATTGTATTCTTCATACTATAAAATAATGCCACAGAATTCTAAGCAAATCTAGTTGCTAAATTAACTAGTGTAGTCCACAGCTATTTGGCAAAGCCAGTTCAAGGCCTAACATAAGGACAACTCAGTGTGCTATTCTGTTCTTCTGAAATAGACTACATTTTCTTCATATCATGCTTCTTTAGACCTGTCTAAAATAAATAATATATTTATTGTGATGGTGTATGCTATATTACATGAATTTATTAGACTTTTTGTAATATAGATGTTCCAAAGGTCTGCATTGGTGGCTTGTAGGCTGTGGGTGGAAGCCAGGAGATGCCAAATGTGTTTAATTAATGGTCAATTACCATGAGACCGACCAGTTACTTGCTTGACAATCACTGGTTGACGAAATTTCGTGACCGCCACAGCCCTAGTAACGTAACAAAATGTGGGAAAAGTTAAGGGGTCTGAGTACTTTCTGAATGCGCTATGTATTGCATTAGAATCTTACACCATTTATTTAACTTTTTATTTAACCATCACACTCAATGACTACATAACTTTTTATCTCTGCCTCTGTTGCTTATGAGTGCTAGATGTAGGCTAATACATTTGACCTGCACTGTATTTAGCCCCTTCATGTGTTTACTCATTGAATTTGGTGTCAACCGTAACAGTTAGTCCCATTTAGAAAGTACACTCAACACATTGTCACATTGGGAACGAGGCTATTTCTCAATTATGACATGTTTACATAAGACAGTTTAAGCACAGTCATGAACATATTTCCCGCTATCTGACTGTGATTATAGAGCAGAAAGTTCTCATTGTTGATCTTTTCCTTATTCAGTGACAGGAGGAAATGTGAAACTACAAGTATCAGTGTCACATGTAAATCCACTCCCTAATCTCTAGGCTCTGCACAGTTTGTCAGCAGTCATTGAAGCCGAGCCAACACATTGCTTCACTTGGCATTTTTTCTGTTTTTGATCATAGTAGCATTTATGCACTTGTCTTTTCTGAAAGACACCTAGGCTCTGTGGGTAGGAAGGGAAAGGTTACACAATGTTTTACCTGACCGACACATTCATACATTAAGGGCTTCTGTTTCTTTTGTTTGGTCCCTGCTCTGTTATTTCTGTTTATCAGACACACAAATCTCTGCAGTGTTTTGGCACATGTTTTAGTAAATTATTAACCTCTGATGTACTATGAGAATACTTTTTAAATCATTTCTGCCAGGTATAATAACCACAACCCATAAAGCAGCAACCCTTTCAAAATAACTACTACGTAGTAGTCTGCTTAATCAGTCTAGTTTTTTTCTATCTGTCTTGTGAACCTGTGTCCTTTCCTCTAGTCTATGGTGTCACCAGGTTACTACTTACTGAGCGTGGAAGCAGCCAGGCACTGTTTGCAATGCTGTGACTTCCCCAGATTCCCATAGCGTGCTAAAGGCTTGTACCAAAGTTCCTCTTTACAATACGTGTGTGACTAAGATCAATAAACATTCCCCCCTCGCTGTGTCTGCTCCTAAAGAGGAGGTTATGCAAGGCCTGGCTTACGTGCCTTAGTGCCCTTCTGTTCTCTGTCTCCTCTCCCTCCCTCTCTCCTGCTCAGCACAGGACCCCCCCACACAGGAAGCCATGTTGTCCCAGTGGCAGTGCGCTTGGAAGGGGCCAGGCCATATCAATTGTGGAAGCACTGTTTACCTTTTGGATTTTTTATTTTAATCTCCAGATTCTTGGGCCAACAGCCAAGGGAGCTAATGCACAAATTGCATGAGACCAAAGTGCTGAGTGGCAAGGGTTGGGCTGACCCTTTCACACGCAATGCCATGCCCCTAACCAGCCCCTTAGCAGGGGGCCATAGAACGAAAGGGAGGTGGGGTTACGGACTACTTATACAAGATCATGGGCTATACAAATGATTTCTAATTATCTGACATTAATCTTGCTGGGAGATTTAGGATGGGAATGTAGGAATGAAATGAAGGATGCATAGTCCTCTGCAAATCGAGTGGATTATATTGGATCCAAACAGACCTTGTTAAGAGTATAATTGGGGGGGGGGAAATGGCTTTTTAATTTAGTTTTTGCATATAAAAATGTTCCTATACATGCTATCAGCTTAGTCCTTTGTTTTTCCTGTGTCCCTGGTACATACATTAACTGTACAGTAAAGCTCTTCCTTCCTGTTCTTGATTGGGGCGGCAGGTAGCCTATTGGTTAGAGCGTTGGGCCAGTAACCAAAAGGTTGCAAGATTGAATCCCCGAGCTGACAAGGTAAAAATCTGTCGTTCTGCCCCTGAACAAGGCAGTTAACCCACTGTTCCTAGGCCGTCATTGAAAATAAGAATTTGTTCTTAACTGACTTGCCTAGTTAAATACAAAAATTGGACTGTGTCACACACACACACAGAGGGAGTTGTTGCGACTGACATTGTTTTCCTTTTGTCAGTCTTCTTACCTTGCATGTGAACACATTTCCCTCCACACAACACAGCAACATGTTGACAAGCCTCACACGCTGTCACAGCATGCTGTCACTCACTCCAGTTTAGCTCCTGTGTGTTTATCTCACCGGTGTCATAGTGATTCATTTTTCTGTAAGAGTATTTGCCAACATTTGCTTGTAATGTGTGTAACTTAAATATGGGTCATGTTTAATCATTCTTTGAAATGTAGTTCACCGTGTAGTTTCAGTCAATAATTTTTCACATGGCTCAAGTTCATGTTTTGTTCAAATATCTCAGCCTTTATTGAACCTAATATTCTTACACCTCTCCACATTTTCACATCAATTCTATCAGACACTAGTACTAACTTGGTGTTCATTATTCTCTGCTTGACTTGGAGCGTTGCCCAGTGCATTCAGGCATCTGATTCACTGAGATTTACAATAGACCTGTAGGTAATTATACTGTAGGTAATTATACATCATTGTAAAATGTTTGCCTATGTTGAAAAGCTAATGCACACATATGAACAGATTTTTTTTTTAAGCAGTCCCTCACTCCCCTCCATTGTCAAACACATTGATATAGTAGCAGGTCTCAAATCAGTCGGTGTGATCGGGTGACAACGCCATTGTGACAACAGTAGCGTGTACGTGACTTGACTGAGAGTCTTGGTGTGTATCTTGCGTGATAGCCTAAAGTACCTAGCTGTCAGAGTGACACTTGCGTGCGGCTGTGCCTCTCTCTCTTTCTCTCTCTCTCTCTAGGTTAGCGTGAGACCTCATCACGGTGAGGGTTGAACACCCGGTTTTTCCAGTTATTTTTTGTTCCAGTTGGTTCTTTTTGATTTGTTAGTGCGCCATGCATGTATCTAAACGTTGTGTGTTGATAGAAAACTACTAGCCTGTGTTATTAATGTGCTATTGATGTTGCTTGTTATATAACTGTAGCTCCTGATACAGCCATAGGATAAGATCAGTATTGAGGACGCCATAAAGAGCAGACTGGAGTCCTGACAGAGATTAATGGTCTCCAGTCTGAAATATTACCCTCTTTGGATTTTGGGCTTGTGCACCATAATTGCTAGTCAGGCTATAGGGGTGGCAGGTAGCCTGGTGGTTAGAGTGTTGGGCCAGTAACCGAAAGGTTGCTACATTGAATCTCTGAGCTGACAAGGTAAACATCTGGCGTTCTGCCCCTGAACAAGGCAGTTAACCCACTGTTCCTAGGCCGTCATTGTAAATAAGAATTTGTTCTTAACTAACTTGCCTAGTTAAATAAAGGTTAGATAAATATATGTACTGTAAAATGAAATCGGAATAAATCGTCCTTCTAATGTCTTGATTTATGTTCTTCAGGTCCTCCAGCATCATCTAGTAACCGAGGGCCAAACCAGGCCACGCCGAAGAAGAACGGAGTGAAGAACGGAGGAGGTGGAGGGCAGATGAGGCTCAGGGACGACGAGTGTTTTGGTGCTGACATGGACGAGGGTATGGACACAGACTTTGACTTTGAGGCGAACCTGGCACTGTTCGACAAGGCAGCCGTGTTCTCGCAGATTGATGGCACAGATTGCAATGGGGCACGTTCCCGTGGTACGCCCGGTGGCGAACGCGGTACACCCACACGTTACCGTCACGACGAGAACATCCTGGAGGTCAAACCAGTCGTCTACCGGCAGATCACGGTCCCACAACACGGGGGCAAGGAGTACTGCACTGGTAAGAGAGAGAGAGAACACAACACCCTCTATTGGATTCATTCAGAGAGAGAGAGAGAGAGAGAGAGAGAGCACCCTCCTCCATTCACATATATATCACACATCCACTTACCTGCTGCCCTGAGGGTTAGACAGATAGAGCACTCTCCATTCACATCTGTCATCGCACATTCACTTCCAGAGGCCTGCCTGCCAGTGCCCTTAGGCCCTGAGTGTCTCTCACCTCAGCCACTGGATCTATTGAGGCTACAGTAGACCCATTGGTTTGGCTAAGCGAGCCAGACTAGTGGAGAGACAGGACATTGTGTACAGCTCTAAAATAGGCCTTAAACCAACAAGCAAGAAAAAAGAAAAAAAACAGTAAGAGGACGCAACTGTGAGGAATTACAACAGTGTCGGTATTCTCAGTGAAGCCCATCAGGCTGGAGATGTGATGGGGGAGAGATATAGGTTCCGGTCACAGCCCAGCCCGTGTGCAGCGTGCGGTGAAGAGGCTGAGCCTCTCCCTCTCAGTAATCACTGCTGGCTTCTCCCTAAGGAGTGACACACCCACCGTACACACACACACAGCTCTAATGAGCTATTCTTCTCTGTCCATACAGACTCTTGTTTGTTTTTCTCTCCTTTAAGATACTCAAATGTTTTTCATGTAGCTCAAAGATGGGAAAACCTCTGTAGATTGGTGACCCATTCAACCAGAGAATGGGGAATTACCATTAAAAATATATATTTTTTGACTCTCTGTATCTGGTGAAAATTAAAAGAATTGATGACCGACACAAGTTCTACCCTCAGGATGTTTTCTGTTGCATGCGTGTCTTGCGGACCGGTGATAATGAGTGTAGTGTTTCCTTTGGAAATGAGTTGAATTCCCCCTCCATGTCAGTGTTGACTTTAGACAGGAATAGTGTAAGTTCTCAGAGTGACAGTGTGGGTCTAATGTAGGCCTACCTCTTGTGCTTCTGTGACGCAACACTGAAACGCTTTGCTGGGTGTGGGTTTGACTGTCTCCTATTGGCCAGAGAGGGCCACCGCCCACTTCCGCAATGTGCTGGGCTGGCTGGGATCCAACTCTGGTTACTCTTTTGATTGAGGCAGCAGGTGACTTTTGAGCTTTGAGCTCACTGCCCCACCACACCATGCAGTCCCAGTCCGTCTCTGGGAAGAGGAGCCGCTCTCCCACACCTCAACAACACTCTTTATAAGTGTGTTACATAATTGGTTTCATACAGGAGATAAGTGAATGGCACACTATGCTAGGCCCCTGGCCTGGATTCCAAGGTGTGACAAGAAGAGCAACACCTATCACTCTGGCTCTGCTGGACCAATCACTACTCTGTAGGGATAGGGGATCAGTACCAGTCAAATCTGGTTTCTGGTGTTGGCATAAAGTGATATAGGTCTAAGTGGAACACAAGAACACACACGCTCACACACACACACACGCGCACACACACACACACATGCTCGCTCTCTCATTAGGGAAAAAGGATAGTGATGCCAATACCATCGTTATTAGTCATAGAATGCATTCTCTGCACCCATGGAGATAGGAGTGTTGTGCTTCTGTTGCCAGCTGACTAAATACTCCCAAAGATACTACACTGATACACCTCGCTGGATAACTTAAATCACTACATGAAATGACTCACTACATGAATGTGAGCCCTAGCCTCAAATAGCCCGCTACACTACAGTACATACTGTACCGACATACAGGTATGTGAAATTTGCAACAGTTCTTAGAAAGGGTTATGACATTGGCACTTTTTTCTAAGTAGCCTAACATGGCCGCCAGCCAGCGTTATCATGGCGGCAGCAGTGCGGTGACTATGATGACAATGCGGGCCAGGCGGCCATTAAAAGCCTTGCCCCTGGTGCTGAGAACTGGGAGCTGAATGTGGACGCTTTTCTCTTTTTACCGAACGGGCTGGGCAGGTCTGCTACCTCTGCCTGAATGCTGTCATGCTAAGCCCCATCCTCTGTACCTTGTAATTATCAGACCGCTCTGAGCTTTACATAAACAGCACCTCTCATAGTCACACACAGATTACCACTCAAATGGCACCCCATTCCCTATATAGTGCACTACTTTTGCTACGGGCGCATAGTGAATAGGGTGCCACTTGGGATGCAACCACACTACATGTGGAACAAACCCTTACCCTACTCCAGGCTGCTCTCACCTGAATCCATTCCTATCCACTGTAAACATTTAAATCAACAACATGAGACAACAGAAAAGAGGCTAGAAAAACAAATATTTGGCGTTGTGATAACATATTGTCTGTCTGCACGTAGACAAGTCTGTAAGGGCTATTATGTGGTGCATCATTGGCCTTATTATTCCGTTTCGGTGGAAAAGGCACAGGTCTACTCTCCTTTGCTAATTCCTATGTGTGTTAAACCACTCCTCATCTACACGTTGGCACCTTACTTGGGGAGAACGGGCACGTGGTAATGGCTGGAATGGAAAAAGTGGAAAGTTATCAACAACATCGAACACATTCTGTTTGCTCCATTCCAGCCATTATTATGAGCCTTCCTCCCCTCAGCAGCATCCACTGCTACACATGTACTCAAATCTATTCACTGTAAACACACTAAAGCCACAGAACAAATCAAATTACTGCCCTGTAAACTACCTTTGATGGAGAGAGTGACAGGAGAGGGAGCGAGAGCTGAGGACAAGTGTTATTCACAACTATTGATTCCCCTGGTCCGGTGGCATGAGAGCAAATGGAACTTTTATTTACATTTTTGTACCCCCTTTTTCTCCCCAATTTCAATCTTGTCTCATCGCTGCAACTCCCCAACGGGCTCGGGAGAGGCGAAGGTCGAGTCGTGCGTCCTCCGAAACATGACCCGCCAAATCGCTCAACTTAACTTTATTTTACTGCCGCTGCGTGCTCCTGGCTACCCAGTTGAGCAGGTTGAGCATTGTGCGTGTTTGTGTGTGAGAGAGTACACAGGATCGGGGTGGGGGGCTGTAGCAGGGGAATTCCTTACAAACACACCTAGCTGGGGGGATGGTCAAAAAGCAATTAGATCATAGTGCAACTCCTACCTCTCCCTTTCCTCAGTCTGCAGGTTGCATGACAAGGAGCAGTTAACTTTGCTGTGTGCTTATCGTTCACGTGATTGTCCGAGGAACGGTGCAGCAGAGTAGACTGGGTTTGTCTCCCACAAAACTGTAACATATTACCTGTCCTTGTACTGGAACAGTGGGAGGGATGTGGAGATACGGAGAGGGAAGAGATAAGGTTAATTTCACCCAGGCACGACATCCGTCTATCTGCTGTTTGCAGGTGTGTGTTTACTTGCATGTCACACTGCGTGTGTTCTGCCTTGAGTGATATGCCTGTGTGTTTCTGATAGCTGCATGCGTGCCTGCATGCACATAATACATGAGGAGGGAGGCCATGCTGAGCACTCAAATGCCAGGCCAGCGCTTTGGAACAGGCTGTTAAGGTCTTACCTGCTTCACTATCAAAGGGATATTGAGCCGCGCAGCCCCTCCAGCTAGTCTTTGATTGCTCTCTAGTCTAATGTGCCATGGGCTAAAGGTAGAGATTAGCACAGTGCTCTTTAAAGGGTTCCGTGAGCATCTACCAGAACAATGACATGGTTGTGGCAGTACCTAGGAACCATTTTCCCTGGGCTGGTCTTTCCTAGATATCCTCTACTGTGTTGACACACAGACCTGAGGAGTAGAGAGATAGATATACAGTTGAAGTCGGAAGTTTACATACACTTAGATTGGAGTCATTAAGACTTGCTTTTCAACCACTCCACAAATTTATTGTAAACAAACTGGAGTTTTTGCAAGCCGGTTAGGACATCTACTTTGTGCATGACACAAGTAATTTTTCCAACAATTGCTTACAGACAGATTATTTCACTTATAATTCCCTGTATCACAATTCCAGTGGGTCAGAAGTTTACATACACTAAGTTGATTGTGCCTTTAAACAGCTTGGAAAATTCCAGAAAATTATGTCACGGCGTTAGAAGTTTCTAACTGGCTAATTGACATAATTTGAGTCAGTTGGAGGTGTACCTGTGGATGTATTTCAAGGCCTACCTTCAAACTCAGTGCCTCTTTGCTTGACATCATGGGAAAATCAAAAGAAATCAGCCCAATACCTCACATTTTTTGTAAACCTCCACACGTCTGGTTCATCCTTAGGAGCAATTTCAACACGCCTGAAGGTACCACGTTCATCTGTACAAACAATAGTACGCAAGTATAAACACCATGGGACCACACAGCCATCATACCGCTCAGGAAGGAGACGAGTTCTGTCTCCTAGAGATGAACGTACTTTGGTGGGAAAGTACAAATCAATCCCAGAACAACAGCAAAGGACGTTGTGAAGATGCTGGAGGAAACAGGTACAAAAGTATCTATTTCCACAGTAAAACGAGTCCTATATTGACATAACCTGAAAGGCTGCTCAGCAAGGAAGAATCCACGGCTCCAAAACTGCCATAAAAATACCAGACTACGGTTTGCAACTGCACATGGGGACAAAGATAGTACCTTTTGGAGAAATGTCCTCTGGTCTGATGAAACAAAAATACAACTGTTTGGCCATAATGACCATCATGTTTGGAGGAAAAAGGGGGATGCTTACAAGCTGAAGAACACCATCCCAACCGTGAAGCACAGGGGTGGGAGCATCATGTTGTGCGGGTGCTTTGCTGCAGGAGGGACTGGTGCACTTCACAAAATAGATGGCATCATGATGAAGGAAATTATGTTGATATATTGAAGCAACATCTCAAGACATCAGTCAGGAAGTTAAAGCTTGGTCGCAAATGGGTCTTCCAAATGGACAATGACCCCACGCATACTTCCAAAGTTGTGGCAAAATGGCTTAAGGACAACCGTCAAGGTATTGGAGTGGTCATCACAAAGCCCTGACCTCAATCCTATAGAACATTTGTGGGCAGAACTGAAAAAGCATGTGTGAGCAAGGAGGCCTACAAACCTGACTCAGTTACACCAGCTCTGTCAGGAGGAATGGGCCAAAATTCACCCAACTTATTGTTGGAAGGCTACCTGAAACGTTTGACCCAAGTTAAACAATTTAAAAGGCAATGCTACCAAATACTAATTGAGTGTATGTACACTTCTGACCCACTGGGAATGTGATGAAAGAAATAAAAGCTGAAATTAATCATTCTCTCTACTATTATTCTGACATTTCACATTCTTAATATAAAGTGGTGATCCTAACTGACCTAAGACAGTGTTTTTACTGGGATTAAATGTCAGGAATTGTGAGAAACTGAGTTAAAATATATTTGGCTAAGTTGTATGTAAACTGACTTTTTCCACATTTTGTTACGTTACAGCCTTATTCTAAAACGGATCAAATATATTTTTTCTCTCATCAGTCTACACACAATACCCCACAATGACAAAGCAAAAACAGGTTTTTAGAAATGTTTGCTAATTCATAGTTTTGATATCTCCACTATTATTCTACAATGTAGAAAATAGTACAAATAAAGAAAAACCTTGAATGAGTGTGTGTGTGTGGGTGGTCCTGGAACTGAGTATTCACTCAAGAAGTCAAGCTGCAACACTCCCACATACACTAGCCATCTTCATTGGCACATGGGTGTACCAACAAGTACACCTTTAACCACCTGTTTTCAAGTTTCCCCTTTGTCATGGTACCCTTATGTTTTGGTGGAGTCCTCTGTGAGGTGTGGCGGTAGTGTGTGTGAGATCGGGGGGCTGCCGCCGTTGTCTTTCTCAGCCAAAAGCTTTGGTTATGGGGATGCTGAGGGAGCTCAGCAGGGATGAGCTGGAGCGTGTGAACCCAGCCCCTCCAGAAGACCGCAGGGGATAGCTAGGAGAGGCAGTTCAGTTTGCATCCTCATGTTTGGCAGCCCTTTACAAAATATGACACTCTCTTTGTTGCGGCGGACAACAGTGACAAATGAGAGAGGGAGGGGGGAATCTTCCCTCCGTGATTGGAAAGAGATCAGGTCAAGGGAAGAGGCTTTCCCAAGGGAACTGGCTCCTCGCGTGAGGGGATGTTCTGCTTATTCAAAAACTTCTACTCGTTGAGTTCCTGTGTGTGTGTGTATATACGTGTGTCCTCATCATGAAAGTTCATGCTGTTGGTGAATTAGGCCATGTAGTTCCTTTTTGATAATGTCTAGTCACACTGCGTTTCAGTTCTATTTTTAGTACCATTTCCATATATTTTTTGGGAAAATCTGGAACTTTTTTAAAACGTCCAATCTCTCTCTTTTCATAGCTACATATATTATAATCTAGCACAATAACAACTAATACATGTTTATTTTCCCCTGTTGTCTCTCTCGCTCCTCTGACTGTAGACTCTGGCCTGGTTGTCCCCAGTGTGTCCTACGAGCTTCACAAGTGTCTTCTGGCCTCAGCGGAGCGGCATGGCCTGTCTCTGGAGCGGAGGCTGGAGATGACTGGTGTGTGTGCCAGCCAGATGGCCCTCACTCTACTAGGGGGCCCCAACCGGTGAGTGGCTGGGTGGGCGTCCTCTACTGTGGTAACATCACATCACATGCAACAGGCTTTATTGATACCAGAGTTGTGTTCAATGGGCACAAAACTAAAGAAAAAGGTTTGAAATGGGGAGGTACTACAATATCTGAACTTGCCCGATAAGAAGTGTTCGTTTTTGTTTTCAGTTCCAAGGCGTTTTGCTACGGTGTGCCCTAATGAACACAACCCAGGGTTATACGAACATGCCTTTGTCCTCCTATTTTTGTCAATTTTTCATAGTTTCTTGTATTGTTGCCGTGGTGATATACTGTAGTAAGGTGTTTTAAACAGGCAATTACCTCCCTGTAAGGCACTGATCAATTAAACTCTGGATTCCGGATGCTATGTATTGGCCGATGAGAGGTTTTGAAGCCACCGGTCGGACATATTGGCTGTCCTCAGAAGAAGCAATCCTCCATAGTGGATTTTATTTTTTATTTTTTTCAAAAGCTTGAATAAGTCGCTAGTGGTCATCCAATGTGATGCAATCATATCAATATTGCACCTTTAGCCTGCCTGAAGGAGAAAAGGGAAAATGATAGAGCCCGGGCCAAGACTAGAGTAAACCTCGGATTTGCGTTCACTTAGTGGAGAGAACAATGAGAGTTGAAGCGGTTCAAAACTGACAGTTTGCATTTTTTTCTGCTGAAAATGTAAGACATTGCTAGGTAGAAAATACATCTTTCTAGATATAAAGTGAAATTATGGTTTTGATATTTAGTTGTAAATATGTATGCAAGTGTTTATTTTGGTTTGCTTGTTTTGATTGTTGTCAAGCCACACATCCAATAGTTTGTATTAGCTTGTGCAGCTTATTTGCTGACCTTGACATTTTCTTTTTTTAATTTGAATATAACATTTAGCTTCACTAGTTAGTCCTAACTAGCTACCTAATTTATGTGTATAACGTCACTTGACCTTGTGTTATATTTCTGTGGTCTGAAAGTCACGCTGTGATATTAGCTAGCTAGCTATTTCACACACTACTCTACTGGCACGGAGTAGCCATGATCATAAAGTTAATTTCAGATACACAAGTTGAGACACAATGCAACGGTTTGTTTGATCTGAAGGGTCTAGTTTTAGAACCTGTCATGTCGTCGGCTGGATTTTCCAAGATTCACTGACGAAACGGTGTCAACTGCACGTCTCTTCTTCTTGATCTGAATGCCCTGTCTTTAGTCAGCTGTTGTACAACACAACAATCTAAAACTAGCTAGTTTTGTCTCCTGTTGGCTGTTGTATCTGAACTGGACTTCATTGCTTGACGTCAAAGCTCTCAAAAATATCTTTGAACCTGAAATATAATTTTTAAGTCATGAAAGGAATAAATCGACATCAACACCTAGCAAGCCTGTTTCCAGCCCCACCATTGTTGAGTATTGGAGCAGAATCAGATCGGTAAGCATAGACTTTAGCTAAATATTTTTGACCATGTCTGTTCCATCATTTTGTTTCCCCTAGCTAGCTAAGAACAGTAATAACAAAGTAACATATTTTAATGCTATGCATCTATCTAGCTAAGCTGTTTAGGAAAATGAACTGCACCGGATTTACTTTGATTATTGATGAAATTATAGTCCAACATTATCCTACTACATAGAGATGTTACTATGTTATTCCCCGTTTGAGCTGTCTGGCTGAGATGTAAACAGACAGCCCAAAATATACACATGTATTGAGTGTAAGACTGTAACATGACATTACATGAAATGACTGGAAACATTAAGTCCTCATTCTGTCTAATAGCCTACTTCTCCCATTAATGTATTTACTCTGAATATCTAAGACTGATGGTTATCAAAGGCAATTATTTCATAGTTGTGAAATGGTCAAATCATATTCCAAATTGGGATTGATAGACAACCAATAAAAAATTTCCTATCTAGGTCAGGGTTGGGCAACTCCAGTCCTCGGGGTCTTGATTGGTGACACACTTTTGCCCCAACCCCAGCTGACTCAACTGATTCCAATAATCAACTAATCATGGTCCTTATTTTAGAATACAATTTGTTGAATCAGGTGTGATTATTATAGGGCTGGAGGAAAGTGTGAAACCAAACAGGCCCCCGAGGATGGGAGTTGCCATCTTACCTAATTTCTACCAATCACATGTGCAACTAGAGGCGCAAAACTCAAAATCACCATTTACTCCAGACACCAAGACGCATACAAAGCTCTTCCTCGCCTTCCATTTGTCAAATCTGATCATAACTCTATCCTCCTGATTCCTGCTGACATGCAAGAACTCAAACACGAAGTACCAGTGCATAGAGGCCACTCAGTACAAAAGTGCACAGATGAAGCGGATGCTAAGCTACAGGACTGTTTCGCCAGCACTTTGGACTGGAATAGGTTCCGGGACTCATCCGATGACATTGAGGAGTTTACCACATCAGTCACCGGCTTCATTAAGTGCATTGATGATGACGTCCCCACAGTGACTGTACGTACATATCCCAGCTAGAAGCCAAGGATTACAGGCAACATCCGCACTGAGCTAAAGGCTAGAGCTGCCGCTTTCCAGGAGCGGTACACTAACCCTGAAGTTTATAAGAAATCCCTCTACGCCCTCTGGCGAATCATCAAACAGGCAAATTGTCAATACAGGACGAATATCGAATCCTACTACAACGGCTCTGACGCTCGTTGGATGTGGCAGGTCTTGCAAAAAATATTTTAAGCAGGAAGCAGGAGGATATAGTTATGGTCTGATTTGCTGAAGGGAGGGCGAGGGAGGGCATTGTATGTGTTTTTGTGTGTGGAGTAAAGATGATCTAGAGTTTTGTAGCCTGTAGTTGCACTCTACAGTTATGTACTGATGGTAATGAAAATCCATAGACAAAATACTCACCAAATATTATTCTATCATTCAGCTAAAGGAGATCCTACAATAACAAGTCTTGAAGGTGGAGTGTCTACACATTGAAAACTGCACAGGACTACAGCCCAGAACTTCAGAGAGCAGTGTTGAGAACACTGGGCTCTTGATTGGGGCTACCAAGGGGAATGATACTGAGATCAGATGATCCAAGACTCCCTGAAGTGCCACCACCAACAACAGATGACCTGCTACAACTTCGAGGAGACGTCGACATGCAACACAGGATGCAGTTAGCACAGCTTTGAGCAGGGAAGGACCTGAGCTATCCGTTTTGTCAGAATTGGTCATTCCCGGGAAGTATGAAAACCTATGGAGTACTCAGAAATGTTGTTGAAAGAGTTGGGCCTACAACCAAACATATATAAATAAGGGATGTTTGTGTGGGCAACAATAAACTTGTGTGAGAAACAATATTTGTGCATTCTTTATCTAGCAAATTGGCATCATTATTGTATTTTTGGAATGGTTTTAGAATTATTTACTTAACTTCTGTTTTCCTGGATATTCAAAAGTGTGGGGTCACTTAGAAATGTCCTTGTTTTTGAAAGAAAAGCAAAAAATGTTGTCCATTAAAATAACATCAAGTTGATCAGAAATACAGTGTAGACATTGTTAATGTTGTAAATTACTATTGTAGCTGGAAACGGCAGATTTTTTATGGAATACTACATTGGCCTACAGAGGCCCATTATCAGCAACCATCACTCCTGTGTTCTAATGGCACGTTGTGTTAGCTAATCCAAGTTTATAATTTTAAAAGGCTAATTAATCATTAGAAAACCCTTTTGCAATTATGTTAGCACAGCTGAAAACTGTTGTTCTGATTAAAGAAGCAATAAAACTGCCCGCCTTTAGACTAGTTGAGTTCCCTAGAGCAAAAATAGTACCCTCAAAACACCAGGCTCAACGTCAACAGTGAAGTGGCGACTCGGGGATGCTGGCCTTCTAGGCAGAGTTGCAAAGACATTAACATTTTTAAAAATTTACAATGGTTGGGGAGCATCAAAATGGAAGCGCGGTGGCTTCAAAACAGCGCCCCCCTGTTTGTCATCTAGTGTATTTAAAAATCATTCTCCCTGTTAAGTCAAGAATGTCTGACAGGCTGTGAATCTTCCAATTTCCCCTCTGCTTTAGGCTTTTGTCTTTGTGCGTGTGAAGGAGTCAATGCAGACGCCATATTTATGATGAATAGACAGTGGCTTTAGCAGTTAATCATGACAGAAAAGCCAATACTTTGCATGGAAAAGTGTAGCAGCCTATTGAACGTGTGAGGTGTTTATGATCGACATAGGACACAATGCGCCACTGACCTTGATTACAATGATTGCAGATAAAGGCTTCCTCTGGTTTTTATGCTGTAGTTGAAGAGTTGTGTTTTTATAAGAAAGGGAAACCCTTGCACAACAACCAGGGTATTAACCATGCAGTCCTGAGGTGATGATAATGCTCCTTTGTTTGCTGTGTGTGGAAACTGCAGATCATGATGTTCAGATCAGTCATGATTGTATTCTGCACAATTAATTATCTCAATGAGGACAATAAAGTGTGTCTAATCCACCAGTAATTGCCTATCCCAGGCCTTGGCTTGTACAATTTGTATTAAGAATAAAAGAATATAAGATAAATCAAATTAAGACAACAAACAAATCACATATGTCTCTTGGATGTCCCTAGGCTGACACCTAAGAATAATCACCAGCGTCCCACGGTGGCCCTGCTGTGTGGCCCCCATGTCCAGGGGGCCCAGGGCATCAGCTGTGGACGGCACCTGGCCAACCACGAGGTGGAGGTCATCCTTTTCCTTCCCAACTTCGTCAAGATGCAGGAGTCCATCACCAACGAGCTCGCCCTCTACAGCAAGACCAGCGGCAAGCAGGTGGCCAGCATCAAAGGTACCGACTTATCCTGACTAACAGATTTGTTCTCTGTCCACAGATATTATCAGCTTTTGAAATCATTAGATGTGATGAGACTGTAGATGGAAAGGTAAATGGACTGTAGATTGTGAAGATGGTGAATCCACTTCCTTGTAGTGTGTTCTTTTGTTAGCATGAGCTGTATAAAAAGACCATTGTTTTCTAATCTAGAGGAGACACTTCCCTCTTGTATACTGAACAAATATATAAATACAACATGCAACAATTTAAAAGATTTTTCAGTTTATATAAATCAATCAGTTCATTGAAATAACTTCATTAGGCCCTAATCTATGGATTTCATATGACTGGTCCGGAGCATCCCAAACATGGGTGACCTGTCTGAGTATGCAGGCCATGGAAGAAGTGGGGCATTTTCAGCTTCCAGGAATTGTGTACAGATCCTTGGGACATGGGACTGTGCATTATCATGCTGAAACATGAGGTGATGGCGGTGGATGAATGGCACGACAATGGGACTCAGTATCTTGTCACGGTAACTCTGGGCATTCCAATTGCCATCGATAAAATGCTGTTGTGTTCGTTGTCCGTAGCTTATGTCTGCCCATATCATAAGCCCACCGCCACCATGAAGCATTCTGTTTACAACGTTGACATCAGCAAACAACTCGTCCACATGCCAGATTCACTAAAACATATTTGAGGCAGTTTATAGTAGAGAGATTAACATTACATTCTCTGTTAACAGCTCTGGTGGACATTCCTGCAGTGAGCATGCCAATAGCACATTCCCTCAACTTGACGTCTGTGGCATTGTGTTGTGTGACAACATTTTAGTGGCCTTTTATTGTCCCCAGCACAAGGTGCAGCTGTGTAATGATCATGCTGTTTAATAAGCTTCTTGATATGCCACACCTGTCAGGTGGATGGATTTTCTTGGCAAAGGAGAAATGCAATCTAACGGGGATGTAAACAAATGTGTGCTCAAAATTTGAGATAAATAAGCTTTTTGTGCATATGGAACATTTCTGGAATCTTTTTTCAGCTCATGAAACATGGGACCAACACTTTACATGTTGCATTTATATTTCCATTCACAATAGTTAGACACATAAGGCAAAGTTAGCTAGACACTAAAATCTGTGCTGCTTGTCTGCTTTTAACAGCGGTACGCTGAAACGATGTTGCCCTCTGCTGGAGGTCTAGCTACTCAGAAGCTTTCAGTTCAAACCCTGATCTCTGTCCCTCTCTCTCCTCCCAGACCTGCCGGTCAGCCCAGTGGACCTGGTCATCAACTGTCTGGACTGCCATGAGAACGGCGTCCTGAGGGACCAGGCCTGGCACCTAGCGGCTGCGGACTGGGCCAACCAGAACAGGGCTCCGGTGCTCAGCATTGACCCTCCAGTGAGTGGCCAGAAGCAGGCCGTGGAGGCCAAGTGGACCCTGTCTTTGGGCCTGCCCCTGCCTCTGGATGGTGGGGAGGCTAGGGTCTACCTGTGTGATATCGGGGTGCCGAAGCAGGTGTTCCAGGAAGTGGGCATCAACTACCATTCACCCTTCGGCTGCAAATTCGTTATTCCTTTACACTCTACATAGCAGGACCTGCTACAACCTACCAGCCCTGGCTGTGCACAGGATTGTGTTGTCATTCTAGTGAAATACAGAAGGCCGCCTTAGAGGGTGATGTGTACAGTTACTGAAAAAAGCTTGTGGGGGGATTTCAGAATTGGCACTTAATTGTATTGCTGGTTGGTATATGTTTTTCCTTTTGCTCCCGGTTGACCCCTGGGAGTGTATTGCGTGCCGTGACGTGCCACGGGAGAAGGGTAAAGCTCCAAGAGGGGGGCTTCCTGTCCCGTTGGGCTTTGTGATAAGGGCTATGTGTGTGTATTGCCCTCTATCAGCTAGTCTGAGTATGTTATGTTTACAGAGAGCTGACTAACCACTAGGAGTCAGTCTCTATCTATGAACCCTGACCGTGTGACCAGCCCTGGGCCTGAGACATACTTCCTGTATCCTACTGTAGATTGTGTGGACTGGAGACCACAGGACCTGGCTGACCCAGTGCCCCACAGCAGAGCTCAATCTCTCTCGCCTCTCTGGGAAAAGCCCTATGATCTGAATTGGAGATATTTATTTGAAATGCCCTTATTCTCACAAAATTCAATTGGTGTGTTTTTCTTAAATGCCACTTTTTGATCAACATCGATTGTAGGGAATTTCAATTGAAATGTGTATTTAGCTAGCACTGGTATCAACTCGGAACAAACACATTGGTTTGTCCTCTCTTCTTTATCTAAGAAGAAAATGTTTAAGAATTTGTCTGTTTTTGATAAATAGGGAAGATGTTTTGGATTTGTTTGAATGCATATATTTTCTAAGCTGCATCTGGGCTATATTTTTAACAACACTGCAATGAAAGATGTAAAGTGGTGCTCAACACTTTTGTTTCAGTGTATTTGTGTTACCATACAAACAAATAGTTTCTGTCTTTTACACTTCTCTAATGAAATCATATCTTTGTTTGACACCTGTCAGATAAGGCCACATACAGTCTTATAATAGTTTACAAGGGTATGCATATGTATCTGTTAAGTAGCTATACACAGTAGAAAGGTACACATGCTCTACCTCTGCTGCCGTGACTGTGTTCTTGCTTCAGGTTTTGTAAACATGTCATTTGCCAAGCAGTACCATTTAGTTTACACTTAGTATTACAGCATTTGTCAAGAAACACAAATGTAAAGTTAGTTTTCCTAGTAGTAGCCATTGTACCTTTTAATTTACTTTCTGATAGGATTGGGTTTGTATTTCATTTGTATAGGCAATATGTCATTTCAATTCCGAACACAAGCCTTGGATGTGCAGCTAAACAGATGGGCCACGGTAGATAAGACTCGGATATAATTTTTTTGCAATCATTTTGAAAGTGTATCTTTAAATGCGCTTGAGCCAGACTCGGATTTGTGTGAGACGTTCGGTGGTTGTGTAAACAGATCTGTAATAACAGACCTGTTTGGTCACGTACTGGCCAGGATGTCTGAGTTATGTTTGCAAACGATTAGCAATTTTTGCAAACACTCAGTGCATTTTAGTATGGTCTTAGTATGGAGTGCAGACATTGTGTTTTAGGGAGCTTTTGTGAATGGGTTAGATTTAGGTTTGGCTATGTTTCTCCAAGGGCATTGAGGCTGACTGCTTTCTTAAACTGTATTTCATTCTTTTTTAAATTCTAAATCCAATTATTGGTGTGTTTGCACATGTTTATTTTCATGGGTAGTCGATGAGGATTGATCTGAATTGATTGGGTTACAACTTTGCAAACATTCATATGACTTGGAAGTACTGTCTTGTGTATCTGCTCTGCTCTACATTTCCAAACGACTAAATCAGACTATTGTTAATAGTGCATACAGCTCATGTTGCTCCATTTCAAGGTCATGTAATACAGTGAATCAATGGCATCTGTTGCCAATTGTGTTCTAGCTGATAGGACTCTTGAGTTTTCATTTGTTTTTGTTTATCTCTGATAAAGTTGCTCAATAATGCTGTGTTGCTCAACAATGTCACTTCTCACCTATTACAAGTGTATGTAGCCTATTTTTGTAAATGTATGCCATCTCACTGCAGGTGCCAACTACAGATACTGCAAGTATCTACATAACATGTTATGATGTGAGAATAGAACAACCCAATGTATCTTTATAAAGCATCCAAAACACGCATTTTAGCCTAGTTGTTGGGCTCCTTGAGGCTGCTGCAGTTGTCAGCCTGTTCCTGCATGTGATGCCAGAGAGTTATGGATGCTGAGGTGAGAAGTCTTACAGGAGATTTTTTGTCACCTAAAAGTGCTGCTTTCAGAAATATTTCCCTCTGGAAATTATGATCTTGCGTTGTGACACTCCAGCCCAGACAGATTTATTTTTAAGTGATTTATGGTCATATTGTTACAAAAGATTTGCCAGAAAAGAGGCCATGTTTTCACACAGCTAATTACAGTCATTTTCTTAAGGACTTACAGTAATTGTTTTTGGGACGTGTCCTCGTGGTAGCTAGCAATGGGATAGTGGCTAATCTCATATGATGTCATGATGGAGGAACTAAACCATTTTTGTTTGATCATATCATTACAGATTTCATCAGTTTTTCTTCTTCTTTTGTTTCCTTAAGTTTATTTTTGGAGGAATTGGTGTGTAAACTGTAATAATAAACGTTCTCCTTTATCATAAAGGAATTTCAGCAAGGCAGATTTAGCATGTTACACCACAAGTATTTGTAACTGTGTGCAGGTCTGGTCCAAGTTGACACTGTTCTGTATACTGAGATCAAGCTTGAGAATTAATGACTGATAAACATTAAATGTGACACTGCATAGAAAATATTCAATTTTTTAAAGGGCTTCATTTTTTCAACACACTTCCATTTCAATTTCTGTTGGCCTGTTTGTTGTAATAAAGACCACTTCATCAGTTTTTATATAGAAAATAGAGGGGGGCAAAATGTGCCACATGCACTACTTTTGTAGGAATTGAATCTTGAGAGCACACTTTTTATTTTATTTGCTATGCCGATCCCACAGACCACAGCTACAATTTTGTTTTGGGGGGAAAAATGTTTGTTATAAGACCATGCGTGGGAGTGTGTATAGTAATTGTTAAAGTTCTCCAAGTCACACTTTTTATGAAGCTGCAGCAAATGTACAGTGTTTTAGTTTATTAAATGGACATGTGGCTACTCTTCATGTTTTGTGTCAGATTTGTGTTCACATATTATTTGTATGGCGGGGTACTGAGGATGCATTTTCACAGGTTGTCCACCAGATGGTTGGTTCTAAGTAGCAACAACCTGAGGAAGCTACAATGTAGCCTGTGCTGTGCTGGGATGATGTCAAAAGTTTGCCTCTGTTTCTCTTTTTACATTTCTAATGGGAAAGCCATACATTTTTAATTATGCTTAGTGCTGGCAGCTTTGAGATTAATGCATGCAAACGTGGTGAAAATCATCAGAATTGATACTGCCTTGGAGAACATTTAACAAGATCAGGCATTTCATTCAAATGGTTAAAAAAAAGAGTTAATGACGTATCAGTAGTGAAGGACCATACCATTAGGTATTCTTCTCTCGATATCTTTTTCCTGCAAACTGTAACTTGGCCGCATTTTGTTAGGGAGATGTTATTTTTTGCTTCCACATCACTGGTTTGACCACAAGGTCGTGCTCACAGCTCACACTTCTTCAGTCAGCTGAAATTCCCTGTGTGTTGCTGCCAATAAATTAGCGCATGCGTATTGCTGCTGGTTGGAAGGAGGAGGAGGACATCCATTTCATTTACGAGGCCTGTGCGAACTCCGCATAGAGCGAGCGTCCAAACGTCAAATTGGGATATTCTTCTTTTTACGGTAGACAAACTGGATGCTCGAAATAACAGACATCATCTTCATGGCCTGCTGCGTTAAGTTGTAAAGACATCTGGTCGACATAAAGCGATATCTTACGGTGAGTTGTTGTACACTCAAGCAGTGTCTCTATCGCCGTGCTGCAGCACACCATCTCAGCACAGGAAAGCTTGAGAATATTTTGAAATATTAGGCGGTTTTGTATTTTTGAACTGAGTTTCTTACCGCCGTTATGGCTACATCTATTAGATGTAATTCCAAGTTGTTTTGAATTGTTCAACGGCTCCACCTATTTAACCGGTGTTATTAGTTAGCTACATTATTAGCTACATAATTATTCCTTCGATCAGTCACATTGACTGACTGATGCCGCGACCAGGAGGGTCAGCCAGTTGATGGAACCAAAGGGTTATTTGACGGGTTGTTTGTGTTGTGGCTGCTGACAGCTCAGCAAAAACGACAACGAAAACAGGAAGTGGGTATGTTATTGTCTGCAAGGAAACATTTGTCACTGCATGCCTGAATTGTATTGTCAATCGCCTGGCCTCGTGCACAGCTCAATGTAGTTACACTGTTGTGAGTGAATATGGTTCTGTGTTCCAAACTAATATCTGTCAATTTGTTCATTGTTGTGATTTAGGTTTATTGAGGATGTTGTGATAGTCAATCATCTGTCAACATGTTTTCTAACATTGTTGTCCCTATCATTACAAATGTTGCAATGTAACCCCATGTTATCGCGTGCTGTGGCATGCATGTCTGAAACCATGTAGCCTCAACTCATTGTTGCCACACTTAGCTACAACCTTGTCTTTGTCATTATGAGCCATAGCGGTAATCAGAAGCTAGAACATTTGGTTATGTCCAGTTGTTTTGGTTGTCTCTTCTGGTATTAGTTAGGCTGTAAGCTTACATGCCATTGGAAGTATAATATTGTGAATGTGACAGCGCACCATAATATTGTTGTACTTGGCATGATGTGCTGTCAGTTAGGTTTTAAGAAACAGGTGTCAAAAGCCTATAATGAATGCAGTGTTAAATATTTTGTTTTACTTTTCAAGGGTCGTGGATGGTAACATGTCACATGAACAATTTTGGCATCATAGAGGAGTAATGAACAAAATCACTTCTCTGCCTAACAAATGCCCCATCTTCACTATCTGGTTATTAAGTGCAAAGTGTAATGTAGCAGATACTGTAGCTTTGGGTTTTCCACTAGAGAACAATCTGTAATCAAGATGGCGGGAGGAGTTGATCCTGGAAACCAGACTGCAACATGTTTGGGCTCTGTATGTTGTCTGAGCTAGGCCTTCTGCTGCCTTGTTGGGTTGTCCACCAGGCACATGGAGGCTGAGTGAGTGGTTGCATCCCAATTAGCCCAAAGTGTGCTCTTGTGCACTCAAGGTAAGTGAGCAAGTATGCACTTAGGGCATAAGGGTAGGCTATAGAATTGGTATGCAGTAATTGAAGACAGGGCTGTTCTCATCTCTATCTGTAAAGGCAAGCAGACCATCTACTGATACCCTGATGAAGGCAGTTGTCAAAAGGCACTGTTTAAGAAGTTTGCAAGCAAACTTCCATTTTGCTACCCAGAGTTGCTGAATAGATAGGTTAGCTGACAACGTCATGACAATGATGTGCACTCTTCCATGGGGCAGAAGTCGGCGTGTTGTGATTCTGGATGGCCAGATTGTCATTCTTGCAAGCAAACTACTATTTGGGAATTGTAAGTGGCTCATTTCATCTTTATTGATACCATGTCTTGTTTTGAGGTGTTTTAACTCATTTTATGTCAGTGCTAATATGGTCGAAATTCACTAGCTAGCTAACCAGCAACTGTAACAATGTATTTTTAGAGACAAGGCTCATGGTGTAATTTTATTTTATAAACCTTGGACACAATATACACGTTGTCCACAATCTAAGCCAACGCTGTCTATTTGTCACACTCCTCGGTTTTGTTCCAAAACAACCAACCTGTCTATCTTTCGCTTTGCTCCAGTATTCATGCACCATGGTTATCTAGTGAGATAAGCGACAGACCCCATCTACTGAGGCAGACCCATGCAGGTACGGAATGCATGACCCCACCAATACACCTTCCTCTGCTCTTTGTTAATAGCTCACACTGCAGTATTGATCGACTGATGGATTGATTGACTGATGGTAGATTGCATTAGCCACTGAGCATGGCAGGCTGAAGAAGATGATGTGTCAGCTGTAGCTCATTTCTGTTCTCCCTTGTCTCTATGAAGTATTTAGTATTTCAGCTTACACACTCAGCAGGAAGGGAGGTGATGGCTGCTCTGTCTGCTGTACACTCATTAGACATCTTAAGCCTGTCCAACAGGCCAAGGACCCTGACCTTTAAACAGTTGCCACCTTCTATTTCTTTCTTTCTCCTCCCAAATGTTTTTTTTTTTTCTCTCTGGAATGCATGTTGGTTTTCATTTGTAGATTTGTGTAGGACTCAATTGAAAATGGCATTAAGATGATCTGGTGGGCACTAGACTAGCGTACCTAGATGTTCCTGTTTTTATTTGCTTTTACCTCCATCATCCTCAGTCAGTTTAAGTTGGCTTGGCGTAGTTGTTTTTAGAGGAGAAATGTAGTTTTGATGTTAATGAGTTGGTTAGTTGTGTGTGTCTGAGCGGTGCCTGTGCGGGTTGTTAGAGGCTGGGAAGGAAAGAAATTGCCGCAACACCCCCGGCTGTCTCGTTCAACAAGGCACTTCAGGGGCATGCATTTGAGTTACATTCTGTTTCTTGAATATCTAGCAGTAAGATGGCGAGAGAAGTAGCCTAGGCCTAGATGGTGTTTGTTGACATGCACTCTGACCCCTGGCTTCTGTATGTGGTGGATCATGCTAGGATCAGTTTAAGTTATCCAATCAGAACGATGTCATACTAACATAACACGTTTTAGTAGCACCACCATAAGTGTACTGCAATGCACTAATTATTTGTGTGGCCGTGTAGCCATTCAGCTTCATATTATTCTATGTCATTAAAACAACCCTGTCACTGTGGTCTCTATGTAACATGGGAGTAGAGGTGGCAGAGAGCCATATTAGCCCTGCTCTCTCTCTTCCTCTGTTGCTCCTATGTCTCCTTCTCTGTCCAGCAGCTGTGGAAGGAAGGAGCAGTGTTGTGTTGGGGCCCACCGGGAGGGCGAGACCCCTCCGGCCCTGCCTACCGCCCAGCAGAATGGGGGCATTGTGGTGGCGGTCTGAGACACAAACACAGTGGGCGAGCATCTCCATCTGGGCAGCGGCTGGCCAGGCAGGCTGCTCCTTGAGAGGTGCATGTATTTCCTGCTACTGGGCCTGCTGGACAGCCACAGGGATCCTCACACTTCTAAGGAGAGCACAGCTGCTGGCCTGACACAAACACACTGATACCCAGTGAGACACTCACTCCTTGCTGAGAATCATTTTACACCAATCTGACCCAAAACCCCAGATTAGAATAACTGCCTAAGGTGCTATTTGTGTGATTGAGTGTTTGCGTTGGTGTGTAAAAGCACACATCTTCTTTACTTCTATAAAAGGTTCTACACAGATTTTGGTAGAGTGTGGTTATCGTTTTAACACACACACAGGTTTACTGACTAAGAATCACATTCACACCACTACTTTCAGTAACTGTTGCCTTCCCAGGTCAACCGCAGTGTGTGTCACCGAGAAGGGTGACATTGTTAACTTGACAAGCCGACAGCAGCGCTCCCTGCCATGTCTGAGACCTGCTGCAACCAAACCTTTTTTATCTCAGTAATCACTCTCAACAGGAAGTGATGCTTTAAAGACAGCACCGAGAGACATTCCACAGCTCAATATAGTAGACACAGATTTATAGGAGAGGTGATTGAAGCTCAGTCACTGAATGCCATCTATCCCTTGTTGCCTTACTCCTATGTTTTCAACCTCTTTTAGAACACCATTGCACAACCCCCTGTTGTGTGAACGGTCAGGTGGCCATGGTTAATTATTCAAATGTTGGGCTTTGGAAGGCATCAGTCAGGGTTTTGTGTTTGTGGGAGCTGATTTGAATTAATGAGCAAAAGATAAATGTTGCGCCGATGGGAACAGAAGGTCACTTCCTCCTCCAGACTGAGCCATGCAGAAGAGCTCACATCAAGACACTGTTACATATTTGACTGGCTGTGGCTGGCTAACCTGACTGGCTGTGGCTGGCTAACCTGACTGGCTGTGGCTGGCTAACCTGACTGGCTGTGGCTGGCTAACCTGACTGGCTGTGGCTGGCTAACCTGACTGGCTGTGGCTGGCTAACCTGACTGGCTGTGGCTGGCTAACCTGACTGGCTGTGGCTGGCTAACCTGACTGGCTGTGGCTGGCTAACCTGACTGGCTGTGGCTGGCTAACCTGACTGGCTGTGGCTGACTAACCTGACTGGCTGTGGCTGACTAACCTGACTGGCTGTGGCTGGCTAACCTGACTGGCTGTGGCTGGCTAACCTGACTGGCTGTTAAATTGATGGTGGATGACGGACTGACCGTTGTTTGGCATCATAGACTCTGATCATGGCATTTGATCTGGGAGCGGGCATGTCATAGAAATGTCATGTCAGTAGCTAGGCCTAGCCTGCACGTCAGCCATATTGAGGGGCTTTGCCTGTTTGGCCTATTTCTGTTGGGGATGAGGTATTAATGTGACCCTCATTGTCTTGTCCACACAGGGCTGAGGTTGTGCTGGCCCTGTGGTCACCTAGTTAGCAGGAAGTGTTGTGAAGAGATGTATGCTGCTTGCCTGTCCTGTATTTTAGCCTGTGGTTTCCCTGCTTTCCCCGCACTTCCCTAGGAGCAGCTCTATTGTAGATGCCTAACTTTGGATTTTGAGACCTCAATGAAAGGGAGCGAAAATTATGTTGGTTGTTATGTAACTGATAGGGCCGTGGGGGGTAGACTCATATAGCCTAACTATACTGTTGTTGTTGAGACTGACCTGTTTGTATGGAACACGGAATAAGTCCTAGATGATACATCTGTCTCAGTGGGGAAGCCATCTACTTTCATCTGCTGTTTGATGGAATTTAGGCCAACTTGTACAAGCTAACTTCAAATAACAACCAGCATCAAAGACAGAGGAATTCTCAACAATGGATCAGTAGACACTTACAAGTGTCTAGATTTATGAACTCTTAACAGTTTTACCTGACACCCTCTTTGAGCTCTTTGATAATTATGCAGGTTATAGGCTAGGTTTACTTCCTGAAAGCAGATTTCAATGATTTTATCAGCTTGCAAGTCACCTCTGAACTTGATGTAGCACGTTTGACTCAGCAGCAGTTCAATCAGGCCAAAGGCAGCCCTCATCCAAGGGCTAGCTGGCCAATCGGGATGTACCAAGACAAGAGCTCAGACATGAGAACGGTTTCTGGAAAACGAGAGGAACTTGCATCAGCTATTGATTGATACTAAAGGATGATGATTGCTCTGGTAGTCTCAGCATGCTTAGTGATGTGCTTGTCTGCAGTATCTATCTTTCAGACTACTCTGCTATGGTGGGGGGCTGGTCATGTTCTTTGTGAAAGCCTTCCACTGTACAGCCATGTTGTGTTATCACCCTTATTACTAAGACAAGCAGCATTAGTTTAATTCTCTCAAAGCTCTCTTCAGTCCTTGACTGGGGTACTGAGTGTCAACTAGCAGTGTCATTAACACTGCATAAATAGCTATAATTACTATTTGCAGTAATTGTTACTACTTCACACTCAACTCCTGGAACGTCTTCAATTTTGAGTATGCCAATTCAGTTTCCTGTGTCTAAGATAGTAGCTTCAGGAAATGAGTTGACTGTCAGACACTGCTCTTGTAGTGGTTTATGTATGTTATTGGACACGTCACCTAGCTGGGATGGAGAGCTGATGTCCAGTCTGAACAGTGCTGCTCTGCTCTTTACACACACATCATTCTGCTGACAGGCTGCGTAGCTGCTGCATCTCTCCAGGCCTTTGCGTTACTATATCAGGGTCAGCTTTGGGGGAAATAAACCCCTGCCATCGCTAGTTCCTCCCCAACCAACTCCTCTGAGCCTCTGGGGAATGTTATGTACCAGACAATCAGTCTGCATGTTCTGACCCTGTTAGGTGTTGGTTGGTTTGTTTTGCAGCATTAACCTCATTGTGGTGAGGCAGGGACTCGGGTAGAGTTTGGGTGCGTATTAAAGCTCAGACACACTGGTAGGATTGTCAAACGTTTACCTGCCGACAGTACTTAGCACCTCTGAACAGTGTCGGCGGTCAATCCCTTTTTTGTGTTCACACAGCAAAGACCTTGGAATTCGTCAGCCACTCAGCCTTGTTTAAATACTCTATACCAGAAGGTTGCAGTAGCGTTGTTTGGCAATGCCTATCCGTGTTTATGGTCTAGATTCCAAGCTATCTGCGCTAATGTTGCTTTTTTTTCTCCATAATCCCATACTGCCAGTGCCAGCCCATAGCCGAATGTTTAGATAACTAGCTAATGTTAGCATATTCACTAACTAGCACAACAGTGCAGTGTCCGTAGCTAGCTAACACGGGCAGACGTTTTTAATAGAAACTAGCTAATCCATTGTGATTTGATTATGTCAATACTAGCTACAGTGGTTAGCTAGCTTGGAGGAAGTAGATAGTGTTTTGTGCATTGCGTCTGTGCACTTAGCTAGCTACCATCCTATGGCCTACATTGCATATTAAGTGTGACTGGCTCGCTAGCTACCATCCTATGGCCTACATTGCATATTAAGTGTGACTGGCTCGCTAGCTACCATCCTATGGCCTACATTGCATATTAAGTGTGACTGGCTCGCTAGCTACCATCCTATGGCCTACATTGCATATTAAGTGTGACTGGCTCGCTAGCTACCATCCTATGGCCTACATTGCATATTAAGTGTGACTGGCTCGCTAGCTACCATCCTATGGCCTACATTGCATATTAAGTGTGACTGGCTCATCTGTAGATGTACGGTGAAAATGCCCTTTTTTTTTTTTCTTTTTTTTTTTACATTTTGGCTTTCCATGTGGAGTTTGAGCCAATCAAAGAGCACAAACGTCAAGTTGTTAGCCACTGACGAGCATTACGATCCTAAAAGTAGAATCCGTAGGTTCGTTGCTATCGGGTCGGCACGCAGCAGGTGGTACCACTTTTGTTCTAGCAAGAGAAGGAACGGCCTCCTAGTGTCATAAGTACCAATCGGCAGTGAGATTTTGTGTTTAAATGCTTCAGGAGTAGCTCCTGCCTTCATGTAGCTTAGTTGAATGGTTTCAGATGGAACAGTGCATTAGAGGTCCTCACAGTGGGATGTACCCAGATCCCTTTCACCTATGGATCAATATTGTGATTTAGGGTTATCCTAAATGAATCCTACATTTGTGTAGGCTAGGGTTACCAGCACCCTAACCTCTGCCATGCGATGCTACTCTTTGCTCCCGCTCCATGGCTCATGTTTCCCTGGACTTTGACATCTGCTGGGCCTGACCTGGCTGGGGTGTTATCGTTTGTCCAAACAGTTAAATGTTTTGCCCTGAAAACTAGTTTCTATTCAGGTAGGAGCCCATCCCCGTTTTGTTCCGTTTGTTTATGTTTGAAAAGAGGGGAGAGAGTAGTAGAGCTATATGACTTTTGCCTCGTAACACTCACTTCTGTCATCATGAAGTGCTTTGAGAAACTATTCAAGGGTCATATCACCGCCACCCTACCTGTCACCCTCTACCCATTTCAATTTGTTTACTGCCCCAATAGGTCCACAGATGATGCAATCGCCATTACACGCACACTGCCCTATCCCATCTGGACAAGAGGAATATCTATGTAAGAATGCTGTTCATTGACTACAGCTCAGCATTCAACACCATAGTATCCTCTACTCATCATTAAGCTTGAGACCCTGGTTCTCGACCCTGGACTTTCTGACGGGCCGCCCCCAGTTGGTGAAGGTAGGAAACAACACCTCCACTTCGCTTATCCTCAACACTGGGGCCCCACAAGGGCACATTCTCAGCCCCCTCCTGTACTCCCTGTTCACCCATGATTACGTGGCCATGCATGCCTCCCAACTCAATCATCAAGTTTGCAGACGACACTACAGTAGTAGGCCTGATTACCAACAACGACGAGACCGCCTACAGGGAGGAGGTGAGGGCACTCGGAGTGTGGTGTCAGGAAAATAACCTCACTCAATGTCGGTAAAACAAAATAGATCGTGGACTTCAGGAAACCTCAAAGGGAGCACCCCCCTGTCCACATCGGCGGGACCACAGTGGAGAAGGTGGAAAGCTTCCAAGTTCCTCGGTGTACATATCACCGACAAACAGAAATGGTCCACACGCACACAGTGTGGTGAAGAAGGCGCAGCGGCGCCTCTTCATCCTCAGGAGGCTTGTCACTGAGAACCCTCACTAACTTTTTCAGCTGCACAATTGAGAGCATCCTGTCGGGCTGTATCACCGCCTGGTACGGCAACTGCACCGCCCACAACTGCAAGGCTCTCCAGAGGGTGGTGCGGTCTGCACAACGCATCCCCAGGAGCAAACTACCTGCCCTCCAGGACACCTTCAACACCCGATGTCACAGGAAGGCAAAAAAGATCATCAAGGACAACAACCACCCGAGCCACTGCCTGTTCACCCCGCTACCATCCGGAAGGCGAGGTCAGTACAGATGCATCAAAGCTGGGACAGAGAGAGAGAGAGAAGCTGTTATTCAATCTCAAGGCCATCAGATTCTTAAACCGCCATCACTAACACAGAGAGGCGGCTGCCTACTTAGACCTAATATCATTGGCCTCTTTAATAAATGGAACACTAGTCACTTTAATAACGCCAACATATCTTGTATATACTGTATCCTACACTATCTATTGCATCTTAGCTGATCTGTCACTTCTCGTCCATATATTTTATATTCTTATCCCATTCCTTTACTAGATTGTGTGTATTAGGTTTTGTTGTGGAATTGTTGATATTACCTGTTAGATGCTGCGGCACTGTCGGATCTAGAAGCATAAGCATTTCGCTACACTCGCAATAACATCTGCTAACTATGTGTATGTGACTAATTTGATCTAACCGCAATGCTTTGTCTTGAGCTGTCATGCACTGCAAAGCACATAGCTAACAACATTCTAGCTATGGTTCCATCATAGACATGGAAATGCCAATGGCCTGTATTTATGTTGAGTTTAAGTCTGGACCAGTGTTTGTGCATGAGGTTATCTTCACCCACAGTATGTGAGGCTATTGTTCAGTCATAAACAACAAGTTGGCCTTGTCTCTATGCTCTCTGCTCCACAGGGCTCCCTGCAACTGCTGCCTCTCTGCAAGCATTTGCAGTTTACTTTGCAGAAATCCTCTCTAAGCATCTCTCACTAGGCCTATGATCTCATAGATGTTCACACACCTCTTATCTCTAATGGCCTCTTTTTATGCAGGTCAGACAAAAAGAGGCCTCTTGGTGCAGCACACACTCCATTTCTCAGCCTATCAGGGGAATCTCATGTAACCTATCCCTCTTCTCTCTGCACACTCCTCTTAATGGGATCAATTCTGCCTGCCACTAGTCACTTTATAATGCAGTCAGTGGGCGTAGGATAAGATGGCTTTAATTTTACCACTGTTGGACATGTTTTAAGTTTTCTCCAACCCTTCCTGTCTTCACACCCTTGAGCATTGAGACATCTGCTTGCTTTCTTGCCCTCATTTTGTTAAATGTGTTTCTTAATGTTGGTTGCTTGAGATTCTAATGAAGACTTGTCCACACGTTGCTTGGCGTCTTGGCACCTATGTGAGAGAGGGAGACAGCATGCAGCCCTGTGTGGTATAATAATGTCATTGAGAGAAGGATTCTTTATATCAGTAATGATGAATGGTTTGCCTCTGAGATGAGCTCTAAACAGCTCTGCTCATACAAAGTCGTTAAGAAAAGAACTGAATATAAAAGTATATGATGCCAGCGTGTCTGTTCTGGCTACATCTTTTGTGTGTGTCTTTCTGGCTGTGTGACAGTATGTTGAGTGTGATCTGACTTGATGTGGGCTGTGTGAATCTAGGCCATATGTAGAGACTAGAGGAGCTATAACACACTTCAGCACACTGTCCTGACCTGGAGCTCAAGGACTTGCAGTCTTGCACTCATTTGACTGTGTCTGCACCATTGTCTGCACCATTTGACCATTTTCATTTCCCTGTCAAGAATTCGTTGCCTTCATTACAATGAAGGCTGTTTATTTATTCTGCTTTTCATTTGTTGAATATCTTTATTGACATAATCTCTTTCTGTGAGACAAAGATAATATCAGAAGATATTCATGAATTGTAGCCTACCACAATTGCCTTTTTTGTCTCATCAGGGGCCTAGCCTATATCTTTAGAGGCTGTATGAGGAAGAGAATTCAATTCCACTCTCTGTGTGAGCTTGCATGTGAGTCTCTGTGGAGGGTGCTAATGTAAGTCTGTGTTTTATTATTCACAGGCTAGCTGTGTGTGTGTGTGTGTGTGTGTGATTATTCGCAGTGCTGGCTGGTGTACAGTAGAGTCTGATGGCCGTGGGGTGTGGCTCCATTATTCATGTTTAGTGTCCAAGTGAAACAACTCCCATGGGACCAGTACGGAAAAGTAGAACAATGTATGCACTCACTACCTGAAGCCTTTACCACAGCAGCACGGGACAGCCCTTCACCCCACAACCTCTCTTCTCTGTACGTCTTCCTCACTTCCTCTGTTCTCTCCTCTGTATTTCCTGTCACTCTTCTTCCCTCACTCTCCCCTGCCACAGTCTGTCAGTTGGAGATGAGTGATTTGCGTTGTTGTACCAGGACCCTGCTCTGCTGAACCCTCTCATTGCTGTGTGTGATGAGGCTCTTTGTCACCTATTACTCTGGCTTCTCCTGTAGATGGAGTGGGGAGCTGTGCAGTGCAAGGAGGCAAGTTGACTGAGGCAGGCAGACTGCAGCAGTGTCTTAAACACACAGAGAAGCAGTCTATTTGGCTGCTAGTGCCGGTAACCTGCTGTCAGGTCTGAGCACAGTCATTTCTCTCTCACTCGCTCACACTCTCACTCACTCTCACACGGTCTCAGCCTCCCAAATCCGCTTTCATGGTTCAAGCTCCTTCTGCCTCTATTTGTCTCTGTTCAAGGGACTCCTTCATCACTCCAATCCACTCCTCCCCTCTGCCTACATGCTGCTTGACAACTAGGGGTTCTACCCCCCCCCCTCTTTTTTCTAGCTGTCTTCTCACCTTCCCCAGAATTTCCTTTGTGGCATCTCTGACATCCTGTGGGTGGAGAGAATCCCCTCATACGTATGTACACACACACACACACACACACACACACACACCTAATGTATGCAATTATGAAAGTGAATGCAGTCTCACTTTGCCTGAATATGCAGAGGCTATAAATAGCATGAGATTACCAAATTGCCTGCTGTGCTGAGATTGAGACCACAGCTACTAGAGCTGCTGTGGCTCTGCTGCTAACAGCAGCTTCTGAAGGGAAGGGGATTCTTGCTGCCTTTCACCTTCTATTACTATGCTGTCAAAATAGGCAACACATTCACTCAGATCAACACCCTCCATGTCTTCTGCATGACATACTGTACTATACTCAAGTGCGTACTGCTGCCTTCCTGTCTTTCATGTGAGACTTTCTGACACTCACTCTACACCATGTTTTTCTACAAATGGAAAAGAGGATGGGTAATTTATTAGGGATGGGGGGGATTGATATACAGTTGCACATCACAATGTTGGATTATATTGATAGTTTGACTCCAAGTGTGTGTGAACAGTTGATGTCGAAGTTTACACACACCTTAGCCAAATACATTTAAACTCAGTTTCTCACAATTCCTGACATTTTATCCTAGTAAAAATTCCCTCTCTTAGGTCAGTTAGGATCACCACTTTATTTTAAGAATGTGAAATGTCAGAAATAATAGATTTATTTCAGCTTTTATTTCTTTCATCACATTCCCAGTGGGTCAGAAGTTTACATATACTCAATTAGTATTTGGTAGCATTGCCTTTTTAAATTGTTTAACTTGGGTCAAATGTTTCGGGTAGCCTTCCACAAGCTTCCCACAATAAATTGGGTGAATTTTGGCCCATTCCTCCTGACAGAGCTGGTGTAACTGAGTCAGGTTTGTAGGCCTCCTTGCTCACACATGCTTTTTCTGTTCTGCCCACAAAAGTTCTATAGGATTGAGGTCAGGGCTTTGTGATGGCCACTCCAATAGCTTGACTTAGTCCTTAAGCCATTTTGCCACAACTTTGGAAGTATGCTTGGGGTCATTGTCCATTTGGAAGACCCATTTGCAACCAAGCTTTAGCTTCCTGACTGATGTTGCTTCAATATATCCACATAATTTTCTTTCCTCATAATGCCATCTATTTTGTGAAGTGCACCAGTCCCTCCTGCAGCAAAGCACTTCCACAACATGATGCTGCCACCCCCGTGCTTCACGGTTGGGATGGTGTTCTTCGGCTTGCAAGCAACCACCTTTTTCCTCCAAACATAACGATGGTCATTATGGCCAAACAGTTCTATTTTTGTTAAATCAGACCAGAGGACATTTCTCCAAAAAGTATGATCTTTGTCCCCAAGTACAGTTGCAAACCGTAGTCTGGCTTTTTTTATGGCGGTTTTGGAGCAGTGGCTTCTTCCTTGCTGAGCCGCCTTTCAGGTTATGTCGATTTATAGGACTCGTTTTACTGTGGATATAGACACTTTTGTACCTGCTTCCTCCAGCATCTACACAAGGTCCTTTGCTGCTGTTCTGGGATTGGTATTCCCTTTCGCACCAAAGTACGTTCATCTCTAGGAGACAGAAGGCGTCTCATTCCTGAACGGTATGACAGTTGCGTGGTTCCATGGTGTTTATACTTGCGTATTATTGTTTGTACAGATGAACCTGGTACCTTCAGTTTGAAAATTGCTCCCAAGGATGAACCAGACTTGTGGAGGTCTACAATTTTTTTTCTGAGGTCTTGGCTGATTTCTTTTGATTTTACCATGATGTCAAGCAAAGAGGCACTGAGTTTGAAGGTAGGTCTTGAAATGTATCCACAGGTACACCTGCAATTGACTCAAATGATGTCAATTAGCCTATCAGAAGCTTCTAAAGCCATGGCATCATTTTCTGGAATTTTCCAAGCTGTTTAAAGGCACAGTCAACTTAGTTTATGTAAACTTCTGACCCACTGGAATTGTGATACAGTGAGTTATCAGTGAAATAATCTGTCTGTAAACAATTGTTGGAAAAATGACTTGTGTCATGCACAAAGTAGATGTCCAAACCGACTTGCCAAAACTATAGTTTGTTAACAAGAAAGAGTGGTTGAAAAATGAGTTTTAATGACTCCAACCTAAGTGTATGTTAACTTCTAACTTCAACTGTATAAAATATATATGATTTTTTTCGCTAGGTAAAGCTAGTCGGCTGTACCTCAAACTATGTGTTGAATCCTGTAGCTTGTTCTCCATATTATTTTAAAATGGGGAACCAACATCTTTTTAGCACCTGTATCTGGTTTCTCTGCAGCAGTGAGCAATATGTTTGGATATCAAATCGCACTATTTAATTGCAAAACATATCGTATCGACTGTTCGTCTTGAACAGAGGAATCCAGATCTAGGCTGATCACTTCACTCAAATATAATCATTCTCTTCTCACTGTTGCACTTGTTCCACTTTTTAGCTTTGTGTATTCCCCACAATCAAAGGCTTGTGTATTCTATTTTTAGATGGAAACTAACCCAATTGTTAGTATAGTGTGTCCCTTGTGGTGCCTTTTTATGTAGATGTTGACAAACACCTAGCCTGAGGGAAGCTCGCCAGCACTGAATGGTGTAATGGGGACAGCATTTAAAACACTATTTTGCCAGAGAAATTGTCATGTGAGATATTCGGAGTCACCTGTCTGTCTTCTCTGTGGTAGGGGTGCTGACCTGGTCCTGTCGTGGAAGTGCCATGTGACTCATGAGCCCACGTTGTGCCATTTGTCTGTTCTCTCTGCTCTGCAGTGCTGCTGGGGCACCGGGACACAGGATTAGGGCAGACAGATGAAAAGAACAGAAGGGCTTTTTAGACTCAGAGCAGCCTGGCTCCCTATCTCAGGGCACATCGTGTCTTACTGCGCTAGCACTAATTGTAGCCCACTTCCTGGTTCCTGCTGTTAGGGACTGTAGGAGCGCGGCAGCAGACAACACCGTGACAGCTGGGCCTTGTCTGACTTCAGCAATTTAGCCGCCAGATACAGTCTGTCTGAGCCCTACTTTAGAACCGCCAACACTCCAAACAGAGCACAATACCTCAAACTTCCACTCTGCAGGGGAGGGTCCATGTTCAGTTCTCCTCATTCAGTTAGGCTAAGGCTAGTAAAAAGTAGATGCTGTGAGGACAAGTCATGACACTAGACTTACTGTGCTTTTCACCATAGGATTGTTTACACTATGCCTCTGTGCAAAGAGACTATAAATATCTCAGTTGTGTGCATAGCACTTGTGACTTCCATACTCTATGCAATGACATCATGTTTCATAGAACATAGGTCAACTATCTTGTGATTTTTGTTGTGGTTAGGCTAATCAATAGAAACTAAACATTTGAGTCATTGGTTGTGCACTTGTCTCGTCTACATCGGACCACTCCACTGAGCTTTGTGTGTGTACTGTAGTGTGAGCTGTTGCTCTGTATTTACATAGTTAGTATGTCACATTTCCATATTTCTCCCCATACCTTTCTTTGCTGCCAGTAAACTCTACAATAGCAACTCTGTGCTAAAGGCCCAGCACACACCTGCAACCTCTGAGCCTACCATGAAACTCTTCCCAACATAACATCAACTTTCACACGTCACCAAATAATTGATTAAACTAGTAGGCTCATCGTTTTCATCCCCTTCCGTAGAATTTCACAGTAATTATGATGACTTTGGGAAGTCGTCCAGCCACTAAGACCCCTTGCAGTATGAATTAACATCTTGTCCATCCAATCAAAGGATCAGAGAATGAATCTAGTACTGCAAGCATAAGCTATAGCTATCTAGCCCTACAGTGCGTAAATTGTGGGCAGTAGTTAATTAATTTAAGCTACTCAACAACCAGACTCAAACAGAGAAGAATGCTATTTTATGTTCGCTAGCTGGTTAAGGCTATCCAACACTGCAACTCTTCCAAGTGAGGCCAAGGTAAGCTTTCGGTTTTATTTTTTGCCACCGGGGCCTGCCCTTAACTGCTTGTAGTACACTGTACTGTGTGATTGGTCTGTGGGATTACTAACACGTAAGTTCTATTTGGTTGACTATAAAGTTAATATGGTTACAACTAGGGCTGGGATGATATCAGTTTTGATATCATTAGTATTGTGGCAAGGAAACTAAGTGGATTTAACTTCTTTAGGGAAACATTGTCATCCAAAGTCATTTTCCAACCTATAACACACTATTTTACAAACAGCAGGATAAAGGACCAAAGAATTTGGTCTGCTTAGTGTGTATTTTTTTTTGCCATAGAAAAAAATATGGCATACCGATTTTTTAAAAAAAAATTAAAAAAAATTTAGGCTGTGTAGCAGTTTTGTTATGGTATGACGGTTTGGCTTGGAGAAGTATTTGTGCCAGGTCACAAACAGCTGTTTTGTGCTCTGAAGGCTACAAGCGAAGGTGAAAGGAGGAATTATACAGTACAACGCGCATAGTAATGATGCTGTATTTGGCTGCCGTGAAAGTGAACTGTGTGACAGTAATCAGGGGTGTATTCAATTCTGTTGCAAAATATTTCTTAAATGGAAACAAACGGAATTAAATTGGGAGGGACCTAACTGAATTTGTCCAAAACTTTTTTTGTTTCATTTTGCAACTGTTTCGACTGACTACACCCCATATCAGCTAGATGCAGGCAAGAGTGTTCAAGGCGGTATTGAATGTGTCAATGTCTCCTCACCTTGATTACTCAAATTTTGTCTCTTGGCCTGTGCACCTATGTTATGAACTTTCATTTGTAGGCTACGTTGTAGCAACCTCATGATGGGTAAAGGGCAAATTTAGATGATTATTTAGTAACCTAAACCTATTGATATTACATTGATATGGAATATGAAGGGCAGTCAGCCAATATGCTTTAATAGAAATAAGGCCATGCTCAGTAAAAAAAGAAGTCCTTCCTAATCTAGAACGGCACCGACCACCACTGCCAGACACTCAGGTCATGTAAGATAGTTGAGTTCTGAAATGTGAACTCACCTCTGTGCACCATCCATTTCTACCAGGAGCAACCTGTCATGCATATGCTGTTGAGAAACATTAGCTTACTACTCATCATTTTCACAATGTGGCACATATCAACACTCTTTGTCTCTCACTGGCATAGTTGTTACATACTGTAGGCATAATCATGATTGTGTGGTTGTTTTTGAAAGTGTGAATTACTGTTCACTTCCGACCAGCATGCAGGCATGGAGACTTCAGCCAGCACAGGAAAACAATCCGTAGCAATAAGATTTGATTTGATTTGATTAGCATGCTGACTGCACAAGCAGAATGATCTCTCTCCACCTGAAGAAGACTTCACATGTAGCCAAAGCAATGCTATCCATCTGGGGAGGCTCTTCTGGCAAACAAATCAAATTTTATTTGTCTCATACACATGTTTAGCAGATGTTAATGCGAGTGTAGTGAAATGCTTGTGCTTCTAGTTCCGACAATGCAGTAATAACCAACGAGTAATCTAACCAAAAAATGTCACAACTACCATATACACCCAAGTGTAAAGTGATGAAGAATATGTACATAAAAATATATGAATGAGTGATGGTACAGAATGGCATAGGCAAGATGCAGTAGATGGTATAGAGTACAGTATATACATGAGATGAGTAATGTAGGGTATGTAAACATTAAATGAAGTGGCATTGTTTAAAGTGGCTAGTGATACATTTATTACATAAATTTTTCCATTATTAAAGTGGCTGGAGTTGAGTAAGTATGTTGGCAGCAGCCACTCAATGTTAGTGATTGCTGTTTAACAGTCTGATGGCCTTGAGATAGAAGCTGTTTTTCAGTCTCTCGGTCCCTGCTTTGATGCACCTGTACTGACCTCGCCTTCTGGATGATAGCGGGGTGAACAGGCAGTGGCTCGGGTGGTTGTTTTCCTTGATGATCTTTATGGCCTTCCTGTGACATCGGGTGGTGTGGGTGTCCTGGAGGACAGGTAGTTTGCACCCGGTGATGCGTTGTGCAGACCTCACTACACTCTGGAGAGTCTTAAGGTTGTGGGCTGAGCAGTTGCCGTACCAGGCGGTGATACAGCCCGACAGGATACTCTCGATTGTGCATCTGTAAAAGTTTGTGTGCTTTTGGTGACGAGCCGAGTTTCTTCAGCCTCCTGAGGTTGAAGAGGCACTGCTGCGCCTTCTTCACCATGCTGTCTGTGTGGGTGGACCAATTCGGTTTGTCCGTGATGTGTACGCCGAGGAACTTACCTACTCCACTACTGTCCCGTCGATGTGGATAGGGGTGTGCTCCCTCTGCTGTTTCCTATAGTCCACGATCATCTCTTTTGTTTTGTTGACGTTGAGTGTGAGGTTATTTTCCTGACACCACACTCCGAGGGCCCTCACCTCCTTCCTGTAGGCCGTCTCGTCGTTGTTGGTAATCAAGCCTACCACTGTAGGGCCGTCTGCAAACTTGATGATTGGGTTGGAGGCGTGCATGGCCACGCAGTCGTGTGTGAACAGGGAGTACAGGAGAGGGCTAAGAACGCACCCTTGTGGGGCCCCAGTGTTGAGGATCAGCTGGGTGGAGATGTTACCTACCCGCACCACCTGGGGGCGGCCCGTCAGGAAGTCCAGTACCCAGATGCACAGGGCGGGGTCGAGACCCAGGGTCTCGAGCTTGATGACGAGTTTGGAGGGTACTATGGTGTTAAATGCTGAGCTGTAGTCGATGAACAGCATTCTCACATAGATATTCCTCTTGTTCAGATGGGTTAGGGCAGTGTGGTTGCAATTGTGTCATCTGTGGACCTATTGGGGCGGAAAGCAAATTGGAGTGGGTCTAGGGCACAGGTGTCAAACTCATTCCACGGGGGGCCGAGTGTCTGCGGGTTTCGCTCCTCCCTTATACTTGATTGATGAATTAACATCACTAATTAGTTACGAACTCCCCACACCTGGTTGTCTAGGGCTTTATTGAAAGGAAAAAACAAAAACCTGCAGACACTAGGCCCTCCGTGGAATGAGTTTGACACCCCTGGTCTAGGGTGTCAGGTAGGGTGAAGGTGATATGGTCCTTGACTAGTCTCAAAGCACTTCATGATGACGGAAGTGAGTGCTATGGGGCGGTAGTCATTTAGTTCACTTACCTTAGCTTTCTTGGGAACAGGAACAATGGTGGCCCTCTTGAAGCATGTGGGAACAGCAGACTGGGATAAGGATTGATTGAATATGTCCGTAAACACACCAGCCAGCTGGTCTGCGCATGCTCTGAGGACATGGCTTGGGATGCCGTCTGGGCCTGCAGCCTTGCGAGGGTTGACACGTTTAAATGTTTTACTCACGTCGGCTGCAGTGAAGGAGAGTCCACAGGTTTTGGTAGCGGGCCGTGGCACTGTATTGTCCTCAATGCGAGCAAAGAAGTTGTTTAGTCTGTCTGGGAGCAAGATATCCTGGTCCGCGACGGGGCTGGTTTTCTTTTTGTAATCTGTGATTGACTGTAGACCCTGCCACATACCTCTTGTGTCTGAGCTGTTGAATTGCGACTCTACTTTGTCTCTATACTGATGCTTAGCTTGTTTGATTGCCTTGCGGAGGGAATAGCTACACTGTTTGTATTCGGTCATGTTTCCGGTCACCTTGCCCTGGTTAAAGGCAGTGGTTCACGCTTTCAGTTTTGTGCGAATGCTGCCATCAATCCACAGTTTCTGGTTTGGGAATGTTTTAATAGCTGCTGTGGGTACGACATCGCCGATGCACTTGCTATTAAACTTGCTCACCGAATCAGCGTATTCGTCAATGTTGTTATTTGACGCAGTGTGGAACATATCCCAGTCCACGTGATCGAAGCAATCTTGAAGCGTGGAATCAGATTGGTCGGACCTGCATTGGACAGACCTGAGCGCGGGAGCTTCCTGTTTTAGTCTCTGTATGTAGGCTGGGAGCAACAAAATGGAGTCATGGTCAGCTTTTCCGAAAGGAGGGCGGGGGAGGGCCTTATATGCGTTGCGGAAGTTAGAATAACAATGATCTAGGGTTTTACCAGCCCTTGTAGCACAATCGATATGCTGATAGAATTTAGGGAGTCTTGTTTTCAGATGAGCCTTGTTAAAATCCCCAGCTACAATGAATGCAGCCTCAGGATATGTGGTTTCCAGTTTACATAGTCAAATAAAGTTCGTTCAGGGCTGTCGATGTGTCTGCTTGGGGGAGAATATATATGCGGCTGTGATTTATAATCGAGGAGAATTCTCTTGGTAGATAATGTGGTCGACATTTGATTGTGAGGAATTTTAAGTCAGGTGAGCAGAAGGACTTGAGTTCCTGTATGTTGTTATGATCACACCACGTCTCGTTAATCATAAGGGTGGGCACCCCTCTTCTTACCAGAAAGATGCTTGTTTCTGTCGGCGCGATGCGTGAAGAAACCAGGTGGCGTTACCGACTCCGATAGCGTGTCTCGAGTGAGCCATGTTTCCGTGAGCAAAGAACATTAGTCTCTTATGTCTCTCTGGAATGCTACCCTTGCTCGGATTTCATCAACCTTGTTGTCAAGAGACTGGACATTGGCGAGTAGTATGCTCGGGAGCGGTGCGCAATGTGCCCGTGTCCGGAGCCTGACCGCTTCGTCTGCCCCTTTTACGGCGTCGTTGTTTAGGGTCGCCGGCTGGGATCCGGTGCATTGTCCTGGGTGGAAGGCAAAACAGAGGAACCGCTTCGGGAAAGTCGTATTCCTGGTCGTAATGTTGGTGAGTTGACGTTGCTCTTATATCCAATAGTTCCTCCCGACTGTATGTAATAAACCCTAAGATTACCTGGGGTACCAATGTAAGAAATAACACGTAAAAAAACAAAATACTGCTTAGTTTCCTATATACAGTACCTACTTGCTTAGTGCTTGTTGACTACACATAAGCATGACATGGTAGACATGGTAGAAATAATAGATTTGATGTGGATACTATCGATGTCCGTGTTCATTCAACACTAGCTGGCTAGAGAGAAGAATACTGAGAGGTTTGATGTCTTTCCTTTCAGAAATTTGTTTTTTTACACTTACTGGAGAGTGGCGTAAAGTTTTACCACCTAGATGGCTCAGCAGAGCACTGTGCTTGTAAAATGTTGTTTATTTCTGGTTGTCTCTAGTACTGTGTCGCTTTCTCAGCAGTATTTCTTGGCTCTGTGAATGGATTGATGTAGACCTAGTGTGAATGGATTGATGTAGACCTAGTGTGAATGGATTGATGTAGACCTAGTGTGAATGGATTGATGTAGACCTAGTGTGAATGGATTGATGTAGACCTAGTGTGAATGGATTGATGTAGACCTAGTGTGAACGTAGCCTAAATGGAGCACCTAATGACTGCCATTGAACTCAGCAGAGAAAGGAGTGTTCTGCTATATGAAGAGGTAGTTATCATGGTTGTATAGTGTGTGTTACATCACTGTGGGTTTCCATGGTAGCGATATCAGCAGGGAGCCTGCGAGAGCTGAAATAATGGAGGGATGAGTGAGTGGGAAAGGAGAGAATTGCACTCGGAGGTATAGAGCATCACTCACATGGCTGTGTGTGTAGGCACCTTCAGTGAACTAGACTTGCTGAGTGGGTACTAAGCATCTGTCTTTGACCTCAGTATGTCAGCACTACTGAGCTCATTTCTCAGACGTAATCCACCTTCCTACCTTGGTTCAGAAACCTTACCTGTGTTTCCTCACCGGCTCTGTGTTGAATCACCTCCTTTCACCAGCACTATAGCATCCATGGATGATATGGCTGTTTCACTCACATACGCTGACTGACACTGAAGTGAGGAGGATATTCAGTCCCTCTTAGAGGACGATGGAAGTAGGCTAGATTAGAGATGCTTATTTATTTTTTAGAAACAACAGGTTTTGGCGTGATGCTTTCCCTTTGCACTGACTGACACTAAGAATGGCAAATAGAAAAGTGGGTGGCCTCTGGGTAGACCAGAGCTGCTATATTTGGCTCGGTCAGTTTGCATACAGATCTGCAGCAGTCTGCAATTAGCCAACTTCCTGTTTTAACACAGGATATAGGACTAGCAGTGCTCTGCTGTGCTGTGAGCCATTGATACACCGTAGTGGCTGTATGGATGAGACATGCATAAATGAATGGTTCTAGAACTATACAGTACATTTATGGAGTTCCGACCCCCCCCCCCCACCACCACACCAAGCCATCGGAAAATACGAGTCGGCCACTTCTAATTCCCCCTCACTTTCTGTTCTCGGCTGGTCTGAAGTGAGAGGCAGTGGATGAGGTTGAGGGAGGCGGTGGATGAGGTTGAGGGAGGCGGTGGATGAGGTTGAGGGAGGCGGTGGATGAGGTTGAGGGAGGCGGTGGATGAGGTTGAGGGAGGCGGTGGATGAGGTTGAGGGAGGCGGTGGATGAGGTTGAGGGAGGCGGTGGATGAGGTTGAGGGAGGCGGTGGATGAGGTTGAGGGAGGCGGTGGATGAGGTTGAGGGAGGCGGTGGATGAGGTTGAGGGAGGCGGTGGATGAGGTTGAGGGAGGCGGTGGATGAGGTTGAGGGAGGCGGTGGCTGAGGGAGGCGGTGGCTGAGGGAGGCGGTGGCTGAGGGAGGCGGTGGCTGAGGGAGGCGGTGGCTGAGGGAGGCGGTGGCTGAGGGAGGCGGTGGCTGAGGGAGGCGGTGGCTGAGGGAGGCGGTGGCTGAGGGAGGCGGTGGCTGAGGGAGGCGGTGGCTGAGGGAGGCGGTGGCTGAGGGAGGCGGTGGCTGAGGGAGGCGGTGGCTGAGGTTGTGAGAGGTGGTGGATGAGGTTGTGAGATACTGTACTGGCCCCCCTGTGGTGAATTGACCATGCCGTGTGTGCCTTTGTCTGATGCAGCATGAACCGTATGGCCTTGTTGTGTGCCTCTTTTCTCTGGCCTCCTCTCCTCTTTCTCATCCTCAGGGACAGAGCACAGAGACACGCTTCAGGCCCGGCATCGGCTCTGTTCTGCCTGCATACTATATCCTAGATCCAGCCAAAACAGATCATACTGCTCACTACTGTAGCCTAGATGCAGCTGATACTGCTCACTACTGTAGCCCAGATGCAGCTGATACAGACCATACTGCTCTCTTACAGCCCTGCATACTGTAGCCTAGCCTACATACTGCTCTCTCAGAAATGCCTGTCTACTGTAGGTAGAAACACTGTAGGGTAGGCTACCTCCAGCCAATACAGATCATTCAGCTCTCACAGCACAGAGCTTTGCCTGACACAGATGAGCTGAGAAAGTGGTGGGTTTAGCTTTAGCGATCAGAGCAGTGGACAACAAGCAGAGGGAGGCTTCATTTCCTTTGGGAGGATCACTTCTCATGCATTCACCTCGCTCAGAAGGTCACCGTGGAGAGGCACAATTATTAGCGCTTAGCTATGCTTATCTGCAAAGTGATCTTAATTTTTTGGGGCCTATATTTCACTAATTCTAGTACATAGGCTATTATTGCAGTCTATAACAGCACATTAAGCATATTATTTTGCAGTAGATGAGGTTGTGCCAGTGTTCATGCACCTTGGTTGAAAAACAAGGTAGTGACAGTAGGCTATTTTTCCTCTGCATGTGAAGCTTATTCACAGCGACTGAGTTGACATACAGTAAACTGCAGATTGAAGCTGTTTAACAGAACTAAGCAGAGTAACATTTTGAATCTGGTTCTCTTTTGCTTACTGAACAGACCACATTTGGTTGTCTACCAGGCTGAGCATACATTCTCTTCCATTGTGGTGATAGACTATCTTCTCTTCTGTTGTCCTGCAGCTCTGATGGTACCAGCTGATCAGTGACACCTGCCTGAGGACACCTCACCCGCTGCCCCTCCCTCCCCCACCCCCTTTACCATGTCTGGGATTCAGGTGAGAGGAACACACACCTGCACATGCAAGTAGTGCGAAAGTCAACTTTTTTTCACCCCTGCTCGCAATTGCTAATAACCCATCTGACTATAGGTGAAAATCAGAGACCCAATAACATTTTGCGCATATTCTTGATGATGGTTAATAAACTCACAGGTTTGAGACCACAATAGTTCTGCTAATAGCTCTATATTGAAAATACTGTGATTGAAGAGTAACATCTGAGATTAAATTATAAAAAATGTAAATTCATTATTATTTCTACACACTTTCTACATGGTCGTTTACAATTAGACTGGAGTATTTCTTTATTTTTCCATAAATGTTATAAGCTATTAGATTTTTAGATGTTTTATTTGGGGACACTTATAACCACCCACCAGTTGAGAATCACTGCCCTAGAAGACTAAATATATCCTTGCTCACCATAATATTGTCATAAATGGATAGAATGAATTCTTCAATCTAGTTGACATCGGTAAAGTTCTGTCATCCCTGCTTCTTTTGCGGAGCGAAGACGTTTAGGGACCGGGTGGGGGGATTTTTTTATTTTAAACTCAAAACAGAAGATTTTCTGTGCAAACTTTGACTCGTTGTAAGGAAATAGAAAGCTATGAAAACGACCCAACATGTTTCTGATAAAATATGCACCCAAGCAGAACTGAAATCTTATGTGGTTGAAATACTATCAGCTTTTATGATTCCAACAAATATACCGCATGTAGAGGTGCCATCTAACTGCAGTTGCATTCTCTAGATGGAAGAAATAATATTTCTCCACTCCTGTTCCTGAGTAAAAATGTTGCCTACATTTGGTCTATCATTTTACTGCAAGAAATGCTTAATTCTGCAGGTGTTAATATTAAGGCTATGAGAGGTTATAGTGTCCAGATTTAATTTTCCATTTAACCCATCTGAACAATAGGCTACAGTTCCCTTGATGTGCCATAGGCCTATTTGAAGTCCCCAGTCTTGTGACTGTCAAATTTGTACAGAGCCATCACACAGAACACTGCTATCATCCTCTTACCATGTCACCAATGCTTTCCCTAACAATACTTTTCTGTCCCTCGCTTCTCTTTATTTTCAGCTTTCCATTTTGCAGCTTTTCTCTTACTGAATTAAACTCCCAACCTTCTCTGCCTGTTCCCTAAAGCATTTTGTGATTGGCGTGTAGGCGATTTGACGCGCGTACAGTTGGGCCCTAAAGCTCAGGCTGACAGCCTAAAATATTGAAAGAGAAACAGTGTAGCCTGTTGATATAAATTGCACAAGAATTATACTTATTTTTTTTTTAAGGTATTGTTTTCTCTTTATTCAACCCACCCGCCCTTCATCCACACAATATGTCATTACCCTAAACGCGCCTGCAGATACAACCACAGGGACTGCAGGTTATGAGTCAACCCATGCATCACTAATGAACGCACACAGCCTACTTACACACACATTCTAATGTGCCCTGCCCCTTTCAGACGTGTCATATTTCCTGACTGACATTAGTGCGTCTGCTTTTCATCTGCCATCAGCCGCATGGCATGATTACAACCCCCTTGCATCCCCCATATTCACATTTGCTTATCAACCCAAATTATTTTCATCTTTGGCACACAACAGTACATAACTCTCACATCGCTCCCTCTGTGACGCTCGTCTCTCTTTGACTCCTATCAGGAAATGATTGAGGGATGTGTGTCCCGATAATGATATCAGACATACAGAGCTGTGCGTAGAGCATTGCTTCAGGAATACACCAGGTTATGAGGATAGTGGCTGTTGTCCCACCCTATTCCCTATATAGTGCACTACTTATGACCAGAGCCTCCAGGGAATGTGGTGCCATTTTGGACGCACCTTGTGTCACACACACACACACACACACACGCTGCTTTTTTTCTGTCATTGCCTCTAACTGATAACATACAACCATGACTCCTGTGAAGATGTTATTTACAACACTGATGCCACAACACCACCGGTTAGACGTAGGAGCCTCAGTTAATGCCTAAAGAATAGTCCCACATGCTTTATGGTCTGAACAGCGTGTAGGACAAACCAGCGTAGCTTTATTTAACCAGGTAGGCCAGTTGAGAACAAGTTCTCATTTACAACTGCGACCTGGCCAAGATGAAGCAAAGCAGTGCGACACAAACAACAGTTACACATGGAATAAACAAATGTACAGTCAATAACACAACAGAGAAAAGTCTATATACAGTGTGTGCAAATGAAGTAAGATTAGGGAGGTAAGGCAATAAATAAGCCATAGTGGCCTGTACATAGCCCCTCTGTAAATAGCGTATAGGACAATAAATAGGCCATAGGGGTGAAATAATTACAATTTAGCAATTAAACACGAGCGATAGATGTGCAGAAGATGAATGTGCAAGTAGAAATACTGGGGTGCAAAGGAGCTAAATAAATAACAATATGGTGATGAGGTAGTTGGGTGGGATATTTACAAGTGCTATGAACTGTAAGCTGCTCTGACAGCTGATGCTTAAAGTTATTGAGGGAGATACGAGTCTCCAGCTTCAGTGATTTTTGCAATTCGTTCCAGTCATTAGCAGCAGAGAACTGGAAGGAAAGGCGCCCAAAGGAGGAATTGGCTTTGGGGGTGTCCAGTGAAATATACCTGCTGGAGCGCGTGCTACGGGTGGGTGCTGCTATGGTGACCAGTGAGCTGAGGTACGGCGTGGCTTTACCCAGCAACGACTTATAGATGACCTGGAGCCAGTGTGTTTGGCGACGAATATGAAGCGAGGGCCAGCCAACGAGAGCATACAGGGTAGTATATGGGTAGTATATGGGGCTTTGGTGACAAAACGGATGGCACTATGATAGACTGCATCCAATTTGCTGAGTAGAGTGTTGGAGGATATTTTGTAAATGACATCGCCGAAGTCTAGGAACGGTAGGATAGTCAGTTTTACGAGGGTATGTTTGGCAGCATGAGTGAAGGATGCTTTGTTGCGAAATAGGAAGCCGGTTCTAGATTTGGATTGGAGATGCTTGATGTGAGTCTGGAAGGAGAGTTTACAGTCTAACCAGACACCTAGGTATTTGTAATTGTCCACATATTCTAAGTCAGAACCATCCAGAGTAGTGATGCTAGACGGGCGGGCAGTTATCGGTTGAAGAGCATGCATTTAGTTTTACTTGCATATAAGAGCAGTTGGAGGCTACGAAAGGAGTGTTGTATGGCATTGAAGCTCATCTGGAGGTTTGTTAAGTGTCCAAAGAAGGGCCAGAAGTATACAGAATGGTGTCGTCTGCATAAGAGGTGGATCAGAGAATCACCAGCAGCAAGACAGCTGCTGGCGATACATCATTGATATATACAGAGAAGAGTCGGCCCGAGAATTGAACCCTGTGGCACCCACATAGACTGCCAGAGGTCCGGACAACAGGCCCTCTGATTTGACACACTGAACTCTATCTGAGATGTAGTTGGTGAACCAAGCGAGGCAGTCATTTGAGAAACCAAGGCTGTTTAATCTGCTGATAAGAATACGGTGATTGACAGTCGAAAGCCTTGGCCAGGTCGACGAATACGGCTGCACAGTTTTGTCTCTTATTGATGGCGCTTATGATATCGTTTAGGACCTTGAGCGTGGCTGAGGTGCACCTATGACCAGCTCTGAAACCAGACTGCATAGCGGAGAAGGTACGGTGGGATTCGAAATGGTCTGTGATCTGTTTAACTTGGCTTTCGAAGAATTTTTAGAAAGGCAGGGTAGGATAGATATAGTTCTGTAACAGTTTGGGTCGAGAGTGTCACCCCATTTGAAGAGGGGGATGACCGCGGCAGCTTTCCAATCTTTAGGGATCTGACGATACGAAAGAGAGGTTGAACAGGCTAGTAATAGGTGTTGCAACAATTGTGGTGGATAATTTTAGAAAGAGAGGGTCCAGATTGTCTAGCCCAGCTGGTTTGTAGGGGTCCAGATTTTGCAACTCTTTAAGAACATCAGCTATCTGGATTTGGGTGAAGGAGAAATGGGGGAGGCTCGGGCAAGTTGCTGTGGGGGGTGCAGAGCTGTTGACTGGGGTAGGGGTAGCCAGGTGGAAAGCATGGCCAGCCGTAGAAAAATGCTTATTGACATGATTGTAGATTTATCGGTGGTGACAGTGTTTCCTAGCCTCAGAGCAGTGGGCAGCTGGGAGGAGGTGCTCTTATTCGCCATGGACTTTACAGTGTCCCAGAACTTTTTGGAGTTTATGCTACAGGATGCAAATTTCTGTTTGACAAAGCTAGCCTTTGCTTTCTTAACTGCCTGTGTATATTGGTTCCTAACTTCCCTGAAAAGTTGCATATCGCGGGGGCTATTCAATACTAATGCAGTACGCCACAGGATGTTTTTGTGCTGGTCAAGGGCAGTAAGGTCTGGAGTGAACCAAGGGCTATATCTGTTCTAAGTTACATTTTTTGAATGGTGCGTGCTTATTTAAGATTTGAATAGTAGACCTTTTTAAATGCTTGTAATAATGTGTTATTGTAACCCTATTGCAATTGAATTTCTCCCTAGAGTGTCAATGACAACATAAATGCAATTCACTCGTCAAAGCTATGACTAACCTTTTACTGTAGTCACAGATAATCTCAGCATTTATAACAGCTCCTCTCTTCACTCGTGACCTAGGTGCCATGGTTGCCTGGCACAGAGTGTGTAGCCAAGTACAACTTCCAGTCGACAAATGAACAGGACCTGCCTTTCTGTAAAGGAGATGTGTTGACCATAATTGGAGTCACCAGGGTAAGCAAGGCTCACCTTTCTATACTGTAGAAATGTAAGTGTAAAACCGTTATGGTGCTGGACTTGTGTAGTTATACAGGTATTATACAACGGTGTTAAAACCTCTTAAGGATTGGACCCATTTTTTAAATTCTCACCTAAAATGACATACCCAAATGTAAAGGGTGTTTCTGCTGCTATTTCAGGATCCCAACTGGTACAAAGCGAAGAACACAGTGGGCAGAGAGGGCACCATCCCAGCTAACTACGTCCAGAAAAGGGAAGGGGTCAAGTCAGGGGGAAAACTCAGTCTTATGCCGTAAGTACACGACTGTACCTTGCTGCTCTGTCACGTAAGATGTGCCCTTACCTGTGAGAAGTTCCCATGTTTCACTGTATAATAAAGGTAGGACTATGGTGCTTAGAAGGGAGGTGTTACAAAGGCCTGACAGGAGACGTTGGTAATATTTGTTATTTTTTTACCGCCTCTTCTCTGTTCTGTCTGCTCTCTGGGTGGCTGCCTGCCAATGTGGGTGGGGCTAAGTGGCGCTGCGATTTGAATCTGTCTCTTTGAAGGGCTAGCTATTTCAAAAGAGGGAAAAAATTAGATTTATGCAAATGATATAAAACTGGAGGCCAGGAGGTAATCACAGTTATCACAGTTATCACAGTTATCACAGACACAGACACACAGACACACAGACACACAGACACACAGACACACAGACACACAGACACACAGACACACAGACACACAGACACACAGACACAGACACAGACACAGACACAGACACAGACACAGACACAGACACAGACACAGACACAGACACAGACACAGACACAGACACAGACACAGACACAGACACAGACACAGACTCAGGACAAGGCTGAAGTTGATGCACTCAAATGTGTTGGACCAAAACACACTGATGGTGTGTGTCTCTCTGTCTCTCTCTCTCTCACACACACACACACACACACACACACACACACACACACTGCAGACTCTCTCCCCCACCATCTCAATCTTCTGAGCTTAACCACCCAGCTGAGCAGAGGAAAGCTCAAGCTGTGTGGTGAAAGGCAACCAGTCAAGTGTTACAAGGAAGGACAAAGGCAAGGCTACTCCACTGGACAGGGAACTGACTAGAGGGAGTAAGTGGGTTTGCTGTCCTTAAGAAGTAGAGGTCACCAGTGGAGGGACTGGGCAGAGTCCACTACCCTCATACTCTCCTTCAGCTGTAGGAGAGCAAACTCTCTGTAAATACAGCCAATGATACATCAGCCCTGTGGATCCCCTCAGAGAGGAGTGGTTAGTGGTGTGAGTCCGTTGTTGTTATGTTATTATGAATTGGTAACAGATGTCTTGGGGGAAACTCTCCCTGTTGGCTTATATAACTAAGTGTCAGCTGTGGTCTTGTGTCTGTTGGTCTCCACACCCTGAGAGATGCTGCTCTTTGACCTCACAGCTCACTGCTGCCACCTGCTGGTAATCTACTCTGTTGGGGAGAGGGGGTTACAGCACCACCCTAAAGAAGACTGGCAAAAGGCCTCTGTCCCCTGCTCACTGCAGTCTCTCTCTCCTACCTCCTTCCCCACTTCCCCACTTCCTTACTCGATTTCCCCCTTAATTCTAGCAGCCTGTTCTCCCTAATGAATGGCAAACTGAAACATATAAATGGTGTATTACATGCCCTGCTTCCTCATTAAATAGTCTGAATGGTTGCTCCTCCTGTGTTTGACTGGTTGGTCATATGTTTGACTGGTAGGTCCTGTCTGCTCCTCCTGTGTTTTGGCTGTTGGTTACTCAGTGTTTGGCTGACTGCTGGCTTACTGGCGCCTGCTCTCAGATTAATGGGAGTTAAGGAGGCTGCTGTCCATGGAGAAGCAGCTCCGCTGATCTAATCAACTCAATCCTCCCTCCGCGTTAAGCTGCTTTGCACAGGCCCTGCTCTGTCTGTCTTGATGCTGGGCAACAGAGGGAGGTGTGTAAATCAATTACAAACTTTGATTACCCTTAACTCACCAGCCCCCAGAGAGACCCCTGTGGACCTCCTGCTGCTCCTGTTTCCATACTGCTGGGGGATTCTGTGTTCGGGTCTACTACAGATAAGAGATGAATGATCTTAAGGAAAAAGCCAAGCAAGGGGTGGAATTTTTCCAGTAGAAGCCTGTAGATCTTGTACATGAGGTGAGATGGAGGCCGTGTTTAATAGCTTGAGCTAAAACAAAGAAGGGAGCCACGTGTGTTTTCCCTAAAAGAGCTTTCTAAGTCCAGTGTCCTGCAGCTTGCCTTGCGGTCAGCCGGGGGAAGGTTTCATAGACTGTTCTGAGGGGATGAGAGACACTGTGCTGTTCTCTAAAAGCCTCTCCTCTGTGTGGTCTCACCTCTCTGTGAATAGAAAGGTCTGGTAGGCGCTGCCTGGTACCTTGCCTGCCCTGAGCTGCTTTGAATTTTCCTGTTATTGCAGAGCCTGTGTCAGTTTCCGACTCTGCCTGCCCATGTGTGTTTTTCTGTGTCTGCGTTTCCTGTTTACGCCAAGGCACTTTCTCACTGGCTCCTTGAGACACAGACAGGCTCACTGCTCTAAGCACAACTGCCTAGAAATGCCACTGCCTTACATTATGCTGATCTACTGCTGTTGTCCCCTTTACCTTGTCTATGGCTGACTGTTTATTAACTATTTTAATACAGGGCTTTGTATGCGTGTTACATCGCCAACATTGCACACTTGCAATAATGAGTAGATCTCCCCTCTACTTATAATTTTTTTTTTGTTGCCCTTTTATGTATTTTGATGACCTTGGTATGGTAATTTTCTGTAGTCCATTAAGGCCCTATCTCTATGTCCTGTCCCTCCCCCTCTCTCCTCTCCTCCTCGTGTCCATCTCCAGATGGTTCCATGGTAAGATAACGCGGGAGCAGGCAGAGCGCCTCCTCTACCCCCCAGAGACTGGTCTGTTCCTGGCGAGGGAGAGCACCAACTACCCCGGGGACTACACCCTGTGTGTCAGCTGTGACGGCAAGGTTGAGCACTACCGCATCATCTACCACAACGGCAAGCTCAGCATCGACGAGGAGGAGTTCTTCCAGAACCTCATGCAGCTGGTGGAGGTAAGGCGATGTCAGCCTGTCAGTCCCAAACGCTCCCTATTTCTTACTGTTTAGGCTACTCCCTCCCACTCTGCCTATCCTGTATGGTGGTAAGGTACTCGTCAAGGACGCTTAGTCACATAGTTAGAGAAGGCAAAGGGGGTGGAGGTTATTGATCGGGGAGAAATCAATATTATTTTTTCTCCAAGTATGGATTTGAGATCACGTTAGCAAGCGCTAGTCGGCTGTACCTTTTTATTTTTCATCCTATAGCTTGTTCTGCCTTGTTTAAATAGGGAGCCAACATGTTTTCAGCACTTATTTCCCTGACTGATCAAAACTCCTTTTCTCATGCTCTCTTGTCTCTCTGCAGCAGACATATAGTGAGCTATATGTTTGGAACATCAAAAAGCAAACAAAATTGCAGTATCAAATCACAATACATACAGAATCGGCACTTAAGTATCATGATGCTATATCGTAAGTAGAGGTCGACCGATTAATCAGGCATGGCTATTTCAGGTTTTCTTAACAATCGGTAATCGTCAAATCTCGCTCGCTCTCTTTCTCTAATATTGCGCCTGTGACTGTATTTCTCACATTCTTGTGATTTCTAGCTCATTCTTTTTCCCCTTACTCTCCACTGGCCTGTCACAACAGGCTCTACACAAGTTGTCCTTCCCTGTCAATAGACCCACATCCAGTGGGATTTGTGGTGTTAACCACATAATGGAAATCAAACACTGTTGCATTTAAGAGATTAGTCAATCACATGTTAAGTACTTGGGTTGTTATGGATGGTGGGTACTTATGTGTGGAGATTCAAGTGTGTATTCAGGCACATTGAGTATTTTTGCATTGTCCAATTTATCAGTTATATAACCTTGGTTTCATGACTGCAAATATACAGAAAAAAATTGTTAATTTGATAATGGGTCTTTAAAGCTCAAATACAGTGTTGACATGAATATATTTGTTTAGTAGCTTGTACAGAGGAAATAGTTCCTTTACCATGCTGCCCTCTGGTGGTTGTGAATGCTACCCACATGTAAAACAGACAGTGGCAGTCAGATAACACTCAATGACTGGGTGCTTCTCCATTGATTAACAAACTAATCATAGGTCAAAAAGATGACCGGTGTGTTTGACTGGTTAACCTGATCACATGTAGATCAGTCGGTGTTGACCAGAATTATGTGAGTGTATCTAAAGTGAAGGTGTGGTTAGTGACCTCTCACCACCAAACACACAGTTCCCATGCTTCTCCTGTTAATTAGCAGAGTCCCCTCTAGCCCTCCAATCCCAGCATCCTTTTCACCCCAGACTGCTGAGACCCTTCTTGAGTCCCGCTCTTTGTTGTCTGGTCTTTGACACATGGTTGACATGCAGTTCTACCTCCTCAGTGTGACTATAGAACCTGTTAATATACACACTATCCAACTCACCATGTTCTCTCTCGCCTATCTCCATTCAGCACTACACTAAAGACGCCGACGGCCTCTGTACCAGACTCATCAAGCCAAAGCTGATGGAGGGAACGGTGGCTGCCCAGGATGAATTCTCCAGGAGTAAGAACACTTTACTAACCTTGTGTTTCTGTTCTCTGAGTCACTCTTGGTCTGTAAGAATACACAGTGACTCAGTCTGTCTTCATCTTCTGTAGTACAGGAAACCTGGGCTTAATCACTTGAATTAGCAGTAAGTCTTTAACCTTGTGCTTTGCTCTGTCTGGGGAAGGATGATGTTTCATTAGTTCTGCTGGAACCTGAGTCTGACTTTCTATATCTCGCTCTCTTTCTCTCTCACTCTCTCTCTCTTTCCCCCCCCCCCCACACACAGGCGGCTGGGCCTTGAACAGAAAGGAACTCAAGCTCATCCAGACCATTGGCAAAGGGGAGTTTGGAGGTAAAGACCCTAACTGAGACCAGTGCTGATAAAGAAGCGTCTCTTTCCATCCCTGTGTGAGGTCTGTGTGTCGTTGTCCAGTGTTACATCTCTATGTATCTGTTCAGATGTGATGGTGGGGGACTACAGAGGGACCAAGGTGGCAGTGAAGTGCATCAAACACGACGCCACGGCCCAGGCGTTCATCGCTGAGGCCTCCGTCATGACGTAAGTCTCAACCATTCTGTTTTTATGGTCTTACCCACTTTCTCTAAAACCTTATGACTGTGTTTTTGTGTCTGTATACCTTAGTGTGTTGCTATGTCACTAAAAACCCTCTCTCTTCCCTGCAGGCAATTGAGGCACAACAACCTGGTTCAGCTGCTGGGGGTGATCGTAGAGGAGAGGGGCAGTCTCTACATCGTCACAGAGTACATGGCCAAGGTACTTCAGTCTAGTCTATTGCTGGACCATGGACTACTCTATCTAGGCCGTGGGCTGGAGTCCACTGTCCCTTTATGATGGGGTCTGTTCCTACTTCCCAGTTTGACAGCCATCCCTCTCTCCCCCCACCACAGGGCAGTCTAGTGGACTACCTTCGTTCTCGAGGACGGACCGTGCTGGGAGGAGACTGTTTACTCAAATTCTCACTGTAAGTCATCCTCAGGAAGTTCTGCAGTATTGGATTTCTTTATTCAATTATAATGTGATTTCCCTGGAGAGGATGCCAGAAACCAAAGTATTTTAAATGGCTATTGGTATCACTTATCTACAATGAAATGAGTTATTTTTTTCTTGGCTGTGTGATCCCATTGTTTCTCTTTATCTCTCTCTCACATCTGCTGTGCAGTGACGTATGTGAAGCCATGGAATACCTGGAGGCCAATAACTTTGTGCACAGAGACCTGGCGGCCCGGAACGTGCTGGTGTCTGACGACAACATCGCCAAGGTCAGCGACTTTGGTCTGACCAAGGAGGCCTCGTCCACACAGGACACTGCCAAACTGCCCGTCAAATGGACCTCCCCCGAAGCCCTGCGAGAGAAGGTGAGGGTTGTAAAAGAGGGGATTGGACGAAGAAGGGAGGGAGTGTAGATGGGAGGATGTTTAAATAGTGTAGCCTAAGCTCTGTCTTTGTGTCTGTGGTGTCTTGTGTAGTTGACCTCTTTCTGCTCCCTCCACAGAGGTTCTCCACTAAGTCAGACGTGTGGAGTTATGGTATCCTGCTATGGGAGATCTACTCCTTTGGGCGTGTGCCTTACCCCAGAATTGTAAGTATGACATTGTGAGGTGACTCCAGCAGGGGGCAGCAGCTTTATCTGTATTGCCTTCTCCAATGCAAGGAAAAAATGTCTATCTTGATGAGTGATGTATTTCATATAATTTAATATCTGTGAAGCTTGTGCACAGGCAGATAGGTTGACGCCACTGTTCAGACAGGGAAGGATGTTAGAACGTACTAGTAAAGTATGTGGTAGAGTTGATAACGCCCTCCTCTCTGCTCCTCAGCCCCTGAAGGAGGTGGTGCCGCGGGTGGAGAAGGGTTACAAGATGGACGCCCCCGACGGCTGCCCGGTGGTGGTTTACGACGTCATGAAGCAGTGCTGGACCCTGGACGTGGGGCTGCGGCCCTCCTTCCGCATGCTGAGAGACAAGCTGTCGCATATCAGAGCCAAGGAGCTCTACCTGTGAGGGGCAGGGAGGGAAGACACAGCAGACTAGAGCGGAGGGAGGGAGGGAGGGAGCGTCCAGGCTGGGGGAAACTAACTGGAGCAGGACCGGAACTCATCTGCCTGCGGGCCACACCCTACCTGATACTTAACCTGCACCGGTTTTCCTCTGGGACTGTAGTGAACCCTCCCCTGTGTAACCTTCCCCCTCTACTCTTCTGAAAGAAAGGAACAGAAGTCCTGTGTATGTGATGTATAGCTTTCTGTCAGCTGGTTGTCTTCTTCCTCTGTCCAGTCCATCAGCCTCCCTCTACCCCCTTCCTCCTCCTGTTCTCCCAGTCTCTCCACTGTGGCGTTGTCGCCTCCTCAAACGCTTTTCTGATTTTCTTCTCCAAAACGTGATGATAATGGGGAGGCTGGCCTTTTCTTCCACATGTTTGTCAGGTGCTCTCAATCTCTCCTCTCTCTCTCTCTCTGTGCCATGATCATTCCTGTATCTCTGTGTTGGTTGGTAGTGTGGTGCTGCATGCTGTCTGTCCCTCACCCTCCTGTGTGGGGCCTTACTTGGGGCCTTGGCTCTGTGCCAAAGTGCCTCCAGTATACAGAGCTCCAGATCCCCTCAGCCTCCAGAACCTACTCCTCCACTCAGACTATTCTGTTTTTATTCCTTTTTTTTAAGAAATCTTTTTTTGTTTGTCTTGGAGGTTGGTTGTTCATTTGCTTTGTGAAGTTGTCTCCCTCCGGCTCCAGAACAGTTACTTCTATGTCCGTGAAAGAGAATGTGAACAGTTAAGAAAAGAGGCCAGTGCATAAAGGCCCTTCCCAGCTGAGGCTCTATCTCCAACTCAACACAGGACTACAGAACAGGGGAGGGAGGGGCAGTTCTCAACATGGTCGATTCATCATATGTGGGCTTGTTTTATATTAAAATATATTTAAAGGATTAAAAAATAAGAATGTTTTAGTGTCTGTGTGACGCGAACACTGGGGTTGGGTATGTGCATGCTGTGCGAGAGGCCTTGGGTTTAACTGTCAGTGCTTTCAATGTTTACTATGCTATCATGATTATGAATAAATCATTCCATCTGATTAGTGTGGAAAGAACGTCAACAGTCCACACTGACATCACAGGGAGAGGGAGCTCCCCTCTGAAAGCACCTGGGAACTATTCAGTCATGTGAATGTCCTGGATGATAGAGGTAACAGCAGGGCAGTGGGCCACTGGGGATGCCCTGGGTGTTTGTTCCATATGAAGTGAACCTCTACTCATTATGCTATTACACACACATTCCCACACAGTAAATATTCATTTACACAGAGGTAATACAGCCATTCCACACACTTTACATACCCACTGGGTTCATACATACATTTGGGCCAATGAATCTTATTTGGCTGAACTGTGAATAAGGTATTCTAACTATGGATTGGTCCTCTGGTCTTCAAATCACATTTTATTGGTCACATGCCAATAAAGCAGATGTTATTGCGAGTGTAGCGAAATGCTTGTCAGAACCTGTGACTTCACAGATTGAGCCTAAAATAATTCTCTCACACGCAGCTCTGTTTTAGAATGTAGAAGTGTTTATGAGGGTGTGACAACAGATATAGCTGATGTGCCAAAATAGTCTTCAAGGTGTGAAGCTGCAGTGTTCTGTGTCAGCTGATCTGTTTCCATTTCCAGTGGTCAGTCAGACTAAAGCTCCTCTCATTATTCTCTTCTCCATTCTCTCCTCTCTGGAGTGGCTGTTCCTCCATTTGCCTCCAGTGATGTTCTGTTGCGAACAGGGCACACACAGAATGAACCTGAACTGAGCAGAGCACACAGTCCAACTCAAATGGAACAGCTTTACGGGCCTTTTACTGTGCTGTCTGTGTATTTATAATTTTATTTGTAAAGGAAAAAAACAAATTTGACTAAATTATCTTCAGCTGTTGTCTCTATCTTTCTGGCTCAAAGCCTTCCTTCTTTGCCCATGTGTCTTTCTGTTTACATCCCTCATCCTATCTCGCCAGCCCTGTTGCTTGCTGCACATAAGGAGTCAACAGTTGTCCATGGCCCTGGCTGACTGGCTCATTTTGATTCCTATGAATGTTAATGGCGCTGACTGTCCAGAGTGGTAACAATGGGCTGGTTACACAACACAGGGTGCTCTCAGCCAAGGCTATGCGGTTCTGTTCAGCTGTCAGGACCCATCATTACACTGGGCCGTCACTCCATCTCACATTTACAGTGCTGCTGAAAAGACAGGAGGAGCATTGCTGGAGAGGGACCTCTCAGAGTTAGATCTCTATGGCTTAGGCTACTGCAAGAGTGCAACAATTCATCTTACTCACCCAGTCGTAATGGTTGTACCACTACCATGGATCACCACCAGCTGGCACCGTGTAGTCTACTCCAGTAGAACTCATGGATGGTTGAAGATAAATATGTTACATCAGGCCTTCATTGTTAATAAGATTTGGTTTTTAATTGATCTGCCTGGTAAAATACAATGCATCAATAAAAAGCCTGTGTGATATACTGCTGATGTTATAGTGGTAACACCATAGTTAGTCACCCCTCTAGCGTGTTCAAATGTAGCCGCATTAGGCTACTTGTGAGGTACAGAGATGTCATCCTACCTTGAAAGGGTCATAGTTCCTTCCATGTCTTTTGCGTATGATTCTCATCTCACACCGACACACACACATTCACAATTAAATGCCACAATCCTGTCAACTACACACACACAGTTCCATGCGTGTTCTTCACTAGCACAGATGAGTGGAGGATGCGTCGTTTTAATCAGCTTTTGATAAGTTATGGATCTCTACTGACGACGTATCTCCTAAGCCTGGTATTTCTTGACAGCAACCAATTAAAACCCACCATGAATTAATCTGATTACGCCAACAATTTTTGTTAAATTTAGGAGGATTCTGATGTTTGTAGACTAGAGGCTAGTGTGGATTGTGGAGTTAGCGTGTACATTGTAGTGCCTCAGCCTCTGGGCCATTTGGAGTAGTTGAGTTGACAGATGTACATGTGACAGAATGTGGCAACGTCATCTTTCTTCTACTCCATGTACTACAGCTATCTGCTATGACAGGAAACCATCTCTCCTCATGGGTACCTCATCCAATTCGAAATGCTACTGTGATCACAATCCAATTATAAACGAGGTGGTTTGAGCACTGAATGCTGATTGGCTGAAAGCCATGGTATATCAGACCTTATACAACGGGTGGGTCTAATCCTGAATGCTGATTGGTTAAAACCGCATTCAAGCCAGTGTCTATTTCACAAGTTACCACCGGCTAAATCTATGATGTTAAAATGCCTATTCACTCTGTTCCATCTGACTGCAATCCACTACCTTATCAGCCAAGCCAGGCAATTTATAAACTTGATCTCTGTTATCAAAAGCATTTAGACATTTTCTCACATTTCTTTTAGACTAACATTTAGTTTTCAACAGTGGAGATTTGTATAAACCTTTCTGTCTGTCTGACATTTGCAGCAATGTTTCAATATCAATATATCTCCAGCTGTCGCATAGTAATGGTCGTGTCAGGAGTCGGGATGAGACAGACAGGCAGGCAGCTTTTCTCAGCCAGTCGAAATCATGAATCAGTATCATTTTTATGGATATATAAAAATAAATATCAATAGAAAACAGGCCAAACGAAACGAAGTGCAGTTAGTTTGCAGTCTTTCCAGCTTCAGTGATTGGCTAGCTCCTGAACAACAGTGTCCTGACATAGAGACCACATTTTCTATGCTAGGTGAAATCGCACCTCATTAGCTCATTGTTATGGATGTATCCAAATAAATGTCACTAGAAAACAGCTTATGCAAATGCAGCTACAGTGTTGTTATTCTGGCTGCACCGTTTGACGTGGCTGTAAGTTAGTCGTAGTTGGCTAGCTAGCAAGCAAGGGATAAGAACGCTGCCAGCCAGTATGGCATTTAGAACGAACAACTGGGTAGCGTCCATAGATACAGAATGAATAAATTCATATAAGTAACACACCCGTGGTATACTTAAGAGATAATGCCCGAGAAGCCGTTATTTGGATGATATTGGCACGGTTTGCCGGCCCTCGACTTTGTCTTGGGCCTAACAACACCTGTGCCAATATATCCTCCAAACACCGGCTTCTCGGGCATTATCACTTAAGTATACCACGGGTATGACAAAAAAATATGAATTACGTTGGTAACCAGTTTATAAAAGCAATAAGGCACCTCGGGTTTGTGGTATATCACCAATATACCACAGCTACGGGCTGTGTCCAGGCAATCTGCGTTGCGTCGTGCATAAGAACAGCCCTTAGCCGTGGTATATTGGCCATATACCACACCCCCTCTGGCCTTATTGCTTAATTATATCACCTGATGTTGTTGCCATAACTCAAGGCTGGAAACACTGAACATGTTCTAGAACATAGAAATAGAAGCCCTAGATAAGATATATAATAATAATGCTATGCTTTATACAGCACAGATGAGGTTATTTTACTGGGAGAAATATGCAGAGAACAAAGACACTGATGTCAAAATGGGTTCATTTGTACTGGCACAGCAGCAGGACATGTGGAGATGTTTTGCGATTCCAGCCCAATTCGGTGATGACAGGAACTTAGTGAGCAGTGACGTGATTGGAGCTGAAGGGAGTAGTCAGGCAGATGTCAGGCTGATGTGGATGCGATGTGTGGCTGTCTCAGCTGTGCACATGGGCCCACTGTGTTCCCCACTCCGCTTCTCCCTGATCCCTGACAAATCCCCTTCCACAAATTTCCATCAATTCCCTCCCTTCTCCTTCATCTACTCTGGTCTGGGATCAGATCTCTCACTCCACTGAACAGCCCCTAAAAATAATCTGTTGCTTCAGCTGATGTCTCAGCAGCAATTAGCTTCTATTTGTGGCCATGCGTGCAGACATCTCAGATAGCTACGGGTGTCACTGTGGTCCTGACTGTCTGGCCAGGGCATTGTTTTGTGTCTGCGGACTGGGAGGTTTATGCCCAGTGGTCTATTGGCTCGGCAGCTTTTGGCTTTGTTATAGAAAGGCTTAATAATGCAGTTCTTGGTGTCTTTTGGCAGCCTTGGTTATTATTAGTTGGTCGTGGTAGTAGTACGACAGCCTTGTGCCACATTACTATGTACTATGCTAGTACTTCCTGGTTTGGAGGCTTATCTAAATTTATGAAGGGGAAGCTCCAGATAGCCCAGAATAAGTTGATCAGGGTAGTATTGAAGGTGAGTCCACGTACTCACATAGGCAGGAGCTGCTTTCAGGAACTAAACTGGCTGCCTGTTGAGGCTAGGTTGTCCCAGATTAGACTAGGTTTGGTTTACAGGAGTATTTATGGTCCTGCGCCCAGATATTTAAGTGATTACTTTCCTCGTGTTAGGGATGCACACAATCACAGCACCAGATCAGGTGTTGCTGATGTGTGCTTATACAGGTTCAGGAGTAATGCTGGGAAAGGTACTTTCTTGTATACTGGAGCCTCAGAATGGAATGAGTTGCCTCTGCCTATAAAAACAACGTCCTCTCTGGACAGCTTTAAAAATAAAGTAAAAATATGTTTGATGTCTTCTGTGCCCATATGAATAACCCCTATGATGTAACTGGAATGATGAGATAGATGTTCTTTTATGTTTTTGTTTTATTATTTCACTGCCATACTGTGTTCGATCTTGTATAGCCATCTTGTCTCAAGAGGACCACAATGGAAATAAGTCCCAGACTTTATTGTGTGGTATCCTCAATGATTTTATTCATGTGCATGTATGGCTTTTAAGTTTTATGTGTGCTTGTTTTTTTAAATGGTCGAATTAATAAACTAAACTAAATTAGTGAGTGCAGATGGCTGTTGAATAATTTTTCTGTAATCACAGTCTGAGGTGGTTGGATGGGCTAATGTGCTGAATAATATTCTGTAATGCTATTCAGTGGTTTGTTATTGTTGTAATTGTGCTCTTTACTATGAGGATTCTTAGTTCAAATCATATTTTATTTGTCACATGCGCCGAATACAACAGGTGTAGACTTTACAGTGAAATGCTTACTTACAAGCCCTTAACCAACAATGCAGTTTTAAGAAAAATACCGAAAGAAAAAGAAGAAATTAAACTAACTAATAATTAAAGAGCAGCAGTAAAATAACAATAAAGAGGCTTTATACAGGGGGTACCGGTACAGAGCCGGGGGGGGGGGGGGGGATAGTAAATAGTCTGTGTAGCCATTTGATTAGCTGTTCAGTAGTCTTATGGCTTGGGGGTAGAAGCTGTTTGGAAGCCTCTTGGACCTAGACTTGGCGCTCCGGTACCGCTTGCCGTGAGGTAGCAGAGAGAACAGTCTATGACTAGGGTGGCTGGAGTCTTTAACAATTTTTAGGGCCTTTCTCTGACACCGCCTGGTATAGAGGGCCTGGATGGCAGCAAGCTTGGCCCCAGTGATGTACTTGGCTGCGCGCACTACCCTCTGTGGTGCCTTGCGGTTGGAGGGCGAGCAGTTGCCATACCAGGCAGTGATGCAACCAGTTAGAATGCTCTCGATGGTGCAGCTGTAGAACCTTTCAAGGATCTGAGAACTCATGCCAAATTTTTTCAGTCTCCTGAGGGGGAATAGGTTTAGTCGTGCCCTCTTCACGACTGTCTTGGTGTGCTTGGACCAGTTGTGCCGACAACAATTTTTCAGGTCTGACTGTAGAAGGCATGACCTTGCCGTCACAGCTAGTCATCTACCCACTAGACCTGGCAGGTAGGCAGAGCCTTTTCTCAGTAGCCCTGACTCCCCATGCAGTACATGACAGGGAGCACTAATCACTGATCATAATCTTGATGTGATTGGCCTGACTGAAACATGGCTTAAGCCTGATGAATTTACTGTGTTAAATGAGGCCTCACCTCCTGGTTACACTAGTGACCATATCCCCCGTGCATCCCGCAAAGGAGGAGGTGTTGCTAACATTTACGATAGCAAATTTCAATTTACAAAAAAAAAATATGACGTTTTCGTCTTTTGAGCTTCTAGTCATGAAATCTATGCAGCCTACTCAATCACTTTTTATAGCTACTGTTTACAGGCCTCCTGGGCCATATACAGCGTTCCTCTCTGAGTTCCCTGAATTCCTATCGGACCTTGTAGTCATAGCAGATCATATTCTAATTTTTGGTGATTTTAATATTCATATGGAGAAGTCCACAGACCCACTCCAAAAGGCTTTCGGAGCCATCATCGACTCAGTGGGTTTTGTCCAACATGTCTCTGGACCTACTCACTGCCACAGTCATACTCTGGACCTAGTTTTGTCCCATGGAATAAATGTTGTAGATCTTAATGTTTTTCCTCATAATCCTGGACTATCGGACCACCATTTTATTATGTTTCCAATCGCAACAAATAATCTGCTCAGACCCCAACCAAGGAGCATCAAAAGTCGTGCTATAAATTCTCAGACAACACAAACATTCCTTGATGCCCTTCCAGACTCCTTCTGCCTACCCAAGGACGTCAGAGGACAAAAATCAGTTAACCACCTAACTGAGGAACTCAATTTAACCTTGTGCAATACCCTAGATGCCCCTAAAAACGAAAAACATTTGTCATAAGAAACTAGCTCCCTGGTATACAGAAAATACCCGAGCTCTGAAGCAAGCTTCCAGAAAATTGGAACGGAAATGGCGACACACCAAACAGGAAGTCTTCTGACTAGCTTGGAAAGACAGTACCGTGCAGTATCGAAGAGCCCTCACTGCTGCTCGATCATCCTACTTTTCCAACTTAATTGAGGAAAATAAGAACAATCCAAAATTTATTTTTGATACTATTGCAAAGCTAACTAAAAAGCAGCATTCCCTAAGAGAGGATGGCTTTCACTTCAGCAGTAATAAATTCATGAACTTCTTTGAGGAAAAGATCATGATCATTAGAAAGCAAATTACGGACTCCTCTTTAAATCTGCGTATTCCTCCAGGGCTTAGCTGTCCTGGATCTGCACAGCTCTGCCTAAGTGTTTTAGTACTATATCTCTTGACACAATGATGAAAATAATCATGGCCTCTAAACCTTCAAGCTGCATACTGGATCCTATTCCAACTAAACTACTGAAAGAGCTGCTTCATGTGCTTGGCCCTCCTATGTTGAACATAATAAACGGCTCTCTATCCACCGGATGTGTACCAAACTCACTAAAAGTGGCAGTAATAAAGCCTCTCTTGAAAAAGCCAAACCTTGACCCGGAAAATATAAAAAACTATCGGCCTATATCGAATCTTCCATTCCTCTCAAATTTTTTGGAAAAAGCTGTTGCACAGCAACTCACTGCCTTCCTGAAGACAAACAATGTATACGAAATGCTGCAGTCTGGTTTTAGACCCCATCATAGCACTGAGACTGCACTTGTGAAGGTGGTAAATTACCTTTTAATGGCGTCAGACCGAGGCTCTGCATCTGTCCTCGTGCTACTAGACCTTAGTGCTGCCTTTGACACCATCGATCACCACATTCTTTTGGAGAGACTGGAAACCCAAATTGGTCTACACGGACAAGTTCTGGCCTGGTTTAGATCTTATCTGTCGGAAAGATATCAGTTTGTCTCTGTGAATGGTTTGTCCTCTGACAAATCAACTGTACATTTCGGTGTTCCTCAAGGTTCCGTTTTAGGACCACTATTGTTTTCACTATATATTTTACCTCTTGGGGATGTTATTCGAAAACATAATGTTAACTTTCACTGCTATGCAGATGACACACAGCTGTACATTTCAATGAAACATGGTGAAGCCCCAAAATTGCCCTCGCTAGAAGCCTGTGTTTCAGACATAAGGAAGTGGATGGCTGAAAACGTTCTACTTTTAAACTCAGACAAAACAGAGATGCTTGTTCTAGGTCCCAAGAAACAAAGAGATCTTCTGTTAAATCTGACAATTAATCTTGATGGTTGTAAAGTCGTCTCAAATAAAACTGTGAAGGACCTCGGCGTTACTCTTGACCCTGATCTCTCTTTTGACGAACATATCAAGACTGTTTCAAGGACAGCTTTTTTCCATCTACGTAACATTGCAAAAATCTGAAATTTTCTGTCCAAAAATGATGCAGAAAAAGTAATCCATGCATTTGTTACTTCTAGGTTAGACTACTGCAATGCTCTACTTTCCGGCTACCCGGATAAAGCATTAAATAAACTTCAGTTAGTGCTAAATACGGCTGCTAGAATCCTGACTAGAACCAAGAAATTTGATCATATTACTCCAGTGCTAGCTTCCCTACACTAGCTTCCTGTTAAGGCAAGGGCTGATTTCAAGGTTTTACTGTTAACCTATAAAGCGTTACATGGGCTTGCTCCTACCTATCTTTCCGAGTTGGTCCTGCCGTACATACCTACACGTATGCTACGGTCACAAGACGCAGGCCTCCTAATTGTCCCTAGAATTTCTAAGCAAACAGCTGGAGGCAGGGCTTCCTCCAATAGATCTCCATTTTTATGGAACGGTCTGCCTACCCATGTGAGAGACGCAGACTCTGTCTCAACCTTTAAGTCTTTACTGAAGACTTATCTCTTCAGTAGGTCATATGATTGAGTGTAGTCTGGCCCAGGAGTGTGAAGGTGAACGGAAAGGCTCTGGAGCAACGAACCGCCCTTGCTGTCTCTGCCTGGCCGGTTCCCCTCTCTCCACTGGGATTCTCTGCCTCTAACCCTATTACAGGGGCTGAGTCACTGGCTTACTGGTGCTCTTACATGCCGTCCATAGGAGGGGTACGTCACTTGAGTGGGTTGAGTTACTGACGTGATCTTCCTGTCTGGGTTGGCGTCTACCCTTGTTTTGTGCTGTGGTGGAGATCTTTGTGGGCTATACTCGGCCTTGTCTCAGGATTGTAAGTTGGTGGTTGAAGGTGTCCCTCTAGTGGTGCGGGGGCTGTGCTTTGGCAAAGTGGGTGGGGTTATATCCTTCCTGTTTGGCCCTGTCCGGGGGTATCATCGGATGGGGCCACAGTGTCTCCTGACCCCTCCTGTCTCAGCCTCCAGTATTTATGCTGCAGTAGTTTATGTGTCGGGGGCCTAGGGTCAGTTGGTTATATCTGGAGTACTTCTCCTGTCTTATCCGGTGTCCTGTGTGAATTTAAGTATGCTCTCTCTAATTCTCTCCTTCTCTCTTTCTTTCTCTCTCTCGGAGGACCTGAGCCCTAGGACCATGCGTCAGGACTACCGGGCATGATGACTCCTTGCTGTCCCCAGTCCACCTGGCCTTGCTGCTGTTCCAGTTTCAACTGTTCTGCCTGCGGTTATGGAACCCCTACCTGTCCCAGACCTGCTGTTTTCAACTCTTAATGATCGGCTATGAAAAGCCAACTGACATTTATTTCTGATTATTATTTGACCATGCTTGTCACTTATGAACATTTTGAACATCTTGGCCATGTTCTGTTATAATCTCCACCCGGCACAGCCAGAAGAGGACTGGCCACCCCTCATAGCCTGGTTCCTCTCTAGGTTTCTTCCTAGGTTTTGGCCTTTCTAGGGAGTTTTTCCTAGCCACCGTGCTTCTACACCTGCATTGCTTGCTGTTTGGGGTTTTAGGCTGGGTTTCTGTACAGCACTTCGAGATATTAGCTGATGTACGAAGGGCTATATAAAATAAAATAAACTTGATTTGATTTGATTTGACCATGTCTCAGCCCCTGTGACCGTGTGACGTCACTGAGCTGGGCTAGCCATGGCCGGGTCGTCGTCAGTGGACATCATGTACTGAGAGAGAAACCCGTGAAATATGAATCAAATACACATGGCAGAGAGGCTCACCGTTCGTTCGTACGTGGAACCACAAATCATGGGTCACATGGACGTCTGAACAAAATAGCTTATTTTGATGCCACTGACGCGTGGCATTGCAGATCGTGGATAGGAAATGATCATGGCGAGGTTGAACCAAACAGCATGTTATGATGCTCAATATGCTGGATCTGATCTGAGCATACAGTATCGGAGATGACTAACAGGAGTCAGTGTGTAGTTGTTTTATCAACTCTACCACAACGAGACTCCAGATGGCCGACTTACATCTAACCCTAACCCATGTGTGTAGAGCTCCTCCTGGGAGACAGGTGTGTAGAGAGGGAGGGAGGTGGAGCTCTGAGCTGAAGAAGATGGATAACAGCAGCAGCAAAGGGCTGTGATGATGTAATGCTAGCTGGGCTGTTTTTTTGGGACTCTTTTAAAAATAACCCAATTGGAGCCCGGGGCACCGCATGGCTGATATGTTCGTTTGGCTTTGTGAAATAGCAAGGTTCCAAGAGTCAGAGAGAACATGTTTTCTGCACCAGTTGTCAGGCTGGATTTGCATTCCGTCTGTGACATTTCACCCTTCTGCTCCAAGCCCCGCGCCCACTGCCTGCCGGGGGGCGTGCGGTGCCAACACACATCTCTCTCAGAGCAGGGTGAGGGGCCCCTGGAACCATCATAGACCCCCTCCTCCTCTACCCAACCCCCTCTCCTGGATCACTTTATCCTCCATGATCGCCTAGTTAGCCATCTGAAACATCAGTACATTAGATTGCATGGCATGACAACCATAAAGAAGAGAAGAGATAGATTTAATACATGAATACAAGGCGTAGCTGTGGCTGAGGCTGTGCAGATTAACTGATGCTTTAATGAATCTAGATGGGTCAGTGGTTGACTCAACACTGAGGACTAGATTATGTTGCCCATGCAGCCCGCTGTCATCGACTAGTGGGTTCATGATATCAGCCTGCTGACAGTCTCCCTGAACAAGCAGCTTCTGTAAGGCAAGCTTTTCTCAAGTTCCATGTTGTGCTGCCACACATCTACAGACCACTTCAACTCTATAGCGGACACACACAGGGTACACACACACAGGGTACACACACACAGCGTACACACACACACACACAGCGTACACACACACACACACAGGGTACACACACATAGCACTTGACTTGGGCAAGAGCTCAAAATGTTCTGCTGCTTGAGCTCCTGTTCCTCTTAAAGAATATTAGCTCAAAGTATAGTGGAGCTCCTGCACCTAAATATAAACAGTACCGGCGCCATGAATAATGTCAGCGGCTCATGTTATGCTTGTAAGCCCTTTAAAGTAACAACAACCAGTAAAAAACCATCAAAGAACGGTGTACTGTATAAACATGTGTACAAAACATTACGAACAGGTGAATCCAGGTGATTCCAGACGGATATATCCAGGATATATCCGGCTGTTCCACTGGATATAAGGTGAATGCACCAATTTGTAAGTCGCTCTGGATAAGAGCGTCTGCTAAATGACTTAAATGTAAATGTAAATGAAAGCCATGATCCCTTATTGATGTCACTTATTAAATCAACTTCTATCAGTGTAGATGAAAGGGAGGAGACAGGTTAAAGAAGGGTTTTTAAGCCTTGAGACAATTGAAACATGGATTGCCTACGTATGTCATTCAGAGGGTGAATGGGAAAGACAAAATATTTAAGTGCCTTTGAATGGGGTATGGTAGTAGGTGCCAGGTGCACTGGTTTGAGTGTGTCAAGAACTGCAACACTGCTGGGTTTTTCACACTCAACAGTTTCCCGTGTGTATCATGAATGATCCACCACCCAAAGGACCTGAATGTCCCTCTGGTTCCACACACACTGACTCTGCCTGATGGTCCCCTCCCTCAACCTGGTTCTTCCATCCTCCATCCCCTACTGCCCCTGTACTGTCCTGGAGGACCACACAAGTCTGAGCTGTCTGTGTCCTGGGTGGCAGGACAGGCAGGGCGAGGGCAGGGGGAGAGAAGAGGAAAGAGCAGCCATGACCCTGGACCCTGCTGACAGAGATGAGGAGTGAAAGCCAGGCAGACTGGGATCAGACCCTCTCGGACACATTGTGGCTGATGGAATACACCCAGGAGTGAGTGGCTGTGTGTGGCTGTGGACTGCATGGTCCAGTCTGCATTTCTCCAGTCTAGAGAGGAGTCTACACATACATACACACACACACATTGCATACACACAGCTCCTGTGTGTATCTCAGGCTGGGCCGTATGTGAGTATGGGCAGGAATGACTCTTGGCTCCTCCAGTACATTCACAGTAATGAAGATAGTGTGTTGTGGCAACTCATATGCAAAGAGACATGTAATCACATAGCCTTAAAACAACAAGCTGTTGGGGAACAGAGCAGACATGTTCTGCATGAACACCATGAGGACTTAAAAACAGGAGAGGAGTTCAAGTCGCGGTGCGTTATGTGTCAGTATGACATGTCCATTAATTATTGTCCACATAATAATGAACATTTCCTGTTGCTGCAGGATTATTTTCCTGCTGTAAGGATCTGGTTAAATTAAGATCTAGCATCTGTAGCAGATCCTATGGAGGGTTTCCCAGGGATCCTCCTCACCCTCTTCTCCTCCTTCACTAGATCTATTTGAGGTGAGCAACTCAATGGCTTGTAATGGTCAGGGTCTTTGTGAAATGGTTTGGTGCCATTATCTGTCTTTTCCTGTCATGTTGGGTCTGAGTCTATGGAGAAATGGTTTCCCCTTTTAACCATAATTAGATTATTACAACAAATGGAAGTGAGATCATGTGAATGATCGTCATTGTGTTTCTCAACATGTAACGCTGACAATAAAAGGTGTGTTTGTGTTTGTGATTGGAGATGCTGTGTATGATGAGGGATGTGGAAGTGATGTGTTTTTACCAGGGCTTGCTCTGCCTGTTTGTCTGACCTTTCTGGGTCAGCTGGCAGTAATGACCTCACTGCAAGACGAGGCAGGGACCCTGGGCCAGATTACTCACCACCTTACTGGACCCAAGGCAGACACGGGCGGCCGCTGACGTGCTTGACTCACGTGGCTCACTCTCTCTCTCGCTCCCCAGATAATGTTTGCTTTAACCCTTAATACTCAAGCCTGTACCCAGACAGGAGAGCATACAAGCAAGCAGCCAAGCGCTGATGTTTATTTTCAAAGAAATGTCCTGGTGAAGGACATTGGTTGATAAAGTAAGCCTTGCCCCAGGGTTGTTGATGGAAGAAACCCACTGATGGATCCATCCCTTGATGCACGTTGTGTGTGTGTGTGGGCTGGGCGTTGTGACTGAATGGAGCATTGGTTTCCTACCCTGGGGAGACTGAAAGCTGTGACCTGTGGCATTCGTAAGAAACTACAGCAGAGAGAGGTGGTGTCATCTTCACCGACCTGTGTTGGGATTGGTTCTGAAGGCCATCAATCAATTCCGCCCTGACAGCTCCACGGGGTTATGTGTGTGTGTGTGTGTCTCTGTTTATATGTTGGAGCGGGAACTGCAGGATATTCGGGGATGCAGAGAATTCCGGGGGAATTCTTGGATCTCTTAAAGGAGAGTTTCACAATAAGTAAAAAAGGAGGCCACGGCCCTTTGAAAAGACCCTCTTCTGTTGACTTCCTCACACAAATCCTACTGGCTCGAGGAGTGTATATTCTCTTATTTGACTTGGAGGTTTCATGTCCTAAATTAATTTTAAGTTTGACTTGACTGATAACAACCCATACAGTGGTGTTTCAGGTCAGGATAAGCCAAGGCTGATGTTCTATGCGAAGGCTTGTGTAACCGCTCTATTTTCTCCAATGATGTGTGTATGACTTGTCCGCCCAGCGAGCCATTGTGTATTGGGTTTTGGGTGAGTGACAGGTTGTATAGTCTGGGGGGGACATGCTACACCGGACTCCTGGTGACGGGGTCTCTCTCGACCCTAGCCGTGTGATGGTGGACTGGGTAATGTGACGTTGTGTGTGTATGTGACTGTGTGTGTGTGTGCTTGCGTGCCTGCATACATGCATAAGTGTTTGTGTGCTTGCGTGTGTGTGTGCATGTGATGGTCTTTGGTGTCGTGTAAGAAGGCCCATCACTCCGTTTGGGACCGGAGGCCCAGCGATGCTAACGTCTCCAGGCAGCATGTCACATAAATCTGAGGTCCCTATCCAGCAGTCCTGGGAGTTTGATGGCTCCTGGCTGCAGTTGACCTCCTCAGCCATCAGCAGCCTAGTTTGGGCCTCACCTATCCTTCACCTCACCTATCCTTCACCTCACCTATCCTTCACCTCAGCCTGGCCATGACGCACAACACAGCCTCTTTCATTGGGCCAGTAGTAATACGTTTGGTGATTGAGGAGAATATGGGGGAGAGGAGGGTAGAGGGGGGAGAAGAATGGAGGAGAAGGGAGAGGATAGGAGGGGAGAGGGAGAGGATAGGAGGGGAGAGGGAGAGGGGGGAAAGGGAGAGGAGCGGAGAGGGTAGACAATCCCTCCAGTAGTGGAGAGATTGACGAGTGTGCCCAGGGGATAGGCCTGATTTTTCAAGTCTAGTTGGCAACAAGCATCTGAGTCGCCTTCTGTCGTCCTCTACTGAACTAATTTCATGTTCACTGGCCTCAACAGACTAAACGAGGCAGGGAGGGAGGGTTTGTGTCGTCAGGACAGCAGCCAGACAATAGTCTGTGTGTGCTGTTCTGTTGTTGTGTGGTCTGAATGTTGTAGGCGTACATGAACATTTAGAAGTGTTTGAAGGCTCATCGCTGGGCAGTTAGTTAGTCAGCTGTGCAGATGTGTGTGTGTGTGTGTCTGTGCATTAGTGTGTGTGTTGCAGTGGAGGCTGGTGGGAGGAGCTATAGGAGGACAGGCTTATTGTAATGTCTGGAATGGAATGAATGGAACGGAGTCAAACGGGGTTTCCATATGTTTGATACCGTTCCATTGATTCCATTCCAGCCATTACAATGAGCCTGTCCTCCTATAGCTCCTCCCACCAGCCTTCTCTGGTGTGTTGTTGTGAGATCTGACTGTTTTAGGATAGCTTACACACATCTAGAAGTGTGTCTAGACGTTGGGCTTTGGGCAATGGGCCAGGAGCCTGAGGAGGCAGAGAAAGGCTGGATGTGACAGGATGGGGACGAGAGGCTTCGAGGCTAAGATCAACACAGTTGCTCATCCTTCCTCCTGTCACAGGAAGTCAATACAACACAGAGCTCAGGACAGGAACCTCTCAGTTTTCATCAAGGATCTCTCTGTACTTTGCTTCGTTCATCTTTCCCTTGATCCTGACTAGTCTCCCAGTCCCTGCCGCTAAAAAACATCCGCACAGCATGATGCTTCCACCCCCATGCTTCACCGTACAGATGGTGCCAGGTTTCCTCCAGATGTGACACTTGGTATTCAGGCCAAAGAGTTCAATATTGGTTTCGTCAGACCAGAGAATCTTGTTTCTCATGGTTTGAGAGTCCTTTAGGTGCCTTTTGGCAAACTCCAAGTGGTTATGTGCCTGTTACTGAGGAGTGGCTTCCGTCTGGCCACTCTACCATAAAGGTCTGATTGGTGGAGTGCTGCAGAGATTCTGGAAGGTTCTTCCATCTCCACAGAGAAACTCTGGAGCTCTGTCAGAGTGACCATCGGGTTCTTGGTCACTTCCATGACCAAGGCCCTTCTCCCCCGATTGCTCAGTTAGACCGGGCGGCCAGCTCTCGGAAGAGTCTTGGTGTTTCCAAATGTCTTCCATTTAAGAATAATGGAGGCCACTGTGTTCTTGTGGACCTTCAATGCTGCAGAAAGTTTCTGGCGCCCTTCTCCAGATCTGTGCCTCGACACAATCCTGTCTCGGAGCTGTAGAAATCAAGTTGTAGAAACATCAATGGATTGATGATCAATGGAAACAGGATGCACCTGAGCTTAATTTCAAGTCTCATAGCAAAGAGTCTGAATACTTATGTAAATAAGGTATTTCATTTTTTTATACATTTTCAAAATGTCAAAAAAACTTTTTCGCTTTACCATTATGGGGTATTGTGTGTAAATTGATGAGGATTTTTATTTTATTTTATACATTTTAAAATAAGGCTGTAACGTAACGAAATGTGGAAAAGGGGAAGGGGTCTGAATACTTTCCGAATGCACTGTATAGTGATAAGGTATCTGAGGACAACTTTATTCTGTGAGGTATATGAGGACAACTATGATGTATATGCAGTGAGGTGAAATAGCGGGAAATCAGATCAGTTCATCAAGGATGGAATGCTACTGTACCATGGCTATCCTCATAACCACAGCTGTACTTTGAGTCAGCTGTACAGAAGTCAAATCACATTTACTTGGTCACATACATATTTAGCAGATGTTATTGCGGGTGTGGGGATATGCTTGTGAAATACTGCAAAGTTGCACACACACACACACACACACACACACACACACACACACACACACACACACACACACACACACACACACACACACACACACACACACACACACACACACACACACACACACACACACACACACACACACACACACATACACATATACACACACATTAATAAAAACACAACCACATATCCCATTCAATATTAGGCTGGAGCCAGGGCTTGGGGCAAGCTGCTTGGGTCAGTGTGGCAGAGCAGAGTGGAGCCTCATGATGAGAACAGAATGGAGATGGAGTTGGACCACGCCCCCAGACGGACCACACCCAACCTCTTACATCATTCTAGTTCTCCCAAGCCTGGGAACTGAACGGTCTCCAAGGCAAATACTCTCTCTCTCCCTCCCTCGGATCCCTCGCTTTGTTTTCTTTTAATCCTAGACATTCCTCTTGCACTCAGAGTGGGCCAGTCAGTGTAGTGTAGTGGAGGGGCCCTAACACGGGCATGCGAGGACACTTTAGCTGGGAGGAAGTCAGTTCACATCATATAAACATGCAGGGACACTGTTTATTTGAATGTGGCTAGAAGTGCACACGGCTCTGCCATGACTCAAGCATACGTCACTTCATACAGGAATCTTTGTCATGGTTTTCGTGACAGTCTTAATCTTGGTCTGCCTGCGTGAGTATGAGGGGGGGGGGTAGAATGAGGATAGGGCTATATGTTGGGGATGTTGGCATGGGGAGGGGAGGGAAGGGGTGGGTGAGGAGTGGGGGTCTGTAACTCTGCAACTCCACAAAGGAAACAGGAGGAGTGTCTAGCCAGATGACAGGATGGAATTGGAGGAGATTGACTGCTGCTTTTTTCTTTTTTTGGTTCAGCATATTGAACAACTGTAACTCACTAAATGGGACCTTCTTTAATATAATTTTTACATAGCCTAAGTGTCCAAAGGATGTCACTATTTCTAGTTAGAATTGCAGCAAAATGAATATCCCATACAGAACTGAACAGACCTCTTTTGAGGGTTATGTGTATTCCACCACATGCATAGCCTACATGCATAACCACCACTTTACTCCATACAACATCCGCATCGAGCTAAAGGCTAGAGCTACCGCTTTCAAGGAGCGGGACGCTTATAAGAAATCCCGCTATGCCCTCAGACGAACCATCAAAAAAGCAATGTGTCAATACAGGATTAAGATTGAATCCTACTACACCGGCTCTGCCGCTCATTGGATGTGGCAGGGCTTGAAAACTATTACGGACTACAAAGGGAAACCCAGACGCGAGCTGCCCAGTGACACGAGCCTACCAGATGAGCTAAATGCATTTTATGCTCGCTTCGAGGAAAGCAACACTGAAGCATGCATGAGAGCACCAGCTGTTCTAGATGACTGTGTGATAACGCTCTCGGTAGCCGATGTAAACAAAACCTTTGAACAGGTCAACATTCACAAAGCCGCTGGGCCAGATGGATTACCAGGACGTGTACTCAAAGCATGCACAGACCAACTGTCAAGTATCTTCACTAATATTTTCAACCTCTCCCTGACCAAGTCTGTAATATCAACATGTTTCAAGCAGACCCCCAGAGTCCTTGTGCCCAAGGAAGCGAAGGTAACCTGCCTAAATGATTACCATCCCGTGGCACTCACGTCGGTAGCCATGAAGTGCTTTGAAAGGCTGGTCATGGCTCACATTAACAGCATCCTCCCAGACACACTAGACCCACTCCAATTCGCATACCGCCCAAACAGATTCACAGATGATGCAATCTCAATCGCAATCCACACCGCCCTTTCTCACCAGGACAAAAGGAACACCTATGTTAGAATTCTGTTCATTGGCTACAGCTCAGCGTTCAACACCACAGTGCCCATGAAGCTCATCCCTAAGCTAAGGACTCTGGGACTAAACACCTCCCTTTGCAGCTGGATCCTGGACTTCCTGATGGGCCGCCCCCAGGTGGTAAGTGTAGGCAACAACACGTCTGCCACACTGATCCTTAACACTGGGGCCCCTCAGGGGTGTGTACTTAGACCCCTCCTGTATTCCCTGTTCACCCACAACTGCGTGCCCAAACACGACTCCAACACCATCATTAAGTTTGCTGATGACACAACAGTGGTAGGTCTGATCACCGACAACGATGAGACGGCCTATAGGGAGGAGGTCAGAGAACTGGCAGTATGGTGCCAGGACAACAACCTCTCCCTCAATGTGAGCAAGATAAAGGAGCTGATCGTGGACTACAAGAAAAGGCGGGCCGACAGGCCCCAATTAACATAGACGGGGCTGTAGTGGAGCGGGTCGAGAGTTTCAAGTTCCTTGGTGTCCGCATCACCAACGAACTATCATGGTCCAAACATACCAAGACAGTCATGACGAGGGCACGACAAAACCTTTTCCCCCTCAGAAGACTGAAAAGATTTGGCATGACTCAAAAGGTTCTACAGCTGCATCATTGATCATTGAGAGCATCCTGACCATTTGCATCAACGCGTGGTATGGCAACTGCTCGGCATCTGACCATAAGGCGCTACAGAGGGTAGTGCGAACGACCCAGTACATCGCTGGGGGCAAGCTTCCTGCCATCCAGGACCTATATAATAGGCGATGTCAGAGGAAAGCCCATAAAATTGTCAGAGACTCCAGTCACCCAAGTTTTATACTGTTTTCTCTGTTACCGCACGGCAAGCGGTACCGGTGTGCCAAGTCTAGGACCAAAAGGCTCCTCAACAGCTTCTACCCCCAAGCCTGCTGATCAATTCATAAAAATCGCTACCGGACAATTTATATTGACCCCCCCCCCCCCTCCTCCCTTTGTACACTGCTGCTACCCGCTGTTTGTTTGTTACCTATGCATAGTCACTTTGCCCCCACCTACATGTACAGATTACCTCAACTAGCCTGTACCCCTGCACACTGACTCGGTACCGGTGCCCCCTGTATATTGCCTCGTTAGTGTTATTCTTATTGTGTTACTTTTTATTGTTACTTTTTATTTTAGCCTAGTTGGTAAATATTTTCTTCTTCTTGAACTGCGCTGTTGGTCAAGGGCTTTTAAGTAAGCATTTCACGGTAAAGTCTACACTTGTTGTATTTGACGCATGTGACAAATAAAGTTTTATTTTTATTTAAATTGACATACATTACCATCACCATTCATCATTCCTGCTCCTGCCCCCCAGTCACCTCTGACCTTTCCCTTATCCTCTAACCCTATTTCCTCCACTTCCTCTCCTCCCCATCCTCATTTCACCACTCCTCCCTTCTCCCTCTCTCACCATTCCTCTCTCTTTTCACCCTCTCATTGCCAATTGTTTGCAGCAATTCAGATGAAAGAGAATCTTCCGGCTATTGCATCCCATTTCACCACAGTCAGCACTACCCTATTGTACTCTGCTATCCCTCTCAGGAAACTGGACTATATCAGGAAAATACAGGATGGAGGGAGGGAGAGATATGGAGGGGTAGAGAGAGAATTGAAGAGATGGGAAGGGTGGGAATGTGAGGTAATGGGAGAGAAGGGGACAGAGAGAGGTTGAGGGTGAAAGGTATAAGGTTTAAGTGAATGGGAAGCTGGTATGGACCAGTCTTTGTTGCAAGATGTATCTTACCTTATGCTCATAATCAGGATATAGGGCGCATTCTAAGAAATAAATGTATGACCTAGTTTTATTTCTGCTTGCATTATGTATTTATATTGATGTGTGTATTTTCTGTACTTTATGTCATTCAGGGCTCATCTGTAAACGAGACCTTGGTCTCAGTATGACTCCTTGTTAAAATTAAGGTAAAATAAATCAAATAAAGATTCATATCCAATCTACATTATGATGCCCATGGTTTTCTGTTCATGTTAAAGCCTCCTGACCTCCACTACCACTTAAAATGTCTTCATACTCATGCTAAGCCCCAACATAATGTGTTGCTTATATGGTAGACAGTGATGTAAGTGGAAGGCCCAGTGTTAGCATCATGACCCCGAATGTAGTTTAGCACCTAAAAAACGAACCTAAGGCGTGTCAAACAAGCTGTCCATGGGCTGTGTGCAGCCTGCCATGATGTAACACTAACACCAAGCAACACTTGCCTCTTGGATTATTTCAGAAGATTTGATGTTGGAAAAACAACACTCCACACAATGAAATTAGGTCATTCCTAGCATCAGATTGTTTTGTTCAAGCACCGCAGGTGAAAAGTGAGTGACCCTCTGGATAATTGCCTTCATAGAAATGGTCCCTTAGGCAAAGTAAGTGACAGCCCTGCACCAGCTGATGACTGCATATACTCATTTATGTAGAGCTCCAAGCAAGCAAAGCTCCCTGAACCATTCTATTGTGTGCTGCTGCAGTCAGTAGTTACATGATGATTTTAAGCCCTCATCTGAGGAAACAAAGGTGTGACATATGTTGAGGATCAGAAGGGATGGCTGACATACAGGAAGGAGTTTCTATCCCATCGTTTGATAATCCTAAACACCACCACCACCTGACTAACCCGAAATGATGGATAGCATGGTGCTCTCTGTCATGTTCACTCACACTAATCACTGGAAATGCTCAAGTCACATTAAGTGAGCAGCACGTTTGTGAATTCTGCTGGTGATTTCCCACCTGGAGGATAAAGATACTTTGTGTGCGTATTTTCACTGGACTAAATAGTACCAATTAATCAGAATATGGGAAGTCAGAGGGGGGATGGTTCCTTGGGTAGTACATAACCCCCTTCACACTGAACTGGGGTTATGTCTCAGAGGTCACAGCAACCAAGCCCCTCAGCTACAGCTCCATAGGCTACACTGTGACACACAAACACAGAAATAGGCTGATCCAGGCAGGGCCAGCTGTGCCCTCACCCAGACAGGCCCACACAGTTCTGTTGGGGTTTGTGTATAAAGTGCTTGTCCATGCGTGCTCATTATATAAGGGTTTGTGTAAGGCATTTTCATTAACGCACTCATGCGTCACATCTATGCTTTGCATATAGCTCCATTGGTCATTTTCACAGAACATTTGATCTAATAGAAACACTTGAGTAAATGAGGGATACAAAGTATATTGAAAGCAGGTGTGGTTCCTGAGTTAATTAAGCAATTAACATCCCATCATGCTTAGAGTCATGTATACAAATGCTGGGCAGGCCATTATTTTGGCTACCATGGCTATGCCTCCATAGGATGACAATCCCTCCATCCACAGGGCACGAGTGGTCACTGAATGGTTTGATGAGCATGAAAACGATTCAAACCATACGCCATGGCCTTCTCAGTCACCAGATCTCAACCAAATTGAACACTTATAGGAGATTCTGGAGCGGTGCCTGAGAGCGTTTTCCACCACCATCAACAAAACACCCAATGATGGAATTTGTTGTGGAAGAATGGTGTCACATCCCTTCAATAGAGTTCCAGACACATGTAGAATCTATGCCAACGCACATTGAAGCTGTTCTGGCTCGAGGTGGCCCAACGCCCTATTAATAACACGCCTTATGTTGGTGTTTCCTTTATTTTGGCACTTACCAGTGTGTAAGATTATGTCTGCAACGCAATGAATATCTGTTTTTTCACCGTCTAGACTAAAATGAACAGAAAATGGCAACCTATTAATGAAACTAAGGATTTTCAGAATAATTGCTCCAATGCAGATACATGTTGTTGTGTTTTTCACATTTTGAATTTTACATACCAGTATTTAACATTCAAAGATTCAACAAGCTTGTTTGTCTGAGAAGATTGGTGGTGATTCAGTCCTTGGGCAGAGAGAGAGACAGGAAGAGAAAGATGCACAGGGAGATTGAGATAGATCTATATCCCCTGTCTGTCAGAGTCATCAATTACAGAGTAACTGTATAGGCCTATGTGAGTATATAGAATGTAGAAAAGCTGAAGCACCATTCTGTATCAATATCAGTATCCTCCTCACCACCACCACCACGCTCATGTGACATGGCCTGCAGTAGAATGGATGCCCCTGGAGACCCTCAAACACCCTGGTCCCACTGGTATCTGCAGTCTATATACTGTGTGTCTGTATAATTAACATAATGTATATTAATATGGGTCTGTATGCAACCTCCTTATCCAGGGCTGAATGGTGATTCATGACGAGCAGTGTGTGAGACAAGACGAGACCTGAGCTGTGAACAGAGAGCAGGTCCCAGGAGAACACTTGTGCTTAAATAAGAAACATCTCCTCACGGTGTCAATTCTTCTTACATTTTACGCAGATTACAATTCGATCATACTTATTTGTAAAGTTATAATTCAATTTACTTTATGTAGAGGAGGCTTTGAAGTTTGGCAGCCAGGGGATTTGAAACTACCCAGGTGGGTCTGTTAAGCCAGTGACAGAGTGCATTGAGACATGATCTGTCTCTCCTAATCCACTGGAAAGTAGGGCATGCTTCTTGGTGTCAGGCGTGCTGCGCACATCATGACGCAAAAGTTGTTGATTGAAGATGCACCTCATACTGTATCTGTGGAGAGTATACATTTACATTTTGTGGGATTTAAGAAAAAGACAGGGTGGAGAAAGAGAGAGAGGAGGGAGAGAGAGGGGGCAGAGAGAGCAAGAGGGAGGGAAAGAAGAGAGAGAAAAAGAAAGATAGGATCTGTAACCAAATATTTAAATAACATTGTCTTAATGACGACCCCTACAGTATAGGCCTACAGACACACTTAGGCCTAGAAAAAGGACCCTTTCTGATTTCTAATTGGTCTCATTAATTTGTAACACCATACCCTTTTCCTGTACTGTTGTGTATGGAGATAGGTTAGGTGAGACACACTGTTAATAACCTGGCGGTGAAGGATCAAATAGTCTGAGTGATGTGAGTGTGTGGTCTGTGTGTAAACCATAAAGCAAATAGCCTTTATCGGGGGCATGGACAACTGTTTATTGAGGTTTGTGCAACATTCATTTCAAATGCAATTACACACAAGTTTGCCTGCAGGAGCTGCTCTCTCTCTCTTTCTCTCTCTCTCTTTCCCTGAGCAGCAGACAACTGCCCACCCCCACTCCATATGAGACACATGTTTATGTGCGCTCAGTGGAAAACAGATGATATTCCACATTAACATTTTAATAAAAGTAGTATTAGACTATACTACACAGGACAAATGATGCAAAAATAATAATAAGTGATGTATTTCTTCAAATTGGATCGGATTATTTCATATGACATTTTGATTTTCACAACAACAAAAAAGCGCACAAAATGACTCCAAAGACGCACGGGCATCAAAACCATACAAAACAGCTAGCAGACACGGTAGTTGACTCGTCACGTGTGTGTGTCTGTCCCTGCCGGAGTCCGTTGTGAATGTGAGGAGCACCTGTCTGACTCAATAGTGAGTAAAATCAGACGGCGAATCACGGGAACCCACGTGTGGTGCTAGGGCGCATCGTGAAAGCGCACGCTTAATCCAGCGATCCGTGGGATTGGGCAGAGGGAGTGGAGGTTGAGTTTGGGAAAAAAACACGGTTGGTAGAGTTGAGAGTCAAACTTATTGGCTCAGATATTTGTGCAGTCACGTCCTCTCTTGCTAACCTCCACCCTCAACGCGGAGCTGTCCATTGGCACTGGTGCTGAAACGCGTAGGTTCTCAATCCCTCACAGCGGTGCGAGACAGTGTCGAGAGTAAAACATTTGGATGATTGTATTGACTTTATCCATATATTTTTGAGAAGCTTTGGTGGATATCCATTGATTTACTCAGCTTTCATCAAGAGCGCATCAAAGGTCCACGTTCTGACCCGGTCAGTTAACGGACTCTAAGAGGCATAAATATGGCTTTTCTGGTGAAACAAATGGTGGGAGGGCATGTGAAGAACCTAACCGGGGGTTTGACTGAGGAAAAGCCCGAAGGAGAGAAATCGGAAGCCGCAGCGGCAGGAATGACCCAGGAGGAATTTGAACAATATCAACAACAGTTAGAGGAGGAAAAGTAAGAACAAACCCAAGTTTATCGATCCATTTGAATAGCCTATAGATTTTGAAAGGGTTACGTACTATAAAGCGGCGTTTATTCTGTGTAATGTCCAATGTAAAGACGCTGCTGAGCGCGTGCCTTCACTAGCCCCAGTGCGCCATGCACTATTTTACGCATCAGTGGGATCCACGGCGTGCTACCGAGCTCACCACACAGCTGCTACACTCGATAAATGAGTTTTCTTTCAGGTTTCAAGAATCAGGCTATATAGGACGGTTTTCCATTGGAATTCTTGCAATAGCCTAGAAACAAAAATGTGTAAGTAATCACAGTGAGTTTAATGCCCAATTATATTGTAAAACGGACTCGTTTTCCAATAGGCATATACTAATGACAATTGATAATTGTCTTCAGATTCATTCTAGAACATGAATTCAGTTACTTTTATGTCAATTTATCTCAAAATGTATTGATGTAACATTTTGCATATCTTCCTCAATGAGCTCTTCCTCAATGAGCTCCCCCCTTTTATGCATGTCCCTGTGATGTAGGCCTCCATTTTAATTTTGTTCACAAAGAGTAGACACCTCAACAGAATAAATTAGTCGGATGTGAGTATCTCTGATCTTGAAATGTATTTTTATCTGGGTATAACAAAGAAACCCATTGCCATAGCCATAGAATGTCCTCTGTCCATATCATAAAACATCTGATAATTGAATTGACTTCACTTCAAATTCCCCTATGTGAGAGGAGAAGATTTTTTATTTATTTATTTCACCTTTATTTAACCAGGTAGGCAAGTTGAGAACAAGTTCTCATTTACAATTGCGACCTGGCCAAGATAAAGCAAAGCAGTTCAACACATACAACAACACAGAGTTACACCTGAGGTAAAACAAACATACAGTCAATAATACAGTAGAAAAATAAGTCTAGATACAATGTGAGCAAATGAGGTGAGATAAGGGAGGTAAAGGCAAAAAAGGCCATGGTGGCGAAGTAAATACAATATAGCAAGTAAAACACTGGAATGGTAGATTTGCAGTGGAAGAATGTTTAAAGTAGAAATAGAAATAATGGGGTGCAAAGGAGCAAAATAAATAAATACAGTAGGGGATGAGGTAGTTGTTTGGGCTAAATTATAGATGGGCTATGTACAGGTGCAGTAATCTGTGAGAAGCTCTGACACCTGGTGCTTAAAGCTAGTGAGGGAGATAAGTGTTTCCAGTTTCAGAGATTTTTGTAGTTCGTTCCAGTCATTGGCAGCAGAGAACTGGAAGGAGAGGCAGCCAAAGGAGGAATGTCAAGATGTCAAGGTTTGAAACAGATGACTCTAGAAAAGCTCATAAATCTGAACATATATCTTGTCCTGTGAAAAAAATACCCTTGAAATGTGTCTTATCATGTGCAGTGCCTCCACACACACCTGTATCTATATGAAAAGTATACTTCATTAAAAATAAATGGGTAGTACTACAGGGCACTACCCTGGCTTAAGGTCACATGGCTCCAGGCTCCAGGACAAAGAGCCTGTTTGCTGTTGACATGTCAGACATGGTGGAGCATCCACTGACTCCCCTCAGAGACTAGCCTCAACTGTCCACAGCCCACATTGACCTCAATCCCATACCATCATACATTACACTGGGCTTCAGGGGAGGTGAGCTCTTATAATGTGGCTACCACCATACAATAGATCATAGCACAACGTCTGGTGTCAGTGCTCTGTATAATCCAAGGAGAATAGGGTTGTTGGAATGGGGTTGTTTGCGGTGGCATGTCATATATAATCATGTTATCAGGCACAGTAGTCACAATGACATCCCCTGGTTATATGATGCCCTTGAGAGGAGAAGACACAAGACTCGTCATCTCAGTGCCATCAGGCGCTCTACCATTGGCTGTCACAGAGAGCTGGTTTATGTGCTGCTGTGTGGTGGTTTACATGCTCATGTTCATTCACGGTGGGCAAGATAACAGTAATGCCACTGTGAATATACACTGAGTGAACAACACATTAAGAACACCTGTTCTTTCCATGACATAGACTGACCAGGTGAATCCAGGTGAAAGCTATGATCCCTTATTGATGTGACTTGTTAAATCCACTTAAATCAGTGTAGATGAAGGGGAGGAGACAGGTTAAAGAAGGATTTTTACGCCTTGAGACAATTGAGACATGGATTGTGTATTTGTGCCATTCAGAGGGTGAAAGGGAATAACAAAATATTTAAGTGCCTTTGAACGGGGTATGGTAGTAGGTGCCAGGTGCATCAGTTTGTGTCAAGAACTGCAACGCTGCTGGGTTTTTCATGGTCAACAGTTTTCCATGTGTATCAACAATGGTGCACCACCCAAAGGACATCCAGCCAACTGTGGGAAGCATCCCTGTGGAACGCTTTCGATACCTTGTAGAGTTCATGCCCCGACGCATTGAGGCTGTTCTGAGGGCAAAAGGGGGTGCAACTCAATATTAGGAAGGTTTTCTTGATGTTTTGTACACTCAGTATATATCCCCTCAGGGCCAGCCCTAGCCTTTTGGGGGACCAAGGCGAGATTTGGTTGGGGGGGCCCCAACCTCACAGGCAGAACATTTTAGTGCCCCCCCCCCCCCCCCCCCCCCCCCCCCTTGACAGCGGAGAGAACATTTTGAAGTTTTCTGAAATTCTATACATTTTGCCATGAATTTTCCCATGTTTATATGATATCTGAATGAGAGTGACTAACAAAACCAATTGGGGCCCCCTGGAGATCACCCTTCGTGCTCGATTGGTAATTTGGCCATGATTACTACAAGTTTAGATAGCTGGTTAGACTAATTTACCAATCTAAAAAATATTAGCTGACATGGGCTAATTGAGTGACTGTCAGAACAAGAGGAAAACTGCTGTGACCACCTATGTTGCTTATGCCCAGGGCTGGCCCTGCATCCCCTGCATGATAGGGATATGACCTTGTCATTGGCCATGCACATGTATCATGCCATTGTTTACAGTACTGTATGTATGCATCATGATGTCATGCTGTCATTCAGACCACACTGTTGGCATGATCACATAGGTCTCGTGACGTCACCTCGGTTCATGGAGTCTGCTTCGGAATGTTTGGTGCAAGATGTAGGTCTAGTATTGTCTTTTGAAAGAGTTTAATCCTATTCAGGTGTTTAAATTACATTTTTAGTGATGGTTTCAATCTGATTATTGGAAAATTAGGGACAAAGATGATTTGAGTAATACTAAGAGGGCTGCCACGGAAAATACAAACTGTCTCTTATCTGCCCTCTGCTGGAGTTACCAAATGGGTAGTATTGCAGTATTGCTGTACGTGGTGGTGAAGTATAAATATCTGATTTACCTCAACATAAGGCTTGCAGTATGATGATATTTGTATGGTGGTGTAGGGCAGAGGACATGGTGATGGGGTGCTGTGGTGTCTGGGTGTGCTGTAGAGTGAGGTGATCCAAGGTTGTGTAGATTCACTGGTTTGGAAGCTGTAAAAGGAGGTGTGCTAGTCAGTCAGTGTTCTGGAGTGGATTAATCCTAGGTTCTGGGTTCAGAGGGTTTAGAGTTCTGTAGAGTGGTGTGGTCCTAGGTTCTGGGTTCAGAGGTTGTAGAGTTCTGTAGAGTGGTGTTGTCCTAAGTTCTGGGTTGGAAGGGTGTAGAGTGGATTAATCCTAGGTTCTGGGTTCAGAGGGTTTAGAGTTCTGTAGAGTGGTGTGGTCCTAGGTTCTGGGTTCAGAGGCTGTAGAGTTCTGTAGAGGGGTGTTGTCCTAGGTTCTGGGTTGGAAGGGTGTAGAGTTCTGTAGAGTGGTGTTGTCCTAGGTTCTGGGTTGGAAGGGTGTAGAGTTCTGTAGAGTGGTGTTGTCCTAGGTCCTGGGTTGGAAGGGTGTAGAGTTCTGTAGAGTGGTGTTGTCCTAGGCTCTGGGTTGGAAGGGTGTAGAGTTCTGTAGAGGGGTGTTGTCCTAGGTTCTGGGTTGGAAGGGTGTAGAGTTCTGTAGAGGGGTGTGATCCTAGGTTTCTGTGGGTTCACTAAGTTGGCAGCTGTAGAAATAGGTGAGTGCTAGTCAGTCAGTGAGTCAGTGAGTCAGTCAGTCAGTCAATGCTGCTCTACATCCCAGAAGTCTGAATATAATTCCCCAGTAGAGCAGTGGACCGGTAGTAGACTGCATCTGGATCTCACTGCAAGAGCAAAGCCTCTCTCTGTCGTTCTCCCTCTCTCTGCCTCCCTCCCTCCTCCTCTACCCCCAGGTGTTACTGCTGCTTGTCCACCTTCTGTTGGCCTGGACTCTTGAGTCAGAGTGCAGCTCAGCACAGGGCTCCCTGTGTTCTTTTCTTTCAGCCCTCACTATGAGATCCACAGTGGTATAAAAATCTAATATTGTCACATACACCAGATAGGTGCAGTGAAAGTTGTTGTTTACAGGGTCTGCCATAGTAGTACGGAGCCCTGGAGCAAATTCACGTTAAGTGCCTTACTCAAGGGCACATCGACAGATTTTTCACCTTATCGGCTCAGGTATACGAAGCAGCGACCTTTTCATTACTGGCCCAACACTCTAACCGCGATGGCTGAGCTATGTGGTTAATAGTAACCAATGAATTTGTGCATTTGTGATACATCGCATTACAAACAAATCTAACAACGTTCCATACTAAAGACCAAGACATGTTAACATTACAAAAAGCCTTATGGATGATATAAATGATCATTACAGCATCTGTCCTCACATTGCCACTAATGCTGTTAAAACCTTAATCCTTCAGTCTAATTATGGAGGTGGACTGAAGGAGGCGTTTGTTATGAAGCATCAACTTCAAAGCCTCGAGATTATCCCACCTTTGCAGACGGTATGTGTGTGTGTGTGTGTGTGTGTGTGCGTGCGTGCGTGCGTGCGTGTGCGTGTGCGTGTGTGTGTGTGTGTGTGTGTGTGTGTGTGTGTGTGCGTGCGTGTGTGCGAGTGTGTGTGTGTGTGTGTGTGTGTGTGTGTGTTTAATCCACTGTTAACAATTGTTAACCATTTTCTCTCTGGTTTTCCCCAGGCAGGAACGAGATGCTAGTTTTGCGCAGAAGAAAGCTGAGCGGGCAACAGTTAGAAGTCACTTCCGGGACAAATACAGACTGCCAAAGGTACATCCATTACTGATTCTGCATATTTGATTCAAGTATTTTCTTACTACATGTTATTACAGTTATTACAGGGTCAGATCTAGGTTGTGTCCTTGAATCAAAAACACCATCCAAATGTGTTCTGTTTGTACTCTCTTTCCTTTCTCCCTATGTCTCAATCATCTCATTCCTCTTCCTTTCCTTTGCCCTCGCTCCCTACACCCTCTCCCACTGGCCTGTGTGTTTGTGTTTCTGTCTCCACTGTGTGTGCGACCCAGAATGAGCTGGATGACACTCAGATCCAGCAGGCGGGGGATGACGTGGAGCTGCCCACAGAGCTAGCCAAGATGATCGCTGACGACAACAAGGAGGAGGCATCCAAAACGTCTGTCCTGGGCCAGCTGACCAACATCCAGAATGTGGACATGGACCAGCTGAAGGACAAGGCCCAGGCCACGCTGGAAGACCTCAAACAGTCTGCTGAGAAGTGCAATCTCATGTGATCTGGCTGGCTGACTGAATTCCTGCTCTCTCTCTATCTCTCCCTCCCTTACTCTCTTTATCTGTACAACAAAGGATTATGTAAGATATCATATGATCTATGATCATGTACAAACGTTGATAGTCATGTTGCTTTGAATACACACACATACAGTCAACACTGCCTCACACACACAAACATACTGCAGCAGCTTCTGGCCAAGGAATCAGAGTAAACACTGTCTAAGCTGTGGGGGAATCAGAGTAAACAATGTCTAAGCTGTGGGGGAATCAGAGTAAACAATGTCTAAGCTGTGGGGGAATCAGAGTAAACACTGTCTAAGCTGTGGGGGAATCAGAGTAAACACTGTCTAAGCTGTGGGGGAATCAGAGTAAACACTGTCTAAGCTGTGGGGGAATCAGAGTAAACAATGTCTAAGCTGTGGGGGAATCAGAGTAAACAATGTCTAAGCTGTGGGGGAATCAGAGTAAACAATGTCTAAGCTGTGGGGGAATCAGAGTAAACACTGTCTAAACTGTGGGGGAATCAGAGTAAACACTGTCTAAGCTGTGGGGGAATCAGAGTAAACACTGTCTAAGCTGTGGGGGAATCAGAGTAAACACTGTCTAAGCTGTGGGGGAATCAGAGTAAACAATGTCTAAGCTGTGGGGGAATCAGAGTAAACAATGTCTAAACTGTGGGGGAATCAGAGTAAACACTGTCTAAGCTGTGGGGGAATCAGAGTAAACAATGTCTAAGCTGTGGGGGAATCAGAGTAAACACTGTCTAAACTGTGGGGGAATCAGAGTAATAGTCTTATGCCAAAGACCCTTCGCAGAAAAGCATTTAGACAATGGCACAAAGTATATCAACTAGTCATATTAAGTGTGAGACTAAATCAAACTTTCTTGTCTAGGGAACACATTCAGTACATTACAAACCAAGTGTCTGTTATATCTATCGCAGGCGTAAATGTATTTGCGGTTAGCCTGTTCTGTTGTCCATCTAGTCTATGGTCATTAACTCGTTGGGGCCTTGCTAAGAGACAGCTCGTCCTCTGTAATGCCAACCCATCTAACCTTTCAACTCTAGCCTTTAACCTGTCCTCATATTGACCCATGACCTCTCCATCTCAGTGTTGTTTTGTGCTGGTGGTTTGGTGTCGTTTAAACGCTATGATATGTCAAATGCTGTCTTTGAAAATGTCATCCTCTGGCTGAGTGCTGGTCATAGTGTTTAATAAGTACACAATACTATGAACATATATGAACATATATATGAACATATAGTATTTGGTATTTGTCTGATTTGTTGTTGTATCACTAAATAAAGACGCAGGTGAGAGCAGGAGAGGGGTTTGTCAACCTTATTTGTATTACAGTAATATACAGTATATATTTCTCAAATACAGTGGTTCATGTCTTGTAATAGTTGAACAGTCCTTTTGTGACATTACAGTAATTGCATTTGAAGAAAGGATGGTGAACATGCCTTAGTAGCTTGTTTTATGTGATAGCTACTTTGTGCTTTCTTGTCAGTTCCATGAAGCAAAACAAACAAGTGTGAATATAATTAATTCTTACTCAAGTCTTACAGAGCCTGATCACCTATACATATCTATCTGTATTAAAATGTGTGACCTGCAATGATACTTGAAAGCCAACAGCAAGACCTTTCATTTCCAGTCACCCTATGGGGTGATTCAGGTTGATCTCATGATGATATTTCAGGAAGAGACATGTTGTTCATGATGTTTCTGTTTCCTGTCCACTCTTTGCTTCTTTTACATCATCTTTGTTTTTCAATGCTGTATGAAACGTATTGATTTTTGACTGACTGTTGAAACCATAATAAACAGATTTTTATAATGTATGCGTCATGTTTCTCCATTTGTTATCCAGCCAGTCTGACCATCTGGTCAGAAACTCCAGGACGGAAGATTTATAACATATAATTTACAGTCGCCATCGTTTGAGGCGATAAAACAAAACCTAATGTTCTGAACACTAGGTGGAGACAAAAATACAACGTCATCAGGAATGTTTGTTGATTAGTGATTGTTGAATTCATGACAAACGGAATTTAATCCTTAATCCATATTAGCCCCTAATTATTATCATGAAATTATTATCATTACAATAATGAAAGGCCAAATGATTATATTACAGTTGTTTTAACCATTGTTATAACCACGTTCTTAAATTAACCTTTATAATTATGTTTTTCTTTTTTTATTATAACCATTATTAGTGGCAACTTTACCTTACAGTGAAGTCTGATAATAAGCTCAGCCATCTGGCAGAATCAATAGCTCTTTGCAAAAGTGTAGTGTTTTTCAGGGAGAAGCCAGCCAGAAACTGCTTTGTGACATTTCGAGACAGCCCGGGTGTCGCTACGGGTTTTTCCAATCGCTTTTTTCAAAACACGTTAGTTAGCATTTCAATAGCAGAGAAGCCTGAGCTATTGGTAGTTTTCAAGTGCGGTGTGAAAGGGGAGAGCTGTAAAATATATTGATGCTAAACCTTCCTCTATTGATAGGCGCAGGGCGTGAACAATCTTCAGCCCAGAAAGACACTGTGCCACTGCATGGCCAATTTGACACAATTGGGGTGAAACGGGCCAGAAAATACTATTCTCTTCCATTCTGTTCTATCAATCAGGGCTTAAAAACTCACTAGAAAGAACAGCGTGAGGGAGAGTGAAAAGAGAGACAATTAGTAGAACTTTAAGTGAAACCCTCACTGTGCGACGGTTTTCATAGAGGTTTCCCTCCTCGGGTTATCGCTAAAAAGGAACAGATTTGTTTTTTTCTGCACTTAAAATTGGAGCAGTGGGTGCAAATGTGAGCTTCTAGCAATGGAATGCTTTCTGTCGACTGCTAGGGGGCTTGTGTGCGCCCCACACTCACTACCTCCCCAAACGTTGACGTGTTTTGTAAGGGGGACCACACAGGTCGTGAGTTTCATTAAATTTATAAACATTTTATTTATCCTGTATGACGAGCAGATTTCCAAAAACTACTTTGCTATAGAAATGAGTCCCACGAACTCGTCAATGACGACCAATCGTTGACCAGGATTGTAAATGGGAGAGGGGGCAAGGAAAACTTTCCTTTCTTTTTCTGGAAAAGGAGGGGTGTTGTGGGGGAAAGATTAACGAAGCGTGAAGCGTAACTGCAAGAGGGGGACAAAGACACATAGCTAGAGAAAATGCTACAGTGAGAAGAGGTAGTCCTAATGAATTCAACCAAAATAGTATGGAATACAGAACATGGAAAATATGAAAGTTTTTTAAAGCCAAGGAAGTTGGACGTATTTTGAAAACAAGAGTAAAGAGTTATGCTTTCAAACGAGGGCATGAAATGTTGATAGTAGGTGTCCGAACTTTGGACTGCGCATGTGGTCACTTTTTGTTCCTTTTTTACTGACACGGCTGTGACAGTTTTGCGGAGGATAGTGTTGCTTTGTTGCGTAGCTGACTCTATGCAAAGGATTTCAACATTTTTACTCATCCGTCCCAGACTGGATTCATTATACCGCATAAAACGGACTGTTATTCCACAACTGTCAAGCGTGTATTGGAGAGGCAGAGGGATGTCTTTAGGTTTGTAGCTAGGCCTACTAAACACATTCATGTTTGGACCATGAATGCTTACTAAACACATTTATGTTTGGACCATAAACGCCTCGTACTAAATGGGTTTATTAGTTACATTACGTTTTAAATTCATCATAGACTTGGCTGTCCCGCACTAACTGGAGGAAAATGTGCGCATCGTCGAACTAGAGCTCTCTCCAGCATGAAAAGTTGGTGCAGCGCTCTGGCGCTCTTCTCATCGGTGCTGTTGGCGCTAGATGCCCAGTTAATATGTTGGCAAGCCCTGCTCCGATGCCACGAGGAGGCAGACTGCGAGCTTGCATATAGCCAGTATCTAGCCGCCTGTGAAGGAAACATTAGAGGCACCAGAAGGCAATGCCCCAGCCACTGTATCAACGCGTTGATAAGACTGAATCACACCCGCAATGGCCCTTACCTCGAGAGGTGTGACTGTGGTCAGGACATGGAGTGTAGGGATGCAAAGCGGGCGATTGAGCCATGCCTCCCCCGGAGGTATCCTGGAGACGCGGGGGGGATAGGATGCACAGAGGCCCGTCAACGCTGCGAGGACGACACCGGCTGCCACTCCTCCCTGACAGCCTATTTGTCTTACTGTGGGCAACTCTTCAACGGCAGGAAATGCTCGTCCAGGTGCAAGGCCACAATACAACAGATGCTATTCATCCCAAATGGCATGCTACTAAACCAGTGTGTGTGCGACGGGGTGGAAAGGCCGTTCTGTGAGGTAGTCAAGGAGAACATGAGCAAACTGTGCCAGATTGGAGACCACAGTGTTATTTCAGACCAGGCAGATATGGACGATATGTATGAGGATGAAGACTATGAATCGAAAACAGAGGAGATATATCCTCCTGACTCAAATGTTAGTTCCCCGCAGCTGTCGATCTATATGGCCTTATTATGCATCACTCTCGCACGGATATTCTTTTGAGAAATGAATGTGGCCTCTTGTTGTGACCTCTCAGTTGGACAGACAGGACAGTCTGCTCGGGGACGGGTCCAATCGAATGAGCACGTGGGTTTGATGTAGCGGAATACTTTTTGCTACTAGTAATCTCCTATGGGCCTAATTGATTTTTCATATTTTGATGTGATGCCTTAATGCCTTCATCTGGGACACAAGAATTTACAGGACATTCAGACCACCAATTCAATTTGCAAACTAGGCCTAGGCTACTCATGAAATATCCTAGGTCGAAACTGTTCTGGAGTGTAAAGATCCATAAAGTGATTTTTTAAGGAGAAGTGAACCAAACTTGACTTCATTGTAACAATACTCCTCATTGGGCATTGCATCCATTACTTCTGGGCTACCTTTTAAACTCTTATGCCTATTTGTTTAGTTTTGTCTCAATGGTCCTTGGAGTGTGGCTTTATTAAGACTTAAGATAAACATTGGACCAGTCCAGTTTCTGTTTGCTTTCCTCTTTATTTTAGGGGCCTCTGCATTGTTGCAGCCATCACACTTCAAATATTTGTGGGGAACTGCCAGTGAACAGACAAGGGTTTGGAATCAAGTAGGCCTAGTTAAATTAACTGAAGTGCCTCTCCAGCCCCCCTACCCCCCATGACACATCCCCCACTCTTGATAGTTTATTTAAAATGTCCCACCACTCTCCCCCTTTAGGGACCCCCTTTCTTTATTGAAAACAAGAAGTCACCCTTCTCCTTATACACTGGCCTTTACAAGATGAATGTGGACTTATGATAGACTTATATGGACAAAAGAAGAGGCACTAGTGTTTTTTCTCAGAAAAAAATAAGAAATACCAGTTTATTACTATGAACAGCAGTACACAAGCTACTTGTTAATAGGCCTAGTTTAATTTATTATTCATTTCATATAAAGTGTAATGGGTTCCTTTCCAGGACAGAAACATGCTTGACAGTTAGCCTAGATATTTAGTAAGAAGGGAAAAGGCTAAGAAGTTATTCCATTATTTTTTAATGAAGCTAATCCTTCTGTGTCTTGTCATTATCTTTACAAGATGTCACTTTAAGTTGTTCTAAACTAATCTTTGTTTTTGTCATGATCGTCAATGTCATTTCTTTTTTATTTCACCTTGTTGGGTTGATGCTGGTCCATAGGGAAATGTAACTGTCATGTTGATGTTAAATTATATACATAAAAAAATAAAATAATGAAGGAATCTATGTTTTACATGTATATGTCATATATTAATGCTGTAAATTAGTGTCCAATTTTGTCCATTGTGACTTTACAGTCAATACACCACCTCATGAATAATATGGCAGTGGTTTACATGTACAAAAACATTGTTTTTTGAAATAATTCTGCTGGTAGATTTGTCATCTCAACCATTGTGGAAAGAAATAATGGATACTTGTTATATATGGAAAATAATTTATGTAATAAAATGATTAAGTGTGAGTCAAAAAGTCCAACTGTATGTTATTCAAAGTAGGAATGTTTCCAAGCCCCAACTAAATGAAACATCACACCAAAACTGTCAGCCCTAAAGTATAGGCAAATGTAACTGCGCTGGAACTAGAGAAGACTGGAATGTTCAATAAGGGAAAAATGTCATTTTGGATCAGGCTCCAAAGTCACGTGTCGCCCTTGAATGTGAACTTGTGCCATTGCCAAGCAAAGCAAAAGGACCAGCAGACATTGAATCGTTTTGAATGTCTACTGCGTTGATTTTTGAAATGATACACTTGCATTTCTGGTAGTCCTGGCAATAGCAACTTTTACATGAAAAGACAAAACAGGACCTCTCACTACCATTGTCTTCTCATATCATCCAACTTCCCTGGAATTTGTATTTTTTTTTTTAGAGACATGTATTTTGTTGACACAATAGTCCTAGAACAGGGTGATTGCATCTGAATGAATGCCTCCTGTGGCTGCTGAAACCACAAGTAACTGTGTGACTGCTGTGTATCCTTCATAATACCAGCATTGTGTAATACTTTAGTGATCAGGCCCAGTGTAACTGAAACCCAAGCAGGAATGTTAAGTGTCTGGCTGCATAATACATCTTATTTGGAAGAGAAGGCCAGGACTCTCTGTGCTCTTTGAGACATTTCAGGTTTAAGTTACTGCTTCCTGGTAAATTGTGCCTAATTACTTGTAAATGGCACTTTCTGTGTCAGTGTTAAAAGGTCAGTCACGACTCTTGAGAATGCAGTATTGTGTATTTGATCGTTTTCCCTTACAGTGCTTCTCAGTTCTCTTGGTCTTCAATGACATTTTCAGAGAAATAACTATGGAAATATAGCACATTAATAAATGTAGCATTTTTATAACACAGTGAGAATGCAATGGGTGTTTTTGTGTCTACTTATCTCCTAAATCCTGCTAATAACCTTTTAGACAGGTTAGTAGGTAAATATAAATCATTGGCACAAATAGCTCATAGTAATAATTCTTTATTTACAGGTCCTTAACAAACTGTATGGAAGTGTTATGTAATCTAAGTTTGATCGAGTCAAGATAAGTGGAATTTGAAGTCATGACAGGAAATCTGTGTTCCATTCATAGTTCCTTTGACAATAGACTGACCAAGTTGTCCCCTTCCCATCTTCATCTAAATCAAATTTGATTGGTCACATGCGCCGAATACAACAGGTGTAGACTTTACAGCGAAATGCTTACTTACATTATTTTCTAAACAAAATACTTGCTCGTAACGCTCAACAGACAGTCCTTAGATTGTTCAAAAGTGCGTTTCACTGGTGCATTTAAAAGCGGAAGGGAGGGAAAGGGATTCTGTATAGTTGTGGTAAGACCCTCCTAACTCAGCCAATCTGTCTAACCATCGCCATGCATCTCAAAGTTGTCCAACTCTAACTCACCCACACCCCTCCTTCAAATCCCCCACTCAGCTTCTGGGAACAAAATCAAAACAAACAGAAGCAGGGGAGCCTTGGGGTGAGTGGGGGACGGCAGAGGGAGGATTTACAGAGGCTGCAGTGTGCTGGGGCCCATTTTCTAAATTATCTTTATTCAACGTTTCTCTGAAACAAACCCCTGCCTGCCCCCAGGCCTACGAGAGGGGGTGACACAGGGATTTAGGGGAGAGTTTTGTTTCTCATCTGTACAATGTTCTATTCATGATAGCAGTCTACCCACTGTGAATGGTTGATGTGTGTGTGTTTGGGGGTAGGGAAGTTGAGGGGTCCTTAGTTCCTTACGGATTAACCTCCCCCCTTATAACTTTAGCTGATGTCAATACAGCTCCACCGTCGTCCCATTAGGAGTACCAACAGAGACTGATAGAGTGCCAGGAGAGGGGGAAAGGGTACAAGTGCTCATGATGGAGCTGAACTGAAATGGAGGCCAATTAAACTCACAATGCCACAGGGCTGTGGTTGGTTGGCAAGGGGGTCAAAGGGGTAAAAGGCATAGTGGTTGACTATTCAACTTTTTGGCATTCCCTTATAGCGTATACCGCCATCTCTACTGGTGCTCATGCCAGTCCTCTACACGCCCTGCTACCCTGGACTACATTAGGGCTTCCTCGCCTTACGTTATGGAAACAGGCCAGTTGTGTCCTCAGGAGAGGGAACCAAATGGTGACTACATGGCCACGAGACAGCAGTAGGCCTCCAACAGGCAGTGACAGACTCACCAAGACATCCATGAAACCTTACACTCAGACCACAATATTATTTTACCAAGCTTTACATTTCAACCCGAATTACAAGTACAGTGCCTTCGGAAAAAAGTATTCAGACCACATTACTTTTCCCACATTTTTTACAGCCTTATTCTAAAATTGATTAATCGTTTTTTTCCCCCTCATCAATCTACACGCAATACCCCATAATGACAAAGCAAAAACTGTTTTTTGGAATTGTTGCTAATTTATTAAAAATTAAAAACTGAAATATCACATTTACATAAGTATTCAGATCATTTACTCAGTACTTTGTTGAAGCACCTTTGGCAGTGATTACAGCCTTGAGTCTTCTTGGGTGGGACACTACAAGCTTGGCATATCTGTGTTTGTGGTTTTTCTCCCATTCTTCGCTGCAGATCCTCCCAAGCTCTGTCAGGTTGGATGGGGAGCGTTGCTGCACAGCTATTTTCAGGTCTCTCCAGAGATGTTCGATCAGGTTCAAGTCCGGGCTCTGGCTGGACCACTCAAGGACATTCAGAGACTTGTCCCGAAGCCACTCCTGCGTTGTTTTGGCTGTGTGCTTAGGGACGTTGTCCTGTTGGAAGGTGAACCATCGCCCCAGTCTGAGGTGCTGAGCACTCTGGAGCAGGTTTTCATCAAGGATCTCTCTGTAGTTTGCTCTGTTCATCTTTGTCTCGATCCTGACTAGAATCCCAGTCCCTGCCGCTGAAAAACATCCCCACAGCATGATGCTGCCACCACCATGCTTCAATGTAGGAATGGTGCCAGGTTACCTCCAGACGTGACACTTGGCATTCAGGCCAAATAGTTCAATCTAGGCTTAATCAGATCAGAGAATCTTGATTCTCATGGTCTGAGAGTCTTTAGGTGCCCTTTGGCAAACTCCAAGCGGGCTGTCATGTGCCAGTTACTGAAGAGTGGCTTCCGTCTGGCCACTCTACCATAAATGCCTGATTGGTGGAGTGCTGCAGAGATGGTTGTCCTTCTGGAAGGTTCTCTCATCTCCACAGAGGAACTCTAGTGCTCTGTCAGAGTGACCATCGGGTTCTTAGTCACCTGCCTGACCAAGGCCCTTCTCCCCCGATTCCTCAGTTTGTCCGGGCGGCCAGCTCTAAGAAGAGTCTCGGTGGTTCCAAACTTCTTCCATTTAAGAATGATGGAGGCCACTGTGTTCTTGGGGACCTTCAATGCTGCAGATTTGTTTTGGTACCATTCTCCAGATCTGTGCCTCGACACAATCTTGTCTCGGAGCTCTATGAATTCCTTCGACCTCATGCCTTGGTTTTTGCTCTGACATGCACTGTCAACTGTGGGACCTTACATAAACAGGCGTGTGCCTTTCCAAATAATGTCCAATCAATTGAATTTACCACAGGTGGGCTCCAATCAAGTTGTAGAAACATCTCTAGAATGATCAATGGAAACAGGATGCACCTGAGCTCAATTGAGTCTCATCGCAAAGGGTCTGAATACATATGTAATAAGGCATCTGTTTGTTTTGTTAATGAGTGCAAACATTTCTAAAAACCTGTTTTCACTTTATCATTATGAGGTATTGTGTGTAGATTGCTGAGGATTTTTATTTATTTAATCCATTTTAGAATAAGGCTGTAACGTAACAAAATGTGGAAAAAGTCAAGGTGTCTGAATACTTTCCAAAGGTACTCTACTTTAATTTACTCAATCTTGGGCTTTATCTCAAAACACAATGAATACAGGCCATTACAACACATTACATAGCCAATTTTAATTCAATTGAATCAGCCTTTTACAGTAATAAATAATTTATAAAATCATATCCATACAAAACAATACACAATTGTGAGTTTTCAATTCGACACATTTCTTCCTTTTCAGTTACACCATTCCATTACCTGATTAAACAGCAATAGCCTCCTATGATACAGCATATTCACAAATACTAAAAGTTCCCTTGAAAGTAGATTCATGCACACAACCTTGCTCACTGAAAACAAACAGAAAAAAAATACCCACAACAGCAATAACGGTTAACCTGTCACCAAATGTCCAATCTTTTGGCAGGCTACTAAAGCAGGCTGAGTTGTGACGCACGCCTTGACTTCACAGTTGCTACTGTATGCCTTCATCCTGACCGGTGCCAACCCAAAAGTAAATGAAAGTCTACAGAGTAAATAAGGCAGCAGCCGCACCTCTCCAGTTTTCCTCTCATAGTGGTAGAGGCTGCTCCATCAGCAGAGGGAGCGTGGTGAGGCTGTGGTCAGGCCACAGAAAAGGGATTTACTTTGTGTGTGTGTATGTGTGGGGCAACAGAAGGGCTTTCCCAAATATTCATGATACATTTCGATAACTCCCTTCAGTTACAGACGACAAACTTGCTATGCTGGGTAGCCATTCTGAGTTCAAGTCGCCATCTATTGTGCAACTACAAGCACTTGAGGCTCATTATTACTCTTATTCATCCTGCAACATAACACAACAACATGATACAGCACTAGTTTATCATGACAGTACAGTATTAGCATACAAGCTGTCCAGCCTTTCCATATGAATGGTTAGGCAGGAGGGCTTAGAGGCTGAGCAGTGACTGGAGACTGTGACAGTCTTCTGTGTTGTGTTGGTGAGGGGGATGCAAGGCTGACAAGCTGCTAGTTGAAGTCCAGGCAGAGTAATTACAGGGTAGATTGTCTCTGACGCCATAGCCTCCATTTCCAGGCTTTCTCACTTTTGTTGGGAAACAACAGCCGTGCAATGATTGAGACTTACGAGTATGGTGATGCGAGACTAATGAGGTCATGGTCTCAGAGGCCTGAGGGATTCCTTAGCCTGACCCGTAGAGGTGCAGGAGGTCTGGTGCTCCGCAGGCACGATGGACCCTCTCTCTGGTTCCTACTGCCAGGCTGGCTCACTGCACACAGCATGCTGAAGAGGGCGAGCATCGACAGACAGATGTGTTAGAGACTGCATTATCATCATATAGACATGGCTTACCTCAGTGCTGATCTGTGAGTAGATTTCTGTTGAGTAATTAAGATTTCCAATGCATTCAATACACATGGCAATAAAAATGTATAATGGCTGTATTACTGTCCTGTATTATGGGACAAGCTCAGAGACTGAGGCTGTGTACCAAATGGCACCCTACTCCCACATAGCTCACTACTTTTGACCGGGCTGAACTATGTATGGAATAGGGTGGCATTTAGGATACCGATTGAGAGCATTAGGCCTAGACTTTACTGCTTTGTTTGTAGTTAGCGTAGTAGTAGTTTAAGGTCACCAGCCAGACAGTCTTGGGCGTTGCTGTGACCCCTCCAGCTGGAGAGCTGCCAACATGACATGGCTGACTGTGGCCGCCGGTGTGTTAAAATAACAGCAACGTAACAAGCCATGTTTCTGAAACCTGAATCTGTTCCAAATTCATTGAACCCCCTTTGCACATAATTCCTCTGGAATTTCTAACTCGAAACAGGATATTGTCTGGCTCTACTATATATCAACTAACTCCCTCCCTCGCAGCTAGTGTGTGTGTTGTGCATGTGTGTGTGTGTTGTGACTGGGGGAGGGGGGTTATTCTCCTTGGTTATAACCAAGTCTCACTTTCACAAGGTGGGTTTTATAGGTCAGAGGGCAGAGCAGCCCAGCGCTGTGCAGGACTGAGCTGAAATCAAAGATCCAGATGCTCCTACGGGGAGGCCAGCATGGTAAGACAACAGCTAGTATTTTAGTGGTGGAAAAACCTCCACTGAAGGGAAATTACATTACAGCTTTTCACTTAACCCCTGGTTAAGTAAATGACCAGTCTGCTTAGCTGCAAGCCCCTCTGCTGGGACATTCTGTGACGCACACCCCTACACCAGCACGTACACAATATCTAAGGGGAAATGTGAATACTATGCTACCCTCACAGGGATACTCACAACTTCTCACAGATTCTGATAGAGGCTCTCTATCCATTGACACGTCTTTTTGGGTCTCTAGCATCTGAAAGACACAAAAAGATAATACGACTCAAAATCACGTGCCAAAATGTTTTCTTGGGATTTTTATATCTACTAATATCTAAAGTCAAGTCATCGCTATTCCTACCTTGATCTGTTCTTTGAGGTATTCAGCTCGGGTCATTAGGCTCTTGATCTGCAAAGTGAGAGGTGGTGTTTAGTATGTAATCCATCCACACTCATCCACATTCTCCTTTCTATAATGTCTGGTGATGGTGATGATGAGGGTAGACCAAGGTGGATGGCTTCCTATAATGACCCTTTAAAAGACAGATCTGTTGTGGTAGAATAATCATCCTGACTGAGACAGAGCCGGCTGCATCCACCCAGACTCCCAACATTTTATATCATATTAACCTCAGCACCAAGGCTGTAATACTATAAAATCACACCCAAAGTAAGATTACAGCTGTAATATAAATGTATTAACCTTCCAACTAGATCAAGGCTGGTGTTCTTATATGATAAGCCCAGGCATATTGAACTGGGAATTACAGCCCTGAGTTAAGAAAGGCTGAACTGTGCTCTAGAGATGAACCAACACACATGGAGACCATTCCTAGCTGCAGTCGGGGCTCTTTGCGTTCTCACACACATGCTTTCGATCTGCAGTCCTCCCCAGCGTTCGATTATTATAGCCGCATCTGAATTTACTTAAGCCAAGCGCCCATAAAACTTCAAATAGGGAGGTCTATGAGCCCAGGTTTAAATCTCTCTCCCTCTGGGGTTTGTTGTTGAAACATTGTTGTGTGTTGTTGACCTGGTTGCTTGCAAAACAAATGCTCAAAACATGAAAGAATAACTTTCCTTTACCACTGAATATTAATACAGTCAAACTAATTGAAGTAACTGCTGTAAGAGTATAACCTCTCCAACTAAATGTCAAGGCTTAGCTATTTCACCTGACCATTGCTAGTGCAGTGGATACCATTATAGTGTCATATGACTGATATTTGTATAGATTTTTTTATTTAACCAGGTAGGCCAGTTGAGAACAAGTTCTCCTTTACAACTGCGACGTGGCCAAGATAAAGCAAAGCAATGCGACACAAACAACAACACAGAGTTACACATGGAATAAACAAACATACAGTCAATAACACAATAGAAAAGTATATTTACAGTGAGTGCAAATGTAGTAAGATTAGGGAGGTAAGGCAATAAATAGGCCATAGTGGCAAAATTATTACAATTTAGCAATTAAACACTGGAGTGATAGATGTGCAGAACATGAATGTGCAAGTAGAGATACTGGGGTGCAAAGGAGCAAAAAATAAATAACAATATGGGAATGAGGTAGTTGGGTGGGCTATTTACAGATGTGCTATGTACAGGTGCAATGATCGGTAAGCTGCTCTGACAGCTGATGCTTAGTGAGGGAGATATAAGTCATCAGCTTCAGTGATTTTTGCAATTCGTTCCAGTCATTGGCAGCAGAGAACTGGAAGGAAAGGCAGCCAAAGGAGGAGTTGGCTTCGGGGATGACCAGTGAAATATACCTGCTGGAGCGTGTGCTACGGGTGGTGCTGGTGACCAGTGAGCTGAGATACGGCGGGGCTTTACCTAGCAAAGACGTATAGATGACCTGGAGCCAGTGGGTTTTGCGACGAATATGAAGCTTGAGCCAGCCAACGAGAGCATATAGGTCGCAGTGGTGGGTAGTATATGGGGCATTGGTGACAAAACGGGTGGCACTGTGATAGACTACATCCAATTTGCTGAGTAGAGTGTTGGAGGCTATTTTGTAAATGACATCACTGAAGTCTAGGATCGGTAGGATAGTCAGTTTTACGAGGTTATGTTTGGCAGCATGAGTGAAGGAGGCTTTGTGCGAAATAGGAAGTGAATTCTAGATTTCATTTTGATTGAGATGCTTAGTGTGAGTCTGGAAGGAGAGTTTACAGTCTAACCAGACACCTAGGTATTTGTAGTTGTCCACATATTCTAAGTCAGAACCGTCCAGAGTAGTGATGCTAGATGGGCAGGCGGGTGTGGGCAGCGATCGGTTGAAGAGCATGCATTTAGTTTAACTTGCATTTAAGAGCAGTTGGAGGCCACGGAAGGAGTGTTGTATGGCATTGAAGCTCGTCTGGAGGTTTGTTAACACAGTGTCCAAAGAAGGGCCAGAAGTATACAGAATTGTGTCGTATGCGTAGAGGTGGATCAGAGAATCACCAGCAGCAAGAGTGACATCATTGATGTATACAGAGAAAAGAGTCAGCCGAGAATTGAACCCTGTGGCAACCCCATAGAGATTGCGAGAGGTCCAGACAACAGGCCCTCTGATTTGAGACACTGCTCTATCAGAGAAGTAGTTGGTGAACCAGGCGAGGCAGTCATTTGAGAAACCAAGGCTGTTGAGTCTGCCGATAAAAATAAGGTGATTGACAGAGTCGAAAGCCTTGGCCAAGTCGATGAAGACGGCTGAACAGTAACCGATGGCGGTTATGATATCGTTTAGGACCTTAAGCGTGGCTGAGGTGCACCCATGACCAGCTCAGAAACCAGATTGCATGGCAGAGAAGGTACGGTGGGATTCGAAATGTTCGACGATCTGTTTCTTAACTGGCTTTCGAAGACTTTAGAAAGGCAGGGTACGATAGATTTTTAAAATTGTACCTTTATCTAACTAGGCAAGTCAGTTAAGAACAAATTCTTATTTCAATGACGGCCTAGGAACAGTGGGTTAACTGCCTTGTTCAGGACAGAACAACAGATTTTTACCTTGTCAGCTCGGGATTTGATCTTGCAACCTTTCGGTTACTAGTCCAACTCTCTAACCACTAGGCTACCTGCCTCACCTTATAGGTCTGTAACAGTTTTGGTCTAGAGTGTCTCCCTCTTTGAAGAGGGGGATGACCGCGGCAGCTTTCCAATCTTTGGGGATCTTGGACGATACGAAAGAGAGGTTGAACAGGCTAGAAATAGGGATTGCAACAACTGTGGCAGATCATTTTAGAAAGAGAGGGTCCAGATTGTCTAGCCCAGTTGATTTGTAGGGATCCAGATTTTGCCGCTCTTTCAGAACATCAGCTATCTGGATTTGGGTGAAGGAGAAATGGGGGAGGCGTGGGGGGTGCAGAGCTATTGACCAGGGTAGGGGTGGCCAGGTGGAAAGCATGGCCAGCTGTAGAAAAATGCTTATTGAAATTCTCGATTATCGTAGATTTATCGGTGGTGATAGTGTTTCCTAGCTTCAGTGCAGTGGGCAGCTGGGAGGAGGTGCTCTTATTCGCCATGGACTTTAGTGTCCCAGAACTTTTTGGAGTTTGTGCTACAGGACGCAAATTTCTGTTTGAAAAAGCGCAGGGGCTATTTGATGCTAATGCAGTACGCCACAGGATGTTTTTGTGCTGGTCGAGGGCAGTCTGGTCTGGAGTAAACCAAGGGCTATATCTATTCTTAGTTCTACATTTTTTGAACGGGGCATGCTTATTTAAGATGTTGAGGAAAGCACTTTTAAAGAATAAACAGGCATCCTCTACTGATAGAATGAGGTCAAAATCCTTCCAGGATACCCGGGCCAGGCGAATTAGAAAGGCCTGCTCGCTGAAGTGTTTTAGGGAGCGTTTGACAGTGATGAGGGGTGGTCGTTTGACCGTGGACCCATTACGGATGCAGGCAATGAGGCTGTGATTTCTGAGATCCTGGTTGAAGACCACAAAGGTGTATTTAGAGGGCAGGTTGGTCAGGATGATATCTATGAGGGTGCCTGTGTTTACGGATTTAGGGTTGTACCTGGTACATTCCATAATAATTTGTGTGAGATTGAGGGCATCTAGCATAGATTGTAGGACGGCCGGGGTGTTAAGCATATCCCGGTTTAGGTCACCTAACAGTACAAACTCTGAAGATAAATGGGGGGCAATTAATTCACATATGGTGTCCAGGGCACATCTGGGGGATGAGGGGGCTCTATAACAAGCGGTAACAGTGAGAGACTTACTTCTGGAAAGGTGGATTTTTAAAAGTAGAAGCTCGAACTGATTGGCCACAGACCTGGATACCATGACATAGCCTGCAGGCTATCTCTGCAGTAGATTGCAACTCCACCCCCTTTGGCAGTTTTATCTTGGCGGAAAATGTTATAGTTGGGGATGGAAATTTCAGAATTTTGGTGGTCTACCTAAGCCAAGATTCAGACACGGCTAGGGCATCAGGGTTGGCGGAGTGTGCTAAAGCAGTGAAAGAAAAAAAAAAACTTAGGGAGGAGGCTTCTGATGTTAACATGCAATAAACCAAGGCTTTTACGGTTACAGAAGTCAACAAATGATAGCGCCTGCGGAATAGGGGTGGAACTGGGGGCTACAGGGCCTGGGTTAACCTCTACATCACCAGAGGAACAGAGGAGGAGTAGGATAAGGGTACTGCTAAAGGCTATAAGAACTGGTCGTCTAGTGCGTTGGGGACAGCGAATAAAAGGAGCAGATTTCTGGGCGTGGTAGAATAGATTCAAGGCATAATGTACAGACAAGGGTATGGTAGGATGTGAGTACAGTGGAGGTAAACCTAGGCGTTGAGTGACGATGAGAGAGGTTTCGTCTCTGGAGGCACCACTTAAGCCAGGTGAGGTCTCCGCATGTGTGTGGGGTGGGACAAAGGAGTTATCTAAAGCATTTTGAGCGGGACTGAGGGCTCTACAGTGAAATAAAAAGAGTAAGAACTAGCCAAGACAGCAGTAGACAAGGCATATTGACATTAGAGAGAGGCATAAAGCAATCACAAGTGTTGATCAGGAGAGCTAAGACAACAACGGGTAAATGGCGATGAACGGGCAGAGCGGGTCAATTAGGTACATACAGGACCTGAGTTTGAGGCTGGGGCCGACAAGTAAACAAAATTACCTAGTATTGAAACAGTCCAGGGGGTATCAGCTGTGTAGCCGAGTGATCATAGGGTCAAAAGAGCAGCAATAGGTGAGTCAGGGTGCAGTTCAGTAGTCACTACTATTCTAGGCGAGTAGGGGACACAGCGTTCAGAAAAGCTAGCGGGCCGGGGCTAGTAGATGGTTCTTCGGCGACATTAACAGAATAGCCTGTTGAGACCACATTGGGCGATCACGTCGGCAGTCCAGTCGTGATGGATCGGCGGGGCTCCGTGTCGACAATAAAGGGTCCAGGCCAATTGGCAAAGGAGGTATTGTAGCCCTAGAATTAGCTGGTAATTGTGTTAATTTATTACGTGTTTGAGATTGTTTTAAATGGTATCTGTGAAAGACAAACAATTTAGTGTAAATTGTTTACTTTCTGCTCACTTTATTGCATTAGTGAGCCCTCAAATGATACTTTAGCCTAATTTGCTACATAGGTCATCTGCCTTTTTTGCAATTATTTTCCATTGGACAAAAGATGTAACCCACAAATGTTTGCTTAGGTTTTTTTTGCCAAACTAACAATGTCTTACTGTATTTAAATTATTTTATTTGATTTCAACTAACTTATGTTTTAATTCAATTAAGATATATGTACACCAAACTGCAATGTCACTGATCTACTACGTTCGTAGCTTTTATTCAGGGAAACATTCAGGTGACTACCAGAGAATACTCCTGGGTGTTGCGTCCCAGATATAGCTGTGCTTGTTTGGTCTCAGAGACCTGTTTGTGTGTATGTCTTCAGGTGCTCTGTGCTGTTACGGCGAGCACTGAACCAGGTGTCTCCTCACCCCCTTACCTCACATTCTCACCAAAACCCTCTCATCCACCTCACCCCCAGTAACTCACCTCACATTCTCACCTCAACCCTCTCATCCACCTCACACCCAGTAACTCATCTCACATTCTCACCTAAACCCTCTCATCCACCTCATCCCCAGTAACTCACCTCAACCCTCTCATCCACCTCACACCCAGTAACTCATCTCACATTCTCACCTAAACCCTCTTATCCACCTCATCCCCAGTAACTCAGATCACCTTCTCACCTAAAACCTCTCATCCACCTCACCCCCAGTAACTCAACTCACATTCTCACCTAAACCCTCTCATCCACCTCATCCCCAGTAACTCAGATCACCTTCTCACCTAAAACCTCTCATCCACCTCACCCCCAGTAACTCACCTCACATTCTCACCTAAACCCTCTCATCCACCTCATCCCCAGTAACTCAGATCACCTTCTCACCTAAAACCTCTCATCCACCTCACCCCCAGTAACTCACCTCACAGTGGAGCAACTCTCTCCGGCGCCCCTGGCCTTCAGCTGGAAGACAGACATAGAGGGGGAGGAGTGGGAGAAAGAGAAGGAAGGAGGGAGGGTGGAGAGAATATAAAGAGATGGATCACTGGTCTCCCAATCACCATGTTTGCACAAGAGTGGGTAATTTACCCAGCCAGTTTGGTTGTGATAGTCCACTGAGGCTCAGGGGGAACCCTTGAAACTGAAGCAGTCTTTCTTCAATTAGCCTGCCTGAGGAGGAGGGGAGCAGTTCTCCAGCAGCAAGGCATTCTGTGAAGGGAATGTAATCAACCAAAGGCTATAGCGAGACAAAAGGGACAATGTTTTCTCCCACAATCCCCTTGGTCTCGCTGACGTGCCACGGTCCCGTTCCCCCTGATCCATCAGATGATTTAACGACTCAAGCCGTCTCTTCTCTATTAAGACAGACAATAGTTTTTATTTGTTTCCAGTGTGTAATAACATTGAGAAATGAACTGTTGGGCTCTCAATGGAAACCAGATGGCAGCGAGCGGCTCTATACCACACACAGGGCGCTGGCACCAGGTCTCATCCACAGCTCAAAGCCACATCTTGCTCCAGCTCCACCATCATCATCCCCATCCCGCCTGCCTGCCTCGCCTCCCTCCGCCATCAGGACCATCTCCCAGATGAGGTCATGTGGAGTCAGGGCTAATAGAGACCAGGCCAAAGCCTAGAGGAGTCTAGTCCACATACACTGAGCCAGAGCAGAGGCAGCCAGAGCGCCGAGGAGAGAAGACCATTATGGGCCACCACTGCCACCGTCTCTCTTTAATAACAATAACAGCCAGCCAAAGCTGAGGGCTGGAGACACAGCAGGCACTCAGGGCAGGCTCTGCTGCGGTCTCTGATGTAATAGCCTCTTAATTCTGGAGATTGAATTCCGGTGCTACTCCCGGACTCCCCGCAGGGTTGTAAAATCACACCTGTGTTTATTAGAGTCCATGCAGCAGACGCTGTATGTGGCATAGATGCCTGACTCATTGTTTTCCCCATCTAAAGGACATATATAGTCTATGTGGGATTGTCAGTGAGCAGACCTTACCTGCCAGGGCTAGCAGTAGTTCTCCCAGACTCTGCTGGTACAGAGCCAGTGTATCATGGTCCTCTATCCCATTCTCCTCCTGGAATGGAATACAAGTGTGTTATGAAAAGGAAGACATCCCACTATGGTATAGTAGTCCACCATCAAGAAAGCCCCCAGATCCCATAGCACAGCCTTCACTGTAGCGGTAGCCTTCAATCCATCCTGCTGTAGACAGCATCTACAAGCCACTACCACCCTCCCAGCTCTCTCACTCCTCTCTGGTAGTCTCCCCAGAGCTCCATCATCATGCCCTGCCCTGCTCATGGTACCCAGTCCCCTCAGCTTACCATGGCGATGGCTGTAGATGCCAGCTCCAGAGCAGCCAGCACCCGTGGTTGGTCACAGGACATCTCTGAGAAGGGGACAGAGAGTGAGAGAGAGTAAGGGTTGGACCTGAGGCCTTCTCAGAACACTGCTTCTAGGTACTTTTCAATACCCAGTTACACTTGATAACGTGCTCCTTCTGAGTCTTATGAATGTGTTATCAAGTCCTTACGAAGTTTCCCTTCAAATAAAGTAGTGTTTAAATTAGGTCCTCTATATAAGGGTCATAAAATATGGTATTTATGATGTACAGCGGGTAAAATTAGCTGTATTACCTCTCAGGATGTCTCTGGTGGACTTGAACTGCTCAAAGCAGAGGCTGTTGTCTGCAGACACCAGAGCTTTCAGCCCCTCTGCCCTGGACACGTACTGACTAACCTGCAGTAAGGGTTTATATTGCTGTCATTCACTTCATTCTATGATGTCATCCATAGCATGTGTTTTTCATCCATGCCATGTGTTATGCAAATAATTTCAGTCTAGCCTTTGGGGTACAAAAATACAGTAGACCAAATATACTTATGTACTCTGTACCTTTTTCCTGAGGGCATCTTTACGCAGTCTGTCTGTTTCATCTGGAAAGGGGAGAGAAGATACATTTCTTAGACAGTTACCAATAGTGTTCTGATTATGTCATCTCCAGTTCTGTGAGCTTGTATCACTTTTCAGTTGATGTTGGACTGTGGTACAGAATTAGGCATTATATAGATGAGACCTGAGAGAAGTTGTTACTGTGGCAGATAGGGGCTGTGCATGTTGCTCTTACAGTGAATGGCGGGGACAAAGTGTTCCAGTGCGCTGCAGTACAGAGACAGGGCAGCTGATCTATCACCCTCCTGGTCCTTCTGAACAGCTTTCAGGACCAGATCCTTCTGCAAGAGGAGACAGACAGCGAGTCACACCAACACATCTAACTCTCTCTCACACACCTGCATGCACACACACACACACACACACACACACACACACACACACACACACACACACACACACACACACACACACACACACACACACACACACACACACACACACACACCGCTTTCCCCAGGCTCTCTTCGTTGGGCATGTGCTCGAGGTCCACCCAAGGGTGGGAGAAGAACTGAGTGAAGGTGAGGCGGGTGTCAGGGTCCCTGTCCAGCAGCCGCAGCAGTAAGTCCCTGCAGTTCCTGGACACTCTGGCCCCTGCAGGCAGCTGAAACACACAACACAACCAGAGGACCACAATGTTTTTATAAGAAGTTGCACACATACTTTGTGTTATCCTTGATGATTTTAATTGCAGCTGTGCACTTGTGGCTGGAATTACATTTTTTAAATTGTCGAATAAATTATATCTATCTTCCAACTAATTACACTCTGTCCTGACCACTGGATTGAGGAGGAAACTGTAGAACCCACTCCAGCACAAGAGTGTCCCTTCCAATAAGAATGCACTGCGAGATAAGGTTTATTGGGCAAGTGTGCCACCCTGTGGTGGCAAATATACTCACAGGGGAAAAAATGATTCTTCTAACAGCAGTCACAGAATGAACAATCAATGCTACCACACATTTCTTTAAATAGATGTAACAGAGCTTACCTCGATGGGCTTGTCACTGCGGATCTTCTCCTCCAGTTCAGCATAGGATCTGGAGGCAAATGGTGCCCGGCCAAATAGTGTCTCTACATACAGAAGTAAGAACAACAAATAAATGATAAGAATAAGTGAGAAAGCAATATAAACTTAAACCATCTTTGGCATTCAAAGTGGTAACGTTGATGTCACTGAAATGTCTGGTTTGTGCTTAAGAAAGCATAGAGTGTTCTTGAGGGGATAGTGTTCTATTTAATTGCACGAAGAGATGAGATAGTTATCCATTTAAATCTGTGCTCTTACCATACAGGATGACTCCCACAGACCAGAGGTCGACCCTGGAGTCATACTGCCGTCGACACACCATCTCAGGGGCCATGTAGAGAGGAGAGCCCCTCAGAGCACTCTGCTCATCCCACGGAGACATGTAACTCGCAAAGCCAAAATCTGACAACAGCATAGGGCAAAAATGTTTCAGTGCAAAGTGCACTAGATTAGTCTCAGTCAAGACTGTGATACACCTGGTAATACTTGGAGCAGCATTACAAAATCCTCTAATGCATGATTCAGTGGTGCAACTGTTTCATTCCATCATTTTAAAATGTCACAACTGAAAAACGCAGAGACAGTGCCACCAATAACCTCTGCCATATTGGCACTGCTATGATTTCGCAGCTATGATTCATATCACAGTCCCATGGTGATGAAATGCAAGAGATTAATAAAGATAGAAATGTGACCATAAGGAATACTGTATGTAAGTGTGATTGCGGCACTTGCCAGTGTGCTGTACCTGCTAGTTTAAGAACAGAACCATTGAGCAGAATGTTCTGGGGTTTCAGGTCCAGATGGGAGATGTTATGATTATGGAGAAACTGAAGAGCGCAGGCTGTTTTCAGACATGTAGCAAGAGAAGAGAAAGTAAGAGAGAGAGTGCCTTATTGGTGTTGGTCCCACCATTTTTTGTTATATGTATACTTTGACAATGTATGTAATATAACTTGCCACGTCAATAAAGTCTGATTGATTTCAGTGGGAGAGAGAGAAAGAGAGAGATAGTGGGTGAGAGAGAGAGAGAGAGAGAACTGCTCAACATCATTAAATAGTGCTCTAAATTATGTAGGTTACTTATACCCAACGCACCACTGACTCTGGTGTGACTCACCTATCTGCTGCAGGAAGAGCCGAGCCACCCTCTCAGGTAGCAAGCGCCTACTGTGGATGAAACGGGACAGGTCCCCACCAGAACACCACTCCAGGATCAGATAGATGTTCTCACTGTCCCACTGACCAATGGCAGAGAACAGGATTAGACTCAATTCACTCAGACAAGGATATGAAATGTAGCCTGCTGAGTCCCAGATCAGTTTGTGCTCTCTTGTCTGGCAAGCAATGTGGGAGTCAGGTTAGCCTGTATGAAATGTACTTATATGAGTGGGGATGGGCTGGATAAATATTAAACTGATTGTAAACCTGGAAGTCCTTCAGCTGAACAATGTGAGGGTGGCGAACAGTTTTCAGGATCTCTATCTCAGTCAGCAGGTTCTCCATTGACACCTTGTTCAGACTCTTCTTCCCAACCACCTTCACTGCCACCACCTCCCGGTTGTCCCCCTGTACACACAGATCCAGTAGACTGAACAATGCTCTAGTCTGGGACATGACATCAGTTTGTATGTCAGGCTACAGAGCCAGTCTCAAAACGGTCATTTCTATTAGGGAAGTTGCTACTATTTACCTGTGTTGTTTATGCAAGTAGTTGTGCTTATAGGCTAGCTAGTAGCTAGCTAACTCGTTCTGCAACGAATGGCGTACCTTTCTGTAGGCTTTGTAAACTGTCGCATAGGTGCCACTGCCCAGCCTCTCTGTGAGAATGAAATCAGCCAGTTTCGGTGGGGCGAAGCTCGAAGCCATGATGATGATGATGTTCACAGTTGCATCAAAGTTGCTGTGGACCCCTTCACTGCTGCAAAATGCACTAGAACATATATAGATGAAGTTGGTCTATATCATTCAAATTTAGCCACAAAAGCAATGCCTATATCTGACCAGACTGAAGTGAAACAGGAACGTCTACAATAATGGCTGTTGCAGCTAGGTGCTAGTTAGTACAGTATTACATGGGATATGTTGAGCTGACTTGCTGTTACCTAGCAAGCAATTATTTTTCAACTCAGCCCATCTTCTATACTTCTCAGAAATGTGTATATTTAGACAAATATTTACCGTCATCCAAGGATAAATACTGCCAAATTGGCAGAATGATTCTTCTTCTTCTTCAAAGTTGTATTGACAGACTACACCTATTGGTGTATTGCCGCCACCTATTGTACAGGGTATTGACACCAAAAATATTTCAATTTCGGGAAGGGGGGCGACATAAAACAACTAAAATCAAACAACCGTCCCACTCCTTCAGTTACATTCAAATCACATCAATACACAGACTCCGGTGCCTGTGAGTTGCAGAATGATTGTTTACATTGCTAGCTAGCTCCACTGTGAACATGTTGTCAGCTGGCAAAACCCGTCAACTCTTCGATACTCCAAACCACCGCACATTTTTCTACTGCCCTCTATCGGTTTGATATTTAATACTCGGCCTTATCTAGAAGGCCTTATCTGTAAAGGCAATCCAGAGAAGACAACCTCACATTTATTGAAATAGTAACCAGTCATTGCTACAGTAAAACTCTTACTATGTATGTGGCTTTTACAATAGCAGCATCAAGCCGACATTAACTGACTGTTCTAAATGTGAAAGTTACAACACAAAACTAAAGCGCAAGAGGGCGCTATGATTCCATTCCCATTCACTGTTGATGACAGGAAGACCCTATTCCCAGTTGCTGATGAAAGAGAATAGTAATTTAAAGATGGCGGAGTGCATGGCAGCACGTTTGACCGCGCAAGAGGAGCAGATAGAGCTCCTCACTCGGGAATTTAGCCTCCTACGAGACGGGCTAAATGGTGGTCCAGAGGTCGCCAGCATTCTCGCCAGTTCTCCGGAGCTGGAGAGCTTACGGAGCGAGAATGAGAAGCTCAAATTTCGTCTCGTGCACCTCCGCCGGGGTCTCCAGGAAGAGCTCGCCCTGGAGGGACAGGGCAAGAGGGGCACAAACAAAGGCCAGGAGAAGACAGGGAAAAAACAACAACAGCAACAACCAAAGAACCGCAATTATGATAATAATAAGGTAGCTAGCTAACCACCTTAGTGCATGTCAATTGTGTGGTTGTATGTGGCCTGTAGCTTGATGTCCTAGTCCAACCAGTAGTTGCCTAGGGAGCCTATAGTGGTTACTAGATAGTGCAGATCGGGAGTAGGCGGAGACATTATCCAGCATCTGCCAGATAACAATACGGTCGTCACTAGCTTCCATGGCCACAAAGTCATGATTATGTCTAAACCCCGACCATTTATACAATGTATCTAATTAAAAACGACCACCCCCTTATCACTGTCAAACGCTCCCTAAAACACTAATGCGAGCAGGCCTTTCTAATCGACCTGGCCCGGGTATCCTGGAAGGATATTGACCTCATCCCGTCAGTAGAGGATGCCTGGTCGTTCTTTAAAAGTAATTTCCTCACCATCTTAAATAAGCATGCCCCTTTCAAAAGATGTAGAACTAAGAACAGATATAGCCCTTGGTTCACTCCAGACCTTACTGCCCTCGACCAGCACAAAAACATCCTGTGGCGTACTGCATTAGCATCAAATAGCCCCTGCGCTTTTTCAAACAGAAATTTGCGTCCTGTAGCACAAACTCCAAAAAGTTCTGGGACACTGTAAAGTCCATGGCGAATAAGAGCACCTCCTCCCAGCTGCCCACTGCACTGAAGCTAGGAAACACTATCACCACCGATAAATTTACGATAATCGAGAATTTCAATAAGCATTTTTCTACGGCTGGCCATGCTTTCCACCTGGCCACCCCTACCCTGGTCAATAGCTCTGCACCCCCCACGCCTCCCCCATTTTTCCTTCACCCAAATCCAGATAGCTGATGTTCTGAAAGAGCGGCAAAATCTGGATCCCTACAAATCAACTGGGCTAGACAATCTGGACCCTCTCTTTCTAAAATGATCTGCCACAGTTGTTGCAATCCCTATTTCTAGCCTGTTCAACCTCTCTTTCGTATCGTCCAAGATCCCCAAAGATTGGAAAGCTGCCGCGGTCATCCCCCTCTTCAAAGAGGGAGACACTCTAGACCAAAACTGTTACAGACCTATAAGGTGAGGCAGGTAGCCTAGTGGTTAGAGCGTTGGACTAGTAACCGAAAGGTTGTAAGATCAAATCCCGAGCTGACAAGGTAAAAATCTGTTGTTCTGTCCTGAACAAGGCAGTTAACCCACTGTTCCTAGGCCGTCATTGAAATAAGAATTTGTTCTTAACTGACTTGCCTAGTTAAATAAAGGTACAATTTTAAAAAATCTATCGTACCCTGCCTTTCTAAAGTCTTCGAAAGCCAGTCAAGAAACAGATCGTCGAACATTTCGAATCCCACCGTACCTTCTCTGCCATGCAATCTGGTTTCTGAGCTGGTGCACCTCAGCCACGCTTAAGGTCCTAAACGATATCATAACCGCCATCGGTTACTGTTCAGCCGTCTTCATCAACCTGGCCAAGGCTTTCGACTCTGTCAGTCACCGTATTCTTATCGGCAGACTCAACAGCCTTGGTTTCTCAAATGACTGCCTCGCCTGGTTCACCAACTACTTCTCTGATAGAGTTCAGTGTGTCAAATTGGAGGACCTGTCGTCTGGACCTCTGGCAGTCTCTATGGGGGAACCACAGGGTTCAATTCTCGGGCCGACTCTTTTCTCTAAATATCAAAGATGTCGCTCTTGCTGCGGGTGATTCCTTGATCCACCTCTACGCAGACAACACCATTCTGTATACATCTGGCTCTTCTTTGGGCACTGTGTTAACAAACCTCCAGACGAGCTTCTATGCCATACAACACTACTTCCGTGGCCTCCAACTGCTCTTAAACGCTAGTAAAACGAAATGCATGCTCTTCAACCGATCGCTGCCCGCACCCGCCCGCCCGACTAGCATCACTACTCTGGACGGTTCTGACCTAGAATATGTGGAGAACTACAAATACCTAGGTGTCTGGCTACTGTAAACTCTCCTTCCAGACTCGTATTAAGCATCTCCAATCCAGAATTAAATCTAGAATCGGCTTCCTATTTCGCAACAAAGCCTCCTTCACTCACGCTGCCAAACATACCCTCGTAAAACTGACTATCCTACCGATCCTAGACTTTGGCGATGTCTTTCACAAAATAGCCTCCAACACTCTACTCAGCAAATTGGATGCAGTCTATCACAGTGTCATCCGTTTTGTCACCAAAGCCCCATATACCACCCACCACTGCGACCTGTATGCTCCCGTTGGCTGGCCCTCGCTACATATTCGTCGCCAGACCCACTGGCTCCAGGTCTTTGCTAGGTTAAGCTCTGTCGTATCTCAGCTCACTGGTCACCATAACAACACCCACCCGTAGCACACGCTCCAGCAGGTACATCTCACTGGTCATCCCCAAAGTCAACACCTCCTTTGGCCGCCTTTCCTTCCAGTTCTCTGCTGCCAATGACTGGAACGAATTGCAAAAATCTCTGAAGTTGGAGACTTATATCTCCCTCACTAACTTTAAGCATCAGCTATCTGAGCAGCTTACCGATCGCTGCAGCTGTACACAGCCCATCTGTAAATAGCCCATCCAACTACTTACCTCATCCCCATATTGTTTTTATTTACTTTTTTTGCTCTTTTGCACACCAGTATTTCTACTTGCACATCATCATCTGCACATCTATCACTCCAGTGTTCATTTGCTAAATTGTAATTGCTTCGCTACTGTGGCCTATTTATTGCCTTACCTCCTTACTCCATTTGCCCACACTGTATATATCTTTTTCTATTGTGTTATTGACTGTACTTTTGTTTATCCCATGTGTAACTCTTTTTTTTGTCTCACTGCTTTGCTTTATCTTGGCCAAGTCGCAGTCGTAAATGAGGACTTGTTCTCAACTGGCCTACCTGGTTAAATAAAGGTTAAATAAAAAATTTGATTTTAGACCTAACCACGCTGCCAACCTTTTGCCTAACTCTCCCCTGCCCCTGGTCTCGAAATAGGTTGACAACTCGGTGTGTAGTCCACTGAACATGCTTATGGAACATCATATGGCTATAAGACAACAGTTATTTATTGTGGTTTTCACTAAGTAGAATGTCAATAACAATATTTGCATGTTTTTGTTCACATATTAACCAAACCTTTGAATTTACACCTCTGTGCAGGCAGCAACTCATGAGACCAAACCTGTTGTTGATAAGGAGAAGCCAGAGAACAAGAAGAAGAAGGCACAGGGAGGGGGTGGTGGCAGAGAGGTAATGATTAGGAACATTACCTCCCAAAGGTTCAATATCCCATACATCTCTTCTAGAAGTCCCATGCATGCAATCAAGCGCTCCTTCAAAGTTGTGCAATATCCTTACCAATACCCAAATAATTCCCCCCAGTTTCTTTCCATAAGTTCCTATAAATCACCATGTTAGTCTTTCCAGCTGAAACCGTGGCCTGGCTACATCTCAGAGCGCATGCAGCTGTATGAGGAGCTGAAAAAGGAGAGCGATGCCCTGCTGGCCAGGAGAGCTGCAGACAGCCAGCCCATCACTGTGGAGCTGCCAGATGGACACAGGGTGGAGGGTCAGGCCTGGGTCACTACCCCCTACCAGCTGGCCTGTGGCATCAGGTGAGGGATCTGGAGCTTATCTTGGTCCATAATATCCCTGTCCCATATCTTTTTGAGCTGTGCAGTCAACTCCTATGGCCTTTGTCATGGCAAAACATTCATAGAAGTTGGCAGCAGAGACAAATCTGGAACCAGGTTAGGAGGATCATGATGTTACTGGGAGACATTAGTTGCACCCCTCTGTCTTTGCCATTGTTTGTATCAGCACATGAGCACTATGTGGTGATGGTGGTATATCGTATTTCTCTCAGTCAGGGCTTGGCTGACAATGCAGTGATTTCCCGGGTGAACGGGGACCTGTGGGACCTGGATAGACCTCTGGAGAAGAGCTGCTCACTGGAGATCCTGCACTTTGACAATGATGATGCCCAGGCTGTGAGTATAATGTGCCCTCTGGGCTATCATACTCTCTAATCTCTATAGTCTTTGTTCTTGGAGGTAGTAACAGAGATGTTTCCGCTCCTTGTTTCAGGTGTACTGGCACTCCAGTGCTCACATCCTTGGTGAGGCCATGGAGCATTTCTATGGAGGCTGTCTGTGTTATGGACCACCCATTGAGAATGGCTTCTACTATGACATGTTCCTCGATGGACCCCAGTAAGCATCTATCATTGTTAAGAAAAAACAAGCTTCTAGTCTCCTTTTATAAAGTAATGAGCAGAAATGATACAGAGCTGGTGTAGTGAGTAGCCTATGACAGGTGTGTTGTTACTGAGGGTTCTGTTTGACCTGTGTCCTGTCCTGGCCAGGGGTGTGTCGAGTACAGAGTTTGAGTACCTGGAGGCGCTGTGCAAGTCTGTGGTGAAGGAGAAACAGCCCTTCGAGAGGCTGGAGGTCAGCAAGGAGACCCTACTGAAGATGTTTAAGGTGAGAGGAGAGGATCTCTACACTACATTGGCATCTCTCCACCCTCTGGTGAAAGATTGTAGCTCGATTATATAATGTTTTATAGATGTTTCTTGTTCATTTGGGTTGTGAGTAGATCAGCAGAAATTGGTATTTATTTTTTTCCCCAATCTGTTTGCGTCCATATTTTCAGTACAACAAATTCAAGTGTCGCATTCTGAATGAGAAAGTCACCACACCCACTACAACAGTCTACAGGTAAGCAGCTCTTGATGTTTAGTTGTAAATCACAGAATATTATTTGGTGTACAGCAACTATTCAGAAGACTGGTTTAACATGTTGGTGAATTTGAAGAACAGAAATAGGACTGCACTCCAGTAAATAAACTTAAATTGACATTTTTATCGCTGCACAAACGTTTCGGGTATGAGCCCTTCAGCGTGCAAGGCAATAGCAATCAATGTCACACCAACAAGACCACACAGGTTGGCATAATTATAAATTCAGCCAGTATTGGCCCAATCAAGAGATCCCAGCAGAGGGAGCTTTGGGGGAAACGTGACAATCAAATATAGATCTATAGACACACAGTACAAATACATGATGTCATTACCTACATATTTGGCATATTTATAACCTACTACAAAAAAAACAAGAAGACCACTCCTCATTAAGGCGTGCTGGGGATAGAGTGGTCAAGCGGTCTATCCAATATGTCTCTCATTGGAGAGGTAATGGACCCCTATCTCCTCCCATACATGGTGCTTTCACCAATTCAATGCCTATATAACGTAATGCACTTAGTTCATGATTATGGCTGTTGAAATTTCTGGCAACAGGTAATTATTTTTCCATCATGGTTTCGAATGGAGCTCTTATGCTCACATATCCTTGTCTTAAGTTCATGTTTGGTCTTACCCACAACATTACAGGAACACACTTAAGTAGATATACAACATATTTTGTGTTACATGTTTTTCTACCTCAAGCGTTTATCCTCCCACTCGAATGGCGATGGATAAGAGTTCCCTCTGATCATGGCATAACAGTGGACAGTTGTGACAAGGAAACTGCCATCGGAATGATGAAATGCAACTCTTTTTTTTATTAGGCAAATCTGACCGTACTAAACAATCCCTTTAAATTTGAGTGTCTCTTATAGCAAGACCTCGGGAGGAATTCAAACGCTTTGCCAAAGCTGGGGTCGCTGTGTAATATGTGCCAATGTCTATTAACCACTTCCTTGATCGACCTTGAAATGGAACTGAAGGTGGACACAAAAGCTAAGAGGGAGGAGAGGGATTCCTTTGACGTGGTTGCAATAATGCATTCCACTCAGCTTGTCTTACTCTCTTAAGGGAATTTTCCAATAATTCTTCTTTATACCCTCTTGTTTTGAATCATTCACATAAATCTTTGGAATGTACATCAAATTATAAATCGGTCACAAATGTGAAGGATTAGGCTTTCATATATTATGGTAAACTATTTTTTTATGAATTTGCAGACCCTCACTGGTCCATGCCCTGCTAAAATTAGTTTTCTACTGTTTTAGATGTGGGCCTCTGATAGACCTGTGTCGTGGGCCCCATGTAAGACACACAGGAAAGATTAAAGCCTTGAAGATCTACAAGGTATGTGACGTGACGCACACACAGACTACAATATCCAATCATTTCTTAAGCTGAAAAACAGTGTCACAGTATCTGCTCTCCGCTCCACTCCTTTCCTGTAATATCGACAGAACTCTTCTACGTACTGGGAGGGCCGTTCGGACATGGAGACCCTGCAGCGTATCTACGGCATCTCCTTCCCAGACTCCAAGATGCTGAAGGAGTGGGAACGCTTTCAGGAAGAGGCTAGAAACAGAGACCATCGGAAGATTGGAAAGGTCAGTCCTCATTGTGGGGGGGGGGGGGGGGGGGGGTCACTTTGGGAGTTGACTGAGGAAGACTATTTAGTTGGTTTTGGTTTCTTAACACAGCCATTGAAAGAGACCCTCAATTAATATAATGATATATGTTCATATATGCTGAACAAAAATAGAAATGCAACATGTAACAATTTCAAAGTTTTTGTTGAATTACATTTCATATAAGGAAATCGGTCAATTGAAATAAATAAATTATGCCCTAATTTATGGATTTCACATGACTGGGCAGGGGCGCAGCCATGGGTGTGATTGGGAGGGCAGAGGTCCTGGCTCCCCAGTGCGTGACCCCCCCCCCCCCCCCCCCCACCACAAAAGGGCTTCATTACAGACATACATTTTGGGGATCTTTTTAACTCACTTTTATCCAAAGTGAGTTACAGAACTGCCAACATTGAAAGTGACAAATCACTCTAATTTACTCTGTATTTTACAAACCGACCTAAAGGCGCCAGAAAGCTTCAGTTTGCCTGGTGGCTAGACCTTCGCTTGGAAAACGAGAAAAAAGTGGAAATTAACTCAGCAAAAAAAGAAACGTCCTCTCACTGTCAACTGCGTTTATTTTCAGCAAACTTAACATGTGTAAATATTTGTATGAATATAAGATTCAACAACTGAGACAAACTGAACAAGTCCCACAGACATGTGACTAGCAGAAATGGAATACTAACAGAAATGGAATAATATGTCCCAGACCACACCGCCCCAGACCATGACGGACCCTCCACCTCCAAATCAATCCGGCTCCAGAGTACAGGCCTCGGTGTAACGCTCATTTCTTCAACGATTAACGCGAATCCGACCATCACCCCTGGTGAGACAAAACCGCGACTCGTCAGTGAAGAGCACTTTTTGCCAGTCCTGTCTGGTCCAGCGGCAGTGGGTTTGTGCCCATAGGCGATTGTTAGGTTGTTAGGTGGTGTTAGGTGTCTCACAGTACAGACATTGCAATTTATTTCCCTGGCCACATCTGCAGTCCTCATGCCTCCTTCCAGCATGCCTAAGGCATGTTCACGCAGATGAGCAGGGACCCTGGGCATCTTTCTTTTGGTGTTTTTCAGAGTCCGTAGAAAGTCCTCTTTAGTGTCCTAAATGTTCATAACTGTGACCTTAATTGCCTACCATCTGTAAGCTGTTAGTGTCTTAATGACCGTTCCACAGGTGCATTTTCATTAATTGTTTGTTTCATTGAACAAGCATAGGAAACAGTGTTTAAACCCTTAACAATGAACATCTGAAGTTATTTGGATTTTTACAAATAATTTTTTAAAGACAGGGTCCTGAAAAAGGGCCGTTTCTTTTTTTGTTGAGTTTAGTACTGTTTGGCCATTTTGAGACTCCGTAGCCAGTATACACTTCCTCAAAATAGTCAGAATTAATCTAAGAAAACTCAAGAAATCTGTTATTAATTTTAAAGTTTTTGCCGAGGAGACATTAGTCACGTGATTTTACATCAAACTTAGATGCTTGGTGCAGTATTTCCAATGAAAAAATGTGCATGAAAACGAGTCGTCTCTGGTTGAATGACAACGAATTTATTGAAGTATCCCTGAAGTTGACCACTCATGGATGAAGGGGCATATACTTCGGCTTCCGAAGTTCGGCTGGTCTCAAAAAAATGTTGTGCCCAAACAGCCGAAAAAACCCTTACCAAAGTCCAAAACGAAATAAACATCATAATGTCTTCATAATATATGCACAAAATCTTCGGAACTTTCGACTAGGAAGTATGCGGACACTTTAAGCACTGCATGCTTACTGTTGTTTCTTGGTTGTTCCTGTGGGGGGTGCTGTGTGTTTAACTGCATGATGTATCAGTGAGTCATACTATGTGAGCTCCAGCTGGTCCTCAGGCAGGCTGGATCTATCCTCCCAGCGGGAGACACAGAAGGCAGCAACCCCACGGCCCAGCCACAACTGATTACAACACAACACTGATCTCTATATTAAACCATGGACTCACTGCTGCTTTTATTTTCATTGTTGTTATCCAGGGGGACAAAGTCTAAAGTAATTTTTAAACATGTTACTCCTATGATGGTGTGATCCTTTTCATTTAGAAGTTGAAGGTTTAGAAGTAGAGGACATATCTGTGGGTGTCATTCATGGACAGATTTGCTGCCCTTTCATTTAACTTCTTCCCCACAGAGAGGATGAGCTGCCTCACTATCTGTAACTGTCAATCTGTGAAGTCTTTAAGCTTCCTCTCTGTTTGTCTCTACTGTACAACAGGAACAGGAACTGTTTTTTTTCCATGACCTGAGCCCTGGCAGCTGCTTCTTCCTCCCGCGTGGAGCCTACCTGTACAACACACTCACTGACTTCATCAGGGTAAGACGAGACCAACCAGCCTCAACCACCTACACCTGATCACAGCCAAAAGGCAGAGAAGCAATCTGTCCATCTTCTGCCAATATGCAACAATACCCACCTGTAGAATTCACAATTACAGCATGTTCATGGACTACTTTGGTGCTTTATAACCATAGTAACCAAAAGGATGCTGAAGTTAAGTACCACTCAGTCTCGCTGTGATCTGGTGAATGTACTTTGCAGGAGGAATACTGTAGAAGAGGTTTCCAGGAGGTGGCGTCTCCTAACATCTATAACAGTAAGCTGTGGGAGACTTCAGGCCACTGGCAGCACTACAGCGACAACATGTTCTCCTTCCCAGTGGAGCAGGATGTCTTTGCACTGAAGCCCATGAACTGTCCTGGACACTGGTAGGTACATTGGTTTGGTATTGGGCCGATTTCCCTGACACGTTTTAAGCCTGGTCCTGGACTAAAAACCAACTCCGTGGCCTTGTAGTTAGTGTCCATCCTCCCTGAGGTTGGGAGTTTAATCCCTGGCTGAGTTATACCAAAAACTGTAAAAATGGGACCCAATGTGTCTGGACCCAATGTGTCTTCTTGGAACTCAGCATTAGGAGATAAGGCCCTGTAATAGACTAGCGTCCTCTACAGGGGGTGTACTTCTACATCAAGCTGCCTCACGCTGCAGAAAGAGGAGATGCAAGGCTACTTGATTACTTACTAGACTAAAAACCATGCTCAATGGAGAATATCCACTGAAATAACTTTATTCCAAGACTAGGCTTAACGTTTGTCTGGGAAACTGGACCTCCCTATATGTTATTGGTTAATATGAAGGTATGATGGCTTATAAGGAAGGTACTTTCAAAGCATTTATGTAACCTTAACTACTCCCATTGCTTCAACTGTATATCTTCTCATCCATCACCCTCTTTTTCCGTCCACATTCTCCTGGATCCTCCCGTTCTCTTCCTCAGTCTGATGTTCAGCCACAGACCTCGGTCGTGGAGGGAGCTGCCTCTGAGACTGGCTGATTTCGGGGTGCTCCATAGGAACGAGCTATCAGGGACACTCACCGGCCTTACGAGGGTGCGCCGCTTCCAACAGGATGATGCTCACATCTTCTGCACCATGGAACAGGTACAGTTGAAGTCGGAAGTTTACATACACCTAAGCCAAATACATTTAAACTCAGTTTTTCACAATTCCTGGCATTTAATCCTAGTAAAAATTCCCTGTCTTAGGTCAGTGAGGATCACCACTTTATTTTAAGAATGTGAAATGTCAGAATAATAGTAGAGAGAATGATTAATTTCAGCTTTTATTTCTTTCATCACATTACCAGTGGGTCAGAAGTTTACATACACTCAATTAGTATTTGGCAGCATTGCCTTTAAATTGTTTAACTTGGGTTAAATGTTTCGGGTAGCCTTCAACAAGCTTCCCACAATAAATTGGGAGAATGTTGGCCCATTCCTCCTGACAGAGCTGGTGCAACCGAGTCAGGTTTGTAGGCCTCCTTGCTCATACACGCTTTTTCAGTTCTGCCCACAACTTTTCTATAGGATTGAGGTCAGGGCTTTGTGATGACCACTCCAATACCTTGACTTTGCTGTCCTTAAGCCATTTTGCCACAACTTTGGAAGTATGCATGGGGTCATTGTCCATTTGGAAGACCCATTTGCGATCAAGCTTTAACTTCCTGACTGATGTCTTGAGATGTTGCTTCTATATATATATACATAATTTTTCTCCCTCATGATGCCATCTATTTTGTGAAGTGCACCAGTCCCTCCTGCAGCAAAGCACCCCCACAACATGATGCTGCCATCTCTGTGCTTCACGGTTGGGATGGTGTTCTTCGGCTTGCAAGCCTCCCCCTTTTTCCTCCAAACATATCGATGGTCATTATGGGCAAACAGTTCTATTTTTGTCTCATCAGACCAGAGGACATTTCTCCAAAAAGTACCATCTTTGTCCCCATGTGCAGTTGCAAACCGTAGTCTGGCTTTTTTATGGCGGTTTTGGAGCAGTGGCTTCTTCCTTGCTGAGCCGCCTTTCAGGTTATGTCGATATAGGATTTGTTTTATTGTGAATATAGACACTTTTGTACCTGTTTCCTCCAGCGTCTTCAAATCAAATTTATTTATATAGCCCTTCTTACATCAGCTGATATCTCAAAGTGCTGTACAGAAACCCAGCCTAAAACCCCAAACAGCAAGCAATGCAGGTGTAGAAGCACGGTGGCTAGGAAAAACTCCCTAGAAAGGCCAAAACCTAGGAAGAAACCTAGAGAGGAACCAGGCTATGAGGGGTGGCCAGTCCTCTTCTGGCTGTGCCGGGTGGAGATTATAACAGAACATGGCCAAGATGTTCAAATGTTCATAAATGACCAGCATGGTCAAATCATAATAATCACAGTAGTTGTCGAGGGTGCAGCAAGTCAGCACCTCAGGAGTAAATGTCAGTTGGCTTTTCATAGCCGATCATTAAGAGTATCTCTACCGCTCCTGCAGTCTCTAGAGAGTTGAAAACAGCAGGTCTGGGACGGGTAACACGTCTGGTGAACAGGTCAGGGTTCCATAGCCGCAGGCAGAACAGTTGAAACTGGAGCAGCAGCACGGCCAGGTGGACTGGGGACAGCAAGGAGTCATCACAAGGTCCTTTGCTGTTGTTCTGGGATTGATTTGCACTTTTCTCACCAAATTACGTTCATCTCTAGGAGACAGAACGTGTCTCCTTCCTGAGCAGTATGGCGGCAGCGTGGTCCCATGGTGTTTATACTTGCATACTATTGTTTGTACAGATGATCGTGGTACCTTCAGGCATTTGGAAATTGCTCCCAAGGATGAACCAGACTTGTGGAGGTCTACAATTTTTTTTCTGAGGTCTTGTCTGATTTCTTCTGATTTTCACATGATGTTAAGCAAAGAGGCGCTGAGTTTGAAGGGATGGCCTTAAAATACATCCACAGGTACACCTCCAATTGACTCAAATTATGTCAATTAGCCTAACAGAAGCTTCTAAAGCCATGACATCTTCTGGAATTTTCCAAGCTGTTTAAAAGCACAGTCAACTTAGTGTATATAAACTTTTGACCCACTGGAATTGTGATACAGTGAATAATCTGTCTGGTAACAGTAGTTGGAAAAATTACGTGTCATGCAAAAAGTAGATGTCCTAACGAACTTGCCAAAACTGTAGTTTGTCAACAAGAAATTTGTGGACTGGTTGAAAAATGAGTTTTAATGACTCCAACCTAAGTGTATGTAAACTTCCGACTTCAACTGTAGGTGACCAGACCAGCTATGGCTATTGGAGAGGAACATCTTATTAAAGTAGCTAGGTACTAGGGTTGGGGTCAACTTCAAATCAGGAAGTAAATGGACATTTCTGTTTCAATTTTCCTAATTTCTTCATGAAATGGAATCGACCCCAACCCTGCTGGGTACTTAACCTCATCGCCATTCAGATGACCCTCTGTATTCCCTTTCTCTCTCTTGCAGATTGAGTCTGAGATGAAGGGCTGTCTGGACTTCCTCCGCTGTGTCTATGATGTCTTTGGCTTCTCTTTCCAGCTGCACCTTTCAACCCGTCCAGAGAAGTACCTAGGAGATATCGCTATCTGGAACCAGGCTGAGAAGGTAGAATTAAACATGCGTGTCCATGAAATATTCCTGAAATGTCGCATAAAGAAACATAATTTAAAGGAAGAATGACCCAGGATGTATTTTGAAATGTATGTTAATTGATTCCCTCTGTTTAAAAGCAACTGGAGAACAGCCTGAATGAGTTTGGGGAACCATGGAAACTAAACCCCGGAGACGGTGCTTTCTATGGACCCAAGGTTTGTATTACAGCAGCTGATATTTCCTTGCTATATATTTTCTTCACCCCTTCAATTAAATAAGGTCTAGAATTCTCAGGAAATCAATTTAATTAAAGGTTTGTACTTGTTATTGCATTTCCCCTTCAATTAAATAAGGTCTAAAACTCTCAGGAAGGAAAACCATGTAATACTTTTGTTGTGCCATTTCAGATTGACATTAAGATCAAAGATGCTATTGGCCGGTATCATCAATGTGCAACCATTCAGCTGGACTTCCAGCTTCCCATCCGCTTTAACCTGACCTTTGTAGGGTGAGTGAGTCACCTAATCAAACTAGTCGTGACACAGTGCTGAGTCTGTATCCTGTTATAGGAAGCAAGATTAGTCGTTAATCCCTCCTTCAGTATGAGTTCTCACCTGAACACTTTGTACTAGAAAGTGGACTTCAAAGTCCTTTAAATAATTGGATTTAAAGTTGGATTTTTAATGAGGTAGAAAACATTATGAAGCTCTATAAACAACTGTATAAATTGTATTCAAAAAGGTAAAAATAAAAATACGCTTTATCTCGATGAGGTTAGTCTTATCGAGATAAAACATATTTTTTTAACCTTTTTGAATATAATTTATACAGTTGTTTATAGAGCTAAAGGTAGAATAAATAATGGTTAAATACGTAGTTATAATTGAGCATGAAGTGGTGCTGTGACTGATATTGATGTTGAATCCTGTGACATGCAGGAAGGACGGGGATGACAAAGCGAAGCCGGTCATCATCCACCGGGCCATTCTGGGCTCTGTGGAGAGGATGATAGCCATCCTCACTGAGAACTACGCTGGGAAATGGTGAGTAGCAAAGAGGACCAATTAATTTGTTGTGTTACATAAGATGCAATCATAGACTGGAGAATCAGTCATGTATAAAGATGTTTTTTTCTGCTCTTAAATTTCTTAATTGTGTGTATATAGTGTTTTGATTTGCTACTTATCCAGCCATATTGTGTTTCTTCTCCAGGCCCCTCTGGCTGTCCCCACGTCAGGTGATGTTTGTACCTGTCAACCCTACCTGTGAAGAATATGCCAAGAGGGTACCCTAGCCTTCTATTTCTGAAACTTGTCTTCCTTTCATATTTCTACCGTTTATGATCAGGGCCGGATTAAGAAATCATAGGCCCTCCCCCTTCCCGGCACACCATTTTCCGTAAACAAATCTGTGTAGCAAGATGCAAATTCAATGCGCGGTAAATTTACTGTTGACGAAAAAGCCTATTTATAATAAAGCCATAATAACATTTGTCATGTGGCATAGACTACAGTTGAGCAGAGGCATTTTTAGGATTTCCACACACAGTGAATTTGTTTTTATCAGGGTCCGAAAAAAATCTGCCTTTTACATGACAGAAGACATTAGCTGAACCTTTTTTAAATACCACACAAATGACCAAAATGGTGGCTACTCTGATTGACAAACTGAGATCAATCTGGTCTTGAATTCAAACAAACAATAACCCAGGCCAATGAAGCGACACACAGATTGTACAATATTAGGAGGAAATATATATACATACATACAGTATATACACTGCTCAAAAAAATAAAGGGAACACTCAAACAACACAATGTAACTCCAAGTCAATCACACTTCTGTGAAATCAAACTGTCCACTTAGGAAGCAACACTGATTGACAATAGATTTCACATGCTGTTGTGCAAATGGAATAGACAAAAGGTGGAAATCAGGTAGTGCAGCTCATCCAGGATGGCACATCAATGCGAGCTGTGGCAAGAAGGTTTGCTGCTGGTCAGCGTGGTGACAGACACAGCAAACTTTCTTGCCACAGCTCGCATTGATGTGCCATCCTGGATGAGCTGCACTACCTGAGCCACTTGTGTGGGTTGTAGACTCCGTCTCATGCTACCACTAGAGTGAAAGCACCGCCAGCATTCAAAAGTGACCAAAACATCAGCCAGGAAGCATAGGAACTGAGAAGTGGTCTGTGGTCACCACCTGCAGAACCAGTCCTTTATTGGGGGTGTCTTGCTAATTGCCTATAATTTCCACCTTTTGTCTATTCCATTTGCACAACAGCATGTGAAATTTATTGTCAATCAGTGTTGCTTCCTAAGTGGACAGTTTGATTTCACAGAAGTGTGATTGACTTGGAGTTACATTGTGTTGTTTAAGTGTTCCCTTTATTTTTTTGAGCAGTGTATAATAGGCTACAGTCGGCTACTAAATAAAATGTCCAGTGGCACAGTGACTCAACTAATGAAGATTAAACTATAAGCTACTCACGGTGATAGGCTATTGCCACGACGAGCACATCGGCTCTCTCACGATAAGCTGCTTTTAAAAACAGTGGTGCTGTTTGCTAAAAATTAGGAGTTGTTGAGAACAATTTCTTTCTATTGGTTCTACAGACAGATTAGTTTCCACTTTTCAGCAGTAGGCAAACTGTACGTTTTTCTCGCAATTGTATTTAGAAATTTGCAAAAGGCAAACCGACAACTGCAACCAACCATAGAAATATAATCCATAGATGGCAGTTCCCATTAGTCAGGACTGACGTCCATTGCTATTGTACCAATGAGTTTAACAGTCAAATTGCCAGGGTAAGAGGTTACAAACCCCTTCTATGGATTATATGTCTATGGCCACAATGCGAAAAGCTGTATATTTGGTGCGCATGCTGCCCAAACTGCAGCCTTCCTGACTGAAGGCACACTGGTAAATGCCAAAATAAAGGAAACACGTGAGTAAAAGAGAGATACATAATAGTATATGTTATGGTGTGGGGTGCAGTTTCTTGGCATGGTTTAGGTCCAGTTGTTAAATCTATGCCAAGGCGCATTGTAGCTGTTCTGTCAGATTGTGGTGGCCCAACACACTTTTAAAACGCTTTATGTTTGCGTTTCCTTTATTTTGGCAGATTTATTTTGGCAGATTTTTATGTGATAAAAATAAATCCAGTTATTTTTTTAAACTATTGATCCTCTATGGCTAAATTATGCTCTGTGGTGTATTTTTAAACATTGAGAGCGGTTCCTGTGGTTGGATACAAAAATGAAGTACACTGAACAAAAATATAAACTAAACTATTTAAAGATTTTACTGAATTACAGATCATATAAAGTAAGGAAATCAATCAAGTGAATTCATTAGGCCCTAATCTATGGATTTCACATGAATGGGAATACATATATCCATCTATGGGTCACAGATAGCTTAAAAAAAGACCAGTCACATTTATTTATTTATGCAGTTACCCAATAAGGGCAGGGTCCCCCCAGTTACGCACATGGACCCCTTACCTCCTCCCCTTCCCCATCTGATGATTAGCAGAGCAGCAGCAGCAGGCTGTCAACACTCATTGAGAGCGGGCTGATGAGTCCTATTGTGGTTGGCAGTTGCATTATCTTTTTTTTTTATATATATACTACATGTGTATTATGTATTGTATTTTTGTTTTTTGTAAAAAAAAAAGTATATATATATATTTGCCTCCTCTTGGGCCCCCCATGGGCCTGGGCCGAGGGGCTTCAGCCCCTGAATTAAGATGGCCCTGTTCCTGATGCTGCACATTCATCATTCCGTTCATCATGATATTAACTTATGTCTGTTGGCAGTTCCATTTTATCAGTTCATCTTCCAGTCATTTTTTATGAATTTGTATTTACTGAGTGGTTATTCTGTCCTTCAGATGTGTAAACAGTTTGTGGAGGCCGGATTCATGGCAGACGCTGATCTCGACTCCAGTTGCCTCTTAAACAAGAAGATCCGCAACGCCCAGTTAGCCCAGTACAACTTCATCCTGGGTAAGAAGGATTACTATAGTAGATTAGATTTTTTTTGCCATTCATTTATTCATGACTTTTACTATCACAATGTTTGCTAGTATTGAATTTTCTCAGCCGCCAAAAACATAATTGTACTCATCACTACAGAAATGTTGTTGAAAATGTGAATGTGTTAGGGCAGCTGTGTTTGCTGTGATTTGGCAGTGTGGGGACTGTGAGCTACTTTGTGCTTTGTGTCTTGGCAGTGGTCGGTGAGAAAGAGAAGCTGACTAACGGCGTGAACGTACGTACGAGGGACAACAAGGTTCATGGAGAGCTGTCTGTTTCTGAGGTGCTGGCTCGCCTGACCCTGTTGAAAGAGTCACGCTGCAGGAATGCTGAGGAGGAGTTCTGAGGAGAGATAGGGTGACCACATGGTTCCCAGAAGACAAAATGTTTTATGCCAGATAGTTTTCTCTGTCACAATCGAAGAACAAAAGGGACATTTTATGTGAATGCAAGAGGTCTGTGTGGAAAGGATAGACATGGAAAGGGGTAGATTAAATGTATTGACATGTGTGAAAAAATATAATTTTCTAATCTACTGACAGACCCTTTCTGTTTTTGGAGTAGTTGAATATGTATGTTTCTTTGATTGTCTAATCATTTTGAAAGAATAGTGTCAGGAAGTGGGAAACAATATTGGTGATAATGTATTTGGTACAGTAGTGAAGGGTTTCTTCAAACTAGGTCATAGAGCCCCCCCTGGTTTAACAATTAGTTTTTTGCCCTAGCACCACACAGCTGATTCAAATAATCAAAGCTTTTTGATAAGTTGGTTATTTGAATCAGCTGTGTAGTGCTAAGGAAAAAAACTAAACGTGTACCCATGGGGGGCCGCAGCACCGAGTTTGGGAAACCCTGCAGTAGTGTATGAAAGACCATGCGAGAACATATTTGTACACTAATCTGAAGGATAGAATGTGTATGAAGGAAGATGTCAAGAGAATATTATTTCTTGTGTTGAGGTTAAGCCAAATAAAACACTTTTGGGAAATATTAAATAAAATCATGAAGTAGCACTGTCCTCTTGTTGGATTGTATCTTGGAATAAAATATTGCTTCAATGTTTTGCCTCCCCTTTTATCTTATTGTTCATTGGAGATGCAAGTAACTTTGATCATTTTTCATCTGACAAAAAAACTACTTTGACCCTCTTGAGGTCTCTGCTCTTGAATAATCTTGACGTCAGAAGTAAATTCATACGTCCCCTTTAAATGGGCGGGTCACACGACTAAGAAAGGGATTGAAGTTGAATTACGTTAGCGCAATGGCTACCGTCAGTCAGATTTGGCCATTTGAGAGAAGACGCTGCCTAAAAGCCCATGGAATCATAACACTGTTATTTTTGGATCTATGTTTGCGATGTGTGAATGGTAAGGTTATGTAACATCACATATGCTAAAGCGGATTTGTATATACCAGGGCTAGGCTTCATCTGTGATTTATGTTTTTTCTCCCCCCGATGCTAGTTAGCTAGCAAATTGGTTAGCTGGCATAACGCGTTACATTAGCTAGCTAACGTTAGTTAACAATAGCTTATGACTAGTATCCACACAATGGTAGTCTGCAGGTCTACAGCCAATTTACTGTATTCTGTTCCTATTGTATTTTATCTGGCAAGCTAGCTAACTAATGTACAATTGCTCCAGCAAGCTGTGTTTATTAGTTTGCTAGCTATAACAGCTAACTACATGATGCACCCTCCCCCTTAATGCCAACGCCTGTCTTCCAGGGTACCTGAACTCCCCACACGTGGGCCAGGAGCCCCCTTACAGCCGAGATGCTCAGCCAGTCATCACCAGCCCAGTGGTTCCTTCTCCATCATCTGGTAAAATCTCCCCAGCCTCCATCCATGGGATGTTTTTATCATGTTGACACTGACAGTGCCTCTTGGTATGCTGATACTTAATGAGGTCCATGGGACAACAAATCTTGTGAATTGTTTTGCAGCATCTCCAACTGATTCAGATGGCTATGCTGCCAAATGCCCCAGTGGGGGTCAATGCAACAGACTGCCTGCTGACTGCATCAACTGCAGCTATCACCACAACTGTCGCTATGGCAAACCAGCGTCTTTCTCTTGCAAGGCCAAGAGAGGAGTTCACTGCACAGTGAGTTCATTTCGCCAGTTGGACACAGATTGTTCTTGACAAAGAACAAGGAGCTCCATTTACAAAGAAAGTACGGAACTAGCTGTTGATGCTTCAGTATGCTGTTTATTTTTCTCTGCTTGCAGGGGGAGTCGGGGAAGCAGCAGACAAACTTCTCCCTGTCTATCACGTGCCAGTTCTGCTGGCAGCTGGACCTGTCTCAGTACAGGTGCTCCAACTCAACCAGCTGTATGACCGTTGCCTGCCCTCGCAAACGCTACAGCGCCAACTGCCAAGTACTGGACCACGTACACTGCTTAGGTATACACTTACTGTACAGTTGTCTGGTTCATTATTTGGACAGTGATTATATATACTCCAGCATTTTGGAATGCGTGTTTCATGAGGCAACAGTCCAGAAGTATGTCACCTTTTATTTAAGGGTCTTTTCATAAATATATTTTACCATTTAGAAATGAATACACATTATGTATGTAGTCCCACCAATGTGAAGAAGTCATAAGTATTTTGTCAAATGTTTAATATTTGGTCCAATATTCCTTGCACGCGATGACTACATCAAGCTTGTGACTCTACAAACCCCTGTTTGTTTTGGTTGTGTTCTGGGTTATATTTTGTCAAAGTAATTGAATGGTGAATGATGATGATTTTCTTTCTGAGTAGATAAGATACTTCTGAACACAATTAATCCTGATAATGCCATTATTAAGAAAAACCATGAATGAATCATGAATAATGAGTGAGATGGCATTCAGAGGCTACAACTAAACATGCTAAACTCTCACTATTACCAATATCTGGGGAGAATAGTATAATAGTATATTTTTTGGGGGGTATGTTCTTTGTGCCTCTAACCTTCTCACTCATCATTATTCATAATTGATTCAAGATTATCTATAATCATGTTAGCATCCACATGAATGTAGAAGTGTTCAGAAACATCTTCTATTCTTACTTGTAATAAAATTGACTCAAATGGCACAAGACATTATTCACCATTCAGTTCCTATTGGGCAAAACAAACCGCAAACGCATCCAACAAGTTTATAGAGTCACAAGCTTGATGTAGTTTTGGCGTGAAAGGAATATGGAACCAAGTTCTAAACTTTTGGCTACACTAGTTAGTTTGTCCAAATACTTATGACTTCTTCAAATGGGGGGACTAGTTACAGGAAGTGCTTTAAGACCAATATGTATGAAAATACCCTCAGAATGTTTTATTTATCTCAAATCTAAAATGCTGGAGTATAGAGCCAAATGCTTCACTGTTCAAATGCGTATGGAGGGGAGTGTATACTGTCCAAATGCGAATGGAGGGGAGTGTATACTGCCCAAATGCTTATGGAGGGGCGTGTATACTTCCCAAATGCGTATGGAGGGGAGTGTATAATGCCTGTCTTTTGTTCTCAGGTAAAAGAGTATTTCAGAAACGTTTGTACTGCAACTGGACAGGAGGGTACAAGTGGTCTACAGCACTGGCACTCAGGTAAGACTTCTGCATAAGCACACTGTCAAAACCTCTTAAGGATCTGACCCCTTTTTTCAATTTCTGCCTAAAATGACATACCCAAATCTAACTGCCTGTAGCTCAGGACCTGAAACAAGGAGATGTGTATATTCCTGATACCATTTGAAACTAAACACTTTGAAGTTTGTGGAAATGTGAAATGAATGTAGGAGAATATAACACATTTGATCTGGTTAAAGATAATACAAAGAAAAAAATCTGCGTTTAATTTTTATTTTTTTTACCAGCTTTGAAATGCAAGGGAAAGGCCATAATGTATTATTCCAGCCCAGGCACAGATTTTGCCACTAGATGGTAGCAGTGTATGTGCAGAGTTTTAGACTGATCCAATGAACCATTGCATATCTGTTCAAAATATTGTATCAAGACTGCCCAAATGTGCCTAATTGTTTTGTTTTATACATTTTCAAGTTAATAATTGTGCACTCTCCTCAAGCAATAGCATGGTATTATTTTACAGTAGCTATTACAGTGAATTGGACAGTGCAGTTTAACAAGAATGTAAGCTTTCTTGCCCCTATCAGATATGTCTATGTCCTGGGATTTTTTTTGTTACTTACAACCGCATGCTAATCGCATTAGCCTACGTTAGCTCAACCGTCACGTGGGGGGGACACCGATCCCGTAGAGGTTTTAAAGGAAGGCTGAGACAAAAAAATGGCTTATCTGGTTGAAAACGACCTATGTGGCATCATAGAAACATATATTTTGGTGCCCAAACTGACTACAAAGTGTAAATAGGACAACATTTTAAGTCAGTATCTTACAAAACTGAGATTTGTGAGATTTACGAAATCAGGAACAACAGTGTTTTCCTTGGGTTGGGTTTAGATTTCAATTCTGCCCACACAGGACTGCTGTCTGGCACGGCTTGCAATACTCAAATCATCCAGAGCCCAGGTGCACGTGTGCTGCAGTGCATGCTATCCAATCGTAGCAGCAGAATCAACCTACAGCCCTGCCCATTTCTTTACAGACACCAGAACTACCAATAATTGACAGTCTTGGGTTGAAAGAATAAGACTTTTTCATTATAAATGGGGTTTTTCCAACTCAAACGTTTGTGCGCTAACTTTAGCCTCACAAACACAACTGTCATCAAAGATACTCTAGAAAGGAGGAAATGCACAGAGCATGGGATTTTTGACCAATCACGTTATTGTTGTAATGCTCCGTTACGCTTTTGTTACGCCATTCGTCACGCATACCTTATTGAAAGTACAATGGCTGTTTGGGATATTTTAGCTACGGTGACTGTAGAGGGACAAACAACAATAGCAGCCAGGTTACGATATAGCTAACATAACACACACATCGAACCACACCTCCAAGACAAAAATCTTTTTTTTCTTAAGGAGTAGCACAAACCCAGGGGAAATCGGTGAGTTCATCCCCCCTTTAAGATCACCCCACCTAGCATAAGTGTGTTATAGCTTTCTAATAGTTTCTTTGGGTTTCTTATACTTTGAATCTTTTTATAAAACTTCTTTATTCTTGAGAAAAATATCCATGAAAATCCTCTCATTTGTAAAGTAAATGAGTGACTTGGTAGCACAACAGTCACTCAAATCTCTTAAGGACAAAACAAGCCGTGATTAAGGTTAAAAGCAGTGTCCGTCCTTCCGCCTCTGACAACAGAACATCAGCCGTCATTTTCTTTTAATTTCCCGACGATTGTACACGTTGACTTGCCATCCTTTGTCAACACCAAGAAGGTGGTCTACTGCTTACGGCCGACGTTCAATATGGTGCGCCTTCCCACTTAGATGTCCATGTCTTCTATGCTCTTCACTGTTACCAGTAGAATCCCAGTTGTGTTATTGTTGTTTCTATTTGCAGCATTACACTAGGTGGATTTGGAGCTGACCGGTTCTATCTAGGCCAGTGGAGAGAGGGTCTGGGCAAGCTGTTCAGCTTCGGTGGCCTGGGCATCTGGACCCTGATTGATGTGCTGCTGATTGGGGCAGGTTATGTGGGGCCAGCCGATGGCTCCCTCTACATCTGAGACCTGTGATTGATGCCCACTCCACAGGCATGATGGTTGTAGGGTTGATACCCTCTCCATTTCAGTTCAGACTGCCTGACTGTAAAGATCCACTCCATGGAGATTCCATCCCATTATCACACCATCTGCTTGCCCAAACTCCCACTGTCTGCAAAGACTGACTTCTTGTCCCACCTGCCACCAGTGCAGCTTCACGGTCAGCCTCTAGATCATCAAGCCCAAGCATCCTTCACTGATATACTGTAATACAAGCTGCACTGAGCATCGTTTTGGAGTTGTTTGGTTAATGGTGATTCGAGTTGGTCAGGCTGATATGGACTGACTGGAGAATGGGAGGTAGGCACAGTTAAGCGGTGCTTGGAATGATATTGTAACAATGGCCACCTATGGTGCTCCTTACTCACTGCATGGTCATGCATAGGAGACCAGTAACCATGGCTACGGAACACAAAATGGACTTATCATAATACCGATAACAGAAACAAAAAATGCTTGGAAGAAAAGCAGTGTTTCTTCCCTGCAGGTTTTGTAAAAGCATGTGGCACCTGCTAAGTGTGGTGGACGGTAATGTGCATCAGTGGATAGCAGATCAACCTTTCAGTGTTCTCTCTGCAAACCAACCAGCAAAGAAATACTGGAACGGTTATTTTCTCTGGAGTGTAACAGTGCAACAAGAATGTTAGATTGCTTGGTTGAAAATGTGGTTGGGATACCGATTTGGTGAAATGACATGGTTATTATGGCTGGGGCTTATATTGTGTATTTATTGCATTGTGGATGTGCACCACAGGAGGCTGTTGAGGGAAGGATGGCTCATATTAATGGCTGGAACGGAGTGAATGTAATGGCATTAAACAAATGGAAACCATGTGTTTGATGTATTTGATACTATTCCGTTCCACCCATTACCATGAGCCCGTCCTCCCCAATTGAGGCGCCACCAACCTTCTGTGATGTGCACCAATATACATATTTCAGCATTACATGGCATTGCACTACAGCTCTGCATGCCCAAAACACACAATCTGTTCTCGTAAAGCTGTGCAGGCTTAAACTAGGTCACTAACTGGTTTTAGTACTAGTTTTCAAAGAACTTGTACAACAGGTTTTTTTCTTCATATAACTTTCATGATATTGTTCATCGCTAATCGCCCAGCCCGAATGGTTACGATATGTAGCCTCCCATATCCAGAGCTTGAGTATGTGTGCTGCACAAACTGGTAACCTATACTTCTGGTGAAAATGTGTTCATGTTCTGGAGGTAGGATTTTTAGTTTTTTTGGAACACTGTAATGACAGATGTTTGAGAAAATTGTAAATATTAAATGTGTGAAATGTTATTGAACTTTGTGCCTTATTGTCTTCAGCCTGCTGTTAGTATTGTCTAGTATTATAAGCATACTTGAATAAACAAAATCATCTGGTCTGTTATTTCCATGATGACTGACCTAGACTTCACCTCTACATTCTTTCACAGATGCCCGTGCTTTTTCACACAGTAAAATGCCCTGCCTCATTGTAACGATACTGTGCCACATCTTTGAGGCAGTGCTGTTGGATACAGAAATACAGGCCTACAGAAAGATAAGCTCACTAATGTAAACCAACATCTTACTGACTAATGGTTATGTGAATACATATAACATACAATTGGTCCTAGCATTGCTAGCATGTGTTAGCGCTTCTCATTGGCTAATCTGCAGTACATTTCTGTATACGCTCCCCATCCCCAGTTCCTCACTTCCACATCGCTTACTGTCTTGTACCACCTCCAACAGAATATAAGTGTTTGGCCCGTTAATGTTTGAGCCGAATCGACTGACCGCCACCTCTACATTTTGGCTGGCAAGGCTACCCAGTTAGAATAATAAATGCCAGTCATCATTATGCCACATATCTCACTGAGCATGAATACAACCTGTAAGAAATGTTCATTTTGGGTTATTATTAACCAAACACTTCTCAGTTGAGGCTGACGTGCATCTTAAAATACAACGGCAATAGAACCACCATATCACCTAGTCATTTCCGATAGAAACATAAAACTATTCTGTCCAATCGATGATGCAAATCATCGATGCTATACTAGACAATTAGTACTGAACAGAACAGGGTAATTCTTTAATTAAATGAAAGCAGTCTTACTAGGTTAATTGATATTTATGGAAACATTGTGAATATCATTACTCCTATGAGGACATGTGAGTTCTCTTAATAGGACCATCATTTGCATGTTCAAATCCATTGAGTCAACAATTCTAAGTGAATCAGAACACAACTTCCATTGTGGTGAAATCGCCTATGATTAGTTTAGAATTGCTAATCGTGAGTGATGAAGACAAAAGACCATTCATTCATTCCTGTCTTATGCAAGAAACAATTAGCTTGGCATTTCACTGGATCTCTCAGCAACAGCAGTAGGCTACTGGTTCTGAGGATGTTATCCAATACACTGAACAAAAATATAAATGCAACATGTAAAGTGTTGGTCCCATGTTTCATGAGCTGAAATAAAAGATCGCAGAAATGTTCCATAAGCACAAAAAGCTTATTTCTCAAATGTTGTGCACAAATTTGTTTACATCCTTGTTAGTGAGCATTTCTCCTTTACTAAGATAATTAATCCACCTGACAGGTGTGGCATATCAAGAAGCTACTTAAACAGCATGATCATTACACAGGTGCGCCTTGTGCAGGCGACAATAAAAGGCCACTCTAAAATGTGAAGTTTTGTCACACAACACAATGCAACAGATGTTTCAACTTTTGAAGGAGTGTGCAATTGACATGCTGACTGCAGGAATATCCACGAGAGCTGTTGCCAGATAATTTAATGTTAATTTCCATACCATAAGCCATCTCCAATGTCATTTTAGAAAATTTGGAAGTACGTCCAATAGGCCTCAACTGCAGACTACGTGTATAGTGTTGTGTGGGCCAGCGGTTTACTGATGTCAACGTTGTGAACAGAGTGCCTCATGGTGGTGGAGTGGTTATGGTATGGCCAGACAACACAATTGCATTTTATCTATGGCAATTTGAATGCACAGAGATACCATGAAGAGATCCTGAGGCCCATTGTCGCACCATTCATCCGCCGCCATCACCTCATGTTTCAGCATGATAACGCACGGCCCCATGTCGCAAGGATCTGTAGCTTTGTTTTCTAAATTTTATTTACACCAAAGAAAAGTGAAAGACAAAACAGTACTGATAAAAAAACTGGTAAAAATGGTGTGCAGGTAAGGTTAGAAGACCCAAAGGGCTTATATGAAAACCACACCACAAATTAGTACAAAAAAAATAGTTTGTTCAATCAGTTAAGCACATGAATTATAATTGCACATAATATACTCTGCAAACAAGAAAAAACATGTGAGTGAGGCTACATGGAGGGATTATTGGGTAGTTTGGTTCATCAGGCTGACCGGATGAGGTTTTGGCAATGTGAAGATTGGAATTCCAGAGTATGGTACCTCTGTATCCGATAAAGAATTAACTGAGGTGCGGCAGTGGGGAGGGTGAAGGTTATTGCAGTGTCTTGTGTTATATAGATGGATGTCAGAATTAACCTGGAAGAATCCATTGAAGGGTTTAGGTAAACTGTATGGGAGGTACACAATTCCCGGAAGATGAAAATGTCCCATTTCTTCCATGGCATGCATACTCAGACATGTCACCCATTGGGCATGTTTGGGATGCTCTGGATCGACGTGTACAACAGCGTGTTGAAATTCCCGCCAATATACAGCAATTTTGCACAGCCTTGAAGAGGATTGGGACAATATTCCACAATCATCAGCCTAATCAACTCTATGCATGAGGAAAATGGTCACACCAGATACTGACTGGTTCTATGATCCACGCCCCTACTTTAAAAAAATATTTTAATTGTGACCAGATGCATATCTGTATTCCCAGTTACGTGAAATCCATACATTAGGGGCTAATGAATTTATTTCAGTGGACTGATTTTCTTATATGAACTGTAACTCAGTAGTTCAAACTTCCAAGTCATACAGTAATTAATAAGTTGATACATGTAGTATCTGTATCCTGAAAGCTGGATCACACATCTCAGCATGAGATACTGGATTTGCCTCAGACCTTTGTGGTTGCTAAGGAACATTTGAAAGCAATTTCACAGTAATACCAATTAGATCCAGCTATGTAATAGACCTGAATAATAGCTTATCAAATCTGACTGCAATCTGTAAATGTTTTACCTAACTTTGCAGAGAAGGCTGGTATTGATACTAACGTCCACTCTTCATCTGTGCGATAATGGTGGATCATTGTGGAATGCCGCCAATAAGCCACTTGTCTTGTGCATGTGATTAGGGTATTAATTTCCATCTTGCACAATCAATCGTGTAAACTAAAACACTTGCCCTTGCGTTAGGCCGATTTGGCCTATGTTCCTAATCAAATGTAAATGAATGTTGCCACAAGCCAAATGCAATTTGTGATTTATTTTGTACAATAAAGAAAACGCACATTACCCCAGCTCAAATGTCAAGAGTTCAAGAGCATCTGCATTTTGCACACTCAAACCTGAACATTGCATCCCTCATATACCCCACTATCAGCATGCTGCACACCGATTAACCCGACATAGCAGGCGTAAAAGTAACACCTGAAACCAGATCCCCTACATACTGGTCTTGACGAGAAAAATAAGTGTCAGGTGAGGTTCTCTTCTACACTGTTCAACCAATCCAGTAAATGAGGAGTTAAGATGGAGTTGTCTCTTGATAACATCCAAAAGCAGAAGTCTGGTCAGGCTCTTTGCATTTCCCCTGAAAACCAGGTTGTTGGGGACTCAGTAGAGGCTATAGACTGACAAACAGATTCCAGCCAAGGAAGAGCCCCCCCCACCACCAATCCAGTATTTTTCATTTTTTGCAGAGCTAGGAGAGTAACCCCTACTTTGGAAGCTTAAGTTAGGCATCCAGGAAAGAATATAAAAAATTAAAAAAGGAAAAATAAAATAGTCCATGTGATAACTGTTCAACCTTCTGGCCGGGAAAGTATGGCCACAGTTTAAGGAGCAAATAACATTGATACTCACAATAGACAAATATAGCAAAAGGCGTATGGCGATATCCACACCATGTGCCCATACCACTGTTCACACCATCCATACAAAATGAGACTTTACACACTTTAAGACTGACACTGGAAGCTTTCCAATAAAAAAGTTAAATAGTGTTAATGATGTAAATCTCTGCCCCGCCCCATGCTCAACACCGTATATAGCAATGGGAGGTGACATACCATTACTCGTGTCAAATACAGTACTCAACTTTGAAGTTAATAAACTCAAAATGTATCTTAAATATTCATAAATTAGGCATCACCATGTTTTTAAACAAAATATTGTATAAAAGTATAACAAAGACAGGCAAAACTCCAAACTACTATTTAACAGAACAAATCTACGACCATTCAAATGTGGGGCGGGGGATGAAGAATGTCAATGTAGTGGCCAAAGGACTGGGCCGAATCTCATTACTGTACTGATTTAGAACTGGGGGCATGGGGGGGGGGGGGGTGTCAGGTTTGGGTAGAAGCGGTCTTCTCTCCCCTCTCAGCAACACCAATGGACACACCACAGTGAAAACCACGTGTTCCATCAGGCCCACGCGGTAGCCGCATTACGCCTGGCGGAAGCCCGTCTGCACCCTGGATCTTTCGACCCAGCATGGGGCTCCCTACTGGGCTGCTCTCCTGGGAGGCAACCTGCCTGCGCCTCTGGACCCAGGGGCTACCGGACGGCGTCAGGCTGCTGTCTGAGGAGTAGTCCGCCCAACGTCGCCCAGCCTCAGGGCTCAGTCTGCCTTCACTGGCCAAAGGAGACTTATGGGAGTGGGGAGACTTGCGTTGGGAGCATGGGCTGGCCCGGGGGCTCGACCAGGGGCTGGTGCGTGGGGACACAGCTGGGCTCAGGTGATTGTTCTGGAAGGTGGCACCCCCTCCAGTGGGACTTAGCTTATTGACAGAGCGGGATTTGCGGGGCAGTCTGGGGGAGGTGGGGTTGCTCTCAGTCTCTGAGGAGCTACAGGCAGAGTCGTCGAGATACTGGAGCTCCCGTACCCGACTGTTGAGTGAGTGGCTCTTCCTCATTCCTCCTACTCCCTCCTCGCTCTGACCTTTGGGGACCTTCTTCTTGGGAGGCTTGGTGCCGATCAGGACCACCTTCAACCCCAGAGACCCTGTCCCCTCCTCGCTGCCCACAGCCTCGTTGGCTTTGACTGCAGCTTCCACCTCCTCATACTCCACGATGGCACACTCCTCAGTGCCCAGCTGTGTGTAGCGGCCACTCAGCTTCTTCAGGTCAGCTGGCAGGTCCTTGCCAGGCTTCAGCACCCTCACAGAGGCAATGGCTCCGTATGTTCCAAACGCTTTCAGCAGCAGCTTCATCAGTTGTTCCTGTTGGGTAGCGCCGCCATCACGCCCATCGCCAGCCCCACCCTCCATCGCCACACCCAGCTCTGGCCAGCTCTGCAGCTCACTGAGTAGCAGCATGCGGCTTGGCAGAGACTCGCTGGCAAACACGGGCACGGTTGTTCTGCGACGCACTTTGCGCCCCTCATCATTTAGCTCAAGTATTGTCGAGTGGCGCAGAGCATATGCAGTTGTTCTCCAGTCTCGCGTCAAGTGCTTCACCTGGGAGGAAAATAACTGTTAGAGATAATCGGAAGCGAAAGTCAGTACTTTTACAGGCAGCATCCTGTATGAGAACTTCCTTTGTTTTATCATACATCCTGAAAACTAAAATGCCATTGTTCTGATGGCAATATGATAACATAAGCAGCCACAGATTTAGAATGAGATTATTTCTATGTAAGCAACGCTATCAAAAGGCAAATCAGGTTACTGGCTACTACAGAAGTGTTGTTTAACAGTTCCTAAATTCAAACATTTTTGTTGACAACAAATATTGCCGTTATTGTTAGTTCCTCTTAGAAAAAAAATAAACATTCACAGTATTCATGCAGCTGTGAACATTAGAAATTAAACCAGTAGAGGAGAACAGATATTTTTCTTAGAAGTGTAAACTGATAAAGGAAACAGCCAAAATCAATGAGCATGTATGAGCCTCATTCACACCAGATGCTCCCGCCGCCAACTCATGTGAGAATGCACTTCCTAGCCCCAACAGCTTGCCATATTGACACTAGGAACAGCTGTTGCATTCAGTTATATGAGCCTCCAGGGAATTCAATTGATATTTCAATAACACCAAACGTTACCTTCTTGAAGGAGGTGAGCAGTTTGACACTGACGAAGCCCAGCTTGTTGCGTCGGACGTGTTTGAGCAGGAAGGCATCGTGTTCCAGGTTCTCATCCGACAGGTAGTACTCGATCTGGGCCACCAGCTTCTGGGTCAGCTCTGGGTCTGGGGGCTGCCAGCTCTCCTCCTCGTGCTCACCGCCACTCGTGCCAGCGCCACTGAGAAAGAAAATGGATAACATGCCAGTTCACAGAGAGACAAGGCAGGAGCGTAACCGATTTGGCAGGAGAACTGATCAAAACAGCCTCAGCCATTACCCATGGCAACATCCTGGAAAGAGCTGCTGGAGATCTACCATCTTGACTCTTTCCTCAGATGTCATTTTCAGATTCTTCCTGTGACAGTAGTGACAGGCTGCCTAACCGGTGTGACCGTCACACTGCTCTCTGCCAGAACCGCAACACCACAGGGTGTCCCGCCAACATGAACAGAAATTGCTAAGACCTCTCCATCTGAAGAGTGCAGAGTCATCGCCATACACTACATGCCTCCCACACAGGGACAGGGCTATTTACCATATCAGCCAGACTTCAAAATCAAACAATGCAGTCATTTACTGCCTGCCACACCAAAACAAAGATTTAATCAAAGCTTTATTGACAGAGGGCTTTAAACTTTGCACAGGTATGCCAGGCCAGCATTGCCAGCTGCAATAAGAGTGAAGGTCTGAATGACATTACTGTGTGGATGAGTCATCCTCACACAGCGATCCCATCCCGCAGGCTAGGCAAGACACTAGTCGAATACCCCAGACAACGTAATGATTGCAGCATCCAACCCACTGTGTTAGTCAGGGGAAGCCCTTCGACAACAAAATATGTGGGCGCGCAACACCTCCCCCACACACACCACTGTAAAGGGACCAATTATTTGTCATCCTCTGCAATTCTCTCCTGCCACAATAATAAGCTGGTCAAAGAGCATCAATGAGTAGTTCACTGGTCACAAAAGTACCATGTGAAAAAACAAAAAAAGTTCCATGCCCATTGTTGCAAGTGAGGAACACCACAAGACTGATTATGATTTATTGGCTGACCTGGCTAAGAATATGAATTTATTTCAGACTACCTAAATTAAACATACCAACCACATAGCCATACATTAGCACTCAGTCACAGGGATTTACAAGGGCAAAAATAGCCAGCCTGGTCTCAGACTAGACATAACATAGTAAATTAAATCAGAACACTCAATTTAGTATGATACATTTCGTATGGTTAAGACAGGTTATTTATAACCTGTTACGGCTAGAGGTTCCCCTAGCGGAACGTTTCGACAACATCTGGTGAAATTGCAGAGCACGAAATTCAAATAGAAATATTTCACTTTCATAAAATCACTAGTGCAATACACCAAAATAATGCTTAACTTCTTGTTAATCCAGCCACCGTGTGGCGAAAGCCAACCTTGCAATTATCTGAGGACAGCACCTCATCATACAAACACATGACAATCATATTTCAACCTGTCAGACGCGACAACTCAGAAATAACAATATAATTCATGCCTTACCTTTGAAGATCTTCTGTTGGCACTCCAAAATGTCCCATAAACATCACAAATGGTCATTTTGTGCATTAAATTCCATAGTTATATCCCCAAAATGTCAATTTATTTGGCACGTTTGATTCATAAAAACACCGGTTCCAACTCGCCCAACATGACTACAAATGATCTAATAAGTTAACTGTAAAATTGGTCCAAACAATTGACCTAATCCAACTTTAGGTATTTTAAAACGTAAATAATCGATATAATTTAAGACGGAATATACTGTTCATTAGCAGATTAAATGAAAGTGGAGCGAGTTCCAGGTCGCGCGCCCCAAACAGTCCACTTGGCTTGACACCCAGAAAGGAAAGGGCTACTTCTTAATTTCTCAAAGGAGAAACATCAACCAATTTCTAAAGACTGTTGACATCTAGTGGAAGCCATAGGAACTGCAACCAGATGCCTCAAATCTAGTATCCCAAAGAAAACCAATTGAAAACAATCTCAAACAAACAAAACTTCCTGGATGATTTGTCCTCTGGGTTTCAGCTGCCAAATAAGTGCTGTTATACACAGGCATGATTTTAACAGTTTTAGTAACTTTAAAGTGTTTTCTATCTAAATCTTACAATTATATGCATATCCTAGCTTATGGGCCTGAGAAACAGGCAGTTTACTTTGGGTACGTCAGGACTACCGGGCATGATGACTCCTTGCTGTCCCCAGTCCACCTGGCCTTGCTGCTGTCCCAGTTTCAACTGTTCTGTCTGCGGTTATGGAACCCCTACCTGTCCCAGACCTGCTGTTTTCAACTCTTAATTATCAGCTATGAAAAGCCAACTGACATTTATTCCTGATTATTATTTGACCATGCTTGTCATTTATGAACATTTTGAACATCTTGGCCATGTTCTGTTATAATCTCCACCCGGCACAGCCAGAAGAGGACTGGCCACCCCTCATAGCCTGGTTCCTCTCTAGGTTTCTTTCTAGGTTTTGGCCTTTAGGGAGTTTTTCCTAGCCATCGTGCGTCTACACCTGCATTGCTTGCTGTTTGGGGTTTTAGGCTGGGTTTCTGTACAGCACTTCGAGATATTAGCTGATGTACGAAGGGCTATATAAAATAAACTTGATTGGTACACTTTTCACCCGGATGTGAAAATACCCTTAGCCCAAAGAGGTTTTAAGGCAAAAAACGAAAGCAGGGTGGTTATTCGACAAATCTCTAGCAACCCAAAGGTTGCGTGTTAGAATTATCACTGACAACTTTAGCAACTACTTACTACTTTGATAACCCTTCCCCTTTAACCCAGTGTTTCTCAACGCCAGTCCTTGAGTACCCCAACAGTACACATTTGCATTGTAACCCCAGTACAAGCAGACGTGATTCTACTTGTCATTTAAATCAGGACCTCAATTTTTGGGGAGGGGTCAGGGTCTACAACACAAATGTGTTTTCTAACCTAGCTAACATTAACCACAACAATGTGTAAAAAATATTTATAAGTGTGGAATTCGTAACATGTCACACATTTTGCAATTCCTAACATATCATACAAAATGGACAGACATCCACAAATTAATACATACTGCACCATACGAAATGTAACACCCCAACCTATTTGGAATGTCCCGGATTTACACTTACTATTGTAATGGAGCAGGCCTCGAACCCTCGACCTTTTAGCCCGAAGTCCAGCGTGCTATCGACTGTGACCCAAAAGCATGCTCGAGCGGCAGAGTCGATATCAGCGCTTATAAACCCAGGGTGGTTAGACTATGTTACGTCTGAGTCTAGGTTGCAGCGAGTCCAGGTTGAAAAAGCAGGGGATGACGCAGGGGAATTAGAGCAATGAGTGTAAAGGTGCCATCCAAATCGGCCTCTCTTTTACGTCAATGGGATTACAATGCCCGTCCACAGGTGGTTAGACGCTGTCTGGCAATTACCATAACTCTTCACTGTGGAATTGAAGTTCACATTAAAATAACGACAAAAAAAGCGAAAGTATTACAGTATTTTAGCATACATAAGGTTCATTCCAATAACTAATAATCAAATCAGAACGTTAAAAGGTCGGATACAACAGACATGCCATTACAAGACAAAGCATTTACCTGGATTTATCATGTCTTCCAAATTCGTCTTCACTACAGCTGCCTCCAAGGAAATCGAGATTGTTTGAGGACACCTCCTCTGGTTCCTCGTCGTCTGCCGCCAGAATAGCCACTGTTATCATCACTTGAGTCCCCATCTCCTGCAGGTGTTGATCCACAATTATCACCTCATCGATTTCCCGTCCCGCTGACGAACCTGATACAGATTCGATATGTTTCTGAAACTCCATGGTGGCACTCGTCATTTTACCCGAAATAAATGCGTTTTCTCCCGGTTCGTTCACTTCCTCCTCGGCTACACCAGTGGTAGTGCTTTCATGAAAGCCTTTATTCTCTGTAATACAACAATTGAAGTCGCAAGAATACGGGGCACACACACCTCGACGCTTTTGACACCCACACCGGTGGATGGCCAAGGAAGCCCCGAAGATGCGCTCCACAGCTTGCCAGAGCCCCCAAATTCTACCCCACGGAGAACCCTGGGGTGGCGTGGAGCTAGCAGCTAGCGAGACGCAGCTAGGAGCTGGGGAGACCGAGAGGATGGAGCCGTCTTGTATCGTTACTTCCTGATATGTAAGAAGCGTTCTGCTTTTGAAACGCGCTCTGGGATTGGGCCATGTCATCTTTCCGCACTCATCCCCAACCCACAAGCAAACCCCAAGATGAAGCCAAGAGGGAGGGAGGAGAAAATAGAGACAACGGATAAATGCGTTTACCAATGTTTGCATTTTTGTGTATTTCTCTCTTTGTCACTATAGTAAACAATGGCTGCTATTTCACACGTGTCCTAAATAAGGGGAAGTTGAATTGTAAATGCCACGTGTTGTTTTGCAATTGGGGAAATTGCAATGCACCAATCAGGAAGGCCGACCCATTTCTCAGAACCTGCAAATTGGATAATAGGCTTTTAGCATTAGACCGCAGGGGTTGTTGAGGGATTTGCTATGGGGAAGGGCACAAATAAACGACACCAGAGTATATTACAGTGTCATGAAGCATTACTGTCAGCAGTGGCTTTTACTATGAGATCATGTGTATACCTATAATAAAATAGCCCTTTGCAACAAAATTATTAACACAGATTTGAAGATGTCAGGATTTCCATAATCCAATTCATGGTCTGTTATCTCCAAACGTACACCCCATTGGCACGTATGACACTCGCTGACTGTTTTTAATTGTAGGAGTGTATCATATCCTACATGGACTCGTAAATCATCACCCACACCACAACTGCTACACCATTGCTAATACAGTTGCTAAGCCTGAGATGACTTGATGTTTTCTCCACCCTGTTGGCAAGAGTTGTACAGCTGGTGGACTGACTCATACTCTGAACCACATGTCCTGCTGCAGCAGTGCTGTACCTCCCAGTGCCACAAGCCAGGAGCAGACATCAATCAGATAATGGCCCTGCAGGAAGATGTTCCAACACCTCCATCAACAGCTTATCTGTCAGGTGTCTGCAGCAGGAAACAGCCCCAATAGAGACATGAGTTACACCCCAAATGGCACCATATTCCATTTAAAGTGCACTACAATTAACCAGGGCCCATAGGGAATAGGCTGCCATTTGGGACATCTTTGGCAGGAGTAAGCTGATTGCTGTAAACTGAGCTGAGTTAAAATGAGCTGATTTAAATTGAGCTCCCCTCTCTTGATTAGAGCAGAGCTGGTATTTCCTCTTTGTCCAGACTGAATGCAATTGTGACCACTATTCGCCTGTACTTAACATTCAACAACAAGGGTGTTAATTTGTCATCCTTATCGTCACTACAAAGCATCTTACATATGTTGGTTTATTTTAAATGTATGATTTTGTCCATTCTGGACATCTGGATAGAAAAAGTTGAACATTTGCTTTATTATTCTGTTTTTACAAGGTTTAAATTGACCATCTACACTTTAGTTATATTTGATATGTGTTTATCCTGTGTCCCAATTGTGAAGAATCTGAAGGGAAGTATATAAATCAGTAGTCATGAGATTCTTAGGAACGTTGTGAAACATTTTGCTTTTTGAGCTTGTGAATGTGATGCAATCTTTCACAAAATCATCTGATACATGATTGGGCAATCCTGCCTTGAATGAAAGACGTTTGGAGTAAAGTTGAATGAAAATATGCATGTATGTCTTTGTAAATATACATGCCCTGGTGATTGTGAGTCTGTCCTAGGTGACTGTCAGAAGGTGTGTGTTTCTCATCCATGCATACATGTACGTCAGCTATTACTGTATGTGGAACAAACTGACTCTGTGGGGCCAGACTCCAGCACCTTTCTTTGACAGAAAATCTCTATTGTTCACAGTCTGTAAATGCCCTGTGCTGTAACCTACAGTATATAACTCACTATTGATATTGAAGGGTTTGCTTAGTTTTATCGCCAACAAAAAATACAATGTTTCTTTCTTTTGTCTTATTCAGGATTCTATTACTCCCTAAAGGATGCTAGATCTTATGTTTTTCGATTTACAGATGAGTGCAGCATTTTACTTCTGCTCCACATCACTCCCTCATTCTGAGTCAGACAAGATATTTATAGACCGCTGTACCCCAGAGAGCTCTGACTGGCCAAGTCCCCATGCATAATACATAACGACAGACAATTTACATTGATCCCTGTGCCTTAGCGGCATGTTTTTTATTGGCAATTGTGAGATATATATCACATTCATACAATCCACTTCATCATGGCCTTATAAAATGCCTCCAGAAGTGGTTGACTGCAGAACCATAATTATGTGGTTTGATGTGGGACAATTATCTCTGAAGTATACTGACCATAATTTTTTGTGTAATTTTTTGTGTATTTTTGTGTACAAAAGTGACATTGTGTCACAACAGAAGTAGCTAGGTCAATTGTGGAAGAACTGTAATTTATACAGAGCATTCCATTATCTGTGTTACATGCTGACCAGACCGGACACGTCGCGTGCGCGAGCGTTGCAAAATAAATTTAGAAATCCATGTTATTCAATTATTGCACCCACACTGCTTGCGCGTGCCAACGAGCGTCTGCGACACCAAGGGCTAAAATACATGTTGTTCCTATTTCTGACACCTTGCCCAAACCTGCTGCGCGCGTGCGTGTAACAGTATAACTTTAGTACGTCCCCTCGCCCCGACCCGGGCGCGAACCAGGGACCCTCTGCACACATCAACAACGGTCGCCCACGAAGCATTGTTACCCATCGCTCCACAAAGGCCGCGGCCCTTGCAGAGCAAGGTGCAACACTACTTCTAGGTTTCAGAGCAAGTGACGTAACTGATTGAAACGCTACTAGCGCGTACCCGCTAACTAGCTAGCCATTTCACATCCGTTACATGCGCCATCGTGCGCTATTGTGCATACATTTATTTTGTCCCCCCACACCAAACGCGATCACGACACGCAGGTTAAAATATCTAAAGAAACTCTGAACCAATGACATTAATTTGGGGATAGGTCAAAAAGCATTAAACATGTATGACAATTTAGCTAGTTAGCTTGCCCTTGCTAGCTGACGTTAAATTTGTCCTATTTAGCTAGCTTGCTGTTGCTAGCTAATTTGTCCTGGGATATAAACATTGAGTTGTTATTTTACCTGAAATGGGCAAGGTCCTCTACTCCGACAAATTAATCCACCTATAAAACGGCCAACCGAATCGTTTCTAGTCATCTCTCCTCCTTCCAGGCTTTTTCATCGTTTAAATTATATGGTGATCGCATCTAAACTTTCAATGTATTACTGGCAAAACAGTTTTCATCTTTCTATCACCCACGTGGGTATAACCAATGAGGAGATGGCACATGGGTACCTGCTTCTATAAACCAATGAGGAGATGGCACGTGGGTACCTGCTTCTATAAACCAATGAGGAGATGGGAGAGGCAGGACTTGCAGCGCGATCTGCGTCAGAAATAGAAATATCTATTTTAGCCCTTAGTGTCGCAGACGCTCGTTGGCGCGCGTGTAACAGTATAACTTTTACGGCATCCCCTCGCCCCGACACGGGCGCGAACCAGGGACCCTCTGCACACATCAACAACGGTCGCCCACGAAGCAGCGTTACCCATCGCTCCACAAAGGCCACGGCACTTGCAGAGCAAGGGACAACCCTACTTAATGTCTCAGAGCAAGTGACGTAACTGATTGAAATGCTACTAGCGCGCACCCGCTAACTAGCTAGCCATTTCACATCCGTTACACTCACCCCCCTTTCAACCTCCTCCTTTTCCGCAGCAACCAGTGATCCGGGTCACGGCACCAATGTAACAGTATAACTTTTACGGCGTCCCCTCGCCCCGACACGGGTGCGAACCAGGGACCCTCTGCACACATCAACAACGGTCGCCCACGAAGCATCGTTACCCATCGCTCCACAAAGGCCGCGGCACTTGCAGAGCAAGGGGCAACCCTACTTAATGTCTCAGAGCAAGTGACGTAACTGATTGAAATGCTACTAGCGCGCACCCGCTAACTAGCTAGCCATTTCACATCCGTTACACGCGCAAGCAGTGTGGGTGCAATAATTGAATAACATGGATTTCGACATTTATTTTGCGACGCTGTCCGGTCTGGTCAGCATGTGCCGCAGATCGCGCTCCAAGTCCTGCCTCTCCCATCTCCTCATTGGTTTTTAGAAGCAGGTACCCACGTGCCATCTCCTCATTGGTATATAGAAGCAGGTACCCACGTGCCATCTCCTCATTGGTTATACCCACGTGGGTGATAGAAAGACGAACTGTTTTGCCGGTAGTCGTGGTAATACAATGAAAGTTTAGATGCGATCACCATATAATTTAAACGATGAAAAAGCCTGGAAGGAGGAGAGATGACTAGAAACGATTCGGTTGGCCGTTTTATGTGTGGATTAATTGTGGGAGTAGAGATCCTTGTGCATTTCAGGTAAAATAACAACTCAATGTTTATATCCCAGGACAAATTAGCTAGCAACAGCAAGCTAGCTAAATGGGACAAATTAACTTAGCTAGAAAGTGCAAGCTAACTAGCTAAATTACCATACATGTTTAATGCTTTTCGACCTGTTCCAAAATTAATGTCATTGGTTCAGAGTTTTTTTGATATTTTAACCTGCGTGTCGTGATCGCGTTTGGTGTGGGGGGGCAAAATACATTTATGCACGATAGCGCACGTGCGCAACCGGTTTGGGCAAGGTGTTATGTTCTGTTAATTACTGATGTCCCCTTTAAGAATGGAGCACCCTTGGTCATGCGCAGTGTTGTTCTATGTTATTCTGGTACTAACTCGTTTTAGTAAATGTGAAGCTCCAGTTCCATTTCTTGTATTCAGAGTCTTTCTTATTATATAAATAAGTAATAAGAGCTAAGACACTACAATGGCGACGAGGATGATTACCTGCAGTGTGCATCACGAAAGCTCGTAGGAAGAGAGGAAGATTTTGACCCTGTAGCACAGGGGTGTCAAACTCATTCCACGGAGGGCCTAGTGTCTGCAGGTTTTTGGTTTTTCCTTTCAATAAAGCCCTAGACAACCAGGTGTGGGGAGTTCCTAACTAATTAGTGATGTTAATTCATCAATCAAGTACAAGGGAGGAGCGAAAACCCGCAGACACTCGGCCCTTCGTGGAATGAGTTTGACACCTGTGCTGTAGCACAACAGCTAGCAAGCAGTGAAGAGAACGAGGCGGCAGATCAAAGACCCGTGGAGCGGGAGGTAAAGAGAATGGCTAGCATCGGGAAAATAGATGTGTTTGATGACACGCAAGAAAACTGGGCAACTTTCATTGAACGACTGGAACAGTACTTCATTGCAAACGACATTGCTGATAACAAGAGAGTACCAGCGTTGTTGAGTTTAATTGGCAAAAAAACGTACAGTTTGCTAAGAGATCTGACTACCCCTCTGAAGCCCTCAAATAAAACATTCACAGAGATTGTGGAGATATTGCAAAATAACCTATCACCTAAACCACTCCTCATCGCGGAACGTTTTCGTTTCCACAAGAGAGATCAGAATGAGGGGGAGGGTGTTAGTACATATGTAGCAGAGTTGAAGAAACTGTCTGAACATTGCCAGTTTGGAGAGAACCAAAATGACACATTAAGGGATAGATTTGTTTGTAGACTGAAACATGAACACATCAAAAAACGTTTGTTCACAGAATCAGATCTCACGTTGGCAAAGGCTGTTGAAATTGCGGTGACTATGGAAATCGCGACTAAAGATGCATTTGAGTTGCAAAGTAAAATAAATACTGACCTATCACAAACTTCCCTGCACAAGTTAACGCAGGCGACAGTGCCCCCGTGTGGCCGAAAAATGCAACAGGTGTGACAGAGATGGTCACAGAGCAGAGGACTGCCGTTTCAAATACGGAATTTGTCCAAAATACAGTAGAAGGGGGCACATTCAAAGAGCATGCAGAGCAAAATTCAGTCACAACAGGAAAACTGAGAAAATTAATGGGTCTGTGAATGCACTAGCAGAGAACAGTGGCAGTGATTCAGATGAACGATTAATTGGTACAATGGAGTTAAACACAGTGACTTCTCCCAGCAGTAGCATATAATGGGTGACACCAGATATCGAAGGTAAACCCCTCAAAATGGAGCTGGACACAGGATCTGCAGTGTCTATAATTTCCACTACTGTCTACAATGAGCACTTCAAGGCTATCAAGCTGAAGAACACAAATGTGTTGCTGAAGACCTACTCAGGAGAGAGATTGAGCCCAATGGGGGCGTTGCAGGTCAGAGTGCGGTATGGGGGGCAAACACAGCAGTTACAGCTGTATGTGGTGCCTGGAACTGGCCCCCCATTATTTGGCAGGGAATGGCTTTCAAAAATAAAGCTGAACTGGTGTGACTTAAATGCTCCACACGTTCCAGTCCAAAGAGAAAGGCACCGACCAAACACTGGAACACTTGTGGAAGAAATACAACACAGTGTTCAGTGATCAGATGGGAACAGTAAAAGACTTCACAGCTAAACTTGTACTGAGAGATGACGCAACCCCAAAATTCTGCAAAGCCAGATCTGTTCCATACTCCCTGAGACCAAAGTTGGAAGCGGAAATCGATCGCTTGCAGGATACAGGGATCCTGACGAAAGTGGACAGAAGCGAATGGGCCACACCCACAGTTCCTATTGTGAAGAAAGACGGGTCTGTTAGAATGTGTGGGGACTTCAAGGTAACTGAATTCAATGTTGCATGTGGACCAATACCCCTTGCCACGTCTGGAGGACATCTTTGCTGCACTAGCTGGTGGGAAACACTTCAGTAATATCGATCTGAAACAGGCTTACCTGCAGCTACCGGTTGAAGAGAGCTCCAAACAGTACCTGACAATAAACACACACAATGGTCTATACAGGTATAACCGCCTGGTTTTGGGCATTGCATCGGCCCCAGTCATTTGGCAACGAACTATTGACCAGATTTTGCAAGGAAACCCAGTGTATCCTGGATGACATGATCATAACAGGACGCACTGACTAAGAGCAACTGGCTAACCTGGAAGAGGTCCTGAAAAGACTGAAAGAGTATGGTCTACAGTGTAGGTGTACACTTTTGACAAGGTCACATCTTAAGTACGTTGTAATTTCGTTTCTCCGCTGGAAATACGGAGTCAGCTCCTTTCTGCCAGTAGCTGGCTATCCTGACATGGTGTAGGTGTACACTTTTGTGGGGAAGGAGAGTCATGATACCCCAGAAATGCCAACATCAGGTTTTGCAGCAACTACATGAAGGTCATGTTGGAATTGTCAAAATGAAGCTGCTCACAAGGAGCCACTTCTGGTGGCCTGGTCTGGATCAACAGATAGAAAATATGGCAAAGAACTGTAGCGGATGTTTGGAAACCCTTCACATGCCTGCTCCTGTCCCAGTCCACCCATGGGAATGGCCCAAAGAGCCAAGGCAGAGAATTCATGTGGACTACGCTGGTCCCTTTGAAAAGCACATGTTTCTGGTTATAGTTGATGCCCATTCCAAATGGTCAGAGGTGTTTTGCACTGACTCCTCCACCTCAGCTCAGACGATAGTGTCTCAGAACAACGTTTGCACGCTTCGGATTGCCGCTGCAGCTGGTAAGTGACAACGCGCAAGCTTCTGTAAGTGACGAGTTTACAAGATTCATGTCAGTAAATGGAATCAAACACTCAACCTCAGCTCCGTACCACCCTGCCACCAATGGGCTGGCAGAACGCTTTGTGCAAACCCTAAAGCAAGGACTCCTTGCAGCAAAATGAGACGAAGGGACTTTGCAAACAAAACTGGCCAAGTTCCTGGCCTCCTACCGAAACACCCCACATGCCACGACAAATGAAAGCCCAGCCGCACTGATGTTCGGGAGGCCTCTCCGCACACAGTTGGACATCATGAAGCCAAACAGGTGTAATGAAGTGCTGAACAAACAAGCCAAGATGCTCTCCGGTGGCTGGGAGCGCCATCTCCAAACAGGACAGGAAATGATGGTGCGAGACTACAGAAGAGGGAAATGGACAAGAGGGACCGTACATACACAAACGGGACCCAGAACTTACCAGGTTCAAGTGAGCCCAGACATAATGTGGCGGCGTCACATTAACCAAATGCATTCCACGGAAAACAGCACAACAATCGAGAGAGAACAGGCACAGAGAGCTCCTGAGAGTGACACACAGGGAACTGTAGAGGACGGTGGGGCAGTAAAGAGACCCCAGGCTGAAAGAAGGGAACGTGTTGATGAAGGTGCTGCTATAGCAGAAGCTATAATGGAACAAGCACACACTGAGGATGTTCAGGAGCCTCCAGACAATCCTAGGCGCTACCCAGAACGAAGGCACCGTCCACCAGACAGACTGGACTTACAAACAAAAACTAACTGTTCAAGTTCAAATTAAAAGATGCAAAATAACTACAACAAGTTCTGGGAAATGTTTCAGTTGTGGTTTGGTAAAAGTCACTCTGTATAAGAGAAGGAATGTTATGTTCTGTTAATTACTGATGTCCCCTTTAAGAATGGAGCACCTTTGGTCATGCGCAGTGTTGTTCTATGTTATTCTAGTACTAACTCGTTTTAGTAAATGTGAAGCTCCAGTTCCATTTCTTGTATTCAGAGTCTTTCTTATTATATAAATAAGTAATAAGAGCTAAGACACTGCAATCTGCTTGTCACATAAGATTACAACATCATCTCCCACAAATGTGTCAGTTTTATGTATATATGAATATATCCTTGTGATTAGCGTGTGTGTGGGATGTCGCTTTGATGAGTCTGAATGAGAGTCCATTCCTAGCTCTTATCCTTTCGAGTTGAGAGACAGTGTAGCCAATGCTTTATAACAATGAGAGGGTTACCGGTGGAGAGTTTTTTCTTTAATAAAGTGTTTATGAATCCATCAATAATAGTGTAAGAGGACATGGCTCTGAAATCTGTTTTTGGATTACTTCCTTACTTGTATTGCTCATACAAATGAATAATGGAGGCGGTTAGGTGCGTGATAGCCTAACCTTGCCTGAAACCGGAAACCTAGGGTTTAGCTCAGCAGGCTAACACATTCTTGTTAAATTGGTGGCGTGACCCAAATTTAGTCAGTGATTCCTATAAACTGGGGTCATTGCGGAGAAGGTGATAACCTTGCCTGAGACTTGATAACAGGTAACCTAATACCTAGGCTTTAGCTCCGGGGATAAAAAGTCTATTAGGCAGAAGTTGGATTTTGAGTTCTAACCAAATTAACAATAATGATCTATTCCATTCTATTCATATTCTACCGGTAATTCTACAAGCGGAACCTTTCATTTTTAGGATTGTTGGCGGGATTACTTATATTGAGACAGGATGTGGTGTAACCAAGGTAGAAGTGTTGTCGTTTCCATAGAAGAGAAGGACGTTGCCAGGGAAGTTAGTGCTGTGTCAGTGACATGATGAGCCATTTTTACATTGTAGCATCAGTTCACAACAATACATTTTTAAATAATTAGCATTGACGTTAAACAACAAAACTGGTTAGTTAGCCACATTATAGCAAGCTGACTAGCAACGTTGTAACACTAGCAAAAATGCGGCCACAAAGACAACAGACCAACAACAATACAGCCATTACAGGAAGATGTCTTTCTCCCACGGTAAGAATGATGTGTCCACAATAAATCATCTTTACTTCCTCTCTGTCTTTATTAGGAAAGAGTTAGCATGCTAGCTAGCTTATCCAGAAAGCTAATGCAACTCTGTAACAGTCATATAAATGTGCAAGATTGCTATCTATCTAGCTAACGTTACAGTGGCTGGGTTGCATATTGTTGCTCCACAAATGCATGAATATTATTAAGCCTGCTGTCTGGAGAGAAAAGTAACCGTATAGTGGACTCTTGGTTTAGTTGTTGTTCGTCTATTGTTACAATTGCTAATCTTAAATTGCCTCATCCTTTTCTGTCATTCCCCACAGGTCAACAGCTATAAACTGCACTTTACAGCAGTGAACTCTCAAATACCAGAGAGAAATGTTCAGAGACCAGTGAGTTTGCCTTCGTAGATAGATCCACAGTGAGGAGTGTCCCCATTCCCCAAATTATACTATTTTAATGAGACAATGCATTAACATGGAAAGCATGACGTTATGTATTGAGTACCCTTTAATTATCATAATTATATATTTCTAATTCATTAAATGTTTTATTTGACAGCTGGACGTCCGATGGTCTAAAGACTTTACAAACAGGATAAACATGGACACCATGAAAATTAATCCACCAAGACAAGGTACTACTACCTGACTAAATTACAAGACACCATGACAGTCTCTTACCTGTCCCCGTCTTCTCTGTCTCACCATTTACTTTTCTATCCAGACAGCAAGCTTAATGCAGACAGTGGCAGCGGCAGGCCTCTCCACACCCCTGTGCTGGCGTTTGTCAGTGAGTTTATGGGCCCTGAGCGTCCCCTCCTACCCCCTGCTGCTGCTCTACCCAGTGGGCAGACTGGTGACCTGGGGCCACAGCCACACAGAGTGAAGCCTAGGAGAGCAACCCACAGTGCAGGGGCCATCAACTCCCACAGTACCTCACCCCTCACCCTGACAACTGGTGAGTGGCTGCACTCAGGATCCTCCCCCTCTCTTCAGCAATGCTAGCCCCCCTGCTTTTTTTCATGGATCAAAGTCAGTTTAATGGAACATTCTGCTCTGTGCTCAAGTTAAACACTTCTGGACATGTAAAACCTGATGCTTTTCTGAACACATGTGTCTTTGTAACAGGACCAGGTGATGCCATATCATTGAGTGAGAATTCTCCCTCTAGTTTTCCAATTGCCTTTCGTTCCTGTGATGATTGTGCTTTGAGTCCTGAGCGACTAGATTTGGACAGGTAGGCTAAAACACTCATGGCTTTGTTTGTTCAGTGGTCTATGTTGAGCTTCTCAGTACACTGTCATGCAATGGAGTGCCAAGTTTGTAATTGCTTGGACTCACCAGTAGAGTGTAGCAAAGTCCCTCATAAAGATTATCCTGCCCTCTGACAGTGCATGTCAACTTTGCAGGCATAAAAGAAATGCCTGAAACTAGATCCTCTACATACTGGTCTTGATGAGAAGAAGAAAAAAAGTGTCGGGGGAAGTTCTCTTCTGCACTGTTCAACCAATCCAGTAAATTTGGAGGAGGAGTTAAGATGGAGTGTCGCCGGGCACGTTCAGCAGGATTGAACGTTTTGGAATATTCTGGAATATTCAGATAGAAATAGGCTATGTAGATAAAACTTGCATCTCTGATATGTAGAATAAGGAATCACATCGGCTCTATTCATGGCATTTCTATCTGCAACGTTCGAGAACGTTTGGCAACTGAACATGGCCTTGTTAACGTACAAAAGAGGAAGTCCTGTCACAGGCTCTCTTTCCATTTCCCCTGAAAACCGGATCATTCGTTCGTTGGGGACTCAGCAGAGACTAGTCAACAATAAACCATATCCATAGCCTCATCCACTTAGAATAATGAGATCTCCTGAACCCTGCCTGCCAGTGTGGTATCAAATCAAATCAAATGCATTTCTATAGCCCTTCTTACATCAGCTGATATCTCAAATGCTGTACAGAAACCCAGCCTAAAACCCCAAACAGCAAGCAATGCAGGTGTAGAAGCACGGTGGCTAGGAAAAACTCCCTAGAAAGGCCGAAACCTAGAGAGAAACCAGGCTATGAGGGGTGGCCAGTCCTCTTCTGGCTGTGCCGGGTGGAGATTATAACAGAACATGGCCAAGATGTTCAAATGTTCATAATTGACAAGCATGGTCAAATAATAGTAATCACAGTAGTTGTCGAGGGTTCAGCAAGTCAGCACCTCCAGGAGTAAATGTCAGTTGGCTTTTCATAGCCGATCATTTAGAATATCTCTACCGCTCCTGCTCTCTAGAGAGTTGAAAACAGCAGGTCTGGGACAGGTAGCACGTATCAGGTGGCTTGTACCTTTTTAACTGTGAGCCCCCTCTCCTCTGCATCATAACAAGATAATACAGGGTCATCCTCTCACAGAGTCGTGTTGTTGACAATGCCTTTGTGTTGTGTGTGTCAGGCGTGGTCTGGAGGAGTGTCCCCTGCTGGAGGGCATGGGTAGGCTGCGGCTGCTTAACTTTCAGCACAACCTCATCACGCACATCCACAATCTGTCTCATCTGCGGCACCTGGCTTTCCTAGACCTGTATGACAACCACATCTCCCAGATGTCTGGCATCTCAGCCCTGGCCTCTCTCAGAGTGCTTATGCTGGGCAAGAACAGGTTTGTGTTACGTTTCTCAAGCATACAAACAGAACAATAGGATAGGAGCTCCCACTCATTTTGGTGCTTTTACAGTGCATGGTTTCAAGGTTTTTTGCATGGTGCATGTTTTTTTTAAAATTACTTTTACCCCTTTTTCTCCCCAATTTCGTGGTGTCCAATTGGTAGTTACAGTCTTGTCTCATCGCTGCAACTCCCATACAGACTCGGGAGAGGCGAAGGCTGAGAGCCGTGTGTCCTCCGAAACACAACCCAACCAAGCCGCGCTGCTTCTTGACACAATGCCTTCTTAACCCGGAAGCCAGCCACACCAATGTTTCAGAGGAAACACCGTACACCTGGCTACCGTGTCAGCCTGCATGTGCCCGGTCCCGCCACAGGAGTTGCTAGAGCGCGATGGGACAAGGACATCCCTGCCGGCCAAACCCTTCCCGTAACCCGGACGATGCTGGGCCAATTGTGCGCCGCCCCATTGGTCTCCCTGTGTCGGCCGGCTCAGATGAAAAACTTTTTATGCTGTCTTTTTTTGGTGGGATTTTTCTTTACATTTATAAAGATGTTACCGTAGGGATATGCACATCCTGCTTTTTGGATTAAGTGATACTGTATGACCGCCACAGCACAGCTAGCCTATATATCAACCTCCATTGAAAAGTACTTTCCTGCAGGTGCCCAATTTCTGTACAAAACTATACCACTGCTCTCTTTGTGAATCTTACATCTAACATCACTTTACTTTAAAACTAAAGGTCAGGAGGGAGGAAGATTAAAGTCACAAATCATGGCAAATGCCACTGGGATCCCATTGCTGAGGTCTGGTTTTGTTCCAGAGTCTGTAAAACCTGACATTTGGCTTTTTAGAACCCACTTTCAGAACAGTCTGCGGTACCTTTCAAGCAAAGCATACCACAAATTTAGGTTTCTGATAGAATTTCCAAGGGACTGTAACCTAACTTCCCTAAGTTACAGTTTGGTCTGTATAGACAATCTTGGGTGACAGGACAGTGGAAAACAGTCAACTTAACCATCAGTAGAAATAAATTCCTACCGATCTTTGACAATCCCATTTCCTTGTGGCTGGTAACCATTCAGTTAGCAGATGGGATACCAGCTCTTTGTCATAGTAACATTGCGTTATAGGAGAGATATCCTGTATAGAATACCAGAGAGGATGATGTTAATATTATTGTCTGTTTAATGTTTTGCAGAATCCAGAAGATATGCAGTCTGGATAACCTGACTAAACTAGATGTTCTGGACTTGCATGGCAATCAGGTACCATGTTTCAAACCTTAGAAAATGATTACTTCACTTACATTCCTTTTTGTTCTCCAAATATACACCCACATGCATTTATTGTCTGTAATGTTGTATGCAATACTGTTACCAGTGGGGGACTGTGATATCTAGCTGTGAGGTTCAGCAAGAGCAGAGGCACTACCACCTCCCCCATACTGCCGGTTGGTTACTACATCACTGACTCTGGGCCCCTACAGTTAAGCTCATGCAGGCTTGACTGCAGGAAAGCACACGCATTGGTTCCTGTTGTGAGGCTTTTGAGTACATTCTATATTCAGTCGTGTGAAGGCAGTGAGTTATATTTGTACTTTTAGTTGAAACTCAGTGCTCTCTCAGCCATTGTTACTAGAGTACTTTACCTTTATTTTGTTTTCCCACCAAATTAAAACATATTTAGGAGCTTACTCCCACACATCCCAGTCTTGCTCTGGGTTACCTTATAGTTCTTCTTCAATTACTATAATTTCTCTTACAGGCAAGGCTATTTCTGTTCCTTTTACAATGAAGGAAAACCTGATAAAGCTGTTCTACAACTCATTTTAGTGTGAATGGTAAGTTGTGCGAAGGCCGATTTGATGAGCTTTTCTCCTTAGATAGGCCTACAGTATGATCTGGCTGCTGTCACAACGTATTAAAAGCCTGTGAAGAGAGGGGATCACAGTAATACTGGTGTCAAATCAGGATTTTGCCAGCATCTGTAAAAAGAGGATAGGATTGAAAAGTCATCTGTCCGCAGTGCTGGTTGTTTGAAATGTGCTGCCAGTATATCGCCCACATTGCTCCAGTGAAAGTCAACCCAGAGTCCCTGTGAGACTCCTCTCTCTGACTCCGGCTGCTCTTTTTCATGTGTCTCATACTCTCATTCCCAATTAAACATTGGTTTCTGTTAATCTACCCAGCAGCCGCTGTTTTCCACAGTGACTTCTGACCACGAACATACTGTGTCTTCTTCTTACCACATTTGTACTTCCTAAAGCACAGCAGTGTTTAAGTCACCTATGTATGGCCACAAACAAGGGATAATTTCTGCCCTAATTTCAAATCACCCCTGCCTGGCCTCTCATTTTACTCAGAAGGGAGATGTCGTATTTCCAGTTTGTTGGAAATGTTCAAGAGGAATATCCTCTTTGGGAAGGAAGGACATTCAACTCCATTGACCAGGTCTTGGAGTTAGAGAATGACATCATATTGTTAAATAACCTTTCCTTCCATTGGTTGAGTGATGGATTGTGCTCACAACAGGATCCTCTGTATCTAGTTGACACTAGTGATAATGGCTGCTAATCATTGAGGACAAGGCTACATTTTTTATCGCTTGAGAGTTTTTGAATGGCACTACATTTTATTGTATCAGGAATGCAAGGAGTACCGGTATATGATGTCTACAATGAAATACATTAAAAATTCAAAATCATTCATCAAACAGACAATATTTAACTTAATTATGAAATTATTTGAAACTTACTATGCACTTTGCCTTTTTTATTTTTAGACATATAAAGGACAGATGTGACCCTGCCTGCAGAGCAAATATCCCTATAGGACATTAAAACTTCCAACAGTGCCCTGACCTCTCATGTTCCTCCTCTCTAAAATGAGTGGGGAACCACTGTAACATATTTTGGATGCGTGATCCACCCCAACAGAAAGCAGTTCTACAGTTATCTGTAACACAACCCAGTTAAATATTTTCAGATGAGATGATCTAATCTGCCCTGATGTAAAATTTCTGTTCAGTGAAAGATACAGCCAGTGTGGAGTGGACCCTCTGGCTTTCTTAGCTTTGCAGAGGATGATGTCCCAGTCCCAGCCAGGGCTGAGATTATTTTAGCCATTTGCTGACTTGTGTTGAAGTGGACTTGAGACAGAGAGAATGCTTTTCATTGGAGCCATGGTGGAACTGTGAATCAAAGAGAACACCACTGGGAAGCCTCAGTTGGAGTGGAACATTACCTCACTCTGTTGTATTTGTCAGCAGTCATAACAAAAGTTGTTTCAATCTCAATGTTTCTTGCCTGTCTCTCTTGTCTCTGTCCAACAACAACAGTATTTTGAGAGGCATTTGGGGGACTTAATACACCTGGGCCTATTGTCAGAACTCCATAACTGAGATACCACTTCTACTACTCACTACTGGCAGCTAGACAACTTACTGTACAAATAGATCGCTATGACATAGCACTGTCTGGTCAAGCTATGAAAGAGGAGAGTCAGAGAGAAGAGTGTGCCTCAGTATCACTCATGGAAGGGCTTTAGATGTGGAGAGCAGGCTGTCACCCCCCCCCCCCCCTCCCCTAAATGGAAGGGAAAAGCAGAGGCTCTTTTAGCCAGAGCTCTATGCAGCTTTTGTCCTTTAAATTATGTTCACTGTTCATTTAGATTCTGCCCTAAGCTAACAACCATACTCAGTCTGTCTTGATTCATGTCTACTTGCATCAAGCTCACTGTAGGAGCCTTTCAACCTTTGACCCCTGGAGTAACATGCAGTGTATCATCATCATCAAGGAAAAGGGAACCCCAAAAGCCGGGCCCTCAGTGGTAGTTACTGTAGTTCTGGGCCGTGTCGTATAGTGCACTACTTTTGACCAGAGCCCGTACATAGGGAATAGGGTGCCATTTGGGACGCAAACATGACCTCTTCCTGAAACGGAGAGGACACAGGACTGAGTGGCACACACCTCACAGCCTCACACTCAGACTGACAGACAGACAGCAACCGGGGAATCCCCTGGGTCCTGAAGTAGTTAGTTTCATTTTGACAAGAGGCCCTACAGTTCCCCCTCAACCAGACTGAGGCCAGGGCCACATTTCACTACTACTGACCCTTTTGGATTCTGGATGCCTTTTGGACTCATGGTTCAAAGAGAATACTGACTTTGTTTTGACATCGAAATTATGATAATGTGGGTCAGAAACAAAAGGAGTGATTGTAAGGGTTGAATTGGATGGTAACATTGTATGTTAAAAATTCAAATAAGTTATCTCCCACCCTTTAGAAGGTTTAATTTATTTTGGGCTGTTTTTAGCAGAGAAAATGGAATGGCCTTAGGCTAGTAAATCAGGGTACACCGGTGTCTGCTCTACTCCGCTGTACTCAAGCGTTTTATTTTGCACAACAAACAGAACTGGCATGTCTCATCATTTGATTTAGACAATACAGAGCATATTCTCAACACTGAAAATCACCCTTATGGCCCCTATCACCACCCCAATATATTTACAACAGCACAGCCTCAAGACAAGCCCCTTAGGTGTGAGCCTAGTCTTTCATTCATCATGAAGAGAACATTAAGAGAACATTTCACCAGTTTATCACAGTGATGTTTCTGTCTGTGTTTCCCTGTGCCTTCAGATCTCCCAGATAGGGAACCTCTCCCACCTGTCTGAGCTGCGCGTGTTGAACCTGGCAGGGAACTGCATCTCCAGGGTGGACAACCTGCAGGGCCTGGACTCACTGACCGAGATCAACCTGAGACGCAACTGCATCTCCACTGTGGTGAGGAGAGGAGGGGATTTTATTTCATAAGGATCCCCATTAGTCGACGCCAATGGCGACAACTAGTCTTACTTGGAAAAAGACATTACAGACAAAATACTTTACTATTGACATATATTTAAAAACATTGTGTGTGTGTGCGCGCACATCTATCAGTTACACATACATGTCAGTACATACACACAAAAGAGCATACATACTGAAAGCTGCTGGGTTTTGGGATCTGAGAGGCCACAGGCTGGGGTTGGTGGAGGGACTGCAGGCATGACATACTGAGGGGGCTACTGACTGACTGATGGTAGAGCAGAGCCCTACCAGCAGCCCTGGCTGTTCTGAACTGAAGCAGCTGGATTGTGTCTAATCCTTTGGGCTCACACTAATGCACTGTGCAGATGTAATGGCTCAGGCCTGTAGTGATTCAGATCTGTGCTAAGATCGCAAACAGCTTGGCCCTTCTATCATCACAGTAATGGTTGAAGATGGTTCCCCCCACTCTGCAATATACTGTGCAAGAACAGTATGCTGCTGTGTTGCTAATGCTGCCAATTTTAACAGATGCACACATCCAACTGTCGTGGTTTGATATATACACACTCATTGGCATACAGCTGACGGCTTAAGCTAGCTTCTTGCTGTGTATCAAACCTCTGACCGTCCCCAAGGTGTTGCCAGTGTCTGTCCCCTTACCTACTCATGCATTGACATGTGTAGATTAGATTATCATTTTCTTCTTAGATGATGATGTTAGCTGCAGATTCTTCTTTCATCTTGTTATCATCCCCCGCTCCTGGCACAAGCCTTTGCATGTTTTCCTTATTTTGATGTTTGTCTTGGTATCACATTTAGACGTTTTTCTGTTTCATGTCTCACCAAGAAAAAACACAAAGTGAAGTAGCACACTTATTCTCCTGTCATCTACGGTGGTTACCAAGGGGGAAATAGCTAGCTCATTAACCCCTCCTCATGCTGACTCCAGTGGAAGTGAAATAGGATATTTTTGAAACAGAAATTCCCTCCCCCTATGTTTCTATAGTATTTCTGATCAACAGAGGAGTACAAACAGGCCTAAACAGGTCGTTCATTTGTATGCAAATCTGACATTTCCAAACCCTTCCCTCACTTGGTATGCTGGAAAATTCAACATGCTCTCATGTCAGAATTAGACGTTCATGCATGTTTCTCAAACGTCAAATTTAGAAGTTGTTCCAAATGTCAAATTTCAATATGGTTAAGTTTAGGCATTAACTCTGAAAACTTAAGGTTAGGCATTAACTCCAAACTGTGGGGCGTGTCCCCCCGGGGATCAAGAATACTGTATATATACTTTTTTTTTTTAAGGAACTCAGTCCGGCTTTAAACTTACTCTTGAAAGTTGTAATAGTAGAATGCACAAGGTGCCATTTCGAAATTGTGTAGTGCATCATCAGTTCCTCTTGTCATGTTAGTCATTGCATATCATAGAGAGCTATTTATAACTTGTCAGAAATGTCCAGATCAACTAGCCCATGTCAGCTAACATTCTTTTATTTAGGTTTTTTAGCCCATGGATATTGTTGTAATTTTTTTGTCACTTAAATATCACGAATACACATTAGACATGGAAAAAATGTATAGAATTGCATGTACAGAATTGGGGATGTTCCCCAATGCTGGATGGGGGGGATGGGGGGGGGGGGGGGGGCCGAGTTAAAAAGTTTGGGATTGAGGTTTCTATCACTGGATTTGAACATGCAACCTCCTTTTGTACTCCCGTCTGTCATCTCTGTCCACAACGCCCTAGAAAAACCAAAACCTTCTTGAAGGTGACAGCGCTCACGGTTGCCTCTAGTGGCCTGTTTCTATGTCAACTCCCGACATCCTCAGACATGGATGGACGTCTAATCCTGACTTGTATCACGTGACCAGGCTGGAAAAATTGTAGAAAAAACAGAAATGTCGCATCTTATCAACTACAGCTCCTGTTTACCCACTTAGAAGTTTTGATGAAATTACTTCCACTTTTAATAATCGGATATAATGTTTTATTGGGTGTAGAAAAAATTCTACCCTTCAGCATTTTTCTCAAGGCTCTTTCAATATTTGGATTGCAGGCACAAACTAAACACAGATACTTTCAGGTGTCTTAAAAGGTTTTCCTTTTCATTCCAGAGAGGAATATAGTGGATTTTTGGAAAGGACTTGGAGGGAAAGACAAATACATTGAAGTGCACTTTTCCAAACAAGTTTAAACCTACACTTAAACATTGGGCTCAGTTACATGGAAGGCCAGTATTTTAGACATACTGTATGTATAACCCTTTGGGTACTGTGCTACATATGGTACATGTCTGAAAGGTTTGTTTACCCTAGAAAAGCATCCTAAATGACACCTAAAATGGAACAGTTTGGAGATGATGGTAACAGAGTATCACTCTGTTTGTGATGAATGGGTGAGATACTGTTCTGTATGGTTTTAGTCTGTATATTGTATGCACTCTCTAAAAGACAAGTAACTTAAACAACCTCAGCCATTGAATGACCAGGTCACCAGTAGCACTTACTAAGGATCACACACACACGCACACACACAGACACGCACACACGTGTTTGTTGGCGCTTCTCTTTGTAGAGTGTTGTTGCGTGCAGCAGAGACAGCGGTTATGAGAGGCTGTGTTGGCACAGTAATGGTTGTAGGGGAGCTCCTCAGTGTGTGAGAAAATCAAACACACGCAAGCTGTCAGCATAGCTGGGGTGGAGCTGAGCTGTAGAGGTGAAGCCCAGGACATGCAGGAGAGAGACTGACACCAGGTTCAGACACACCTCCTAGTCTCTGGGCCGCTGCTGTTAGCAGATGAGATAGACAGTGGTGGACAGACAGTGGGCTTTTTTTATGCACCACATCAGCCCAGTGATGACATCACTCTGTCTGAGACTCTGTTTCTAAATTTAGACTCAGCCACAGTCAGAGCTGGAAGTGCTGTTGCACTGACGGAGAATACAGGGGTGAATATTCAGTCTGGGAAGCAGGTGTATGTGTGGTAGACTATGTGCTCATATTGTGGTATGAATTGCATTTTTTCAGCATGCAGAAATGGATGTTATAAGGATTCATTGCAGCGTTCTCCTCAAAACCTACTATGTGACACTGAGTGTGTAACGATGTTCGTCTGAGGAAGAACAAGAGGACCAAGTTGCAGCGTGGTACGTGTTCATGATTTTTAATAACACTGGACACTAGAACAAAAAATAACAACGCGGAACAAACTGAAAAGTTCTGTCTGGTGCAGACACAAAACAGAAAACAACTACCCACAAAACACAGGTGGGAAAAGGCTACTTAAGTATGGTTCTCAATCAGAGACAACGATAGACAGCTGCCTCTGATTGAGAACCACACCCGGCCAAACACATAGAAATAGAAAACATAGAACAAAAACATAGAATGCCCACCCCAACTCACGCCCTGACCAACCAAAATAGAGACATAAAAAGGATCTCTAAGGTCAGGGCGTGACAGAGTGGGAGTGCACAGTCATCTAATGTCTTTATTTCAGGAGCAGAGCGTTCCTGTCACTATGGGGATGCAGCAGCAGACAGTACTGTTAATGTGTAGCAGTAGAGAAATGTTCCTATAAAAGCAGTGTTGCAAATGGCAGAGATTACAGCCTTCCTCGCACCTGTCTCTCTCATTATAATTTATGCAGTGATTGATTTAATTATTTCACGACTTCTCCAATCAGACATAGCCATAATCCTAATTATTGCAACAGCACCCCTGCGGAGGCAGCATCCCTGTAATACTGTTAGTGTTAGAGACAGTAAGCTATAAAACCAAAGAGAGTCACACACACCATATGTATAAACTCCTAGTCATTTATTGGGTAAAACACCAACATTTCGGCGTCACTGTGCCTTCTTTAGGGTAATGTAATGAATGCTTGAACCAGGTTATGTAGACAAACAGTGCAATTAGTGCAACAAATGACAATAGTGAGGGGTGTCATAATTATTAGGTTGATTATAAGGAATTGAGTGAAACTGCTAAAAGACAATAGTTTACAGCATATTGAATATATTAGGGTGTTAGCATTATCATCAACATATATTATTGTTGAATTTAATTTCACATAATATTTAATTGTTTCCAATTTCATAAAAATGTTTTTACATGTAATCATTTGGTTCAACCAAAATGCATAATAAGCATAATCAACAGGGAGAACATATTGGGTGTACTCTGATAAACTGTAGAAGACAGCACATTAAAAGTGTTGTGTAATGGGGCCAGAACGGCATGAAGTGAATGCACTCCTCTTCTCCTTAATTGTTTATACAATAATTGTGTTAGAGCAGCCCATCATTAAAGTCCCGCTAACTAAGTCACTGAGTGGTGTGGGGGGTTGACCGTACTGTATGCATACAGTAGCCTTCTTTTGTTTATGCCTAAAGTAGGCTATGGCTTTATTTTGTAACCCATTGCACACGGCCACTGACATGCACATATAGTGTATTTGGAAAGTATTCAGACCCCTTGACTTTTTCCACATTTTGTTACGTTACAGCCTTATTCTAAAAGGGATTAAATAAATACAAATCCTCATCATTCTACACACAATACCCCATAATGACAAAGCGAAAACAGGTTTTTAGAAATGTTTGCAAATTTTGTAAAAATAAAAAACAGAAATAGCCTATTTACGTTAGTATTCAGACCCTTTGCTATGAGACTCGAAATTCAGCTCAGGTACATCCTATTTCCATTGATCATTCTTGAGATGTTTCTACAACTTGATTGGAGTCCACCTGTGGTAAATTCAATTGATTGGACATTATTTGGAAAGGCACACACCTGTCTATATAAGGTCCCACAGTTGACTGTGCATGTCAGAGCAAAAACCAAGCCATGAGGTTGAAGGAATTGCCCGTAGAGCTCCGAGAAAGGATTGTGTCGGCACAGATCTCGGGAAGGGTACCAAAAAGTGTCTGCCGCATTGAAGGTCCCCAAGAACACAGTGGCCTCCATCATTCTTAAATGGAAGAAGTTTGGAACCACCAAGACTCTTCCTAGAGCTGGCCGCCCGGCCAAACTCAAACTGAGCAATCGGGGGAGAAGGGCCTTGGTCAGGGAGGTGACCAAGAACGCTATGGTCACTCTGACAGAGCTCCAGAGTTCCTCTGTGGAGATGCAAGAACCTTCCAGAAGGACAACCATCTCTGCAGCACTCCACCACAGACCTTTATGGTAGAGTGGCCAGCCGGAAGCCGCTCCTCAGTAACTGGCAGCCTTTTGGAGTTTGCCAAAAGGAACCTAAAGGACTCAGACCATGAGAAACAAGATTGAACTCTTTGGCCTGAATGCCAAGCGTCACGTCTGGAGGAAACCTGGCACCATCCCTACGGTGAAGCATGCGGCAGGGACTGGGAGACTAGTCAGAATCGAGGGAAAGATGAACAGAGCAAAGTACAGAGAGATCCAAGACAACACAGGATTGGCTTTGGGACAAGTCTCTGAATGTCCTTGAGTGGCCCAGCCAGAGCCCGAACTTAAACCTGATTTGAACATCTCAGCGGAGACCTGAACATAGCTGTGCAGCGACGCTCCCCATCCAACCTGACAGAGCTTGAGAGAATCTGCAGAGAAGATTGGGAGACACGCCCCAAATACAGGTGTGCCAAGCTTGTAGCGTCATAACCAAAAAGACTTGAGGCTTTAATCGCTGCCAAAGGTGATTCAACAAAGTACTGAGGAAAGGGTCTGAATACTTATGTAAATGTGATATTTCAGTTTTTTATTTGTAATACATTTACAAAAAATCTAAAAAACGGTTTTTGCTTTGTCATTATGGGGTATTGTGTGTAGATTGATGAGGGGGAAAAAACGATTTAATCAATTTTAGAATAAAACTGTAATATAACAAAATGTGGAAAAAGTCAGCACCGTAGCTGAGCAGGATGGTGCAGCAACAGGAGGCCATACGTGGGACAGGGGGGGCAAGGATGGGGAGGTTTGTTCTATTCTGTGCCCTGGCCCTGTTTCGTTTGTTTTGTTTCATCCTCATTTGCTACAGCTTTAGAAGCCTTCTCCTGCATTTGCCATTAATCTTTTTCCAAGGGAAAATATGCATTTTGATAATGATTTTGAGCCTTAGAGCCCAGGGGGTATGAACATAATGTAAACAAAAGAAATATCAGACTTTTGTTTGAATTATATTAATGTTTAAGTCAATCGGACCCCATGAAAGCTTTGCCGTACTTTACTGTCTGGGTCATATGCTTACAGCATAAGTAATATTGATCTATGAGCACTCAGCTGCCTTAACATACTGGACAAATTATTCTATGACTAATTCAGTACTGTATATTATATAGTACCGGTACTGTATATTATTTACAGTATATTATACATTTTGTAGTAAATACAGATCAAGAATCCATCCTTATCTATTTTATTGGTTTGGTCAGTACTAGTTTTGTCTGTTTATTGCACCAGGCACACATTTGAATCTAACATACTATCAAGGCATAAGGTGAGGCCCAAATGCAGACACAGGAGGCAGATGGTTGGAGTCTTACAATGTTTATTAATTTAAAAACGATGTCCTTTCTTGGCAGCTCTGAAAAATAAAGTTAAAAACTGTTTGATCAGATCCCGCAACAGAACATTGTACTGTCCACACAGTACAATGTTGTTTATATTAAAATTGTTTCATTAACCTGATGAGGACAGTGGGCGCTGTTGTCACTTTGGGGGAAAAACGTGCCCAATTTAAACGGCCTCGTACTCAATTCTTGCTCGTACAATATGCATATTATTATTACTATTGGATAGAAAACACTCTCTAGTTTCTAAAACCGTTTGAATTTTGTCTGTGAGTAAAACAGAACTCATTTGGCAGCACACTTTTGACCAGGAAGTGGAAAGTCTGAAAATTATGCTCTGTTCAAGGGCCTGCCTATAAATGGGCATGATACGTATGAGTATACATGAACGTCATACACCTTCCCCTAGATGTCAAGAGGAAGTGAGAGAAGAAATTAAGTGTTTATCTTGGTCTGAGGTGGAATATATCCTCTTGGCACGACGAGTCATCCATTTCCTATTTTCTGGAAAGCGCGCAGGTGGACCTGGAATTGCCAACTGAAAAGCCGTCGTTATAGGCGACTGCTATCTCCGGCTTTGATTTTATTTGATACATATCACAATATCATCGTAAAGTATGTTTTTTCAATATAGTTTTATTAGATTTTTGAAATTTATTCGGGACGTTAGGCCTGTTGCGTTGTGTGCCTTTTTTCAGAAAGGAGAGCTTCGCGCCACTTGGCCAGTGTGCTTGCTAATTCAAGAGGGAAAAACTGTTCTAAATCCAAACAACGACTGTTCTGGACAAAGGACCCCTTGTCCAACATTCTGATGGAAGATCACCAAAAGTAAGAAACATTTTATGATGCTATTTCATATATCTGTCGAACTGTATACTAGTAGTTTTGCGCCCAGGTTTTGGCCACTCTCTCGCTATAACATAAGCCTTATGTCGTAATGAAGATATTTTTAGAATTCTAACACTGCGATTGCATTAAGAACTAGTGTATCTATCATTTCCTATACAACATGTATCTTTTTGTAATGTTTATGAATAGCTATTTGGTCAGAATAGGTGAGAGTCTAATAGAAATATCCGCACATTCTGGGAAAAGGAAGCATACTGGATAACCACTGATTTCAGCTCTAAATATGCACATTTTCGAACAAAACATAAGTGTATGTATAACCTGAGGAAATAGGACTGTCATCTGAGGAAGGTTTATGAAGGTTAGTGAAAATTAATATATTTTGCTGGTTTATTCGCTAACGCTAACGTGCCTATTGCTATCGCTAACGTGCCTTGATGAATGAATGCGGTAGTGTGGTAGGCTATTGTAGTAAGCTAATATAATGCTATATTGTGTTTTCGCTGTAAAATACTTAAAAAAATCTGAAATATTGTTTGGATTCACAAGATGCTTGTCTTTCATTTGCTGTACACAATGCATTTTTTAGAAATGTTTTATGATGAGTATTTAGGTATTCCACGTTGGTCTCTATAATTACTCTGGCTGCTTCGGTGCTATTTTTGACGGTAGCTGTGATGGTAGCTGCAATGTAAAACTGATTTATACCTCAAATATGCACATTTTTCGAACAAAACATAGATTTATTGTATAACATGTTATAAGACTGTCATCTGATGAAGTTGTTTCTTGGGTAGTTTGGTTGGTTCTTGGTTAGTTAGGTTGGCTTTGCATGCTACCTGTGCTGTGAAAAATGTCTGTCCTTCTTTGTATTTGGTGGTGAGCTAACATAAATATACGTGCTGTTTTCGCTGTAAAACATTTTAAAAATCGGACATGTTGGCTGGATTCACAAGATGTGTACCTTTCATTTGCTGTATTGGACTTGTTAATGTGTGAAAGTTAAATATTTCCAAAAAATATATTTTAAATTTCGCGCTCTGCCTTTTCAGTGGAATGTGGGAGGAGTTCCGCTGGCGGAACGCTGGAGTGGTAAAGGTTAAATCGAACTAAATTTTAATCAGAACTAAAGTTTTGTTGCTAAGGATTTCACGATGTGGTTAGCCTTTACGGCTGGGACTGCAAGTTTGTGTTCCATTCTTTTGTGTGGATTCTGCGAATGCTAGCTGGCTGTACTACAGACACCTGTCGTCATCGTGGGAAAGACTCATTGTTATCGTTTCGTAAAACAACTGGTTACAGTAAAGAGACAACCTTGATACTAAGGAGATCCTAAGGGAAATCGACTAGTACCAACAGCTTTATGCTATGGAGGAACAACATACTCCGTCATGGCAAGATCCGACTACCTCACAAAATAACTTTAACCCAACAAAAAAAAGAAAAACAGATTAATCTACAGACACGGACAATTTACTTACTGTTGAAGTAGAGGCTAGTGCTCTGGCTGGAATCCATGCAACACTGGAAAAGTTGTGTGAGGAGGTAGCAGGGCTGAGAGGGAGTTTGGAGTTCTCATGCTCCAAGGAGAAAACAAGGCACTCACAGCCAAGGTAAAAATCCACGATTCCAACATGGATTGTCTACTCAGGGAAATTAAGGAGTCGCTACTAGACATAAAAAGTAGGAGCATGCGTGATTTTTTTTCTGGGATTCCTGAGGACGCATCCAATAATCCAGAGAGAATTCATTCAATCAGAGAATTCATGCAATCCGCCTTGAAACTTCCTATAGAGACTGTAAACAAGGTGGCTTTTCACCGAGTACACAGACTTGGAGATCGGAGCGACAAGACCAAGGGTTCCCGACTGATCATCGCAAAATTTGAACACTACCAACAAAAGGAGCTGATCAAAAGCAGGGAAGTGAGCTTAAAGGGACCAAATTCGGTCTCAAGGAAGATAAACGAACATCGTAAGAGACTGTATCCGGTACAAAGGCAACAAAGGGAGAAGGGTAAGTGTGCCTTTCTCATAGTGGACAAACTCTTTATGGATGGACAGCTATTCCGAGACAGCTTCATAACATCATGGCTGTACTAAATTCTACAGGGACTTCAGGTTACGAAAAAAATTAAATATAGGAACTGTAAAAAATATCTGAACATTATGACGTGGATATGATCCACATACAGACTTACACACACACACACACACACACACACACAGACACACACACACACACACACACACACACACACACACACACACCTGATCTCGCTCTCTTCTCTCACTCTCTTTCTCTTTTCTCTCCCTCTCTCTATTGTCGAGAACTGTTTTATAATTTAATGTGTTTATTATTTGTCGATCTTTTTTATGTATTTGTCTACAAGTTTATATATGTTTACAACAAGCAAGGGGAAGATATCAGAATAGGGGCATTGGGGAATAATAACATATCGTATGGAATACATTTGTACTGTAGTGAAGCCGTCTCTAGAGTAATGCAAGGTCTCTTTCATGATCATGTGAAATGTCAATTGCTATGGAAATACTGGGATGTGTTTTTCAATGATGTTAAAGGTAATTATGATGCAACTATGACGGTGATACGATATGGATTACAATTATCATCAAGAATATTAAGGCTATATGCACTTCATGTTATACACATAGACACTCAACCAAGCAAATTGGCAGAGTTATTTTTTGGGGGGATATCACACATTATAGTCTTACTCTTATACAGACATTGTACACACTCTCACTAAATCACATCCAATATCCTACACATCAACCTACTCAGATTTACTACACACATAATATCTTGTCTCAATTTTCTAACAACTGTGGCATTGGCTCACAGGAAAACAGGCAAGGGAATAAAACAAATATTGCTAGAACCTATTTCTTGAATTCTAAATATCAGACATTTGAAAGCTCTAGTTTTGACCGTCATAATACCTCTGATGGCAGTAACTTTACAAGCACTAATGATGGTTGATTTAGACTGAGAATAGTATCTAGTTAAGGGGTGAAATAAGTATAGCCAGTTATAATTGTAACGGTTTAACAGATTGTAAAAAAAAAAAAAAAAAAAGATCAGTCTTTACATAGCTAAAAGAAAAGGAATGTAACATACTGTTTACAGGAAACTCACTCTACATCCTTAGATGAACTTGCGTGGAAAAGGGAATGGGGTCAACTTATTTTTAACTAAGACAAAATCATTTATAACTGAATTTTTACAGTTTAATATACAGTTGGAAGTCGGAAGTTTACATACACTTAGATTGGAGTCATTAAAACTTGTTTTTCAACCACTCTACAAAATGTCTTGTTAACAGCTATAGTTTTGGCAAGTCGGTTAGGACATCTACTTTGTGCATGACACAAGTCATTTTTCCAACAATTGTTTACAGACAGATTATTTCACTTATAATTCACTGTATCACAATTCCGGTGGGTCAGAAGTTTACATACACTAAGTTGACTGTGCCTTTATACAGCTTGGAAAATTCCAGAAAATTGTCATGATTTTTTTATTTTTTTTATTTTTTATACATACTGAGACAAGGATATCCCTACCGGCCAAACCCTCCCTAACCCGGACGACGCTATGCCAATTGTGCGTCGCCCCACGGACCTCCCGGTTGCGGCCGGCTGCGACAGAGCCTGGGCGCGAACCCAGAGACTCTGGTGGCTCAGCTTGCACTGAGATGCAGTGCCCTAGACCACTCGCCACCCGGGAGGCAAGTGGGAGTGGAGTTTCTGTGCGGGAGATAGAATGATGGTCAAAGATAAATGTTTTTTTTTTTAAAAAGGTCTAAATTAAACATGTTAAAAAGTCAGTTTGAATGACACTGAGGGGAAGGGTTTTTACAACCAATGCCAGTTTGCCTGAGGCTGATGCCGTGCAGGTGTTTGTACACATATACACACACTCATTCAAATAAACGCATACAAGAACATACACATACATGTAATAGTGCCAGACATGCACACAAACATATAGTTTGCATTGCTGTTATGATTTTAGTTGTACTAGATGTCCTTTGTTTTAATATTTCAATTTTTAATAAAAAAAAAAAATTGCATTGTTGTTTGCTGTTTCCTTCTGTCTTTTTCTTTTTTCTCTTTAGTACATTCTCTTGGTTGTTGGGGGGTTCTTGGGGGTGGGGAATGGAATTAATTGTATTTTTTATTTTTCTTCTTGGGGGGGACTGTGGGAGGGGTCTCGAATGGTTGAGGGACAGCTATTGGGGAACTGTGAGGGGATCTTGGAGGGTTCGGGTTCACGTTTTTTGGCCTGGTGGAAGATCTGACAACGTGTGCTTGAGCAGGGCATTGACCCTGGATGCTTCTGTGTGTCACTCTGAATGGGAGTCTGTTGGATGACTGGTATGATGTAGATGTTGAGCGGCTTCACTGCAAGTATATTGTATGTTTCGGATATCCAAAAATAAAAAAAATAAATGTTTGATGTCTTCTTTGCCCATATGAATGTACCATACGATGTAACTGCAATGATGAGATAGATGTTATTCTTCTTTGTTTTTATGTTTTATTATCTCAATGCCATACTGTGTTTAACTGTGTTCGATCTTGCCTAGCCATCTTGTTTCAAGAGGACCACAATGAAAATAAGTCCCAGACTTTATTGTGTGTTATCCTCCATGATTTTACTCATGTGCATGTATGGCTTTTTCAAGTTTTGCGTGTGCTTGTTTTTTAAAAGGTCGAATTAATAAACTAAACTAAATGGCCAAGCCCCACAGATCTGATTCATGTAGCAGAAAGCATGGATATGGCTTTAGAGGTCAGCATGGCCATTACACAGTAAATGTTGTGCTCTAGTCTAGTGGCTGACCAGTTGGCCCTCGGCATAGTGAGAGCTGTGGTAGACGACCAGGTGTAGTAGACTGATTAGAGGGAATCCACCATAACTGGGCATCACGTCTTTCACCCACACAGATGAAAGGAGTGCCTCCATTAGGCTAATCTGGCAGGTGGGCATTTGGGTTGTTAGAATGGGGGGATGGGGGTGTGCGTGCAAGTGAGCGTGTGTGGATGAGGATTGTGGTAGTGTAGTGGGAGTTTATGCAGATGAGTTTTGTAGTAGTGTAGAGGGAGTTTGTGTGGCAGTGTAGAGGGAGGTTATGTGGATTAGTATTGTGGTAGTGTAGAGAGAGTTCATGTGGATAAGTATTGTGGTAGTGTAGAAGGAGTTTATGCGGATGAGTATCGTGGTAGTGTTGAGCGAGTTTATCCGAATGAGTATTGTGGTAGTGTAGAGGGTGTTCATGTGGATGAATTTTGTGGCAGTGTAGAGGGAGTTTATGTGGATGAGTATTGTGGTAGTGTAGAAGAAGTTTATGTAAATGAGTATCGTGGTAGTGTTGAGGGTGTTTATGTGGATGAGTATTGTGGTAGTGTAGAGGGAGTTTATGTGGATGAGTATTGTGGTAGTGTAGAGGGAGTTTATGTGGATGGCTGCTAGGTTAAGCTCTTGTTGTCTGATGAGAGGCAGAGATACAGGCAGTGCTGATGGAGGCTATATAGGCTGACGCAGCGCTTTAAGACCCTCATGGCAGTGTCCACACGCACACACACACGCATCCCAGCGCATGTCATTCATCCTCATAGAAGGCTTCTAAAGTTGCAGCTAATGAGGTTGCCCTGTCCTACGAGGCTGAACACGTCATCCCCACTGCCATCCCCCTGTCCTACTCTCCTGTAGCTGGCTGTGACATTGCCTGTGCCTCTGTGTCCTCATCAGCCAGCCAGCCTGCTGGTCCTCCTCACATCCTCCCATCCTCCCCCAGACTCTCTCCTCCATTGATCCTGAAACAGCCTGATGATGAAACAGATTCCATGACATCGGCACCACTGGAGACTTTAATCTATTCCTGTTGAATTCATAATTTACCCAAATCGCTGTCGCCTTCCCTTTGTTTTTCTGCTGCTGCTGGGCTGTGTCTCTGTGTGTGTCACTGTGTGTGTCACTGTGTGTGTCTGTGTGCCAGTAGCCCCCTCTTTCTTTCTCTCTTTCTCTCTCTCTTCTATAAGCGGTTGAGTGAGCAAGCTCCTGCAGCAGGGGATATCTGCATTAGCGCACTCTCCTCTCCTCTCCCTCCCCTTCTCCTTGCTCTCCCCCTCCCCTCCCTGTGCAGCCGCGGCAGTGTGTCTGCGCGCGCAGGGCGGATGGGGCTGTATGCCGAAGCTGGGAGCTGCAAGGTGACAGAGGGAATGGAGAGGGATGGGAAGGTCTGAGCCGTGACTGTGCAGTGCCCCACCGCTACCACAACTCAAACCCCTCTAGAGCCCCCTCTCCTCTCTTCATCCCCCTCTTTCTCTCCCTCTCTTTGTCTAGACAGAGGTGGACCAGCTGCCCTGCCTTCAGCGCCTCTTTCTCAGCTGCAACAGCATTACCAGGTAAGATCTGCTGCTACTGCTTAACCCTCTCCTCTCCACAGATCTCAGTGCTGGCAGGTTCCCCTCCCAGGCAGCTCCCTATAGCTCAGGGCTAGGCCTGGCCTCTGCTGCAGAGGAGGACCCATACTGCCTGGTCTCTCTCTCTCTCTGAGCACACACTGAATGACTGCTGAGGTGGGCAGTCTCTCCCTTTCCCAGTGGCTAATAACCTACTGTACTGCTGGGGTGGGCAGTCTCTCCCTACCCCAGTGACTAACAACCTACTGTACTGCTGGGTTGCTAAGAGATGGTGTCGGCATGTCTCATGAATGGAAAGTCTGTTTTGTTACTGTGGATAGTGTGTTTTCAAACCCCTGTTCTTTTTTCCTTGTGTGGTTTGTGGCTTTGCCTTTTACCTCCCTTAGCCTTATATAAATAGTGGAGTTGTCATTGAGTTCAGTCAGGAGGACAGAGGCTGAATGCTGAACGAGCACTGTCTCTGCCTGTGAAAACGGTGAAATCCTGATTTAATAAGACAGTGTTGCCAGTCCAGAGGGCCACAGTTGACTTCTGATGTGATTCATTTCTCACGGCAGCTCTTGCTAGCCCACTCTGTTTTAGGCAGTAAATAAATAATTTAAACCCTGCCTTGCCCAAACATAAAGCTTATATACAGTTGAAGTCGGAAGTTTACATTACAAATAAGTCATTTAGCAGACGCTCTTATCCAGAGCGACTTACAAATTGGAAAGTTCATACATATTCATCCTGGTCCCCCCGTGGGGAATGAACCCACAACCCTGGCGTTGCAAGCGCCATGCTCTACCAACTGAGCCACACGGGACTTACATACACTTAGGTTGGAGTCATTAAAACTTGTTTTTCAACCACTCCACAAATTTCTTGTTAACAAACTATAGTTTTGGCAAGTCGGTTAGGACATCTACTTTGTGCATGACACAAGTCATTTTTCCAACAATTGTTTACAGACAGATTATTTCACTTATACTTCACTGTATCACAATTCCAGTGGGTCAGAAGTTTACATACACTAAGTTGACTGTGCCTTTAAACAGCTTGGAAAATTCCAGAAAATTATGTCATGATTTTAGAAGCTTCAGCTAGGCTAATTGACATCATTTGAGTTAGAGGTGTCCATGTGGATGTATTTCAAGGCTACCTTCAAACTCAGTGCCTCTTTGCTTGACATCATGGGAAAATTAAAAGAAATCAGCCAAGACCTCAGAAAACAATTGTAGACCTTCACAAGTCTGGTTCATCCTTGGGAGCCATTTCCAAACGCCTGAATGTAACACGTTCATCTGTACAAACAACAGTACGCAAGTATAAACACCATGGGACCACGCAGCCGTCATACCGCTCAGGAAGGAGATGCGTTTTGTCTCCTAGAGATGAACGTACTTTGGTGCGAAAAGTGCAAATCAATCCCAGAACAACAGCAAAGGACTTTGTGAAGATGCTGGAGGAAACAGGTACAAAAGTATCCATATCCACAGTAAAACAAGTCCTATATCGACATAACCTGAAGTCCACTCAGCAAGGAAGGAGCCACTGCTCCAAAACCACCATAAAAAAGCCAGACTACATTTTGAAACTGCACATGGGGACAAAGATGGTACTTTTTGGAGCAATGTCCTCTGGTCTGATGAAACAAAAATATAACTGTTTGGCCATAATGGCCATCGTTATGTTTGGAGGAAAAAGGGGGTGGCTTGCAAGCAGAAAAACAACATTCCAACCCTGACGCACGGGGGTGGCAGCATCATGTTGTGGGGGTGCTTTTCTGCAGGAGGGACTGGTGCACTTCACAAAATAGATGGCATCATGAGGGAGGAAAATTATGTGGATATATTGAAGCAACATCTCAAGACATCAGTCAGGAAGTTAAAGCTTGGTTGCAAAAGGGTCTTCCAAATGGACAATGACCCCACGCATACTTCCAAAGTTGTGGCAAAATGGCTTAAGGACAACAAAGTCAAGGTATTGTAGTGGCCATCACAAAGCCATGACCTCAATCATATAGAACATTTGTGGGCAGAACTGAAAAAAACACGTGCGAGCAATGAGGCCTACAAACCTGACTCAGTTACACCAGCTCTGTCAGGAGGAATGGGCCAAAAATCTCCCAATTTATTGTGGGAAGCTTGTGGAAGGCTACCCGAAACATTTGACCCAAGTTAATCAATTTAAAGGCAATGCTACCAAATACTAATTGCGTGTATGTAAACTTCTGACCCACTGGGATTGTGAAAGAAAGAAATTAAATTAAAGCTGAAATAAATCATTCTCTCTACTATTATTCTGACATTTCACATTCTTAAAATAAAGTGGTGATCCTAACTGACCTAAGAAGGGAATTTTTACTAGGATTAAATGTCAGGAATTCTGAAATTAGGCCAATCAGAAGTCCTCTCTGCAAACAGTGCCCAGAACACTATTTATATTCACATTTGTGGTGAACCTACTGTTTACATTACATTTCCTTTTTTGTCATTGAGCAGACGTTCTTATTCAGAGTGATTTACAGGAGCAATTAGGATTAGGTGTCTTGCTCAAGGGCACATAGACCGATTATTTTCACCTAGTCAGCTCAGGGATTTGAACCAGCGACCATTCGTTCAGTGGCCCAACGCTCCTAACCGCTAGGTCACCTGCCACCCTAGTTAGCTTGGCTACCTACCACCCTGTTTAGCCTAGTTATTGTCTTCCCATCTAAAACTCTGTTCACCCAGCCCCAGGCCATGTCTGTTGCTTTCAATGCCCTCTTCCACTGCCAGCCCCAGGCCCAATTAGCACGTTTCCATGTTTTCTTTTTGTTGAGTTCTGGGCCCTGGGTATTCAAAAAGGGTCTTAGGGTAGGAGAGGTAATATTGAATCCATTTTGCCTTAATAGATTATAAGATTATATGGACTAGGGGGACCTGATCCTAGATCAGCATTCCTAATCTGAGACTCTTTGTGAATACGGGCCCTGTTCCCTGGTGGTAGTGTCGACCTATGGATTATAAGGTTAATTCAACTAAAATTGAGGTTGGGGGAGCTTTTCTAAGTGAATTACTCATTATATTAACATACAGTTGCATCACCGTATGGCAACAGCTCGGCATCTGACCGTAAGGCGCTACAGAGGGTAGTGCGTACAGCCCAGTACATCACTGGGGCCAAGCTTCCTGCCGTCCAGGACCTATATATATTTTTTTATTTAACCTTTATTTAGCTAGGCTTGTCAGTTAAGAACAAATTCCTATTAATCATGACGGCCTACACCGCCCAAACACGGACGACACTAGGCCAATTGTGCGCCGCCCTATGGGACTCCCAATCACGACCGGTTGTGATACAGCCTGGATTCGAACCAAGGTGTCTGTAGTGACGCCTCAAGCACTGAGATGCAGTGCCTTAGACTGCTGTGCCACTCAGCAGCCCCAAAAATGTCTGAGGAAAGCCCAAAAAATTGTCAAAGACTCCAGTCACCCAAGTCATAGACTGTTCTCTCAGCTACCGCACAGCAAGCGGTACCGGAGCGCCAAGTCTAGTTCCAAAAGGCTCCATAACAGCTTCTACCCCCAAGCCATAAGACTACTGAACAATTCATTAAATGGCCACCCGAACTATTTGCTTGACACCCCCCCCTCCTTTTGTTTGTATATTGCTGCTACTCGCTGTTTATTATTAATGCATAGTCACTTTACCCCTACCTACATGTACAAATTAACTTGACTAACCTGTACCCCTGCACATTGACTCGGTACCGGTACCCCGTGTATATATAGCCACATTATTGTTATTTTATTGTGTTACTTAAACATTTTTTTTACTTTAGTTTATTTAGTAAATATTTTCTTAACTCTATTTTCTTAAAACTGCATTGTTGGTTAAGTGCTTGTAAGTAAGCATTTCACGGTAAGGTCTACACCTGTTGTATTTGGCGCATGTGACAAACTAAATTTGGTTTGATTTGATATAGTATTTGTCCCATTGATAGTTGTTAATGACCTGTGTGGTGTGTGTTTTCTCACTCTGTGTGTAGTTTTGATGAGCTAGCCTGCCTGGGAGAGTCTTGCTCCCTTTCTGAGCTCACCCTGGATGGGAACCCAGTAGCCCTGGAGACATGGTACAAGCAGGCCGCCCTGCGCTGTGTGCTTCAACTCAGACAGCTGGACATGAAACGTGTCACGGTAAGACATACGCTCGGTGGGTGTGTGTGTCTGTATTCTTGTATGTGCTTGAGTTTGCGTGGCTGTGGTTGTGTTTTTGTGTGTATTTTCAGTAGTCATGCAAGGCATAACAACACATTGGCTTGTGAATACTGCATGTTGGCCTTGGCTTGTAAATACTGCAAGGATTCTGTAAAGCAACACTTGACACTACCACATGCTTGATATCCATAGGCATAAAAGCAGAATTGCCTGTCAAACATGATGTCATTGTATTCACAATACATACGTGACACTTGAGTTCAGAGGTTCATGCATTTGAAAGCTATTAAGCAGGCAGGCAACACCCAGGTCTGAGCTTGTAGGCTACATGAACCCTGAGGTACCACACAAACACCTTGCCCTTAGAATATGGAGGAATGGCCCTGCAGCCAATAGGATGGGCAAGTCCTCCTGAGATCAGAATCACAATCTGATTTGTACAACTTTCCACAGATGAGCACTGACTGGTAGTAACGTAGTTTGAGATATAACATACTTGCTGTCAGTGCCAAGGCAGGCAGATATAATGTATGAGTAAAATAAGGGTTAAAGCTGGCTGCAGATGTGGAGGTGAGATGTGAACTCCTCTTGCTTTGAGCCAGAATAGAATCAATAGATGCCAGGAAACGGTTACCGTTGCTCCTTGTGGGATATCTGTGTCAACACAAAAGACTGGGTTTGTTCAGGGGGAAATTAACAGTGTTAATGACCAAAGATTTTCAGCGTTATTTCACCTGATGTTCTAGTCTACTAATTAGTGGGAAAGGATGACAATGCATTATTGATACTATTACAAATAGCCTAGTTGTGACAGCACTTAAGGTCCTCTACTCAAACTGATTTGAGCCCTTATTGCCTGGAACTTCCTTCCATCTCATATTGCTCAAATAAACAGCAAACCTGGTTTAAGAAAACAGATAAAGCAACACCTCGCGGCACAACGCCTCCCCTCTATTTGACCTAGATAGTTTGTGTGTATGCATTGATATGTAGGCTACGTGTGCCTTTTTAAAAATGTATGTAGCTCTGTCCTTGAGCTGTTCTTGTCTGATGTTCTGTATTATGTCATTCTGTATTATGTTTCATGTTTTGTGTGGATCCCAGGAAGAGTAGCTGCTGCTTTTGCAGCAGCTAATGGGGATCCTAATAAAATACAAAAATACAACATTTCACATACTGATTTAACTTTTTTATTACAAAGTATTTTTGATAAAAGACCTTCCCTTATAGCAAACACATTTTGCAAAGGGTATGAAAGATAGCGCTTTGATTCTGGAGCCATTGCAGCATTTTCAGTGAACCATATCAAGGAATCCTTTCTCAGCCGAATCGTCACAGAGTAGCCAGCGCTAAACATCCCCTAGAGCTCAGCTGGCAGTCTCAGATTGTGTCTGCTGGTGCATTGCATGCCGGGAGCTCTGCCTGGCACACCCAAACAGCTGGGCTCAGTTCAGATGAGGCTGCAGCCGAATATCAGACAGACAGATAATCCTGTGATGAAGCAGGAGATGCTGCCTCTCCAACTGGTCCTTCCTGCAGAGGGAAAACCTGCAGCTGACATAACATACATTATTCTGACTGTGCCTCTGTCTCATGTTGAATAATTCAGTCTCGTCCATGAATGGAGCAACACCCTGATTGTGTTATTGACCCTCTTTTCTGCAGGAGGAGGAGAGACGTATGGCCTGCGTCACGGCCCGGAAGGAGGATGAGAAGAAGAGGGAGAGTCACAAGCAGGCCATGCACAAGGTACCTGACTTTCCTTATGTTGACTCTCTGTCCATATTTGTGTTTAACATACTGTACTATACTGTTACTATCGTAGCTATCTCGCCATGTTGACTGACCAATATATTATTCTGCTCTGACATCAAACTGATGTTAGCTGGTAGATTGTCACATAAGAGGCAGAATTCCACAATGATAAAATAGAATCCAAATAATGTCACAGGTCAGTGATACGGACTGAGCAGACTAGCTGGTGAGAGTTTCAGTCATTAACCAAATATTTCAAATATTTTGTGGCGTTTAATGTGTTATATAAGCTTTTCTGACGGATGCATGTCAACAACATAATTAACCTGTCTAGGATCAGCGTGGCGCTAGCGGCACACCCCCCCCCCCCCCCCCACTGAAAAACCAGTGCCGCGAAATTCAAAAAAAATATTTTTTTTAAATATTTAACTTTCACACATTAAAGTCCAATACAGCTAATGAAAGACACAGATCTTGTGAATCCAGTCAACATTTCCGATTTTTAAAATGTTTTACAGGGAAGACACAATATGTAAAGATGTACATCTATTACCTAAAAACACATTAGCATAATCCACCATCTTTTATTTGTCCACCAACACCAGTAGCCATCACCAATTCGACTAAACTAAGATATTTATAGCCCCTAACCAGCAAAAAAACTCATCAGATGACAGTCTGATAACATATTTATGGTATGGGATAGGTTTTGTTAGAAAAAAGTGCATATTTCAGGTATATGGCATAGTTTACAATTGCACCCACCATCACAAATGGACTAGAATAATTACAATGAGCAACGTGTTTACCTAACTACTAATCATCAAACATTTCGTAAAAATACACAGCATACACGAATCGAAAGACACAGATCCTGTGAATACAGACAATATTTCAGATTTTCTAAGTGTCTTACAGCGAAAACACAATAAATCGTTATATTAGCTTAGCACATAGCAATTAGCAGCCCAGCATTGATTCTAGCCAAAGTGAGCGATAAAAGTCAACATCGCCAAAAGATATTAATTTTTTCACTAACCTTCTCAGAATTCTTCCGATGACACTCCTGTAACATCATATTACACAATCCATATAGAGTTTGATCGAAAATGTTTATATTTAGCCACCAAAATCATGGTTAGACAATGTGAAATGTAGCTCAGCTGGTCAGAAAATGTCCTTGCGCCACTTAGACAGTGATCTACTCTTATACATAAATACTCATAAACGTGACTAAAAAATATAGGGTGGACAGGGATTGATAGACAATTTAATTCTTAATACAATTGCGTTATTACATTTTTTAATTTATCCTTACTTTTCAATACAGTTTGCGCCAAGCGAAGCTACGTCAAAAAACATGGCGTCCTAAGCCACTAAAATGTTTTGACAGAAACACGATTTATCATAATAAAAATGTCCTACCTTGAGCTGTTCTTCCATCAGTATCTTGGGCAAAGGATCCTTTCTTGGGAGAAATCGTCTTTTGGTGGAAAGCTGTCCTCTTGCCATGTGGAAATGTCAACTGCGTTCGGGATGAACTGAAAAGCGTGCCCAACTTTTCACATCGTTGCAAAAATAAATGTCCCAAAATCGCACTAAACGGATATAAATTGCTATAAAACGCTTTAAATTAACTACTTTATGATGTTTTTAACTCCTATAACGAGTGAAAAGATGACCGGAGAAATATAACAGGCTAAACTAACGCTTGGAACAGGTGCGCGCCGGTGTCCTCTAGGCTCATGACGCAGCTCCCAAAGAATGACTAGCTTCAGGGTTTTTTCATTTGTAGGGCCTGTGAACGCGCAATCGACCCCGTTGGAATCGTCATCACGTAAAGGCATCCAGGGGAAGACGTAAGAAGTGTCCGTATAGTCATAGCAACGACAGTGCCCTTTTAACTGACTTCAGAAAAGTGGCCAACATTTCTCAAATCTGACTCCATGTCAGGGAAATTGCTGTAGAATGGGCTCTGTTCCACTTAGAGACAGAATTTCAACTCCTATAGAAACTATAGACTGTTTTCTATCCAATAATAATAATAATATGCATATTGTACGATCAAGGATTTTGTGGGAAGCCGTTTAAAAAATTAGCCAAATTAGCATAAATAGTCTAAACAGCGCCCCCATCCCCAACAGGTTATTAAGCCATACAGATGTACTTTGTGGAAAGTGCTTATTTGGACAATAACCAAACTCCTTGGCCCTCAATGCTGTTTGTTAAAACGTTTTTACCTCCCAAACATTTCCTGTTTATTCATATGAAGAGCCAAAACTAGTCAAAATATGAACATGCTTATCGTCTGCTAGCCATTAGGGTTTATTATGAGTACAATAGGATGTTAGGTGTGCTTTTGTTTAAACTCATTGCACATGTAACATACACTGCATAACCCCTTGTAGACAGTGGATGAGGATGACTAATGTTGTGGGAGTTAGACTATAAGTGCATTGTTTAAGGAGAGGGCAAGAGGGCGGTTTTTGATGTTGAACAATGTATCAAATCATGTATATCAACATGTATGATATGCTGTCATATGTCTGTAAGCAATTTCTGTTGATGCTGAGGTACCGGTAAGCAGTTATCTCAGATGATACCTAAAGCGCTCTGAGGGTTGCTCCTCAATGGCCACTAATTCTTAACTACTTGAAATGTACTGTGGTGTTCGCTTGTCATGTAAAGAGGAGTCATCTGCTTTGCATTAACCGCCCAACCATGAGTTGATCAGTGGGAGCATTTATGTGGCTTGGCTTGGTGTCTTCTGTTTAGAAATAAAAGTTTAAAATTTTTACATTTTGACAGTTACATTTCCAAGGGGGCTAAAATAACAGTGACTGTTGCTACAATTCTCAAAGTTTTTCAATCCACTTCAATAGTCATTTGTCTTTTTTCTCCATTATCTTTTCCCTAAGTGTTCCTCACAATAACTGTTCTAACTACAGGGTTTCTAAGTGCTCAGTTCCTCTTGTAGAATATCAGATCCCACCAACCTTTGTTTGAGGCTGGTTATGATTTCAGTTCAAATGACCAAAACATGCTTGTTCAATCATTGTGTATCAGTACTTTACTGTAGGTGTTAGAGAATGCATACTGTACTGTATCTATACAGAACAAAAATATAAACGCAACAATTTCTACGATTTAACTGAATTACAATTCATATAAGGAAATCAGTCAATTTAAATAAATTCATTAGACCCTAATCTATGGATTTCACATGACTGAGCAGGGGCGCAACCATGGGTGGGCCTGTGAGGGCATAGGCCCACCCACTGGGGAGCCAGGCCCAGCCAATCAGAATGAGTTTTTCCCCAGAAAATGGCTTTATTACAGACAGAAATACTCCTCCGTTTCTTTATCTGTCCGACCGGCTGGTCTCAGCCGAATGTGGAGGTCCTGGCCTGGCGTGGTTAAACGTGGTCAGCAGTTGTGAGGCCGGTTGGATGTACTGACACATTCTCTAAAACGACGCTAGAGATGGCTTATGGTAGAGAAATGAACATCAATTCTCTGGCAACAGCTCTGGTGGACATTCCTGCAGTCAGCATGTCAATTGCATGCTCCCTCAAAACTTAAGACATCTGTGGCATTGTGTTGTGTGACAAAACTGCACATTTTACAGTGACCTTTTATTGTCCCTAGCATAAAGTGCATGTGTGTAATGATCATGCTGTTTAATCAACTTCTTGATATGCCACACCTGTCAGGTGGATGGATTATCTTGGCAAAGGAGAAATGCTCACTAACAGGGATGTAAACAAATTTGAGAGAAATCAGCTTTTTGTGCATATGGGACATTTCTGGGATCTTTTATTTCAGATCATGAAACATGGGACCAACACTTTACATGTTGCGTTTATATTTTTGTTCATTATATACTGTATTGATGTGTGTATTCCTGCCATCCTGCTGCATTGACTGATCCATACTGAGAGATCAGAAAGGGTTCTGAAGGAAGTTTAATTGCCTCTGTGTAATCCAATTGAGCTAGTTGAGGAAAAATGTATAAATGGAATGCTCTGTGAGGGTTCATGTAGTCTCAGAATTATCGACTATCAATCCTGTTTGCCAGCCGTCCCCTGTGTGTGGGAGTGGAGCATTCCATTCCATACCTGTGCGTATCAAAACTGAACTGAATAAAGGCAAAAATATTATGAAATCGAAAGAGAGAGAGAGAGCTGCATTCTTCCTTGCTGCAGGGTGGGGGTGGCACAGAAGTACTGCTGCTGCCTCTGCTACAGTCAACACGGATTCAGCTGCCGCAGTAATGCTGAGACAGGTTGTTGAGAGATATGGGGCATGTACAGTACAGCACACACATATTGTACATTGTTATTACAGACAGAGCCTTTGTAACTCTGGGAGACTAGGTATTGGTAAGATAGGCATGTTTGTATGTAATGTAAGCTAAGTGACAGTCTATCAGTTAGAATAACATTTGAAGTTTTCTTTTTTGAAGATAAACAGTACATGCGTATTTGTGTTGACAGAGTCCTGCTCATGTTGCGCCTCAGCAGTTCTACACTCAACTTGGACTCAAGTCTCAGGACTCCTCAGTGACAAGCAAGGCAGGTGGAATATCTTTGTCTGTTGGCTGAAGCAGGAGAGAGATAGTCCGTTTCATAATATCATCCTGTCCTCTGTGTGCCCTGCTGAGGACCAATACCAACTGAACCCTCCTCTGTTCCCTGTGTGCGCACGTGTGTGTGTGTGTGTGCATGCATGTGTGCGCGCGTGTGATCATGTGTGTGCCTGTCTGCGTGCGTTTATGTGTGTGTGCAGGAGAAGCGGCGCTTGGCCATCCGTAATGCAGCACTGCAGTGGGAGGGGGTCAGGGCCTGTCTGGAGCTCCTGGCTCAGAACGGAGCCAAGGAGGAAATCAGCCCTGAGGCAAGCCCCGCCCACAGTCCCGCCCAGACCAATGGCCTTGCACTGGAACCTTCTCCGGATGAGCAGCTCAGGTGACGTTAGGGGGGAGGGGCCGTGCATAGGGGTGTAACTTTGGGCTCTGGAAGACTGTAGTTATAGTTGCAGGACTGTTATAGAGGTATACATAATATGTTTTCTGTTCTGCCAGACGGGTCAGTCCGCTGTCGGCTCCGGACAGGCCAACAGGGGGCAGTGAGACCCGGATACGCTCCACCAGTCGCCCCAACAGTCCTCGAGACCCCAAGTTGGTACTACACCACACCCAGGAATACATACACATCACAGGAGGTTGGTGGCAACTTAATTGGGGAGGACGGGCTTGTGGTAATGGCTGGAATGGCATTGGTGGAAGGGTATCAAATACATCAATCACATGGTTTCCATGTGTTTGATGCCATTCCATTTGCTCCGTTTCAGCCATTATTATGAGCCGTCCTCCCCTCAGCAACCTCCACTGATACGCATGCTCACAGGGGATAGAATATTGGAATGTAAACATTCTTCCAATGCAAGAAAACATGGTCCCGTTATAATTGTTCACACATTATAATTATTTCCAGTTTAGCCAATAAAACTGTATGGATGGAGCACATTTGAGGATTTTGTTTCATTCTCCTGGGTTCCGTATGTGTCAGATGACTGGTGGCACAATAACTGGGGAGGACGGTTCGTTGTAATGGCTGGAACGGAATTAATGGAATAATATCAAACACATCAAACACATGGTTTCTATATGTTTTAATACCATTCCATTCACTCCATTCCAGCCATTATTATGAGCCGTCCTCCCTTCACCAGCCTCTTGTGGACTGTCTACACTATAAACTAGCATACAAAAGGATATCCTTTTTCTATAACGGTTCTCTCCATAGAGACATGGTTCCCTCTGCTTTACACACTCAACATTTCACCCTCTAACGCTCGTTAGTCTTTACACTGATGATTTTCACAAAACTGCACAGGGCCCCATTACTTAGCTAGCTAACTTTATTGTGAGGGTTAGAGGGTGAGACCTTCACTCTGTGTCATGGCCTTGTTCTCCATATGGCCATTCCCCCAACCTGGCCTGACCTGACCAGGCTTAGCCCCCGTGCTGCAGGCCCTAACTTCTCCTGGAGGGACTGTATACCAGGACTGTCAGTTATAAGGGGTCAGGCTGAGATGGACACTGTGGCTGTGTCAACCACTATTATTACATGTTGCTTTCTTGCTCTAGGATATGAAAATGTCCCGGAAGCACAATCATTCATGGCCCTAATTCCCTTATAGGCTCACTTATAGCAGTTTGTATCGCAAAAGGGGCCAAGGCTAGGGCTCAAGTGATTCACCATACGGTGTGATGTGGTCTGCTTATCTGTAACCTTAACCGGTTTTTATTGTTGTGCACAATTGTCCAATAGGATAAAAGAGAAGAACCATTTTATGGTGTTTTACATCTATAACCTCTGTAAAAACCGTACTGTCCTTTGTCTAAGTGCAGTTTGTCAGCTCTCTGTCTGTTGTATGTAGTTGATGTATGTTTGTGATGCTTGGTATTCATGTCACGGCTGTTGAAAGGAGCGGACCAAGGTGCAGTGTGGTGAGTGTACATTTTCTCTTTATTAACTCAAATGACGCCGACAAAACAATAAACAATACAAAACAAACCATGATGATCAAAGGCAATGTGCCCTAAACAAAGTCAACTTCCCACAAACACAGGTGGAAAAAAGAGCTACCTAAGTATGGTTCCCAATCAGAGACAACGATAGACAGCTGTCCCTGATTGAGAAACATACCCAGCCAAAACATAGAAATAGAAAATCATAGAAACACAAAACATAGAATGCCCACCCAAACTCACACCCTGACCAAACCAAAATAGAGACATAAAAAGGATCTCTAAGGTCGGGGCGTGACAATTCACTCCTTTGGGTGTCTTACAGTAGATATCTTACAGTAAATATGCCCATGGAAATATTCCTATTCCTGAAAGTATAAAAGAGGAGATGATAGATGGACTGAGCAGTGATTTATAGATGTGATGTTCTACAGGTATGACCCTCTATCATCCCATGGTAAGGGATTACCAGCCTTTGTGGAGGTGTGAATTTGTGAAAGCTCCATGAAGTTAACAATCAATGCATGAATGATTTGCTTTATCTCTGGATTGATAGTCTGTCCTGGTCCGGTATATTCCTTCTTAATCCTCAAAGACAGACGGGGTTCTTCATTCCCACACGCTGGGCAGAGCTGCAGAGCTGGGCCTGTCTCTCTCTGTCCTCCCCATCTGGTTCTGCTCTGGGACCGGGCAGGGGGAGCAGGGGGACCCCCTGGTGTGTTTTTTTTTCTCTCTGAGAGATGGAGGGTCTGGAGGCTACACTCTGCTCTGTCCCCACATCGCTTCTGAGAAACAATAACAGCTGGCGTCCGCATAATTAGATCCATTAGCTCTGGATATGCTATTTGTTGTTCCCTGGGTGGGACCGGCAATGTTCACATTCATCACTAAAAAATCAGCATGGGACAGTTCACACGTTACTGCTGCTGCCGTATGAAGACACTTGGATCATCGTGTTTGTTTGAGCATGTGAGAGAGGGCCAGCTAAAGTCCTGTGAATAATTAACAACCACATAAACATGAATAGATGTGATGGAGCAATCTGCAGGTTAGTTGAATCGTTTGATTTCACTTCCCTTGAGAAACTAGCTTAAAGGAATGTGCCCAGTGAAAGTCATGCACCTCGTAACTTCAGAACACTTGCCACACAGAGGCATGAACCTTGGCTAACCTTGTGCAATTATACCTAGTTGGTTAGAATTGGTGTATTTATGCTGTAAGTGTTTATCAGTATAGTCAATGGCCTTTTCAAGCCCCCTTTCCACATCAAGCTGGAGTGGTAGATGATATGTGTTGACTGAAATGGGCCCCTGCCCCTCAGCAGGTAAAGGGAAACATGTGATGTCATCTCTGTTTGGCATTAGCAGCCCGACCCGAGCTGGAGAAGAATTAAGACAGGAGCAAATGTTGACAGTGCATTTAGAATGGAGGAAGGAGCGAACTCCTTTTAGTGTTAGGAGAATGGTTGTCTCTGCGAGTGCTTAGTGAATTTTGTGTGTGTGTGTGTGTGTGTGTGTGTGTGTGTGTGTGTGTGTGTGTGTGTGTGTGTGTGTGTGTGTGTGTGTGTGTGTGTGTGTGTGTGTGTGTGTGTGTGTGTGTGTGTGTGTGTGCAGGAACAAGCTTGTTTGTGTGCCCGTCCGACTGCTGGATATAGTAGCCTCTGTTTTATATTCCTTTGTGAGCAGACTAGAGGAAGATTTATTCGTTCCCTTGAGATATGACAGGAGGGAAGAGTTATTACCCAGAAATCCAATATTGGGGCTGGCCAGAGTGTTGGAGGGGAGACATCAGTGCCCACATGCTATGTATATATTCATTAATACAGAGGCACGCTGGGTCTCCAAGCAGGTGGAGGGGCAAGCACATCAATCTTCAAGTTCTACTTATGATGAGAGAAGGAAGTGTGGGAATGAGCGAGAGAATCTGATGCCACCACCACAATAAACCACAATAAACCAACACTTCAATAAACCATAACACTTCATTCAATAAATGTTACATCTACATCATGCCAAAGATACACAGAAATAGCCTGGTTCCAGATCTGTGTCTATATTGCTTTATTGCAGACACTGTACAGATCTGATACCATGCTAATAGAGAAATTGCTTGAACAATTTTATTTTTCTTTCAGTTTAGAAAATGTTGAAAGGTTCTTCTCACATCATGACAAGCTAAATAACCATGTTTCTTATGTGGTGCTATCATACTGTAGCTAGACAATTGGAGACACATGTAGGCTCATCTAATACATGTCAAATTGATGGGTTATAGCTGCTCAGAAATGACAGACATTGTTTTGAAGCTCCTGCTGGATTAGGTCCAGATAATTGAATTTTAGTTCAGAGCTGCTGAACACATCAGGAAACGTTTTCCACTGTTAGACTTTCCTCAGTTTGATCATCTTTGTGTCTCCTCTTCCTCTAAGAGGCTATGAGGGCACAGAGAGTTTCAGGAGGGGATTTGGAGGCACCTGGCAGTCTATCAAGAGTGATTACCAGGAACAATACATGACACAGTGCAGAGTGGGCTGATGGCATGCTTCCAGACTTCCCCAGAAAAGGATGAAAAGTTACCATCACTCTTCTTTACTCTATCTACATGTTACCCAGTGTCTCCTTTCTCTCTCTCTCTCTCTCTCTCTCTCTCTCTCTCTCTCTCTCTCTCTCTCTCTCTCTCTCTCTCTCTCTCTCTCTCTCTCTCTCTCTCTCTCTCTCTCTCGCTCGCTCGCTCGCTCTCTCTTTCTCTCTTTCTCTCTTTCTCTTTTTCTCTATCTCTCTCTCTCTTTTCTCTCTCTCTCTCTTTTTCTCTGTCTCTTTCTCTCTCTTTCTCTCTGTCTCTTTCTCTCTCTTTCTCTCTCTCTCTCTTTCTCTCTCTCTTTCTCTGTCTCTTTCTCTCTTTCTTTCTCTCTCTCTCTTTCTCTCTCTCTCTCTTTCTCTCTCTCTTTCTTCTCTCTCTCTTTCTCTCTCTTCTTTCTCTCTTCGCTCTCTTCTTTCTCTCTCTCTTTCT